>NC_090939.1:757013469-757638469 GCF_040938575.1 Ambystoma mexicanum
AAACTAAAGACAGACACAAGTGATCAGTGTTCAAGGGTGTTTATTGAATTTTATAATGGGTGAAATAAATGACTAATCCAAATCTAAATCTAAGATGGGAGAAAGCTACAACCATCAAATAATAATAAGGCCTTCCTAGAGGCGTTGTGTCAAATAAAAAGGGCCTCAAATATAAAAAAAAACTATTGCCAATCCTTACCACTAAGTTACAAAAAGAGCGTGGGATAATGTTCACCAGAAAGAAAAAAGTGTTCACAAAATGATAAGTGAGGATGGTATGGCTGGGTCTCCCTCACGTTTTCAGCACAGGACAAGGCAGGACTTCTGAGCACAGCACACTCCTGGGCCTCGCTAGCACAATGTTACAGTTCGATTGAATGATACCAGGACCTTCAGGGGCCAAGGATCTTTTCTACAAAGTCTCTTGTCTTAAAAGGCCTGCTGGACCAAAAACAACAAACAAAAGTTCCTTTGGTGATCTCGCACCTTGGGCGTTTGCTCTTCGCCGCTACTCCCTCCACCGGGCTCGGATCCTCCTTGCAACTTGGGCCTCCCTGCGTTGGGTTCACTGAGGCCTTGCAAATGAAGCTTCCAACTTTCTAGAGTCTTAATGTCCTTTTGAACAATTTCGTACTGTGGTCAACCCTCGGCCGGGTTCGCTCTTGGCAGATACACAGTTCAACTTGCTTTACCACAGTACGGTATTCACTCTCATTAGCTCCCCCCTTGGTATCCCTCAGTCGGGTTCATATAGCCTAGCCGTTCCAACACACCGCTCATAGGTTGCTCTGCTTTATCTCAACCTGTCAACGTGGGCCTCCGTCCGTCTGGTTTACTACAGCCTTTTCTCTAACAGTTCATATCTCTCATTCTCATCAGAAAGCAGGGTTTTCCTTCTCCTAGTTTTCTTTCGGCAATTGGTCAGAGACTTTCGATTGTATAAAGGATTTGACCTGACCCTTGTAGGACCACTCTGCCACCTTGCGCCACCCTCTCCTAGGGTCTTTTAGTATTTGCAGTTCAAAAACAGGTCCCGGTAAGAGTCTTTCAAATGAGCACCCACGTGGCGCTGGACACCTCTGCACCTGGACCTTAATGGGCATTCCTTAAAGTTCACAAACACACCCGTTCTTTGCTGCTCAGTTCCTTGCGTTCACAATGTTGCCGATTGCAACCTTGCGCTCAACACAGTTTGGTTCGCTATCAGCTTTTTCTGACTCACCAGCTGTGCAGAACCCATTGGCTTGTCCTGCCTCTAGTGTCAAGGATGGTATCACGGCAGCCAGCTCGCCTCCGTGTCTGGGTTATCAATCTGGAAGGCTCCTGTGCACCGTTGACATCTGCTACTCCACACGCCAGCTGTAAATCTCAGTCTTATGTTTTCTCCTTCGGAGGCTTCGTGGGTCTGGGTTGAAAAGGGCAAGGGCATTTCCCTTCTTGTTGTCCTTTCAAGTTTTGCCATCTTTCGTCTCTGTATAAACTGCCGTCCTGGATTAGCTGCTTCCTCGTGCTGTTGGTCTTGCTCGTCGTGGGCTCTCGTGCTCTGCCTTTTATCCCTGTGGGGGAAGGTAAAGTGGAGTCAGGTGTGCAAGTTTATTGTTAATTGCCTGACTCTGCCTGACCTATGTGTTGGGACATGTCAGGTAAACGGCTCTGGTGTTAGTCCGTTGTCTGTTACGGTGTAAGAAAATATTCCTGTCGGTAAAGGGGAAGGGGGCAGAGCTTCTAAGTAGCCTACCGGGTAGGATGGGGAAAAGGTGTTACAAGGGAGGGGGTACCACATCTCAACCGTCGGTGTCCTACTGCCACTCCCCGAGGACCCCTCATCCAGGTGATCCTCTCCCACTGCTCCACCCCAGGAACTGGATACAACAGCGATGGCCGTGTCCTGGCCACCTGGATGACAGATCCCTGGTCACTAGTAAGTGAGACCTTCAGGTTTCTCACAAGAGGCAATGGGAAAACCTTGTTAAGGCACAAGATGCATTAATTGCCTTCAAGGCCAAGCTACCTGCATCAAAAATCTTTTTGTCAAAGGCATCAAGCTTCTTACTTTCTCTGTCCGGGGGAAGAGATAGCAAAATGGAGCTCTTGTAGCTCACAGTGGCCACCAGGAACCAGCAGGCTTTTGGGAGTAGCCTGCCTCTAGAAATAAATCGGGTCTCTGGAGGCCGGTTTATACTTTTTTATAACTTCCTGCTCAGTGTCAGCAAACAGTGAGTTACCAGGTCAGCAGCCGCCAGGCGGAACAGTTTTCTCTTTGGGAGCTCTTGTCGAGAATGTCTGTGAGGTTGTAGTTTTCAACTGTTAAGCCCCAAGATATCAAACACTTGCTGAAAAGTCTGCCAGAAGGTTGCATTTAGTTTACTGTATGAAGAGGTCTTGGCAATGTCAAAGTCAAGGGAAGTGTTAAGGTTGTACTTGTTGTAGAGCTCCACTGCAAGGCCCACAAGGTGTGACCCTTCCGTAAATCAGGTCTTGAGAAGCCAACATTGCGTCTGGAGAAGACTGTTCATGGGCCCAGTCTGAAGGCTTCCGGCCAGAAGTCATCGGGTAATCCACTTCACCACAAACGTCCTACCCGATCTGAACGTATCGGCTTTAAGAAGCTGGAGCGTTCTATGCAGGGTCCCTAGCTACCAGGAGGAAATAAGGGCCACTTCGTGTCACCGAGTTCAAAGCTGAAGCTTCGATCATCGTAGTTTCTGCCAGTTTCCGTTCATTTCCCCTGTATCTTGCATGCACCGGAGCGCAAGGAACAGCCAACTTTCAGCTTGCCACGCCATATGCTCGCCTGGAAGTAATGCCGGCCCGGATCGGCACTCTTGCACGAAGTCCATATCCTCGTGTGCATTCTGAGCACAAAAGAAGACACAAAAAAAGTGAACAAGAAAATCATTTATTGCCGTATTTATTTACCGAAGGCCGAGCTCTCCTCCTGCGCCGTTTTTTTCCTCCTTTGTGGCAATTTAAATTGCTTGTTGTGCTGAAATGCACATCTCTGGGTACTCTGCCATACTAGCAGCATTTTCAATCATTGCCGCCGCCTTTGCGTGACCAAAAAGCTTTTGTTCTGCCTTTGAGTGCAGGCCCCCCTGCCTTGTAATTCGCCATCTGGTGCTTGATCTGGCCAATTGGGGACCAGCAGGCTTTAGTCGGCCCCACTAACCAAAGGCCCACAATAAAGGCCCCATGTCTGCTCCCCGTCTGCTACCAGAACGCTACTTTGGGGCTTTTTCTGCACCGGCACCTGAATGACTATGATGCTGCTACCCCTCCTCAAAAAAATCTTGACTTCTATGACATTCACTCCCCCTTAACCATGGGTTAGTTCCCTCCTTCTGTACTCACTACTAACCTCTCCTGACTTCACTGTCCTTCTCTAACTGTTTTCCCATGTTTACATTCTCAAATGCAATGCAGTATCACACCCTTTGCTAGCATCTAAACAAAATTTGTACATTTTAACTCTTGCTGTTTTTTCATTTTGCTTAAAAGTCAAATCCTGCTGTTTTTGCATTTGGGTTAAAAGTCAAACATTGCAGTGTTTTGCTAACTTGCTCTGCACTTTGCTTGTATTGTTGCTTCTCTGTAACTTGCTGGCCCAGTGACTTAACCATTCTCCATGCGCCACTCTTATCTGCTTTCCCCTCCCCCTTCTCCCCCCTTTTTCTCTCGCTACCACACACATGGTGCTTTCTGTTTCTCCTATCTTCTCCAACTGCTTCTCCATTGACTATCCTTTCCTTCTCACTAAGTTTGGTAGGAAAAAGTTTAAAAATGAGATCTTGGCCTCCAACCCTGGTCTCCCTATCGCTGACACCTATTCCAGCGCTTCCTCCAGACAGATCCTCACTGACATCCTCTTTGTCGTTCCTTTGCCAAATCTATGGACTCTTCATATGATCTCTGTGCTCTGTCCTGTCTCCTCCTCTCCCATCAATGGTGGCACCCGCTGGGAAGTTCTCATGGCTCCCTTTGACTTCTCTAAAGTCATAATTAAGGTCTACCTTAATGGCACTGTCATGATCCAAGGTCCTCAGGCCAATCTCCCGCTCTTTGATAGGCGTTTCCCTCACCTCATCAATTTCCTTTCATCTCCTGCTGTCCCCTCCCCCCCTGGCTACCTTGCCCCCTCTTCCCTCCTCTTCTGCCCCCCTCGGGCTCCTTCACCTCCGCAGGGCGTCCCTCCGATTTGTACCCCTCTCTGGAAGGCCTTTAAGGCTGGCAACCTTCTTCATCTTGCCACTTTCAACCCTCGCTCAGCTGTCAAACACTCCTCTGACATCTACCACCTCCTGGAAGAAATTGACCTCGATGTCCTCGGTCTTACCGAGACATGGTTCACGGCCAGCTCTGTCACAAGCTTTGACACTCTCCTCCCTGATGGTTACAAGACCTTCTCCGCAGCGAGAACCACCCGGTCTGGAGGGGGTGTACCCCTGATCTTTCCTGAGTGGATTCCTGCCTCTATCAATCCCACGCAGACATACTCCTCTTTTGAAAGCCTTGTCGGCAGGCTCTCTCTCTCTCTCTCTCTCTCTCTCTCTCTCTCTCTCCTAGCCACTCTCTTACCGTAGCTACAATCTACCGGCCTCCTGGTCAGATCATCTAATTTCTCTCCAAGTGGGCAGACCTCTCCTCCTCCCTCCTGGCCTCAACCACTCAACTCCTCCTTCTTGGTGACCTCAATATCCATCTACACTCTCCCTGTTCCTCCTCGGTACTCTTCCGTGACCTCTGTGATTCCCTCTCCCTTTCTATCCTCCCCTCTGGTACGACTCACTCTGCAGGGCACACACTTGATGTTTTGATCTCCTCTGACCTCCCCCTCTCCATCCCTCTGACCACTTCTCTCTCCTGGAGCGATCACACCTTCCTCTCATCTCTCCCTCTTTTCCCCCCAGGACAAGCCTACACCAATACTGCCACCTACCTTCTCGGATATCCGGCCCATGAAGCGTGTGTCAGTGGAGGCTTTCGCCACCACCTTCTCTCCCGCCCTCCACCTCTGGCTGACTCATATCCTGACACAGCCCTGTCTATGCTCTACTCTTCTACTTCTGATACTCTTGATGCTCTTGCCCTTGTCATGAGGATCTGTTTGAAGCCCAAAGCCAAGTGCAATTCTTGTTATGACTCTGACTTAACTACACTTAAACGCAAGCATCGGGTACTGAGAGGAGATGGAGGACTTCTTGCTCATCCTCTGACAAACTGGCCTGTTGCCTGCTCCAAAGGCAATACAGACTCTCTGTCAACACTAAGAGGAGAGCCCAATTCCAAACCTGTGTCTCTGCGCCATCTAACAACTCGGCCGAACTTTTCAAAATCTGCAAGGAACTGGCCAATGCTGCTGCAGTCTCTACCAGTCCTGTCGCCTCCACGGCCCTTTGCACGGCCCTTGCCTCTCAATTCATCTAAAAAACCCAGGATATCCTGTCTACCCTCTCGCCCCCTCCCCCTCTTCTCCACTCTCCTTCTGTGAACTCCGGCCCTTTTACAGCCACCCCCCACCCTCTTTCTCATCCTTTCCTCTTTTCTCCCCTGATGAGGTCTTTAGACAAGTCTGATCTATGAAAGTCTTGTCAAAACAGGTTCCTCCCTGTTCTTCCAAAACCATCAAGGACCACATTGACATCCTCGCCCCTGCACTGACTTCCCCTCCCCTCTGAAACACTCTTGTGTGCACCCTCTTCACAAGAAATCCACTGCAGATCCTTCTTGCCCGACCAACTATCGCCCAATCTCCACCACTCCTTTCCTGGGCAAACTCCAGAAAAAGCTGCCATCTTGCAGCTTAACCAACACTCTGATTCTGTTGGTTGCCTCTACAACCATCAGTCTGGCTTTAGAGTTGCCAGAAGCACGGAAACTGTCACACTCACCTGAACTCTGCAGGAGCAATAGATCCCTCCTCTCTGACTGGTTAATCTCGGACGGGGTGGAGCCTGCCAAAACAAAGCAGAATTCAGCGTACTGCTTCCGTGAATCACCCTGAACCTCCCCCTCCCAGGTGCCCTGTGTGTGTTCTCTAAATATTAGTGCAAGGCTCACCTTTATGGCTGGTGTGGTGAGCTCTCCATCCTGCAAGGCGCATTGGCGCTGAGTCTTGGATAGGATTGAGTTTCAGTTACTTCACTGGACCCTTAGATCCTTGGTTGTCAGGTAAGTTCTGCTGCTTGAGTTTCTAGCAGCCAGTCCCAAGAATAAGTATGGTAGGTGGTTCTTTCAGTTGGCAGTTACTCAGGGGTTAACAAGTATCTTTATATGCAGGCGTAGGTTAGCAAGTCTTTATGCTGAGAGCGTAGGTTAAACAAGTGTCTTTATATTCATGTGTAATTTGATAAGTCTTTATATTGTGGGCATATGGTGCGTAAAGTTAATCTCCCCTTCCAACTCTGTCTGTTCGTTCTCTTGCAGGTGTTCGCAGTATGCTGAGAAGTGGAAACGGTAAGGAGCGGGTGGTAATAGAGCGCTGGATGAGGCTTGCTGCGACCCTTATGTCAGGGGAAACCTCGCAAGCAGCCTGGATGAAGCGTGCAGAGCTGCGTGAGTATTACACTACTGTGGTGCGGGCGCTGAACTTCACTTCACTTCTGCAGCGATGTTACTATGTGCTGTGTTGTTACTTGTCACAGTCTCACTTGCTTTCTCTCCTTCTTTCTCCCGCATGCGCTGGAGCTACAGAGTGAACAAAGAAATCCCTCGATAGAAGTTCGGAGCATGTAGCTAACGCAACAGAAACTACACGAAGCACAGACTGGTTTCTGGGTGTGGCTTATAACGCCAGCCACGCTCAGACACTAGAACATGTTGAGCAGTTTTACAGAGGCCCAAAAGCCAACCATATTGAGAGAGCAGGAAGTGTTCATGTCTTACTAATAGATGTAATGGCTGTTGATGACTAACTGCTGGAGATGCCTAACCCGCCAGGCCATTACCCACCTAGCTCCTGCATACCTGTTCTGTACGTCTCTAGCTGGGAGTGAGTGCAGTACTCATGACAGAAACTGCTCTCCTGAACATCCGTGAAGATCTGCTCTCCATCCTTGATTCTAACATCCCCTCTGTCCTCATTCTACTCGATCTCTCCTCTGCCTTTGACACGGTCAACCATACCATCCTGCTCAATCGCCTCTGTGACAACCTGGGTATCACTGATCAAGCTCTGGCCTGGCTGACTTCTTTCCTCTCTGATCGACCCTCCCAGGTACAACTTGGATCCTTCCTGTCATCTGTCTCCCTTTCTACCTGCAGTGTTCCCCAGGGGTCTAACCACTCACCCAGGCTTTTCAACCAATACCTGGCAACTCTGACCCACCGCATTGCAATTTTCTGCTCCAATTTTCAGTGTTATGTTGACGACACAACTCATTTTCAGGCTTCCCTCAGCAACCTCCTCCTCTCCTCTCATCTGCGATTGCCTATCTGCCATTCAGGATTGGTGTGCCGCCAATGATCTCTGCCTAAATGACAGCAAGAAGGAGATCCTCCTCATTGGCACACCTTCACTCTCCTTTCCTGTCACTCTCTGGCTGGCCTGACTTGGCCACCCTGCTACCCCCAGCTGCGAAGCTAAGAACCTCGGGGTCATCTTTGACTCCATGCTTTCCTTCTCCGCCCACATCTCCAACGTCTCTAAAAAGTCAAACTTCCTACTACACCTCATCAGAGGTATTCTGCCTTTCCTCTCCTTCCCCCAGAAGCTCACTTTCTCTCGAGACCTGGTTCTCTCTAGGCTGCATTATTGCAACAGCCTCTTTCTAAATCTACCCGCTTCTACTCTCCGCCCTTTGCAACTTATCCAGAACAGGAATGAAGGCTTGTCCTTGGCCTCAAGCCCTAGGATCGCATCACTCCAGCCCTGAAATCTCTCCATCGGCTCCCAGTGGCTGCAAGGATAAAATTGAAGAACCTTTGCATTATTCACAAGGCTTTCTGGGGCCTGGATCCAAAATACCTTCAGCTTTCCCTCGCTCTTCGCTCCTCCACATCCAACTCACTCAGGGTCAGTTGTTTTTGTAAAAAATGAGCTGGCGGTAGATCTCTGTCTTCGGCTGGGGCCTCCCTCGGGAACAGCCTTACAGCCTCCCTGCCACTCTGAAACCAGAGAACTATCTCCAATTCCGAAAGCACCTAAAGACCTTCCTCTTTGCTTCTGCCTTTGCGCCTCCTCTCCCCTGCTGATCTGTTCTGTCTCGGCATTGTGGACCTGGTCACCCTCTGACTTTCGGGCTGAGGTACCTGCTCACCCTGCCACCCACCTGCACTGCCTCTTGGCAATCCCTTGCACTGGGGTCTGTATCTGTAACCCTACAGTCCCCCTTTTTTTTCTTTCTGCACTTTACAGACACACCCTGTCTGTTGCCTTAAACCTAACACTTGCCACTTGTGACTGAAACTACCATTGTTTGTTGCTTTTATTATTTATTTACTTATTTATTATCTATTTATTTATTTTAAACATTGTATTTATTGAACAGTTCAGCTTATAACAAGCAGGACCAGGATACCTTAGCTGATACTCTCCGTAACAATTACAAAAGAAACATGTCAGAAATAACTTCCCACCACCCCTCCCACCTGCACTTAAGCTTACCAGGCCCCCGTGGGCGGCGGACACACAATGCAACAGAAGGAGAAATAAGAAACAAAGCAAACAAAATACAGGCTTCACAGTTCTTAGTAGCGGACGTCTTGGGGTCACAGCTCAAGACCCTGATAAGATGCAACACATTCAATGCAGGTAGATAATCATGTAAGAAAAAACACACAGATTGCCACAGCTCTGAGAGGCTAGAGTCTCATTGCTGCACATTGTTCATTCAGAGGAACCCCCATCCAATCCTGCACAAAAGACTGCATGGCATTATTGGTTATTGCAGAAAGCTTTTCGTATGTAAAAATTGCCCACAGTTTGCAGAGCCATTCCGCTTTAGAGGGGGCGGATGCATCCTTCCATTTTTGAGCGAGGGCGAGTCTCCATTGCTAAAACAACTTTGGTGAAAGCAGACTGATCAGCTTCAGGCATAGGCGTGACCAGGAGGGCCTTCAGGGCCTTGAGGGCTGGACTCATACCCACAATGTCCCTGATCCAACTGAGCAGTTCGGACAAGTACACTCGAATGGTTGGGCATTCCCACCACATGTGATACTAAGTGCCCCGCTGCAAGCACAATCTGGGGCATGATGGGGAGACACCCTCGAACATTCTGGAAAGGGCAGTGGGGGAGGGGAGGGGCGATGCCAGGAATGAAGCATTTTAAAAGCTGTGTTCCATGGCGGAGCCCCTGAAAAAATTTACTTGAAGACATCCCTCCACGTCGACTTCTCCAAGGATACTCCCAGCCTTTCCTCCCAGACCCTTTTAAATGGCTGTCTGCCTTCAAGATTCGCTGTGTTAAGAGTGCTATATATTCTGGAAATGGAACACTTCCTGGAATTGGATTCCACCAAGACTCTCTCAAAGGGGTTGAGGGGACGAGTTAGATCCGCAAGCCACTTGGGATTGGAGAGAATCCCTTTCAGGCGAAGATATTCAAAAACTGTGGGGGGCTTAACGCCTAACGTCTCAACAAGCTGGTCGTATTCAATAAAAACCCCCTCTCAGAAAAGTTGCGTTGCCCTCTCCAACCCTTTATATGACCATGATTGTGAGTCACGGAAGCCTCTCGAACCAAGGTCGAACGGGGGGCCCCATAAAGACGATAAAGGAGATGGCCAGGAAGAGACCCCCCCTTGTTTTCCTTATTTGGCCTCCATGTCTCCCACAAAACAGCCAAGGTTGGATGATACCTGAGACTCGCAGGAAGGAGTTTGGGGGGGCCCACAGGAGGTCTCTAACTTTTTTCAGGTGGGAGTGGGAGTCTTCCAGGAAGGTCCAATACGTCCCCATTTGATCCCTAATGCATTACGCGCATCTGTGCAGCCTTATAATATAGTCTGAAGTCAGGGAGGCAGGGTCAAGGTCGAGAATTTAATTCTCGCCCTTTTGCCGTTCCAGATGAATCGAAGGAGTCGGGAATGCAGCACCTCGAAAACATTTTGACTCTGGTCATGCGTCCAAACCACGAGAGGGTGAGGGACGACCAACGGTTAAGGTCATAGCTCATTTTTGCCAGGAGCGGGGGAAGTTAAGTTCAAATACTCGACCTAAGTCCCTCGGAATTATAGTCCCTAAATACGGGATGGCTTTGGTTCAATTCTAATTCCCTGGACCTCGGAACTTCCTCTGATTGAAGCATCTCCGACACCCATCGGCATTATGCAAGACTTGGCCATATTAACCTTCAGACCCGAGAATGAGCCGAAGAGGCCAATGAGGTCGAGCAACCGGGGAAGCAAACTCAGGAGCTCAGACAGGTAGGCCAGGATGTCATCTGTGAATAGGGACAATTTAAATTCGGATTCACCACATTAAACTCCCGAGATCCCACTATCCACCCTGATCGCAATTGTGAGGGGCTCAATCACAAACGCGTACAGAAGGGGGACAGGGGACACCCCTGACGGGTGCCTCTAGAAAGATGAAAGGCTGACGATGTACACTCATTCACCAAAACCTGAGCCATGGGACCATTATATAAAGCCGATACCCAACCACAGAACCTCTCGCCCAAGCCCATTTATTGAAGTACATTCCCTATAGAAGGACATTCGACACGGTCAAAGGCCTTTTCCGAGTCCAGCGAAAGAAGGTAACCCTCTAAATTCTGCCTCCTGACCACGTGTAAGAGGTCAGCATCTTCCTCACATTGTCCGTACCCTGCCAACCGGGAATAAAGCCAACTTGGTCTCCATGGACAAGGGACGGGAGATGTTTCGCCAACCTATTGGCCAGGAGTTTGGCCAGGATTTTAACGTCCGTATTCAGGAGGGAAATGGGGCGGTATGACTGACAATAAGAGGGGTCTTTCTCCGCCTTAGGGAGGACCACGATAAAGGCAGACATCATGCACAGCGGGAGGGCTCCCATTTTCCAAGGCCGCGTTACACATTTTGGACATGAACGGGGCCAGAGTGGACCCGAAATCTTGTAAAAACGCACCGTAAATCCATCATCTCCCGGATCTGTGCCGCTCTTTAAGGAGGAGATTGTATCCACTACCTCTTGCGGGGTGATGGGAAGCTCCAAGGGATCAGCCTTGTCTGGGGAAAGACAGGGAATAGGCGAGGTGTCTAGAAACCGACTTTTGCCCAGAGTACTCCGAGGAGTATAGGCGTTCATAATATTCCCTAAATTGGCTTGCTATAACGTCATCTCTAAGAATATTCTCACCGACAACGGACCAAAGCGATTTCATCCGTCTGCTGATCCATAGTTCCCTGAGGCTCCAGGCTAGTATCCTATCTGCCTTTTCCTCTCTCTCCATATATTTCTGTTTTAAGAAAGCTAACTTCCTTTCCGTCTGGCCTATGAGGAGGGGGGCAAGTTTCGATTTGAGTTGTTGTAACTCCTCCATTTGTGTCTTAATTTTCCCCCCAGGCTGGATAGCTGCGATCTTCTCCCTCAACTTCTTCTCCTCCTTACCCCTTTCCCTCTTTCTGCTCGAGCCCATCTCAATGAGAGTGCCCCTAATGGTGGCTTTGAAAGCATCCCAGACCCCCATGACACCCACTTCCCCGTTGTCATTAATGGCGAAATAGTCCTCAATGGTGGCCAGGAGCGACTGCCTCAACTCACTATCCTGCAACAAGAGGTTGTTACAGCACCATCGGGAAACCAGGGGGAAGGGAGGGGAGACACCCAGGCTGAGCCTAACTAAGTCGTGGTCAGACCACATAACTGCTTCAACCCCAGAGTCATGGACCTGTTCTCTGAGAGAGGTGTCTAGTAGAATGTAATCAATTCTGGAGAACGTTGTATACACCTTTGAAAAAAAGATGAAGCAAGGATCACAGCCCTGTTTTGTAATGTGTGAATCTAATAGGCCCAGTTCCCCATTGACCCTATGAAATGCTGCGGACAACCTCCTTTGGAGGAGTGAGTCTGAAGTAGGGCAGGAAGACTACCTATGCTTCTCTGGGCAAAGGACCATATTAAAATCTCCTCCCACCAGTAAGTTCCCTTCTGCAAAAGCTATGACTTTCTCCTTCATCGCCTCCCAGAAGAGGTCTTGTGCTTAGTTGGGGCATATATGCACACTAAGCTGAATATTTTACCTCTCACCTCTCCCTTGACCATAACATACCGCCCTTCCGGGTCCGTTTTATGAGAGCGAGGGGTGAAGTGGGCATCGTGCGAGACCAGGAGAGCAACCCCTCTCCTCTTCGATATATATAGGGGGAGGCAAACACATGTTGAATGGCTCTAGCCTTGAGCTTTGGCACTTTCTCTGTCACCCAGTGAGTTTCTTGTAAGAACATAAAATGGAGTCGGAGCCTGGTGAATTCCCTCACCACCAGAGATCTTTTAGTAGGGGTGTTGAGGCCCTGCACACTTAGTGATCCCACAGTCAGCGTAAAAAGTGTCTCATTCATCGAGATGAAGCTGGCAGCCCATTGTTGCACTTAAGGGGCTTGGTGTAGCCTTTCCCCATATTGCCTCCGTGAACCATCCTTACTCCAAAAAGAACCCATTCAGTCCATGCCCCCCTCGTGGCCTGATAAGCATAAAGGAATGCTCCCAGAACTAGACACATATGGTTTTAACCACCCTCCCCCCCTCAACGCCCGGACACCATGTGCCGACAACTTGCCGCTGTGCCAGGCCACCAGTATCTCCCTCCTCCAGGCCCGCTAACACCTCTACCACAACAACCCGAGCCCCGCCACTTCCCAGTAACTGTAAACCAACATTGTGCGAACTCCAATCCAGTGCAATCAGAACTCGTGTAAGCGGAGCCCTGCACATTAGGCACTCCCGCCCTCCACAAGCGGGAGCAACTGGAACAGGCCTCTCTCCGCCCCCAAAACAACCTTCGAAAACACCCTTGGAAGAGTCCGTTTTTGGGACCGGTGATGCCGGGGCAATCCTCCTAAATTTTCTGTGCTCACCAGACCTTACGTCTTTCCATGGTTGACTCAGAACCCTGGGGCCCAGACGGGGCTTGCTCTTGGCCCGGATCGGTGGGATCCTTGCTTGTCTCACCCAGGAGTTCCTGAGAGACCCTTTGGATATCATCTTCCGTGACCAAAGCATATTTGTATCCCTCAAGTTCAAAAGACAGGGCAAAGGGATATCCCCATCTATATCGGACCCCTTTAGCTTGAAGCATTTTTGTCAAAGGCGAGCAAAGCCGTCGTCTGGCCAAGGTGAAGGCAGACAAGTCCTGGTAAATCGAGATTCGCTCACCTTCCCATTCGACCGGACCCCTCCTCCGCGCCAGCTCTAGAATTTTATTCTTCTCTGAGAAGTAGTGAAAGCGAACAAGGACTGATCCGGGGCCTCTATTGGGTCGACCGGCTCTATGCGCTCTGTCGATGGTGGGCTCATTAGTGTTGGCATCTTCAAAGAGAGCTAACCACAGCGTTGACAGTCTTGATAATGCCCATTTGCATCTCGCCCTCTCACTCCGGAAAGCCTAAGAAGCGCAGGTTGCATCTTCGCTTCCTATTTTCCAAGTCATCAATTTTCAGGGCACACTTTTCTTCTCTTCTTCCCAATTCCACCAAGCGCATATCAAACTGAGTTTCAAGGACTTCCTCTGACGCAGTGTTGGCTTCCAGAGCCTGAACCTGATCAACGATAGTATAGACTTTTTCATCTAGCGTGTCCAGCCACACTGCTATGTCCGCCCTGAAGCCCTGTATCTCCTCTAAAAAGGCCGCCATGCACTTGGCGACAGAGTTGGCCTCCACAGATTCCGGTTGCAGGGGAGCTGCCATGGCAGGGCGAGGAGGTGAACCAGATGATGTCCGGCGGAATTTTTGTAGGGAGTCTGCCCAGTTCATGGAAACTCAAGGCCCGCCTCTGCCCAGACAGGGTCCCCCTGGTGGAGGCCGAGTGGGGTGAAAGGAGGACCCGCCGGGCGGGTGTCTGGGAAGCCGAAATGCTGTTACCAGTCCCTGGTGGCAATCAAGCCAATGCACGCAAAGAGGAAGGTAGCTGCCCAGAGCAGAGCCACTAGCAATTCTCCAGGCAGGGGATTAGGATGGGAGGAGCGGGTCTCCAGCCCTGAACGGTGCAACGGGCCTACTGTTCTTAAGCTCTAAGCGCGCTGCCCCTCCTTCTCGCTCCAAGGGTATGCCGTACTGCTAGAGGCTGCTCACAGTGCCCACAGATCCGGTCCAGGTGCCGAAACTCACATAAATAATAATAATAATTATGGGTGTACCCCCTACCCCCCCGGGAGCGACCTGGGAGGGACACCCAACAGCCTCCCTCCAATGCTGTATAGCGGGGGACCCCCAAGCACCTCCCTCGCGCCCAGGCTATGCCCGCAGAACGCCAGAGCAACGGGTGATGTGGCTTAACTCTGCAGCACCTCCAATCAGCTGCACAAGCTCTTCGTTGTCTCCCACTCGCTACGTATTACAGGGCTCCGCCACAGAGCAAATCCATTGTGGGTACCCCGAGGCGCATAACTACGACCCACGCCACGAGCCCTGGCTCCAAAGGACCAAAAATAAACTACAGTTAGAAACCTGCAGCGGGCGTACTGCCCCCTTCCATTCCGCCAGTGGTGTCAGCCAAGGAGGGAGGATCAACAATCCCTGGTGGAGGAAGGCCCCGACCCGTATAATGGTCGCAGCTGAGATAGACCACAAACACTGCCGACGGGCACAGCCAAAACATGTAACTGGGGCAGGCCCCCTCCACCCTTGGCCCGGCACCCCACGTCGCCGTCCAAAAGGGGGGCGGGGGCACTCCTATGCCAGCTGCACTGGCTCAGCACCACAGGCCGCTCACCTGCTCAATGAACGTGCCGCCGTTAATCACTGCACGGGCGAGCTATATCTCTGGCACATGGTGGGCTATGGTAGCCAAAACCAGACCCCTGAGAGCACCGGAGGACAGGGAAGACCTCAGAGGGGGAGGGGGTCCAGCGCCCGCTCCCAAGGGTGTTTGGGGGGGCTCAGGTCCCATTCACACGGGCCAGAGGAGGAGCACGACAGAGATGCGTCAGTACATCAGTACATCTCGGCGCCCCCTGGTGGTCTCCCTATTATATATTTTTATGTTTATTTATTTCTATTCCTTTGCTCAGCACTTTCCAGATCTCCCCTCCTCCCATACACTTTCCCCTTTCCCTCTCCCATGCACTTGCACGTTCTCAATCTCACTGTCTCAGATTCTGTAGGTTTATCACTCACACTTTCCTTACCACTAGCCCACTCCTCACCTGATGATTCTGTGTGGGTCTTTACGGATTCGTCTGATGAGCTTTCCGGCTTTTCCCTCCAGGCTGTCTTTGTCTTTGTCCTGACAATCTTATTCTTCTGTTTGACGAAATAGGAGCGAGCTCCCCCGGAGGCCACTTTGCCTATAAGCAATTAGCCCGGCAGCGGGGACTCCGGGGAGCCCACCCCAAACCAGGGAAAAGCCTTGCCGAAAAACCCTGGAAGATTGTGTAGCTGTAGTTGGCAGGAAGTTGTCGGCGTGCATCCGCACTTCAATAACCAGCATGCACTGGTAAGTGTTCTTAGTAGATAAGGAAATAACGATCCAGTGCGGAACAGCACAAACAGTATAGTATAGTACTCCAAAGAACTTGGACAACGAAGTGTTCCCAGACAAAGAGCGACTGATGGCAGGTGAGACGCTGAAGCAGGAGTGAGTACTAGAAGGCAGCGCAGAGCGCGGCACAACAGCGGAAGCAGAAAACAAACAGGTAAGCGGAATAAACGGGAGGGGGAAACCGTGAACAGCGGTAACGGAAAGACACGGGCAGATGAACAGGGAAGGAAGGCACGGGAAACACAGAGAAACAACTGGAGGCAGAGCACAAGCGTAGTGAACTCACGTAGTCAGCAAGAAAGTTGCAACGCACAGGTGTTCTCCATTTTCAGGTACTTGTAGGTAGTACAACAGAAAGACTAGACCGCACCTTGCAGTGACTCGGAGTCTAGTCCTTCTTCCATATCGCCCATCTGCTCCATACTTTCCATGGGCGATATATGACAGTATGACCCCTTCTCAGCGGTCCTCCTCCCGGTTTACCCGGGTGTAGTCGATGAAACCTTCGGATAAGTTGGGCTGCAGAGATGTGACTGACTGGTTCCCATGAACTCTCTGACCTTGGGTAACCTTTCCATAGTACCAGATACTGTAAGGTGCCTTTTTTGTACCTTGAATCCAATAATCTGGATACTTCATACTCCTTCAATGTTTCAATGGGTAGTTTACCGGTTCCTCTCTTCCTTCTGTTACGTGGATCTTCCACATATTCCTTTAGTAAAGAGGTGTGAAACACTGGATGTATCCTTTGGAGCTTTGCAGGAAGAGCCAAGCAAAAGGCAACCGGATTGATTTTGGCAGTAATCTTGAAAGGTCCGATAAAACGGGGAGAACATTTTCCTTGATGTACCCATCTGGGCAAAAACTTGGTGGATAACCATACCTTGGTACCAATGTCCCATTGCGGATTGGGTCTTCGCTTGAGATCAGCCCACCTCTTGTTCTCTAGACAGGAGGTTTCAAGATTAGACATGGTTCTTTTGTGAAGGGTCTGAAGGGTGTCCAAAAGATGGTCCACGGAGGGAATGTTAGTAGCCACCGGACCAAACAGAGGAATGTGTCTAGGATGAAAACCGTAGGTACAGGAAAAGGGACTCATGCCTGTCGAGGAATGTCTTGTATTATTATAAGAGAATTCTGCCATGGGAAGTAGGTGAAACCAATCGTTTTGCTCCTGATTACAGAAGCACCTAATGTATTGTTCCAATGTTGCATTAAGACGTTCAGTTTGCCCATTGCTCTCAGGGTGGAATCCTGATGACAGTGATCTTTTTATACCCATACTTGCTGTCGGTAGACCTTTCAATGGTGAAAAATGCGCTAGTTTACTGAATGAATCCACAGTGACCATTATGGCCGTATGTCCATTGGAAACTGGTAGGTCTACAATAAAGTCTGTGGAAATGTGTTGCCACGGCCCATCTGTTAGAGCGTCCTGTTGAAGTAAGCCTAATGGCTTACAGTAAGCATATTTATTCTGAGCACATATGGGACACGTAGCCACATATTCTTTGATGTCTTTTTTCATGGTAGGCCACCAAAACTGTCTAGACACCAGTTCCATGGTGGCAAGTTGACCTTTGTGTCCTGCTGATGGGATATCGTGGCACCAAGCCATGGCCTGTTCTTGTAGATCCTGAGTGGGTAAGAATAAAGCCTCTTTCATAAACCTCAGATCTCCTCTTTGGGTCATTCCATAGTCGTCTATCTTCCTGTTATTCTTTTGGGCTTTCTGTACTTGTTGAAGAAACGTATTAACCATATTGATGAACCTTTTCCCTGCTAGAAGAATTTCTGGACCTTGATATCCTCCACAGTCATTCCCTTGACTGCGGGAAAGGGCATCTGTTAATGAGTTATCCTTTCCTGGTAAATAGGTGATTACGAAATCAAATTGAGAAAAAAAATAAGCCCATCTGGCATGTCTGGAATTTCGGCATTCCATTTTCTGTAACACCTTTAAATTCTGGTGATCTGTACGAACTTGGAAAGGACAAACAGCTCCTTGTAATAAGTGCCTCCACTCCTCACAGGCCTGTCTTATGGCCAGGAGTTCTCTTTCCAGTACTGAGTAATTTTGTTCACTGGGACTAAGGGTTCTGGAATAATAAGCTATAGGGTGTTCCAACCCATCCTCTTTCTTTTGTAACAAAGCAGCTCCGATCGCTCCTCCTGAAGCATCGGTCTCCACAATAAATGGTAAGGATTGATCCGGTTGTCTCAGGATAGGAGCTGTCACAAATGCTTCCTTAAGCCTTTGGAATGCCTGATCCGTCTTCTGGTCCCAGAGAAACTTGACTCCTTTTTTAAGGAGATTTGTAATAGGAAGGATGATGTCCGAAAAGTTTGGTATAAACTTACGATAAAAGTTTGCGAGTCCCAAAAACCTTTGTATATCCTTAACTGAGTTGGGTATGGACCACTGTGTTATAGCCTGAGTTTTGGCTGGATCCATTTGTACCCGATCTTCGGAGAGGATGAATCCTAAGTAGGGTACCGTAGTAACTTCAAAAACACATTTTTCAGGTTTGGCCAATAGACTATTGTGTCTTAACCTGTGGAGAACTTCTTTGACGTGTTGACGATGTTCAGTCAGACTGTTTGAGAATATGAGAATGTCATCCAAATAAACCACAACTGAGGAATACAACATATCTGCGAATATCTTGTCCATGAAGCGTTGAAACTGGGACGGTGCATTTACCAAACCAAAGGGCATAACCCTGTACTCGTAGTGTCCCAAGGGAGTCCTGAAAGCTGTCTTCCATTCGTCCCCTTCACGAATACGAAGTAGGTGATAGGCCCCTCGAAGATCTAATTTGGTAAAGAGA
This sequence comes from Ambystoma mexicanum, assembly GCF_040938575.1. Taxonomy (NCBI): domain Eukaryota; kingdom Metazoa; phylum Chordata; class Amphibia; order Caudata; family Ambystomatidae; genus Ambystoma; species Ambystoma mexicanum. The sequence goes on from NC_090939.1 coordinate 757,031,923, forward strand.
TGTGCTCCTTGGACTGCCTCAATAATGTCTTTCATTAAGGGCATAGGATACCTGTCTCGTATAGTCAGACTGTTCAAACCCCGGTAATCTATGCAGGGTCTTAGTTCCGTGGTTCCTTTTTTCGAGATAAAGAAAAGAGATGCCCCTGCTGACGATGAGGATTCCCGTATGAGGCCATTTTGTAGGTTGGTTGACAAGTATTCCCTCAATGCCTCTTTTTCAGGTAGAGATAAAGGGAACATCCTTCCAAAGGGTACTTCAGCCTCCGGAATTAGTTCGATTTTGCAGTCTTCTTTCCGATGAGGAGGAAGATTCCTCGGTTGGGTGTCTAAGAACACGTCCTCATATTCCTGGTAAGGATGGGAATTGTATTAACACTGAGGACGGTATTTTGTATTGTTGGAAGCACACAGGACAAAGCGGGTTCATTAGTCAAACACTGTTGAGAGCAATACGCGGATCTGAACTCTACTGTGTTAAGTTGCCAGTCAATTGCCGGGTTGTGTTTTCTGAGCCATGGTATGCCTAATATGACTGGAAAATGAGCCGCTCGAATGAGATCGAAAGACAGGTACTCAGAATGATTTGACACTCTGACCCGCAGTTCCTGTGTTTCCTGACAAATGGGTCCGGATGTCAAAGGTGTGCCGTCGACGCCTTCTACTGGAATCGGTTTGATCTTAGGGCGTCGAGGCAGGTGGTGTTCATTAGCCCACTTATCATCTACAAAGTTGCCCGCAGCTCCACAGTCCAGCATAGCCAAACATTCAATGGGTTTGGTAGAGTGCCAGTCTAACGTAATCTTAACCACCATCAGTGTGTTATTGCTGATCAAAGCTGGCTGAGCATTAGCACAGGGATGCATAGATTTCTCCCCTTCCTTATCCCTGTTCAAGGTTGGGGTCTTTCGTTTCCCTGCTTTCTGGGAGGGACTTCTGGGCAATCTCGCAGCAAATGTGTGTTGGACCCACAATACATGCAAAGTCCAAGATCCTTGCGTCTCTTCCGTTCGTTGGCTGTAAGTGGTCCTCTAGCAGTTCCTATCTGCATTGGTTCTTCATGTTGAACCCTTTCAGGGACTGAGGGTAGGCTAGTGAAAGGTACTAAAGACCGGGGCTGCTTCTTCTCAGCTTTCCTTTCCGACATGCGGAATTCTATCTGTAATGCCAATGACACGAGTTCCTGAAATGAAGCAGGTCTGGCTACTCTGGCCAGTTCGTCCTTTATGTCTTCATGCAGACCACGACGGAAAATAGCCTGCAGCGCCGTTTCCGGCCAACCTGCTTCACTTGCCACCTTCTGAAAACAGGTAACATATGTGTGTATGTCAGAGTTTCCTTGGCGTATGTCTAACAGGTTTTCAAAGGTGGAGAATAAGACTTCAGGTCTCTCGAATCTTTCTTTGAAACGTGTTACAAAGGCACCATAGTTATTTAAAGTTGGGTCTGAGTTTGTCACTATTGGGGTGGCCCAGGCTAGGGCATTACCAGCTAAGTTCGAAATTAGAAAACCCACCTTTGTTCGATCCAACTCGTATGTCTTGGGCCGAAATGTATAGTGTATTGTGCAGGCATGCAGAAACTCCTTTAATTTCCTGGGGTTTCCCTCAAATTTACCGCAAGGTAGGGATAAAGGAGGTAGTTCTCCTCTAGAATCTTCTCTCTGTTGGACTTGTTGCCTCAATGCGGCATTATCAGTCTTTAGGGTTTGTACTTCAACCCTCAGAGCTTGTATGGCGTTAACCATCTCCTGGTACTGTTCAAGACTAGCCATCTTCTCTAGGCGTTGCAATGTCTCAGATTCTGTAGGTTTATCACTCACACTTTCCTTACCACTAGCCCACTCCTCACCTGATGATTCTGTGTGGGTCTTTACGGATTTGTCTGATGAGCTTTCTGGCTTTTCCCTCCAGGCTGTCTTTGTCTTTGTTCTGAAGATCTTATTCTTCCGTTTGACAAATTAGGAGCGAGCTCCCCCGGAGGCCACTTTGCCTATAAGCAATTAGCCCGGCAGCGGGGACTCCGGGGAGCCCACCCCAAACCAGGGAAAAGCCTTGCCGAAAAACCCTGGAAGATTGTGTAGCTGTAGTTGGCAGGAAGTTGTCGGCGTGCATCCGCACTTCAATAACCAGCATGCACTGGTAAGTGTTCTTAGTAGATAAGGAAATAACGATCCAGTGCGGAACAGCACAAACAGTATAGTACTCCAAAGAACTTGGACAACAAAGTGTTCCCAGCAAAGAGCGACTGATGGCAGGTGAGACGCTGAAGCAGGAGTGAGTACTAGAAGGCAGCGCAGAGCGCGGCACAACAGCGGAAGCAGAAAACAAACAGGTAAGCGGAATAAACGGGAGGGGGAAACCGCGAACAGCGGTAACGGAAAGACACGGGCAGGCGAACAGGGAAGGAAGGCACGGGAAACACAGAGAAACAACTGGAGGCAGAGCACAAGGGTAGTGAACTCACATAGGCAGCAAGAAAGTTGCAACGCACAGGTGTTCTCCATTTTCAGGTACTTGTAGGTAGTACAACAGAAAGACTAGACCGCACCTTGCAGTGACTCGGAGTCTAGTCCTTCTTCCATATCGCCCATCTGCTCCATACTTTCCATGGGCGATATATGACACACTGGGCCTAGTAAGATTGCTGCTTTGTTTCTCCCTTTTTCCCCTCCCCTGCCTTGTTGTGCTCCGAAACACTTGTGTACGAGCGCAATACAAATAAACTATCAATATCAGCGGTTTTGTAACATCAATTGCCCTTTTCTTTGTTGGAGCTTTTGAGGATACCACTCTTTTTTTTGGTAGCCTGCTGGCTTTTGTATGCACAGTTGGACCTTCTGCACTCAGCGTTGAAGTAAGGACCGTCAATGTATTTGAAAAATATGCCCAACATTGTCTGTCTATATTCTTCCCCTCTCTTCAGCGGACAAATCATTTGTAGGGCATCTCCCTTTTTTATATGAGGATTCAGAGGGCCTGTCCCACTGAGATCAGTGCTTTCTCTTCTTTTTGTTGGCTGACATAGATTAAGCGTGGCATGATCCCTTTTTGGAGTGTCCCATAAGCAACTTTTGAAGAAGGTTTCCCTAGTTTTGAGGAGGATGGGGGGTTTGGCGCAAAGCCAATTTGACAGAACGACCCCGACATAATTACTAATTGATAAAATGAATGTGATGCACAGAAAATTCTGTGGAGAGGTGAGTGTCCCCAATGCAGCATGCTGAGCACGTGGAAAAAGGAACTGATGTCACATGGCATGGTGGCTCCTATTGGTGCGAAGATAGAGAAGCGTTGCTAGCCTAGCCTTTTGAAGATGGAGCCTGAGGTGTTGGGAACACTGGAGAAGGGTCTATGGTATCCTCAAGCCCTGGAAGGTAACCTCTGGCTGGGTGTTATAACAAATGCAGTGTGAAAACCACAAAGGGAGGAGGAGAGAAATCCTTGCCATAGCTCTTGAAGGTATCCTCAAGTTAATTGGGTTAAAAAGGACTTGCCCAAGTAAGTGTGGTGTGCCGTCTACAAAATTCAAGAGGCAGTGCGACCAATCAACAACTACCAAAGTCATTAAGGAACTATGTGAGGACACTGTAAATACCCAAAACTGTGAGTGAACTGAAGTATGCCGGCAGGGAGTGGCAAATGTGTGATCCTGTGTTGAGTAGGGAACTGGACTTTGGGACTAGGACATTAGGTTATCATAGAATAGACACAGAATAGACACTTACACAATTTATTTACTCCTCATTCCTGACACTTCTGAACACAGAACCTCCCGATTATATTTTAGATCCTTTAGGAGTTTATCCCACCATACCCTTACCCTCAGGGCCTGGCTGAAATGAACCATGCGACTGAGTTACATAATCTGATCAAGGGAAACCAGATCCAGTTTAGGAAGAAAACTGGGAGGGGGAACCCATATGATTCTAGAAGTTGCACTTGGAACCCAAATACCCTACAGGTTGTCAAGTAAGTCATCTTTTGTATTTGGAAACCTCTACTATATCCAAGTCCCTGCCAAGCGGGCTGTCCCTTTTGTACCCCCTTTTAATATCCATCACCAACCTTGGTTCATGTAAGAATAAAAACTATCTTAACCCAATTGATATATGTGACCAGTGTTCTGTTCCTTATCCCTCGTGACAGAGTGGACTGGCTGGGAATGTCTAGCTGGCAATTTACTGGCCATATCAGAGCATAATGGGTCATTTACCCACCTCCTGAAGGCCGCCGACAGATGCTGCATGCAAAACAATGCTTGTAGGTAAATACTGTTGCTCTGAAGGATGTGGAAGAGTGCGTACACAACTAGCAGGTGGCCAGGAGGCCTGCATGACATAAGAGGAGGGCTGGAAGGACCCATAAAGGACAGAAGTAATGGATGAGAAGGCAGAATTGAGGGGAACCACGCATCATTTTTCCCAAAAAGGCTGCCCATTTGCAAGTTTCGCCAGGGGCACGGAGTAGTGAGTTTGGGATGTGGGCAAGTGAGCACTTGGAGGTAGTCATGTGGGTTGGAGGCACAGGTAGCATTTGGCTGGGGGCCTGAAAAAGCAAAACAAGCAAAATGGGGCATTGTAGGATGCAATAATCATTAGGATTTTTGCTAAAAAAAACAAGGACATGAAATTCAGGTAGAGGAGGCATTAAGATGACAGAACAAAGCGTGCTTGCTGGAAATGTTAAACAGAGTTTACTGGGGATGTCAAACAAGAGGGGACTGTAATTGGCAGGTTTAGCAAATGAGCTGAGAGGCTGGAAGTTGGGAGATTGGGAGAAAGAAATGATGGGAGAAAGGGGAGGAGGAAAAGGGAAGTACATAGGAAGTTTATCAAGACGAATAGAGAAAATGACAAATATAATTATAAATAATGTAAAAGTTGTCAAAGTTAACCCACAGTTCAGAGGTGATAATCCCCCAGTTAGGAAAAATATCATTCATATTGTAAAAAATATTTGATGTCATCATTATGTGCTTGAAAACATCAAGGCTTTTTTCTTATAACCATCTGGGGTTGATTTTCCCAGTCAGCCACTAGCCCTGCTGACCTAACAGCTCCACCCCCATCACCTCACAATTCACATTCTTAGACAGCACCTTGGGTGCATGAAGTCCCCTTCAGGAGCTTATCGCTCGAGATTTCCGTGAGAAAAGTTAAGCTTTGTTTTTTGTGAAGTCGGTTTACAGTATCTGTACGTTCAGTAGTAAATGTAAGGAATGTAGCTGATGTTGTGGAAAAGTATTCACAAGCTCATTTTGGGTTACAAGATCGGTAGTAACATCATTATGACAGATATACCAAATCACACAAAGAACCGAGAAAACAGCATGTAACTGAACTGTTATCGGGGCGGAGTACCCTGCCCCCTCAAAGCAGCACTTGCTCATATAGCCAGTTAGTATGGTAGAACTAGGCAAACTGAAAATAGACATCCTGTTATTTCTCATGTATATACATGATTTGGCAATTAGAATATTCAATTTTTTAAAAAATGAGGTTAATTTTCACGCTGATGATGCCGTAATTACTTTGAAAACTCCTGCTGGGGTTACAAAACAATCAGAAGCAGCATCAATGTTCTGTGAGGAAAGAGAACTCAAAATTAATGTAAGACAATAGTTATGGCATGTCATTACTCATGTACAAAAAAGAAGCTGAATATTCCTTTTCACAGTACTATGCCGAAATGGGTACACTGTTTTGATGATTTGGGGTTTGGCTCCAAAGTGATGTCAGTTGGTCACAACAATTAGCTAAAAGTGAATGTGTATTGAAAAGACATACAGGAGCGTTACTGGCACCGCGCTACAAATTGGGGAATAATCACCCACCGACTACTTTGAAAGTCAATAAATATCAGGTTGTCCCAGCTGCCTCCTATGGCAGCAAAATGTGGGGCTATCGGCGTGTGGACAATTTCAGCAGGGCAGAAAGTACATTTGGAAAAATCCTTTGGCCTACCACTAATCCCCCACCTCCAAATCCCCTATACCACTGTTTGTGCAGTTAGGGAGGATCCCTATTAGTCATGACATTTTTTTAAACCGATTTACTGACTTCGGAGCTTTTTCTCTAACCAATTGTCCCTTTACAAGGATGCATCATGGGATGTCATCCACTTGCAAGGTGCCCGTACATCGGTGTTGTACAAGCATGAGAAACATATTTTAGAATCTACTGGTCACAGTGCTTTTTTCAGGAATCCATGGCGGTCACAAATAAAGAACTGAGAGAGTTAAAGAACGGATAAACAGCCAGATTCATGGAATTATTTGGGTGAAAAACGCAGATTTGTGCACCTTTCTGCCTGAAAATCCCTCTTTGAAGTATGGGGATTTTCGGGCAGAAAGGCGCGCAAATCTGCGTTTTTCACACAAATAATTCCATGAATCAGGCACTAAGTTGCTTCATTTTGAAAAGCAATTAAAAAGATCTCGAACTTTAACATGATTCCCTGATTATTTAATTTATAAGACACCATTTATAGCAGAACTCTATCAAGATGAGATTTCGCTTCCTATGAAAAGGTCTTTCTACTTAAAATTCAGATTACATGTTTCGCCTGTGGCTGAATTTACATGTGGGTGGTCGAATAATAACTCTAAGAATATTACCTTTTTGCCCCCCTGCAATTGAAGGTGACGCTCACTTTCTATTAATATGTCCCGGATATTACAGGACTAGAAAGTGAGGCTCACTTTCTATTAATATGTCCCGGAAATAACAGTGCTAGAAAGAAATGGCGGATAACAATTTTTAGTAAATACTGTGTAGGATCTGGAACTAATGCTCATGTAATATGACACTATATATAGAAGTTATTTTTGTAGCAACTAGCTATATTAACAACAGACACTGCACCCTTCGCCACTGATTTTCTCAGTGCCAAACACATCAAAGACTAAGACTATGAAGCAGACGCTGTCTGTGTTAAAACCACATCGCAGTACTAGATGTCAAAGAAGTCATTGCAGCATCTGACAGGAGACAAAGGGGTTCCAGCGTAGAAGTAATCGACATCTCAGATCTCAACAAGGGGTATTTCGTTGCAAATTACACAACCACCAAAACCAAGGGAAAAGACGCCAGAGAATGGGTGTGAAAAAACCCCCAGCAAAAACAGATCAGATGAAAAAGCCAAATTGAGAGACAAGAGAAAAAGAAACAAATGCAACTGGACAAAAACAGCCAGGGAAACAGAAAAGGAAAAACTAAAAAATGAAATTATAAAGAATTAAGTCAAACCTGCTGGCTTCAATACAACGTAGACACCATAGCCTCAGTGAGCACTCAAAGTCTCAATCAAAGAAAACTAAGCTGCCTAGTGTCATTTGCTAGGGGGGAGATAAACACCACCTTGGAAAAAATAAGATCAGGAAATTCAACAAAAGGAATTTTCTGATGTCTACTTCCAGAATATTCAGCCATTTAGGCTTTTGTAACTGCAGTGCGCAGAAGTAGTAGTCTGATGAAGAAGATGTGACATGTTGAGTTTTTTTAAAATGTTTTGATATTGGTTCACACAGAGGTGACACGCCAATTGTATACTCCCATTTATACAATCCCACCCCACAATTCTGGGCAAGGAACAGAGAGTAAGGTAGTCAAAAATTGAAATGCATTTAAAAAGAGAAGATGGCCTCAACAAACTGAGTCTCCAGATTTACCATGGAGATGGTACTAAAGTAATGTATGCATCCAACATAAATACTTAAACTAAATGTTGCCTGCCTCTATGAATCTCCCTATTATAAGTCCACAAAGGCATACACTTTCAATCATGCAGTCTTCCTCTATAAAGTATGTTAATCTCAAAGAAATTAAGGCATTCTAACATCTCTTCTTTACAATGACTTCCTTACATCATGTAATTTATGATCAGTCAACATAAGGCAAATACATGCTAATTTCAAAGATTTCACACGAGTTTTCAGAAAATTATATTTTCTCTGGAAACCAAAGAAGAAGAATATCTGAGAAAAAGTACATTCAAATATATCTAGGCACACACCCCCTGTCAAGGTGGGAGGCAGTGAATATACCATCTATGTGGAGGCTACTTGACCAATAGACAATGAAACGCTAGCATGGGGCTATGTGTTAAGCCATGCACATGCAAACAAGGTGACTGGTTTGCTGGCGCTCATATAGTTTGAATTCACAGATTATATTCTCAGACATCTATATTTTCTGTTCTGAACCAAAATATATATTTTGTTCTCTAAAAGACATGGGTCCAGCTTTGACTAATCAAGCCTGTGTGACTAACTAAATATGAGTTTGTGATTCGCAATCTATACATGTTAGTGTATGTGTGTGTATTATTAAGCCGCTAGCACTGATATTGTTCAATCTATAAGGGCCTGCCCAACATCAATGAACCTGTGTGGGAGATTTTCACTAAACATTGATATATATTCCTTTCACTTTGCATACATGCACCATTTTAAAGGGGACTGCATGTAAGGCTTTCAGTGTCTTTATATTTCTGAGCTGGAGAAATACTATTCTCCAGTAGCAGATCTTTTCCAAATTACACGACTATGCCTATGCATTGAAAGACAAGAGAACATAGAGGATTTGCACTTCCCACATTTCTCAATGAATACAACTCATTCTTGAAGCATGCACTTTGTGGCGCAAACATCCGATCTACAACTATGGGTTTCTCCGACTGCATAAAATGCAAGTTATCTCTCTAGGCGGTGGTATCTTGTAATGATATCATGGCCCAAAACACCCATAGTCACAAATAATGCTTAAAGGAAATCCCACTGTCAAATGGCAGCAAAAATGCTTTCAGATTTGTTTTTCCTTTTTTTACTGCAAGTGAACTAGGGCTTGTGCAGACCGGTCTTCCTTCTATGGGCTGTACTCATCTCTGCTTGGGTCAACGGACAGTTCCCCTGAGAAGTAGTCCTTCTGCTCTCCAATCTCCAGTGTGTTACCCTTCTAAGTCTTCTTCAACCAAATCCCTAATCCTCCCCCTCTGTCCTATGTGTATGCCATTAAATTTTCCTCTAAACCCACCCTCGGCTTGTCACTTGTCAGAGGTGTGGTCACCCAGCCATCTGACTAGGAAAAGTGGGAGGGATGCTGCTCTCTTTTGGAGAGATGCTAATTTTGTTTTGTATACTCTACTTTATGCAGGATGGATGAAACTTATATTTTTTAACTCTGCAAGTCGGGGCAAACATTTAGAGATGTTGAATGATTAAATTCTAATAATGTTGACTATGTTACATGTTTTAGCATTTTGAGCAATTTGAAACACGATGACAGTTTTGATTACAGCTTGTGATTGAGGTTACTCTTATCTACAAACTGTCCAAATGTGGTGTCAATCAGATCTTACGTTAATGCACAGCTTAATTTTGTGATTGCACATTGCAATGTAAGATTTTATGCACCAGGGTATTTGAATTTTTTCTGGTATCCAATTGCAGCTGTTCTCCAGACGGACCAATGGACCAACAGACGGAGACTCACCAGGTAAGTGACCTTCCCCTACTCGCTCCCACAAGTTGGGCCACCGGTGCAAAGCCGGTAGCCCGACATGTATGCAGCATGAAGGGGGCCGCTCCACTGACTGGGAGCGGCCACCAGTCACAAGAGGCCACCGGGGGACTTTGCTCACCTGGCGGGCTCAAAATTGCCAAAGTCCTCCCCACCCCCCTCCAACACACAATGAGGCCGCTGGGATGTTCTGCACCCCCGCTGCCTCACCATTCATTATAATTTCCCCCCTGCCTGCTCCCACAGTTGAAGTCAGGCCACTGGTGCAATGCCGGTAGCCTGACAATTATGCTGCATGAAGGGGTCTGCTCCACTGTCCGGAAGCTGAAACCAGCCACACAAGGTCGCCGGGGTACTTTGCTCCCCTGGCAGCCTTCAAAATTGCCAAAGTCCTCCACACCCCCATCCAACACACAGTGAGGCTGCTGGGGTGTTCTGTACCTACACAAGGCCACCGCGGGACTTTGCTCTTCCGGCAACCTCTAAATTGCTTAAGTACCCCACACCCCTCTCCAACACACAGTTGCATGTGCTCAAATTGCATGGAAACAGCACTATACTAGTAGGTGGTAGTTCTGAAGTTCAGTGCACATAGCATAAGGCTATTCTGATGAGAAATTGAGCAGTATGATACTACTTAATTTCTCATCAGAACAGCTCTATGCTATGCGCACTGAACTTCAGAACTACCACTTAACACACGCATTTCCCCAAAATAGATATCTGTGTGGCACTTACTTTGCACAAAAATTGTTGAAAAAGAAATACTGTATGAAGGGGAGGTTTCAGAAAAAATGTGATGCACATTGTCCAACTTAATTAGTATTTATTCAGCAATAATGCTCCAGATTTCTAGACGCATAGTGAAGTAAATCATCAAACTGGCCAACATTGGTTTTGGCCAACTGTGACCCAAAAGACTAGCCCATGCTAGCCGTTTGAGTTTTTTCTTCACGCATTGCCCTATTGCCCACTCCAAGCTTCGATCTGGGGCCACCAGCTTTGCCCCAATATTGCAGCAGCCAGGGGCATTAGGACTTGCATGCCAGAGGGGAGTGATTTGCGGGGTAAGGTGAGGGAGTGACAGGAGACAGCTCATTATCACAGTATTGGCCCCTGGTCAGTACCGGGGGTTTGGGGTTTGGGGTCTGGTATGGGAGTATAAGGGCAGGTGCTGTGGAACCCTCTGTGAAGTATTTGTTGGTCTGATGTGCTGGAGGACATGAAGCAGAGTGCTGTGACACTGGGGGAAATGGACAGAAAGTAGATGTGTGTTTGTGCCAATCATTGGTGTACCCTGATCTCACCTACTCACTCATGATCCTTTACTTTTAGTCTTGCAACTGTCCTGAAAAGACACGGCACCAACCAAGAAAGCTCATCTCCAAGACCGGCTTGCCATTCCACCTTGATGTAAATCACTGCATAGTGCCTACGAATCTATGAGTACTATAGGGGTTGCTGGGCAGAGGGGCAAGAATTTACTATTCAGGGGAAGCTGGAGGTGGGAGGTCACTGAATGCACGTTTCCTTTTTAAAATATTTTTATATGCCGTTTTTTAAAGAGGGGTTTTTAACATTTTGAAGTAAAACCGAATAACGTCTCAAAGCCAACATTCGGGACAGTCCTGCCAAAACATACTCTTATGTGTGACTTTTGCTTAACATTTTTTTCTGTCACCAGTACGAGATTCCAAATTGCTAAAAAGAATCTCAATGAACAAAATGGAGATGTGCACAGCAGAAACCCTATCTTTGGCACAAAGCAGCAGAGCCCCTCTTTGTCAGTATGAGTAGCATCAAGGACAAAACAAGCCTTGTTTGGGATTACTTTGCCATTAAACTGGATGATAACTCTAAGGCGGTGTGTTCTCAGCGGTTTTGTCTTGTGGTCCTGTAAACTCTAAACAGTGCAGCACATCTCTACTGACAAATCATCTGCGTGCAAAACATCCCAATGACTATCTGAAAGAAAAAAAGAGGCTGTTATAGCAAAAATGAACAGTAATGTGACTCCCGTAAAGTGCAAGAAGGCAAGTTCACAGCTGTCCATACAAGATTACCTGGACAAAAAGCAAGTCTGGCCTCTGGATAACCCTTCCGCACATGCTGTGCATCGCAGTATGGGCAAAAAATATAGCATTAGACTTGCAACCACTTTCTGTTGTTGAGGATGTAGATTTTGTGCATTTACTAAATAAGCTGTAGCCACGGTACAAAGTACCATCACGTAAAAATGTATTTCGACTCGCATCAACCCAGACATGTATGAAAAAGTGTGCCAGTATATTGCAGAGGATGTGAGAGCGCTGAGAAAATATAATTCACTGTAGGCATTTGGACCTCTGATAATGCAGTAAAATCTTGAGTTTAACAGGAGATTGGCGAGCCAGCAACATGAAAAGGCATGGAGTTTTATTGCGATGTGAGGCTTTTGAAGGAAGCCATAATGGTGCTCAAATAGGCTTGGCATTTCAAGAAACTCTTTAAAGGTGGCAAATTAGCATTCTAAAGAGCATGTGATTCTTCGCGATAATGCAGCTAACATGTGTAAGGACTTCACAGATGCAGATTTTGTTAGTGTGGGGTGTTTTACACATACCCTACAGCTTTACATCCATTGCAGCCTTTTTGTGCAAAGATCTGTGTCGGACATGCCGTTGCATGCAAGAAAACTTGTTGGCCATTTCAAAAATTCGACTTCCGCCACGTCTCGCTTGCACTCAATGCAAAAAGATATTGCGTTTCCTGAAATGCAGTTAATCCAAGATGTGTCAACACAGTGGAACTCCTCGTTTTTAATGCTGGAGCGATTGATGGGGCAGAGGCGGCCAGTGAGTTTGTACTGTTCAGAGGATGAAAAAGTGCCTAAACTTCCTGCATGCCAGTGGCTGGCAGACAATGTTCTATCTTTGTTGGCACCCTTTGCAGAGCTCACAAAGGAGATTTGCTCCCATGCATCAATCATCTCCTTGGTTGTTCCTGCTGTCAAATCTTTAAGGTCCTACATGTGCTCTGGTGAGTTTAGGGACACTGGCTTGAAACTTGTGAAAACAGAGGTATTGAATGCTGTAAAAGCACAGTTTAAAGACATTGAGAACCTACTTATCTACTCTGTGGTAACAGGAATCGATGATTGGTTCAGTAATTATGTGGCAAATAGTGTCAAATGTGAAATTCACTCTAATGCCTTAACCCAGTGTGAGGAGACATTGCACCAACCTGTGGGCCAACCGGAGACCTTAAACTGCAAGGTAACGAGCCACCACCTAATAAGAGTGTTCCACCATGTGGCATATGGGCCTTCTGGGACAGTGTTATTCAGCAGTCCATGGCTGGTGTGAGTCAGTCAATTAGTTCCTTAGACAGTGAACTCACTATCTTTTTCAGTGAGCCTCTGCTCTGGAGAAAAGAAGAGCTGTTGAAGTGGTGGGAAATTAACAGTGTGCGATTTCCAGGGTTGGCAAAAGTTGCTTGTGGGTACTTAGCATCTCATACTACCAGTGTGGATAGCGAGAGAGTGCTCAGTACAGCTGGGGATATTTATTCAGAACACTGCAGTAGCCTTTTAGCAGAACATTTTTTTAATGCATTGTCTTTCTGAAATACAACCTTCCCCTTAAAGGTTTCACCTATTAGTGACATAAGAGTAACATGAACTTGGGCTTTTTTCAGATCTGTTTTTTATTTCTTTTTTAATAAGCTTACTGAGATAGATATGTCTAATGAATAAACATTATTACCCGTGCAATAGAATGCCTCCTTATTTTATTAATTGAAATGTTGTTTATTATGTTCTAGAACACGTTTACTTTAAAAAATAAACAATTCGGCTCACTATTTGACTCCGGGCGAATAGCTGGACCAACTATTCATTATACGGCCAAATAGTAAATTAACTATTTGGCACACCCCTAGTTGAAACCCTATAATTTGCATGTGCACCCATAGTTTAATATTGCACTTTCTGTAAAAAATCATCAGAGATCAGATCAAGAAGATGATCTGTGGGGTGATTACACTGTCCAGGGATATGCCAATTCCAGAGCTACAACATAATTTCCAATTTGAGGAATCTGTGGGTTATATATTGCACTCATCCAGAGATTCATAGAGGTATTTGGCCTTCAGGTGGAAGAAGAAGTTGAGGAAGGGTATCTCTTCACAATGAAAAGCAGCCAGGAAAACATAATCTTTGCAACAGTTTCAAATGTGTGGGCAAGAGGTCATTTTTAAGTCACCGGCCTCGGCGTTGCCTATGCTCTTGAGGAAGAAAAAGAAGTACATGTCACAAGAGGATGCTCCAATGTGCTTTCGGGGCCCTACATCACCAGAGTTAGTGGATGCAGAGGATGCCAGAAGGAGGTCTTTGAATCCAGTCACTAACAATCAGTACAACCAATTAAGGACCAAGAAAATTGAAAATTTGGGCAGGAAGGTATCAACAACTTCCTCAATGACAATAACGGTGGCTAACACCAAGGTCATGCTTACAAGAAATGACCGTAAGCAATGTGAGATGTCCAAGGTCTTAGAGTTTTAACCAGACGACAAAAAAAGGAAGAAGATTCCTTAACAGAGGGCTGGGCTAGCATCTAAGCACATTAGTGTTGTTGAATGTGGCAGATGGAGGATATTTTGTATTTATTATTATAATACAGTGATAATAATGGCTTTTTATAATTTGCATATAATTCCTTACACCAAGCTGTGAGCAACCATCCAAAGCAATAGATTAAAATGTACCCATAACAATTTGAGTGCCACTCTCATAGTTACAACCGATTGTACCTATATTATAATTAGGGTTTGTCCCTTTTCCAGCACGTCTTTAATGGTAACCGACAATGAAATTAGGTGATATATAATCGCTAAGTGATTGCCTGTTAGTTAAAGGTTCCAAATCTCATGTGGGCCATTTGCCAACCCCACCACCAAAAACACCTCCTTCTGAGGTTGTGGGTTGCCCTACAATGGCACAATAGATGTTTAGCTGCTTCAATCACCATGGTCCATCTCCATACACGATTATGAAATCTCTGTAATAGTCGGGTAGGAAGGCAGGCATGACAGAGTACAGATTCTAAGCTGGGAGTCCAGCAAAAATTGTTGGATTGGCTATTCAATGGGCAGAAGCTCTGGGGCATGGGCATTAATGCAATAGTAACAGGGGTCAAACAACTGGAACTTGTGTCAATGAAACCACTAAAAACCTGGGTTCAGTAATGCAATGAAGAACACCTTGCGGTCAGAGCTGAGGTAGACACTAGTCAGCTTGCTACTCTACATATGAAAGCCAGAAAGCTGTCATACCAGCCATATTAAAATACAGTTATTCACAGCAACATCAATTCCAGTGAAGTCAGCAATAATAGAGGACCCCACAAAGCGGACAGCTGCAAAACAAAGGCTGTCTATGAGTTTTAACAGGCACTCTTACCAGCAGGCCTCTTAAAACGACAACGGCAAGAGGCAAATTATCCCATTTTGTCTCAGAATCGGAACAGATTACAACATACACAAATGTTCTCAACACTGTACGTCTTTGGCAGGGTCAGGTAGCTTGCTCTCTGCCAGCTACATGAGATTACTTTTCTAGCATTTTTCATTGAAAAACAAAATGGGCACCCATATCTCTGGCTCATTTCTAAATAGGCCTATTAATAAACTGTCAGGGCCTGGAGTTTTATTCGGTTTTAGTGGGTTAAGAGATGCCTGTATCTTGCTCATACTAAAAATCATACCATTGTGAGCACATTGCTACAGATTACTTGCAGGTCGGTCACAAGCCCCGACTTGCTTATTTTAGATATCCACCTGTGTCCTCACCAAAGTAAAGTGAACTAAAGTTGATCAAACCATTAGGATTCTGTCATTGCTTTATCCTGGATGTTTAACGTCATCCCTTGGGAGATTATTCTCCAAAGATTCCTCTTGTTATTTGATTGAGCAGCAGTTTTTAAAGTTTCCCATTGTTTAAGGGTAAATAGCAATTTATTTCTTAGCCAAAAGCTCCATATAAACTAGCTGTTTTTGGACTACATTGGAACGATTTCTTCCACTAGAGTACTTCAATGTAGCTAACACTTTGCCTTGTCTGCATTCTTTATCAAGCCATTTTTGCTTATTACTCCCCTTAATAGCAAGCATATCAGTATGCCAAGTCAAAAAAGGCTTGGAAATAGCATCTAATCTATCATAGAAAACCAGCAGTTGGGTAGTAGACTCGATATGGGCATATTCAGTGTGAACTGGTAGCAGGTCATTATAAAGAGATGGGAGGATATCCTTATCTAAAATATACCAATTTAGAACGTTACAATTAGATCGTAACATGTGGATTTGTGTCAGATGGAAGACAAGTTATCAGTATGAACTCTGAGTTATCACAAGAAAGCAGCAATTGGTTGTGGGTGCTCTGGCTTCTCTCTATTACTTCTATGGACCTTACACGTTTCCATGATTCAAGACTAACTAAAATATAATCAATGTGACTTTGAGTTACATTTGTCCTAAAGTCAGGGTGGGAAGGGCAATCTTCCGGGGCTCAGCCATTACACACACACATTGAAACCAAATAGTACAAATATGTTAGCTATTTCTGTGGAAAAGGCATAGCAGAGTGAGGCTTCATTAAAATGCAACCCATGTACACCCCACAATTCATCTTCCAGAGCCAGTTCACAAATAGATAGTATTTGGTTTTCTATGGTTGCACAGATTACAGATTCAAAGAGATCAATAGCCTCTAATGTTGATCTAAAATATATATTCAACAAGATTAACAACCTTCCAGATTTTAATTTGATAGTAATCCCAAACACATCAGCAGACACGACATTAATCAAATTACAACCAACATCAAGACTGGAATGAACTCTTTTTAGCAGCCCTCCTCCCTGTGTCTCCTTTGGCCGACCCTTGGGACCTTTCAGAGGCAGGATGCAAAGAAAGAGTAGTGTCCTTGTTTATAGGCTGGCTCTAACGTCCAGGTTTTGTGAAGGCATACAATTTGCACCAGAGAGTCCTCGTCTTTACTCCCCAAACCTTGCATATTCCAAGAGAGTGTTGAGGGGGTCTCAAACCCACCCCACCATACCCCCAAGATGACGGATCCCAGCAGCCCCACAGGCCATACCCGGATGACATCTCCAAAGTAATCATGAATAGGCGACATGGCTGAACACACCCGCAAAGACATTAGCCAGGTGCAAAACAACATACATGAAATGCTTACTGACACCGAAAAAGCAATTACCATGAACAGCCATGAAAGCAAAATGGAAACACCAGCTGCATTGAAAGGTATTGGCAAAGCTCAAAACACAGGGCTGAGGCCTTATACACTGACTTTTCTGATAGATGAAAAGCAGGCATGGCAGCATGTCCGGCACTGCCAAGGACGCTGTAGGAGAGAGCTTGAGTCAGCTGAAAAGATACAGCACCTGCAAGGACAAAAAGGCCGAAATCCCTCAAACGCCAGCAGAGAAAATCATTTTTCCGGCCCCTCAACATGTGACCTGGAGCTGGGGAACAAAGCCCCATTCAGACAGATAAGGTCGTTCCCATCAAATTGAAGACAGAAGATGAAAAAAGGCAACACAACATGAAGGTGGAGAATGGAGTGTCCTTGTTCAAGGCCTGGGAAGTCAAAGGCGTGAAATAATAGTGGGAAACAGACGGTGCTCTGAGCTCACCTTCGCCACCCATCATGTTTGCTCACATGCTGGTAAAATTTCCAAAACTGAGAAGGCTTGCACTGACCTCATGGGGGTGGTGCCAGGCGGAGCTACCAGATTTAGCCAGGCCAGTCAAATGATCTGTCCCTTATAGACTGTAATTATGCCCATACTGTTCACCCAATTCAATTTCGCCTAAAAGCGAGGAATGTATCTTTTGGTTGTGAGGTCACAGCAGTTTAAAAACTCACTGCCTGTCTGTAATGAGCTGAGAGTGCATTTGGAACTGTAGAATCCAAGTGCATATCCCTGCTTGGATTAATAAAAAGCAACAATTTGTCACATTTCCGGAGCCCTCTGTTTTTTGGGCATGAAGGGATTTCCCTCGAGCCAAACTCTGTTTTCTAACTACACTACAAGTGGTAGCAGAAGAATGGGTGCTCATGCTTTCGGCAGCAAATGGCACCCCCCCCCTCCCTGCTCCCCTGTATTCCTGCCTGCTATGGAGAGCAGAAGATGGGGGCGGCAGGCTGGGGGAATGACAGAGAGCCTGAATGACGTAGTAGACTGGCGGAGCCGGTGCATGTTTGAGTCCAGGAATCTGACAAACAAAGGTGGGAGGGAACAGGGCGACCAGCTATGTTTTTGCTAGTTGTTCCGTCAGCATATTATGGAATATAAGTACGCTATATGGCAAACAAGGGAGGGTACAGAAAGGGTCTGCTTGATGTTTGTGTTAAGGTTTTGGTTTCATGTGGAACGTAGTTGCGTTTTTGTTTCGATTAGGGAACATTTGGTGTTAGGTAATCAGTTTGGGCAGTGAGCATGGACGATTGAAATAATAATGATAATGATGTGTTATTTATATAGCGCCGTTATCCAAAGCGCTTTACAGAGCACATATTTATGTACAATATCACCCAACCGAAATTGGTATTCATTTATCGACCTCAGAAGGATGAAAGGCTGAGTTGGCCTTGCCGGGATTCGAACCTGCTACTGCAGATCGCGCTCAGATTGCAGCAGCGAGTGCTCAACCCGCTGAGTACATATGTACATATTGGATTCCCTGTGAGATACACATTTTAGCTTGCTTCATGGATGAGGGTGGTGTTGGCAGAAATAGCTAGCTCGTATCATGGAAGGTGAGTTCCTTGGTTTTTCCTCGCAGAGGTAGACCTCTACAGGTGACACAGAAGATAAATGAGGACCACATGAATTATTGGAGAATTATTGGAGTTCCTGTTAGAAAGACAAGAAGGTGGCCACAGATTGTTATTTATGTATTGTTACGTTTGTCATTGTGTTAAGGAAGTGTTTAAGCAGACTTATAGTGAAGGGGAAGCTGTTGACAATTTTTTTGTCTTGCTGTGGGATTTGTGATGTCACAAATGAGGTTACTGAATTGGATTTAAATTGATTAGAAGGTGGCAGTGTCTATTTTGGTGGATTGGCGCTTGACTTAGCTCCAAGGAGCACATGACAGAATTGTATATTGGTCCTTGGGGGCAGAGAACACAAGGAGGGTGGTGGAGAGCGAGGAGAATGTGTTATGTGGGGAAAAAGGTTTAACATTTATACATCTGACAAATGTATTGTGATCCACAGTGGAGCACAGGTTTGGAGGAGAACATATTGAGGGGGTTAAGTCATGCAAAATAAAAATAAAAATGAAAGAAATGAACATAATGAGAAAAATGTGACATTATTGGAGTGTATTTGAGAAACATGTGGAAGAATGATGTATTGGCCCAGGGTGGAGGTTAAAGTGAAAGTGACTTGTGATATGTGTGTGTTTATTTTATCTGTCGTGTGCACAGAGTGCATTTTAATTATGTGCGTTATTTGGTCAGAAACATTGAAATTGTGTTTTCTTTTGCCAGCTCAGCTTGCACTCTTTGGAGAGGCAGAAAACTAACTCCTACATAGTTTTTTTTAAAGGTTTCGAAGATGATGCTCTTGCCAACAGGCATTGGCCAGGGGCCAGCAGTGAAGGGGGCAGAGGGAGGACCTAAGTAGGAGAAGCTGGCTAATGTAGTATGAAAAGCTATGGCGCATGCATCTGAGTTCTCAACGCATGTTTTGGACAGCATGACATAACATGAATCAAAGGGGAAATGGTATTAAGCATGCATTGAGCTAGGAAATTGATGTGTGAAGAAACAATGTTTTTTGGCTGACAGGAGTAGGCGACAACCAGCACACGTAGGAATTCCAACATAGCAATACATTGTGTCACCTTTCATTACATGGCGACCTAGAATAATCAGACTTTCTGCATTGGGGAAAAGTGCATGGAATTCAGGCGTTGCAAAGTGGAGGGTAATTTTTGGCAAACGTGGAATTTAAATGGATGGGACATAGCATGGGGGCTTATGACGTGATCTGGGGAGCAGAAAGACGTGGGCTCGGGGGTGACCTTTTTTGTCATTGAGGCGTTTGTCAAACAAAATTGCACATTTATATTGGGATAATGAATAACACATTTTAACACACGCATATGTTTTTGATTTTTTTCCTTTTTTTAACAATTAGTGCAACAGTTGTTGAAGTTGTAAAGCTCTGCCTTACAAACTGTATTGACAAAGCTTTAATTTGTGTTGAAGGTTTAAACATTTAATCTTGCAGTTTTTTTGGCACACTTAATGGTGAACATCAGTTTTGTTTGTATCTAGGACGGTATAGGAATGGGTGGGGGAATACAAATGATATGTGAAGAACAGCCAACATTTTTTATACAAGCATTAAAGCAGGGTTTGTTCGGCAGTGGCAAGGCAATGGAACAAGGGTCAGGACATATTATGGAAAATATGGATATTAATGTAGGCTCTTAATTGCCCCAAAAGCATGTTAATGCTATCCTAGAGTAAGGACTTGGTTTGTTACTTTTATTAAAACGTTTATAAAATATATAGGTAAGAATGTTTTGTCAATGGAAATGGTTTGGTGGGAACAGAGAATGCGTTAAGGGTGATAGGGTAAATGGATGGGCAGACCTAGTTTGGGTTAACAATGTATTTGGGCTGCCAGAGAAGATTTGCTGTTTTAAGGGACAACGTGTCCCTTAAAGCAAGCACTTGTTACTAGCAATGAGTATAACACTTTAAAATATACACAGGGTGGGGGCATGGCTAGGCAGCGCACGATGAGGACATGTCTGCTGTGAGCTCCGCCAACGGGCCCCCTTAGTAACGTTATTCTAACAATTTTGCACCCGTATGATGAGCGTTAATATATGGGAACGAAGGCTGAACCCGCAGTGATGCGGTGGCACGCAATCCCGAGGGGAATTGGAGCTCAGATGTTAGAGATATTGCTCGGACGAGTTGGAGCCCCCTGGGACTGCCGAGAGCAACATGGCGGTGCACGCCATTCCGCCTAACGGGCGGCGGAGGCTTTGTTGCCCCGGATTGTGATCCCCGATCTCAGCCTGAAGAGGAGCTGACCTGGGAGCCGGAGACTCCTCCGGTCCTTGGATGAGAGGAGCGGCCGGGACACGCTGACACGGATCGCTGCTGCGGTGGAGGGGCTGGTCCTCTGTGGGCTACCGGAGCGCCGTCTGTCTACCCGCATCCCTCGGCGGGAGTGGAGCTCCCCTTGCCCTCCGGTCGCTGCAGGCACCTAGTATGGAGAGCCGGATGATATGGGGCGCCAGGAGTGAATCGCCCACTCGGACGCAGAGGAGGTGGACCACGTCTGCGGTGGGCCGTTGTGGACTACCGGCCCGGGCTGGTGTCTTGCGGGCCCTCTGGGACTTTCTCGGCGACGTACGCCATTTTGCCTGGCGGACATCGAGGGCCTCGCGACCCGGATAGTGGTGGTCCCCGGTTTTGCATTGGGGGATCGTTGGATACGGGGGCGGGGATCTCCCCCTTATTCAGCAGAGCGGGCGACTGGAGCTCGGGGGACGCTGTTCGCCTGCTGGTGTGCCTTGGTGTGGCGCGGTCTGTGGGGCTGTGGGATTTCAGCGTTCCATTTACAATTTCCTGAGCGAACTCGGGGTGGTGGCGCTTGGCGTCTGCTGCCTCTCACGGGACCCATCAGGGTGACTTACTAGCACTCGGAGCATTTATTTACACTATTGGTCTTCGGCACTGCACGTTATACAACAATGGTGTAGCATCTGAGACTGTCATGTCCTCAGATCATTCCTTCGGCCATGTCCCGCCAACCACTCAGATAACCACCTTCTCCCAGTCACCTGTTTCCAGGGGCTCACGCAGGCATTCCAGTTTGGCTCGCGCGCTGGCGAAGCAATCGCCATACACCCTGCAGTCGCGCTTGCGGCCGTTTCTCCATTGGCAGTTGCCATGGAGATTAGGCAGCCGCTCGAGCAGGAAGACAAGTGCTCGTTCCGTTGCGACCCGATCACGTGACGTTATGCGGTCATGTGCCCCAGGCTCACGGTCACGTGATTCCATTCCGTGTCATATGACCAGGAAGTAACTGTATTTAAGCCGGGCAGTGCTGGTATACCGCGCTTCACAGCTGTTTTCCTCGGAGACCCTGTTTCGGCTGAATAAACCCGCTTACCTGGCTTCCTTGAATCTGGCTCTTGTTTTTGGACTTCTTGTGGATCACGTTCGGCTACGGCGACTTCGGCTCTTCTGTTTCTCACGGCTTCTGACCTCGGATTGAATCACGGACTTCTTCTGGATCTTGCTCTTTGTTCCTCCACTGGATTCGGACTGCCTTTCCTGGCTTCATACCTTGTTTTTGCTCAACGGACACCTTTTGGATTTCCCAGGCCGCGTCCTTGTACAATAAATCATACTTCCCCAAGTGGTAGTTGTCACCCAACTATCGAGGGACCACAACACTCTTCAGGTGGAGATTGGCTGAAAAATATCCTGACCTATCATTTAGGGTGGATTCCTTGCCTACGTGAGTCCCGGAACCATCTCTCAGGTCCATCTTCCCTTTCATCAGACATCTGGTAAGAAACTGGCCATTCTTTGTTTTATGCATATAGTACCCTGCTTGCTTGGTATTTAATCATTGTATTTTTTACAGCTGCCTTGGGGGCTCCTAGTACATCGGTTCCGGCCTCGGATCTCTCCACCTGCGGCCTCAAAGGTTGCACAGGGAGTGATTAGGGATTCTCCCTGTGCGGCACTTGGGGACGGAGGTCTCTTATATCTTCACGACTATCAACGCATAACAGAGACTATATTATTTGAAGCTTGCCAGCAATGCCCAAAGCAGGAACCAAAAAGAAAGAGCAAACACAGGGTATAAAGGCTTTCTTGGCACCTCAGACAGCTCCCGTACATCAGAGCCATACAGTGTCAGTGGAGGTCCACCCAGCCCCTGCTACAGACCCCATCGCAGATATGGCATTTAGCAGGTCTGACTTTGAAGATATGCTGAAGGCCTTCAAACAAGAAATCACCTGTGAAATTAAGGCAGAGATAACCACCTCGAAAGACTCACTGGCCAGATCCTTAGCGGAGCTAACCTCCCACTTGGGTGGTCTCGAAACTAGAGTGAGCGATCTGGAGAATGTCACCTGTGAGCTAACACATGACACTGAAGTGCTCTCAGAACGAGTGCGGGTGGTAGAAGACCATGTGGAGGAGATCTGGGCCAAGCAGGTGGACCTTGAAAATAGGTCTAGATGCAATAATGTGCGCCTCCGGGGTATTCCGCGGCAAATCTCCGATCAAGAACTACCCAGCTATGTCAGTGAACTATTCCGAGATCTTCTGGGCCTTTCTCCCTCTGAAACTCTGACTCTGGACAGAACGCACTGTGTATACTCCTCTGCCCAACTGAAGAGAAATCTTCTCCCAGATGTCCTTACCAGAGTTCATTATTTTCGTCAAAAGGAGGAAATCATGATGGCGCCCATAAAATCAGAATCTGTGCAGTTTCGGGGAGCTTCTGTTCGGCTATTTCAAGATCTCTCCCAGTATACTTTAGCTTGCCGACGCCGTCTGCAGAGGGTCTCTACATGGCTCCAGTCTCAGAAGTTCCGCTACCGCTGGGCGTTCCCCAGCAAATTGATTTTTGACTTTAATAATCAGCATTACGTGATCTCTTCGGAGATGGAGGCAAAGGAGCTTATGACTGGAGATGCTGCTGTACCCACGCTGGAGCGAGATGCCTCATCGGAGGGGGATCACGGATCACAGTCTACCCCGATGGATAGAAGAAGAAAGCTGAGGGGTTGGAAGCGGATGGGTGGTTGTGCCCGCCGTGAGGATCGGACCATAGCTGGAACTCATGCTCGCCTCTCTCCGGTCAACCCAAATGGCTGCCCTAAATCTACTAGTCACCCACGGGTTGATGATACGCCTGCCTGATAGTAAAGGGAGGAAGTGGAAAAGACACAGGCGGCGTTCCCTGGGTTGTCCCGGGGATTATTTGGAAGCAGGACTTCAGCCCGTGTGGTCAATATTTCTTGCGAGTATTGGTTGCTTTAAGATCTTGTTAGTGTGCAGCGATTGCAGCGATACTGGGGGGGCTCATCTTTGGTGGGAGAGATCATTGGCTAGGCAAACTTAGGCAACCTTGCTGGTTGGGCACGGGGCTGTGGGTGGTCATGGGAAAGATCCCCCCGAAATGAGATCTGTATGCTGTACAAAATTGCACACGGCTTCAAAGTGGGGCGCCTAGGTCGGAATGCGCCCGATTCTGTTCAAGGTTTATTGTTGGTTACATAGAAGTTGAAGTTCATGGAAGCTTTTCACAACTTGTTTCCTATTATTCTTCAAGTCCTTATATTGCATTGTTCAACAGTGCAAACTGGTTCTTTTCTCTTCTGTTTGGTTTTGTTGTCATTCAGTGTTACTTTTATTTTTTTTACACCTTCTTGGTATTGTGATGTTGGGTCAGTCCCGAGTGGAAGCTGTCAACGACGAGGTAACTCGTATAGTGCTAACTTTAAGTCTGCAATGCTGTTGAAATCCTCTGGGGTTTGGGTCATCTGAGATGAGTTAAGTGCTTCTCTGAAAGTCAATTCCCAAGCCCTTAAAATCCAGGGTGGCAGGGTATTAGCGGGTGAATGTAAGGTAATATCCCTATACTTTGCCGACTATGTCAAGTGAGTATAACATACGAGGGAATACTGAAATAGCGAACCCGAATGTAATCTGTCTCACCCTCAATGTTCAGGGTTTCAATTCTCCGATAAAACGGAGAGCTTTATTTCACCAATTGGCGACATACAACCCCACAATATTATTTTTGCAAGAAACTCACCTGTTGCCAATTGATGAATTCCGCTTGAATGACAAACTCTACCCAATCAAAATGTGTGCTTCCTCAGGGACGAAGAAGCGTGGAGTGGCTATTCTTGTTCGGAAGGGGACCCAATTGAAGGTTCATAGAACCCGGTTAGATGAAGAGGGGAGATATGTTCTGGTGGTGGCCACGCTGTATGGGAAGAGGGTGACCCTGTTGTCTATATATGCACCTAATGTTAATCAGCACCAGTTTTTTACCTCCATATCCGGAATGCTGAGTGAGCATGCTGAGGGAGACCTTATAATTGGAGGAGATTTTAATGCTGTGATTAATCTGTTGGAAGATAAATCTCTCCCCCCAACTCTAGCTGATAAGAAGAACTTCGTGGCTCTAACCTCTCTCCTCCAGGAACACTCATTGACAGAGGGTTGCCGTTTCTTTCACCAGGGAGAACGGCATTATACTTTTTGCTCTCCTGTGCATAGGGGGTTCACTAGGTTAGACATGTTCCTTCTCTCAGATATCCTTATCCCCCACACCACAGAGGTAGAGATCCTCCCGAAAGCCCTATCTGACCATGCTCCCATGCTCCGGTATTAGTCTCCATGTCTCCATTTAGCGACCCCCCCGAACTTGGCGGCTGAATGAACTCATGTTGTTGGACCCTCAGGCCCATTCCTGCATTGCTAACTGCATAGACCAATACTTTGCAGACAAAGATACTAGGGAGCTGGAGTATGCGGTAGTATGGGATGCAGCAAAGGCTGTCATTAGAGGTCAGGTTATAACTCAAACAATTGAGCGGAGTAAAGTTTACAGACAGACCCAGGTCCAATTGGAATTGAGGCTTTGCGAGGCAGAAGAGGCGCATGACACAGAAAGCGCTTGAAGCCCACCATATGAGCCGAGCAGCCCTCAGCATAATGCACACTAAACAATACTATTACTATAAGGGGAACAAGGCGAATCGTCTGTTAGCGGCTAAACTCAGGCAGCAGGCAAAGCGCAACCATATAGATTCTCTAAAAGAAACAGATGGAAGGCAAATTTTCACTGAGTCGGGGAAGCTTCGGGTTGTGGAAGAGTTTATTCAAAATCGCTCCTCCCCCTCATATATCGGATCCACAGTTAGCCAGAGACTTTATCCAGAGGGCTGATCTCCCACAGATATCCCCTGAGTTTCGTGAACATCTGGAGGCTCCGATAACTACGGAGGAGACAGACAGGGCAATCCGCTCCCACCCGCTGGGTAAGGCCCCGGGGCCAGATGGCTTTACCAACAAGTTTTATAGGACTTTTTTTCGGGAGGAATTGACCCCCCCCATTTAACGAAACTATTTAACTCGGTATGGAAAGCGGGAGTGGTCACAACATCTATGGCAGAATCAGCTACGACATTGGTGCTGAAACCTGGGAAGCATCCTACAGATTGTGCCTCTTACAGGCCAATTGCATTACTAAATACAGACGCTAAATTGTTGGGGAAAATAATAGCGAGCCGATTATGTCCTATTCTTCCGTCTCTGATAAATAATGATCAGACAGGACTTATACACAATCGGTCCACTTACGATAATGTGTGCCATCCTATTAATCTAACTGCCCTCGCTCCGAAGATCCCAGGTAATTTGTCCCTACTGTCCCTGGATGCCCACAGGGCATTTAATAGTATGTCTTGGGGGTACCTGGAAATAGTACTAGAGGGGTTTGGATTTGATCCGGAGTTTTCTAGACTAATACTCTCAAATTGTCAAATTCCCTCGACCAAGTTCAAGGTCAAGGTCAATAAAAATTGGACTCCGCTAATTAGGTTAGACAAAGGTACTAGACAGGGCTGTCCTTTGTCCCTGTTAATTTTTGCCCTAGCAATGTGCTCAGCACGTTAGACTGCACCCGGATATCCTGGGTTTTGAGGTGGAGGGACAACCCCATACAATCACACCATACGTGGACGATTTGCTTTGTTTCCTGAGGGATGCCCCCGCACGCTTCCTCCCCTCTTAGACCTCCTAAACAAGTTTGCTGCGATATCTGGCTTCAAAGTAAACCCAGCTAAATCAGTGGGAATGCCCCTGTCTAAGGACCCCGGTAGACTAGATGAAATGCGAACAATAACAAGCTTTCCCTGGTCCCCAACAGAGATTTCGTATTTAGGTGTAAAACTGACTCCAACATACGCGGGTCTTTACAGGGCGAACATTCCCTCTCTGTTTAAAGAGTTAAGGGAGTGGCTACAGCGGTGGGACTCCCTGGAAATTTCATGGTTAGGCCGTATTAACGCGATCAAGATGACACTCCTCCCGAAGTTATTATATGCATTCCACTCTTTGCCAATGCCATCCCTGAATTTGAACCCATAAACCTCCAAAAAGAGATATACCGGTTCATCTGGAAGAAGAGGATACCCCGTATTTCTAGTAAACTCCTAACAAGGGGAAGGATGTTGGGGGTTGGGCCTTCCCTCGATACCACGCTATTATAGGGCTGCACAAGTAGCTACAATGCTTTCTGGGGGTGATTCCTCGGATCCTCCTAAATGGTTAAGGATCGAGCAGACAGCTGCCTCACTTCCTCTGGCTCACCTCCCATTTCTTCAGAAAGAAGCGCGTAATTATAGGGGTGGGATATTGCCAACCACCTTGTCCACTCTACAGAGTTGGGTTAAGCACGTTCGCAGAGGGGCATCCCACTGGGACAGGGACCATTGTCCCCTATCGCTCAGAACCCAGCTTTCACCCCAGGCCTCACACCCACAATGTTCCAAATTTGGTGCCGAGATAAACCCTTGCGCCTGACAGATTTATATGTTGACCAAGAACCCTTGACCTTCCAGGAATGCAAGGCAAGGTTTGATCTCCCAGTGACTGAACGCTTCCGATACATACAGCTACGCCACTGGCTTACTAATAGGGACATCTGCAGGGCAGCTGGAAGGGTCCCTCTGGGGATTGAACTCAAAATTCTTGAAGGTCAGCAATCCTGCAAGATTTCGCTGTGTTATAGACTGTTAGAGAAAGCCTCAATCGATGAGAAACTTCCATATATGAAAGCTTGGGAGAGAGAATTGGGCCTGGGGATTCCAGAGGAATCTTGGCAGCGGATCTGGCATCAAACTCAGACCAGTTCTCATTGTGCTCTCGTGAAAGAAAATGCCATCAAAATGTGTTTCAGGTGGTACTTACCCTCCCCCAGCATACTCCACTCCATTAATCCAGAGTACCCGGACACATGTTGGCATGGGTGCGGTGAGCAAGGGGATATGGTTCATATGTGGTGGCATTGCCCGATTATCCAGTCATATTGGCTGGAGGTGCCGTCTAGAATTAAGGAAATCACGGGCTCCCTGCTCCCCATGGACCCGAGGGTACTCCTACTGGGGGATGTCCCAGAAGATGGGTCCTTCCCCATGTCAGGGCATAAGGCAATCTTGATCACACATTTACTAGTGGCGGCCCACATCACCAGAGCCTGATTCTGGAAAACGATAGAGGGCCTGCAGATAGCCTACTGGTGGACAAAAACGTGGGAACTGTTAGGCTTGGAAAAGCTTAAGGCCATGGTGGAGGGAAAGCTCTCGAAATTCCGGAAAACCTGGCGCCATTTTCTGGACTTTGTTTCTGATAAAGAACATATGTTCTTCCAACCACAACTTCTGAAGCACTTCATGAATTCCTAAATCGATTGTTGATTTGTTAGCCCCGCACTTAGGCACTTTTGATAGAGGATGCGCATCAATGGAAGTCATGTCTATGAACTTTTGATATGTAATATTGCTTAATGTATTCATGTTCGGTTAAAGGAGAGGTAACTGACCCAATTAATTGAACTTTGTAAACCCCCTTTATTTTTTTTTTATTTTTTTTTTTCTTCTTCTTTTCCCTTCTCCTCTCTCATTACCCCCGATTAATCAACTGAAGACACATATTGTACTATATAATTTGTACTTAGCACTGTTATTTAACGCCAAATATGTGTAACACTGAGGAATTGTTGGGGGCAAGATGGTTCTGATTTGGACATAATGAAATTAATTGTTGGTATAATTGTAATGCCTTTCATGTTGAAAATCAATAGACATATCTAAACAAAAAAAATATACACAGGGCAGGCATACAAAGCAAAGAGCAGTGCTAATTTCTGATTTATGGAGAAAGATAGCTCTGGAAGGTTCAAATGCATTTCACGATCATGGGCTGGCAAAGGACTGTTTCCACACACACACATAGTGACAAAGGAATTTTCAAGGAACAAGATAACGCTGCGATGACACAGGAATTACGAAGCCACAGATATAAAACAGACATATTTTAGAGCTGCGCACAGGAGCGAAATGTGGGAGGAAGATTAGGACACATTTTTAAAGCATGCAAGGAGGAAAAGAACACAAAAGACAAGGGGAGGTTGGCAAGACTTGGGAGGGGGGACACACCCTTCACAGTACAGTGCATAACCACAGAAACAGCACAATAGAGCACAGTGTCTGGCACATGCGCTGCAAATTTAACACACATCGCAGACAAATAAGGCCACTGCAGGCACCAAGGCAATGCAGATACACACACATAGAAAAGGGGGAGCGGATCACATTGGGGGGGGGACCGGCCATTTCAGGGGAGCATAGTGATTTTTATTTACATCATTCATTAGCATTCTATAACTAGGGAAGACATAAGAGCATGGCAGTAGAATGGGAAGGTTTTTGACAGTAACCGCACCCAGAGCAGATACGACCAGCAGAAATTAAAGGCATATTGTCACGATACTAACAGCAGTTTTGTTCAAAGGAAGGGCACACACAGAGAAGGAGAACTTGACAAATAGCTATAAGCAAACTTCAGAGATGCGATGGTGAGGAGGGGTGAAGAGTGATGGCACTCACATGAGATAAGGATGAGGGGGCGAGGGGAATGAGTGTCAATACAAGAACAAACCCAGAGAAGGGGATGATTTGACATTAAAATGAATTATGCTGCAATCTGGCAGCAGACACGATAGTTACACATTGAAGGGAACCAGGTTGGAGGCATGGGAAGAGATGACATACTATATTGCTCAAAGGGACCAACGCTGTGTTTTAGCAGGATTTTTCTCGTCAAGTTTTCTTTTTGGCTCAGAGGCAAAGAGGGCAGACGATATTATTGCAACAAGAGAATAATAGCAGACCAAGTAAAAGAAATAAGGTGTTTAAATGGACACAAAGTAAAGGCCAGAAAGGAGGGGCTACAGAGGGAAGCACAATGTGCAAAATAGGAATGCTCAGCAATTAATGAATGAGCGTATTAAGCTAACACATTTTGCATATTATTAATGGAAGATGCAATGTTTTGATGGATTTAGAGATGCCATTATTTTGTGTAGCATCATTGGGGCAAGGTAGCAATGCAAAGAGAAGGAGCAACACTTGAAGAGGTAGGTACTTGTAGAAGGAAATAGTAGGTGGATAGAGATGGCAGGTAAGTACTGGGGAAGGTGAAAGGAGTGTGGGAGGTCCCATATGGATATTTAGGTGAAGAGAAAGAGACGCAAGTAATTGTGAGAAACCTGAAGGTGTCTCCCGAGCCAGTCCCAGGGGATCTGTCATCCAGGTAGCCAGGACAGGGCCATCGCTATTGGATCCAGTTCCTGGGGGTGGACCGGTGAGGAAGGATCACCTAGATGAGGGTCCTCAGGGAATGGGAGACCGATGGGTGAGATGCAGTATCCCCCTTCTTTGAACACCTTTTCCCCAGCCTACCACGTAGAACATTCAAATCCACTCCCCCACCCCTTTTCCGACACAAACACTTTTGCATGAGACACCAGAGAACGGACTAACACCAGATCTGTTTACCTGACACAATGTCCCAATACAAGTGTCAGGTAAAGTCGGGCAATTGATCAGAACCACACACACACCTGACAGCCCTTTCCCTTCCCCACAGGGATAAAAGGTGGAGCGATAGAGCACAGTACGAGCAAGGCAGAACGCACAACGAAACAGCTATCCAGACCCGGCAGTTCAAGAGGAGGAGAAAGGCGGCAAACATCAACAGGCTGACAAGGAGAGACACAACCTTGCCCTTTTCGACGAAACCCAGCGAAAGCTCCGCAGACGAAATAGTAAGACATAGGACAATAGCCCAAGTATGTTGCAACAGATGTCGACGGTACACGCAGTGCAGCAGCGCTGATAAGCTGGAGAGAGGGAGACTCATGCTAACATGGTACTGACCTTGACTGCAGTGACAGGGAAAGCCAAGTAGTTCATCACAGCCGGTGAGTGGAAGGGAGAACGAATAAGAGCCGGGCTGTGGTGAATGAATGTTGCGAAGTGGCAAATTGAACTAAGTTCAAAGAACTGTAAAAATGTTAAAGGGAGACCAGCTGCAGAGGGAACCAGCACCACATGGGTGCTAACTCGAGAAACTCAAGTCAATCCATGTCTGAGTGAAGGTCTTTTGACCAAAGGGTTGCAAGGCAGGTTTGGGGGTGGGGGGGAACCTGCCAATCGACAATTATCAACGACTGCTCCGCATCAGCTGTTATATGTGGAGCTCATGATCTTTTGACCCAGTAACCAAAAAAGTGATAGGTTCAAGGTTTTGAATAATTCTGAACCACTGGCACCACTATGGGTAAAGCTTCCACAACACAGTTTTTTTGCCCGTCTGCTTCATTGCAAAAGGGGTCCAGTCAGGTGCTGCCACCAATGGAAGCAGCCCATACCAAACTGCTAGGCCAGGTCCCCTCTGCACAGAAACACAAGCAACTGTCCGAGTGGGACAGGTATGCCCAGACATGGGTCATGAGCCTGCTGGGCCTAGAGACCCAAGCTACTCCTCACTGATGACGCCCAACAAAGCCGAAACGTGTTTGAGGATGCTTGTGGTCTAGTGCGGAAGGGATGTGACCTAGCAGTTCAGGCTGGACTGGGACTGCCCCAAGCCTGATTTGCATATGGTCTTGCCCCTTCTGTAATGGCTTAGCAGGCTGAATGTGATGGTCTGGCGGGTTGCCCAGAGCTGTGCCTGTGGTTATGATTTGTTCAAAACCTTTCAGCATCAACTTTTGCTTTTGCTTTATTGACCCTTCAAACAGTGGCAATAGTCTCAATTGTATGCTTCAGCAAACAGGAGGTAAGGATTGTTATTCAATGGCAAAGAGTTCATCTGAAAGCAGATGGTGGAATAAACATATCTTAATATCACTGCCCAGAGGATTGGAAAAGTCTGGACAATATTTAGCAGAGACAATATCAGAACGTATGATGGAAAGACAGCCCCCCTTATGGTACAACCAAGGAGTACAATTATTTATCATAGGTCCAGTTTCCTCCCTAGCATTCTGTAATAATCGGGGGCACCAGTCCTATAAATAGTCCCTGATTGGTGCCAAAGTCAGCTGAGGGATCAACTTCCTTTTGCCACTTATTGTCTCTATATGGGCAAGTAGGGATACACTGGGCATAGATAGGCCAAGAGATAGGAATTTCTTCTAGTGACATGGCCGTTGATCTGTGGCACAGATGTAAGGTTTGAAATCTTGGACACAGTAGGCTGGCCAATTCGGTTATCGCAATTGTCTCCCTGGTACTTGTATCCATCAGTGGCACACGATTTTGTAAAAGGTTTACTTGAATCACATTTCTTGTCATTACTGGACCAAAAAAGTCCCAACATTCAAATCCAAGACGCCCTCACTGGAAAAGTCAACTCTGTCAAAGATAAAATCCTCTCCAAGCAACATACTATGCTAACCAAGCCACCATCGCCCACAGCACCCAGATCCTTACCGACCCACACCTGTACTCTGTTCAACTTCCACCCCGTCTTAGACACAGCATCAAAGGCACTTCTACAGAAGTAAAATAAGATCAGTAAGAAGCTTTCAGCAATATAAAACACTAATAAAAACATATAATATATGATATGATATGACATGGCATTTGTAACGCGCCTATACACAAGTGTTTCAAGGCGCGACGAGGTAGGGAGGGGGGAACAAGGGGAAGACAGACAACGATCCTACTAGGCCAGGTGTCATTCAGACCGCGCAAGTGCAGGGGGAGGGGGAAGGGAAAAGTGCAAGGGGAAGGGGAGGGGGGAAGTGCAGTACAAGTAAGTAGAATAAGTAAATAAATAGGGCCAGCTGGCGGCAAGTGCAAGGTAAGTGCAGACAGGTGCTGGGAAAGGGGGGGGGACTGATGGGATACAGAAACAGTCCCTCAGTGCAGGGGTTGCCAGGGAGGCATGGCAAGAGGAGAGTGGCTGGGCCCAGGACCGAGGTCGGTGAGAGTGGCCCAGTTGCAGATTAGGTGCAGATTCAGTCGAGAATTTAGCAGGGGAGAGGGAGAGAGAAAGCAGAAGCAAAGAGGAAGGTTTTGAGGTGCTTCCTGAACCGGGGATGGTTCTCCTCAAGTTTCAGGGAGGCAGGAAGGCTGTTCCAGAGGGAGGCCCCTGCCACGGCGAGAGATCTACCCCCAGCTCGTTGCTTCGAGAAGCGGCTGACCCTGAGGGAGTTGGAGATGGATGAGCGAAGGGCTCGGGAGGGAAGATATTTAGGAAGACAGAGTTGAAGGTATTTAGGCCCCAGGCACCAGAAGGCCTTGTGGACAATGCAGAGGGTTTTGAACTTAATCCTCGCAGCCACTGAGAGCCAGTGTAGAGATTTCAGTCCTGGAGAGATACGGTCCCTGGGCTTGAGGCCAAGGACAAGTCTCGCAGTTCTGTTCTGGATGAGTTGCAGGGGGCGGAGAGTGGAGGCAGGCAGATTAAGATAGAGGCTGTTACAGTAGTCCAGCTTCGAGAGAACCAGGGCTCTGGAGACAGTGAGCTTCTGGGGGAAGGAGAGGAAGGGAAGAATACCTCTGAGGAGGTGCAGCTGGTAGTGTGACTTCTTAGAGACGTCAGATATATGAGGAGAGAAGGAGAGTGTGGAGTCGAAGATGACCCCAAGGTTTTTTGCCTTGCAGGTAGGAGCAGGAGGAGGGCCAAGCGAGGCTGGCCAGAGAGCTACAGGGAAGGAGGGAGTGGGTGTGCCGATGAGTAGAATCTCAGTCTTACTAGCATTAAGGCAGAGGTCATTGACGGCACACCATCCCTGGATGGCAGACAGACAGTCAGAGATGAGGGAAGGAGAGGAGGAGGCCGAGGGTAGCCTGAAAATGAGTTGGGTGTCGTCCGCATAGCACTGAAAGTAGGGGCAGAGAGCGGCGATGCGGTGGGCAAAGAGTGCCAGATACTGGTTGAAAAGCCAGGGAGAGAGATTAGATCCCTGGGGAACACCACAGGTGGAGAAAAAGATGTCAGAGAGGAAGGACCCAAGTTGGACCTGGGAGGGTCGATTGGAAAGGAAAGAGGTCAGCCACGCCAGAGCCTGACCAGTGATACCCAGGTTATCACGGAGACAGTTGAGCAGGATGGCATGGTTGACAGTGTCAAAGGCAGAAGAGAGATCGAGCAGAATGAGAACACACGGAGTGTTGGAGTCGAGGTTCAAGAGCAGGTCCTCACGGATGTTCAGAAGAGCAGTTTCCGTGCTTCTGGCCGCTCTGAAGCCAGATTGATGGTCATGGAGACTACCAACAGTTTCAGCATGGAGGTTAAGCTGGGAGATGGCGAGTTACTCCAGGAAGGGAGTGATGGAGATTGGGCGATAGTTAGCCGGGCAGGAGGGGTCGGAAGAGGGTTTCTTGAGAAGAGGGTGCACAAGGGAGTGCTTGAGGGGGGATGGGAAGACTCCAGAGGCGAAGGAGTGGTTGCAGAAGTCAGCCAGGGCAGGAGCCAGGGAGTCGATGTGGTCCTTGATAGTTTTGGAGGAACAGGGGTGAACCTGTTTAGACGAGACTTTCATAGATCGGACTTGTCTGGAAACCTCGTCAGCAGAAAAAAGTGGAAAGGCAGAGAATGAGGGAGGAGGGGTGGCTGCAGAAGGGCCAGAGGAAGAGCCGGGAAGAGAGGGAGGGATGTGATAGGAGGAGAGTGAGGACAGGATGTCCTGAGTTTTTGAGATGAAGTGAGAGGCCAGTGCAGTGCAGAGGGCCTGGGAGGGGACAGGAGAGGTAGAGACTGCAGCAGGGTTGGCAAGCTCCTTGCAGATTTTAAAGAGTTCAGCCGAGTTGTTGGATGCCGCAGAGATGCGGGCTTGGATAAGGGCTCTCTTTTTGGTGAGAACGGAGAGACGGTATTTCCTTTGGAGCAGGCAGCAGGCCAGTTTATCAGAGGATGAACATGAAGCACGCCATTTCCTCTCAGCCACCCTGCACTTGCGTTTTAGGGTGACGAGATCCGAGTCATACCAGGAGTTACATTTGGCTTTGGGCTTCAGGCGGATTCTCATGACAGGGGCAAGGATATCAAGAGTATCAGATATAGCAGAGTGGAGCACGGAAAGGGCTGTGTCAGGGTGGGAGTCAGCCGAAGGGGGAGGGGGGGGCGAGAAGGTGGCAGCGAAAGCCTCAACTGACACGCGCTTCATGGGTCGGATGACCGAGAAGGTGGGTGGCAATGATGAGGGTGGCTTTGCCTGTGGGGTAGGGAGGGTGAGGTGGGAGGTTAGGAGAAAGTGATCACTGCGGCTAAGGGCCCCTAGGCCAAGGGCGACTCCTACAGCTGCGGCTCCCTGTGTGTCTGCAGGTGTCCGCAGGGGACGCCAGGCGCCAGCATCACTTGCTATCTCCACCTTCTCCTGGCCCACCCCACCTACACCGGGTCACTACATTCGCATTGGTGTCTTCACCTCACTGTGTTCAACAGTTGTGGTAAACTAGGGTTTTTTTTTTTTTTCTCCCCTCGCAGGATTCTCAAACTTAGGTGGGCTCTCCTCTGTGTACCTAATACGCATTACTGTTGTTGTTCTGAAATGTGGTAAACCAGGGTTTTTCTCCCCTCGCAGGATTCTCAAACTTAGGTGGGCTCTCCTCTGTGTACCTAATACGCATTACTGTTGTTGTTCTGAAATGTGGTAAACTAGGGTTTTTCTCCCCTCGCAGGATTCTCAAACTTAGGTGGGCTCTCCTCTGTGTACCTAATACGCATTACTGTTGTTGCGCAACCTGTGCTTGCCGCTCTATTCCTTGTCTACGGGCGCTCGCATCGTCTGTCTTCCCCCCCCCACTCCCTCCTACTCCATGGTGCTCTCTATCTCGCCTATCTTCTCTAACTGCTTCTCCATTGAATATCCTGCTCTCCTCACTAAATCTGGTAGGAAAAAGTTTAAAAAGGACATCCTGGTCTCCAACCCAGGCCTCCCTATCGCTGACACCTACACTAGTGCCTGCTCTAAGGAAACTCTCACGGACATCCTCTTTTTCGTGCCTTCACCTGACCTATGGACCCTTCATATGGTCTCTGTGCTCTCTTCTTTTTCCTCTGCTCCCATTAATGGTGGCACCCGTTGGGATGTCCTCTTGGCCCCCTTCCGCTCCTCTAAGGCCATCATTAATGTCTACGCTAATGGGACCGTCTTGGTCCAAGGTCCTCAGGCCAACCTTCACCTCTTTGATAGACGCTTCCCTCGCCTCATCAACTTGCTTTCCTCTCCCGCTGTCCACCCTCCGCTGTCCTCGGCTACCTTGCCTCTACCCTCCCTCCATGCCCCCTCTCGTGCTCCTTCTTCACCTCCTCCTTCTACACCTCCGCAGGGCGTACCTCTGATCTGTACCCCTCCCCGGAAGTCCATCAAGGCTGGCAACCTTCTCCACATTGCCACTCTTAACTCTCGCTCTGCCATCAAGCATTCCTCTGAGATCTGTCGCCTTCTTGAGGAACTGGACCTTGACGTCCTCGGTCTCACTGAGACATGGTTCACAGCCAGCTCTGTCACCAGCTTTGACACACTCCTACCTGACGGTTACAAGATCTTCTCCGTGCCCAGGCCCAACCACGCAGGTGGGGGTGTTGCCCTTATCTTCCCTGAGTGGATTCCTGCCACTGTCACTCCTACGCAGACCTACTCCTCTTTTGAATGTCTTGTCTGCCGACTCTCTCTTTCGCCTAGCCATTCCCTTACCGTGGCTACTATCTATCGGCCACCTGGTCAAATTTCCTCCTTCCTCTCTGAGTGGGCTGGCCTCTCCTCCTCACTCCTGTCCTCAACCACTCAACTCCTCTTTCTTGGTGACTTCAACATCCACCTTGATGCCTCCTGTCCCCCCACTGGACTCTTTCGTGACCTCTGCGACTCTCTCTCACTCTCTATTCTCCCGTCTGGGCCTACTCACTCTGCAGGGCACACTCTTGATGCTCTGATCTCTTCTGACCTTCCCCTCTCTGTCCCTCTCTCCATTCCTCTCTCCTGGAGTGATCACTTTCTCCTAACCTCCCACCAATATAAACATCAAATGCAGCAATTTAGATTACAATTCAATTACTATAGCATCAAACAAGACTATTCTATCATAGATTCAGTTTCAGAATTAAATTTACAGTTGCAATTACCAATGAGACAGATGTAGCATTAAAAATCTTGTGCCACAGTTGATCTTTTGTTAACAAAGGTCTTTCTTTAAAATGGCTAAAAAAATAGTTCTTCCTCAGGTCTATCAAACCAATACATTCCGAGATTAAATGCGCACTAGTCTCAGGATGATTCACAAGTTTACAGAATCTACATTCAGTCGACAGAGCCAATTCTTTGGCATAAAGTGCCTTTGGGCATTTAGTAGGTAACAGATTTAAGCAAAAACGTGGAAAAGTATCTGCATAGGATCTATCTGGAAACTGTTCAATATATAGGGGTATCACATTTAGTGCTTTGCATAAAAAGGATCCGGCCTTATACGCCTTATAGTTTAAGCATCTATTTCCAGTATTAATCCAGACAGTCCTATAGAGTTTTAGTTTTGCTTTATCTGGAAATTGAATTAAGGTTTCTAGTTTAATATCAGCTGCTGCTAGAAGAGCATCACATTGAAGTTCCCATTTTGACAGAGGAGTATTCATAGTGTTATTTAACACGTTTTAGAACTGGGAACACATTTTTAGAAAGGTCTGAGGATAGCTGAATTTTCCTATACAGGGCTAACATTGCCCACTGCACAGCTACCTCTAAGGATATTAACCCCATTTCATAGCGGATAAGAGGAATTGGCATACTTGTAGGAACTGGTAAGATCATCTTCCAAAAGATTCCTTCTAATACATCCCACTTGATATCTTTGTCCAGTAATTTAGACTGGGCACCATAAGTAATTATAGGAACAGCAGCTTTTTGTAAATAATATGATCGCGCAGGGATCAGGGAGAATTTACCATACTTCCTCTGTAGAGCCTTAGCTTGTATGGCCACCATTTGCATTCTAAGGTACAGTTCTTCTTTGTATGGTTTCTCACTTAAATGAGAGTTGACATTCACTCCCAGATATTTGTACGAGCTAACACATATCAGCGGGTGCTTAGCAAGAGACCAGATGAATTTAAATTTGGATCTTTTATTAACATGAGTAAATATTAGAATATTCGACTTTTTGGCATTTATCTCCAGCTTATTTTGTTCAGCAAATACAGACAGGGCTGATAACTTTCTTTGCAGCCCTATTGGAGTTAAATTAAAAAGAACTAAATCATCTGCGTAGAGTAAATACTAAATATGATAAGCGCCCAGTTTAGGAGAGAAAGACCGGATATCCTTAAGAGCATTATAAAAGTCACTAATATAAAAATTAAATAAAATCGCAGCAAACAGGCATCCTTGTTTCAGCCCTAAGTTTGTCTCAATAGGTTCTGATAAAAGACCTTTAGTCAAAAGTTTAATTTTAATCGAGGTATTAGAATAAAATTGATGAATTAAAAATATAATATACGACGGGCACTTTGCAGATAAAAGTTTATTCCATAAAATATTTCTCTGAACTGAATCAAACGCTTGTTTAAAATCAACAAATGCTACGTAAACCGGTTGTTTGGTTTTTATTGCTTGTGCTTTGATTGGGGCAATTAATATTAAATTTAGTGCTGTACCGATGCCGGCAACAAAACCCAATTGATGAGGATCCATTAGATTTTCTTTAATTAGCCATTTTATAAAATCTCTGATTAAGAGTCTTGCTAGGATTTTGCCGGGAGCATCTAGCAGAGCAATGGGACAGTAGTTAGAGGGATTTGTTCTATCCCCCTGTTTAAAGATTGGTAATACTATGGCAGTCTGCCAAGAGGGAGGAATTGTCTTGGTCTTAATTATAATTTGAAAAATGTGATATAAGACCTCGCCCAGGCTTCCAGATGCGCTTTAAACATGAAACACGCGAGCATATCCGGACCCGGAGCCCTTGATGAACTGAGCTTTTTGATTATTAGTAAGATGTCGATGGTATCGAACTTGAATTGCGCAAGTTCGGAGAGATCACAATCAATGGAGAGGGGCTTTAAGTCTTGTTTAAACAAAAGCGTTTGATAGTGGTCTTTCCAAGTTCTTTCATCAATACCATTTAGTTGTGTAGATTTAAGACAGTTTCCAGAGGCAGAATTATTGATCTTCCAGATTTCAGAGGAGGATTTTAGAAGCAAGGATTCAAGCATTGATTCAGCTTCTCTCTGTTTCATCATGTGAATTATCTGTTTAATTTTATTTCGATAGCCCGTTTTCAGGGCTATTTTTTGCATACTGCTTGCATTTCTAGGCAGCTTTCGAAGGGCCTTACGTAAATCTTTTTTTAGATCATTGATAGTTGAATTCCATTTATATTTATGGGTAAACGTTGGTTTAATACCTTTACATGACTGGACAATGATCTGAATACAGTCATTGTAAAAAGTGTGGGAATTCATTACTTTATTTCCAGCCAGGAGTTCAACTTTTTGTTGTAAGCAAGATATTTTATTAATGTTCCATCTAATTCGATTCTGTGCGTTATTTATTTCAAAGTCACCAATAAAGCTTGTGACCGGATCAACTAAGTGAGGAAACCAGATTATTTCCAGCATCTCGTGATCACTAGCCTGAGTAGGGATCACTTCAAATGCACAGACTAAGTTATTGGTGTGTTTTGAAATATAGACATAGCCCAGAACTGATTGAGAATTGGCTCTAGACCAGGTTGGGTGTGGAGGAGTATCTTTTATATGTGATCCATTCAGCTATATAAATTGTTTCATTTTCATTAGCCGAGACCACTTATCCGCTCTAGTATCTGATTTAGGGGTATTATTTAGCAAATTCATATTAAAATCCACAGCAATAATGGTAAACGTATTGTTCGGGTCTAGTAGAGTTTGATCTAGAAGAGCTTCAATTTTACTTATGAACAATGGTTCTGTTGGTAACAGCGGATTCCAGTATATATTCAAGACCGTTACCATTGGAAAAAAATGATGATTTCTGTTTGGAGTGCGTATAATGACTGGTTGTAGCCCATGGTCAAGTGATGGCAAACGGTCCATGTATAACTGGGCATCAATACGAACTGCCATTAGAAGACCCGCTGCTGGTCTACCTCTGGCTGCCTTTGAGGCTGGAACCAGGGTTAACAGATGGTCAGGCCAAATTGGAGTTTGCATCAACCAGGTTTCTTGTAACAGTATTAAATCATACTTGTTCAGTAGTTTAGAATTAGATGCTAGTAAGTGTGAAAATCCACGCGTGTTTCATGAGACCATAGAGCCTTCATGAAACAAGGGAGGGGCAGTAAGCTAGTGCTTTGTCACAGCAGCCCCCACGTTCTTGGTTAGCCAAGCCCATTTTGAGGGGACCAATTGAGGCGGAATGGGCGGAACAGCATTACATGAGCAGCATTTTTGGGGCTCTTCACTACCAACATTCGAAATGATAGTACAGTCTGCTTTCGCTATCTGCGGGTTCGTAGAGGGAGGGCTTTCTTGAGGTTCGACAATTTCTAGAGCTAGGCCTTTCTCTAGGAGAAGATGTCTCTGCTGCCATACATAGTTTATAATTATTATCGATGGTATAATTAAATCGACAGTGTCCTGGTAAGCAGGCTTAGGGTAGGATACTCTACTTATATCTTCAGAATTAATATGCTGTAAAGCTGGAATAAGATGGAAAACAGCAAGAAGAGTAGCTCTACAAGGGAAAGAGTCTGAATAAACTCTGTCTATCATGGTAATTCTAATAACTTCCTCTTGTAAATTCTCTGGATCACAAATTACCCCCTTGTCTATATGGGCAAAGGATTCAGAACTGGAAACACCCGAGGCAGACCCAGCAGCATTAAGCTGCAAGGGCTCAGATGGAGTGCTACCACCAGACTTTAAGACAGGGGATTTTATGACTAGTAATCTAGTAATTATATCATTATGTTTTTGTTCAAGTGTTCTGAAAGCCAATCGATTATAGTTCAAGTTGACACAGAACTTGGGAGTTGAAGGTTGGGGGTTATTGGTGTTTTCATGTAAACTTTGTTGAATAGCTTCTGGCAGAATTGAATTATTATGAGAATAAATAGATACATTCATCAAATCATCTCTAGAAGGAGAAGCATCTGCAAGGTCAGGCACAACAGTTACTGGATTAACATTTGCCGGAGGGCTATCCACCTTATCCAGAGATCTCTCCTCAGATCGAGATGGTTTTGGTAACAAGTGCAAATCCTCAAGGCTGGTAGAGGGCAGATTTTTATCTCCACCAACAATTTGACTTGAGTCAGGGGGAGAGTTAGCCTCAGAGAGATTAGCTACAAAAGCTTTAGTTTTTGATTTCATTTTTTTATTTTTTTTAGGGATCGGGAGATTTTTTCTTTTGGAGTGCTCAGGAGAGGAGTTAGAATCCATACCTCCCGTTTCTTTTTCTCCTTCTCCGATTTTGCAAAGGGCGACAAAACACCTCATATAATTGAATCTCAGGTTCCGGCAAATCAGGGGGTAAGACTACAGCGTCTTCCATATGTTCAGAGTCATTAACCTCAACTACAATAGTTTCTTTAGCCGTTGTGGATGGTGAGATCATCATAACCTGCTTGGCACGAGGAGGAGAGATCACTGGAGACATATTTAATGCAACAGCTTGACATGCAAAACGATTTACATTGTCCAACATCTGCGGGAAATTCAGCGCTAGCCAATCTATATTATTCATCAATAAAGTGATAGCTTTTTCCTGTACAGATGCTCTGTTATCAATTATTTCAAATAATTTTGTAAGTGTAAAAATGGAAGTGTTAATTGCAGTAAGAGCCGAGCAAGGTTGTTAACTGCAGGAAAGCCAAAGGAGGGACGGGTCACAGGTTTAGCAAAAGAGGAAATAGAAGAGCCGTTAGAAGCGGTAGGGGAAATGATATCCTCTGGGGTATCAGTAGGATACAATTCAGGTGAAATAGAAAGTCTCGGGTCATTAAGAGGCAGGCAGGACTCTTCCACCACATAGACAGGAGGAGAGGTCATTTTTTGGGTCTAATGGAAAATTAGCATTAAGCATGTCTCTTTGTTGTTGGGAATCGGGAACAGCAGACCTAAGCGCCAAGAAATGCGCCGACCGCTGACCAGATAGAACCTGAGAATATAAAGGTTCTGGTTCAGGATTTGCTCACAGAATGAATTGCATAGGCTCAGGCTTATTTCCATTATTAGGCACAGAGGCAGCCTCCACAGCACGGACACCAGCATCTGGAAGGACCGGCTTTACGCTGGAGGCATACTGGCGCATAGTAAAATCCGAGAGGAATTGAGCCTGAGAAACATCATTAGCGGAAACTGAGGCTAAGGTATTAGGCAACCTTTGATTCAGCATACAGGGCATACTATGCAACAATCCACAAGATACAAATTCCATAGGCCCAGCTATGTGCAGGCCCGGTCTTACAGTTAGAGGCATGCAGTACGGATGGCATAAGGGCATGCTAGTTGTAAGTCTCATCATCCCCCCCCCCCAATTTATAACTAAATTAGGTTAGCAGTAAATCTGACTGAAAATGGCTTACAAGAACACAGTACTTAGTCCACTGAGAGTCAGCCAACAATGTTGTTTACATAGACCAATACATATAACGCACTTATCAGAAGATGGACGGCCTCATGCACACGACTAAACATAGGGGCGGCAAAAGGCAGCCATTTACATGAGCCTCGATCTTAAAGCATATTATATATATATTATTTAATGTAACAGGCAGAAGGGCTATCAAAAGGTAAGGTAGATTATGGTGCTATGACGCAAGTTCAAAAACATGGAGAAAGGCTTCTGAGTATAATCTAGCCAGGATTAAGCACCAATTTGTTTTAACTTTGCTCCACTAAACGCTACTATATACAAGATGAGATCCCCGTCCTACCTTGGTACAGATCAAATATTACAGCACAGAGGGTATGCGGACTAAGTAAGAAATTATATTCTTCATTCGCTTACCCGCCTACCCGCCTAGCAGAACAGCCAAACAGCAAGTCACACTTGCAGGCACTTGCGGTGTGCGTGCATGGCTGTTTTAAAAAAAAGGTGCACCAATCCCGGTTAGAAGGGGGAGGGGCAGCAAGCAGCTCCAGGAATGATGGCTGAAAAGAGAGTGGTAGAAGGTGAGTGGGTCTGGAAAAGGACCAGCAGCACAAACAAAAGCACTAGCACAAAGTCACTGACTCCCGAGAACGGGTCACAAATAGAAAAACAAACGTGACTATTTACTTCTTGAAGTCCCAAAAATGCTGCGTGTCGAGTAGCAGACACTTCTTCTTGCTGACTACTCTTGCAGCAAAGTTTGTAAATCCTGTAGTGAGTCCAGGGCGCAGGGTCTGCAGCCAAACAGCCAGTCACACTTGCAGGCACTTGCGGTGCGCGCGCAGTGCGCGTGCACGGCTGTTTTCAAAAAAAGATGCACCAATCCCGGTTAGAAGGGGGAGGGGCAGCAAGCAGCGCCAGGAATGATGGTTCTTGAAGTCCCAAAAACGCTGCGTTTCGAGTAGCAGACACTTCTTCTTGCTGACTACCCTCGCAGCAAAGTTTGTAAATCCTGTAGTGAGTCCAGGGCGCAGGGTCTGAAGCCAAACAGCCAGTCAGATTTGCAGGCACTTATTCCCTTCTTCACAGCCATCATCAATGCCTCCTTCTCCACCAACATGGTAGCATGAATCCTACCACTCCTCAAGAAACCCTCCCTCGACCCTTCCATAACGACAAACTACCGCCCCATTACTACGGTACCCTACCTCTTGAAGATCCTGGATCTTGTTGCTTATATCCAGGTTCAACGGTACCTCAAGGAAACCAATATCTTGGGCACACGCCAATCAGGTTTCGGCCCCAAAAATGGAACCAAAACTGCCCTACTTGATTTGAAAATCCAAATCGATTCCATCAAAGACACCAGCAAACATGCCCTCCTGATGATGCTAGACCTCTCTGCAGCATTCAATATGGTAGACCAAATCCTCTGCTCTCAACTTGCTTCAATAGGGAACTTCTCTCCATCAGCCACCAACTGGATTAGGTCTTTCCTTTGCTTACAGATCCTCACGAGTCTACATCGATTACTTTTCACTGAACCTACTCCCATCACCTGTGGAGTACCCCCAAGGATGCTGCCTCGCCCCCACCCCCTACAAAATCTATACAAAACCCCTCTTCGACCACCTTGACCTACTAGGCATAGCCTAAACAAACTACACTTACAACACGCAGCTCCTTATCCCCCTTTCCGGCTCATACGCCCAGGACTCAGCCACCATAAACTCTGTATACGAGGTCA
Source organism: Ambystoma mexicanum (assembly GCF_040938575.1). Lineage (NCBI taxonomy): Eukaryota > Metazoa > Chordata > Amphibia > Caudata > Ambystomatidae > Ambystoma > Ambystoma mexicanum. Next base: position 757,075,912 of record NC_090939.1, read on the forward strand.
TACAAAATTGGATGGCTTTTCACCTACTCTGTCTGAAAGAACAAAACCGAAATCCTCATTGTCGGCTCCAAATCCACACTTCGCAAAATTGACCCAGCATACAAGGAGTTTATCATCAATGGTAACCATACCACCACATCTGTAGTTGCCACTCTTGGCGTCTACCTGGATGCCAACCTCAACCTCTCATGTCAAGGGAACTTGATCGCCTCAGCGGCGGCTAACACAGCCAAACTGCTTCATACCAGCAGGCCCTTCCTCTCCACTCCCAACCACCTACCAATTGCAAGAGCTATCACAGGAGCCAAGCTCGACTACTGTAACGTCCTATTTACTAGTAATTCTGAACGCAACCTGAACAAAACCCAGTTTAATTGACCTGAGGATCTGTGCAGGATTACTACATGAAAAGCCCCCAGCTGGAGGACTAGAAGAATTATTCAAGTCCTATCGTTGTAAACCACAGGGTTGAATATAGGTTCAGTATACGGTTGAGCGATATCAATTAAGAGTGATTCAATTTCCTCAATTTTCCTGTTGGAGCATGGTCTTCTCTGGTTTTATGTCCCTCTGGTCTATGCACATTAGTGATGACAACATTTCGATGTTGCCTAATGTAAGGAACTCATGGTGACAACAGTAAAGACAGACAAGTGATCACAGTTCAAGGGCGTTTATTGCTTAATCTAAATCTAAGATGGGAGCAAAAATCGACCATCAAATAAAAATAAGGCAGTCCTTGTGGCGTTGTGTCAAAATAAAAGACCTATACTAACAAAACATATTACCAGTTCCGTACGCTAAATACAAAAGGGTGTGGGATAGGGTTTTCAATAAAGATGTGTTCTCAAATCGTTAGTCAAGATGTGTTTGCCAGGGGTCTCCCTTCCCCATGCATTCAGCACGGGACAAGGCAGGTCTCCTGAGCACAGCACACCCTCAAGCTTTCCCCAGCACGAGCCGACAGTTGTTCTCCAGCTATCGGGTTCTCCGATGGGCCAAAAGTCTCTTTCCAATAAAAAGTCTCTTGCCCTCGAGGGACTGGTAGTTCAAACAAACAAAAACAAAGTTCTGTGCTACGAACACCTTGGTTGATGGCTTCACGCCTAGGTCCCCCTATTCTGGGCACTGACCCCTCACAACACTTTGGTGTTTACTTTCACCCATCTGAGGGGTGCAAATGGTCTTGCCCTTGGATCCCCCTCTACCTCCTCTCGACTGTTAGCCTTCCTTTGTCGGGTTCACTGTGGCTCTTGATTAGGGCGATAGTGGCACACCCCTCTTTACTTTCACAATTATGCTGGGATTCACTTCCCTTACTTTCTCTCAATGCGGGATTCAATTCCCTTGGTTTCTCCCAGTGCAGGTTTTTTTCCCCTTGCTTTTCACCAGTTTGCAGGGATTCTTGCTTGACCTCCTGTATGACCACTTTGACCTGTTTTGGCGGCCCTCCTACAGCCTTCTGTTACTTGTAGTTTCTTTCAGATGGGGATCGACCAGAGTCTCTTGCTTTAGCACCCATGTGGTGCTGGCTTCCGTAGGTAGCCGGTCTCCTCTTTACACGTTTGACAGTTTATTCGCAGTTCCTTGAACTTGGTTCAACTTTGCTACTATGAATGTCTCATTTAACACAGCCCAGTTCTAATCGGTTTTCCCGGCTGTGAAGAATCACTTAGCTTTCCTCTTCATTGGAGTCAAGGCTGGTACCACAGTCGCAAGAGCTTCCCTCGCATAGGCTTGCCCCATGTACCATTGACATCTGCTGCAAGACACTTGTGTTATTGTTCTGTTCTCTTCCACAAAGGTTCTGCAGGCCTGGGACAAAAAGGGCAAGGTTGCTTCTCTCCTCGCAACCCTATCGATTCCCGCTGCCTTTCTCCTACTCTTGAACTGCTGTGCCTGGTTAGCTGTGCCGTTGTGCTGTCTGTCTGCCGTGCACGTCCTGTGCTCTCTCGCTTCACCTTTTATCCCTGTAAAAAGGACTGTCAGGTGTGTGTGATTCTGATCAATTGCCTGACTTTGCCTGACCCTTGTATTGGGATATGTCGGCTAAACGGTTCTGGTGTTAGTCCATTCTCTGGTGCGTCGTACAAAGGTGTTCGTGTTAGAAAAGGGGGAGCAGTGATTTTGAATGTCCTACGTGGTAGGGTGGGGAAAAAATGTTGAAAGAAGGGGGATACCGCGTGTCACCCGTCGGAGTCCCAATCCCCCTCCCCGAGGACTCCCCATCCAGGTGATCCTCCGTCAATGGTCCACCCCCCCAGGAACTGGATCCAATAGCAATGGCCGTGTCCTGGCCACCTGGATGACAGATCGTCTGGGACTAGCTAGGGACACACTTTCAGGTTTCTCTCACTAATTAACGTGCTTAAATCAGGATCAGTAATTTTAGGCATTCTAGATTTCTTGATACGAATGTCTTTGTCAAAAGGAAAGTCCGCCATTGTATCTCCAGAGTTCTTAAAGTGAGAATACATTTGCGGGCTTAAAGAAAACATGGAGACTACAACTCCCAGGGCTGACACAGTAGCATCAACAATTGGGTCAGATACTGTGAATCGTTGTTTATTCTTTTCAGAACCAGCATTAGCCCCCCAGCCACATTGCATCAAGGCAACTTGGTATGGTATAACCGGCATATTACTGAACGGCCATATAATAAATGGATCACTTTGGGAGGCTATATCCATGGCCTGTACCTGCGTCTGGCACACTACATAATCTGGTGGAACCTGAGGAATTATGTCATCAAAGGATTCTACCCATAATCTGAATCCCTGCTATTCGTACATTGGGTGAGATCTAGGATGATTTTCTCTTTAATCAATTGCCAGGTTTTTAAGTACAGTTGATCACAATCAAAACCTTCAGTTTCAGAATGAGGCTGGGCACACCCTTCATTAACCACATTCTTCATGGTCTTGATAGGCGACTGCTTTTCTTTATCCCTGAATCCAGAGAGTCGATCAGAGATGCCAGAGACTCCTGTCAACCTACTAATCAATGTCACCTCTGGAAAATCATCAGGGTCCTTTCAAGGGTCAATCTTTGTTTTAGACGGCTTCAAACAAACAAAGGTGTCATCCAAAGAGAGTCCTTGGGTATTCTCAACAGAAGCCAGTTTTTCAACCTGAAGAGGCTGCCGTCTACACGCACTCCTTCATAAAACTTCAGTGACCTGACTAGTGTCATCATATGAGCAGGCAAGGAAAAGTATTCAGGGTATTCTACTCTCCATGGTTTTATAACATGGGCTCTGTCAGTGGACATTACAAAAATGAGATTACTACAAGCTCCACATTGCCGGCGCTCTCAATCATGAATAATAAACGTCTGTCCAGATGATAAACCAGGAACATGCGTGGACACTGTCCACCATACACGAAACACAGCAACGGCTGCAGCAGTCTGTAACATGTAACATGTATACAGGACGCCAAAATCAAAAGAACTATAATCCAGGCTGCGCTGCCAGCAACAAATGTTACCTTAGACACAGTGCTAAATCAGTGGGAAACTTCCTTCAAATGAGGTGCACACAGCCGAAACCCACACCAGGCATAACGGCCAGGATACCACAAGCAAAGGGCTTCTCCACTCTCCCCCTGCAGCACTGCAATGCCTCTCGCACATTGGGGCTCCAGCACCCAGCACCAGCTTCTCATGGGCTCCCGGAGAGACAAACCAGACAGTTTGAGGAAAGGCCCAAGGGACGTACTACACACTGTCAAGCCGCACTGCGCAAGCAGCCACTTCAACAGTGGGGGGAGGGAAGTGCATCATGTCACATCAACTGCTGGTGTCCTTAGCCATGCAAGCTTCGCCGTGAGTGTGCCGCCATGCACTGCCAGGAGCTGTGTGGTCGAAAACAGGTGCTCGCCAGGTAAGCCTCTGGATGACTGCGGATCCTACAGGCCCCTAGCACTTATAAATACAGATACCAAAATATTTGCCAAGGTAATAGCAAGTAGATTCCTCCCCATAATGTTGAAATTGGTCCACCCAGACCAAAACAGCTTTGCCCCCGGTCGTTCAACAGCCCTCAATATCCGCCGGCTTTTTAACGTAATGTCCAGAATTGATCCTCAAGCCAAAGTGGTTGCGGTTACTCTAGATGCTCAAAAGGCGTTCAATTTAGTGTCCTGGCAATATATGTGGGCAGTGCTGGAGAAAATGGGAATCGGTCCAAGCATGATATCCTATATTAAACTACTATATACAGATCCTGTGGCCACAGTCCTGGTCAACTCCTGAACGTCGTCACCCTTCATGCTCCGTAGGGGCACTCGCCAGGGTTGCCCGTTCTCCCCTATACTATTTGCGCTAGCTATTGAACCCATGGCTGACAGCGTCAGAGATAAACACACCCACAAGGGTATACGACTGTGGGGCACGCCGGAAATAATATCACTGTACGCTGACGATATACTCCTTTATATTAGGGACCCGTCTGCACACCTAGACCCGATTATCTGTGATATAACAAAAATGGGCACATTCTCTGGCTTTACCATAAACTACTCTAAATCAGAAATATTCCCACTCACTGCGGCAACCCACCATCCGGCATGTGAATTCCCTCTCCGTTGGTCCCCAGGTGGTATCAAATATCTCGGGGTTCAGGTATCCCTATCCAGATCCTCCCTACTGGCCGACAACTACACTGCTACAGCGCAACTCGTAGAGTCCAACATGTCAAGGTGGCGTAACCTCCCGCTTTCCCTATCGGGCAAACTGTCCCTAATCAAAATGATAGCGGTCTCCAAGCTCCTCTATATTTTTGCAAACGTCCCGATCTGGCCGGGGAAACAATACTTCAGGAACTTACACTCTGCATGCGCCCAATTCCTGTGGCACTCCGGCGCTGTTCACAAGAAGTGGCAATTTCTGACTCTCCCTTACGAGAGAGGGGGGTTTGACTGTCCCTGATCTTACCCGGTATTGGATTGCCGCACAGGCTCAGCACGCCACACATTGGTATAAACACCCAGATGCACCCCCCCATGTGAAACTTGAGAAGCTAGCAAGTTAGGAGGTCAATGTCATGTCCCTAATCCTCTATCGAACATATTACACGGATGCCCCAGCGGATCCCGTAGCCACCACGACCATGGCATGGAGTCGACTGCTGCAGTCCCATCCTGAGCATAGTCCATACTTTAAGTGGTTACCCATTTGGCACTTCCCGGGCCTCACCCCCACCTACGATAAACTCCTCATGCGACACTGGCTTGACCTGAGGTATCAGGCGCTGTCAGATCTATACACTGACAGTAAATTCATCACCCCGCAGACATGGCATCCTGGTCACTCAGGTTCGGCGCTGGAGCTGTTGCAATATTTCAGACTAAGAGCGTCATGTGGCTCTCTTATCCAGATGAGCCCCCTGACTCGCCCGAGATCCACTACATAGGCAATTCCTCATTCGGCAGGGGCATAACGTCCTCTCTGTACAAGATGCTGCTAGAAAAGTTGGAGGAGGCTCCTCCGAAACTGCGGGACGTATGGAACGACGAACTGGGCAGGCAATCACAGACACTATGTGGGGCAAAATGTGCTTACACACATGCAAAGTCTCCCTTAACTCCAGATTTAGATGTCTGCAATATAAGCTCCTTAATCAACTGTATTACACGGCTCATAGGGTGGGGAAATTTGCACAGAATCAGCCCCACACATGCCCGAGATGCAAATCCGAGGAAGCTGACCACATACACATGTTTTGGTCCTGCAGTGCGCTGGGCGCGTTCTGGAAGGCAGTGACTGAAGCCCTGTCAGAGATAGTCGGGACCCAAATTGGCCTTGATCCGTTAGCTATACTATTTGGGCTGTGGGTTGGAGCTGGGGTGAAGAAGGTGTCTAGGTTTTTGAATGTCAGTGCTATGGTGGCCAAAAAATGTATACTGCAGGGCTGGAAGTGCCACCCCCCCAGACCCCTCTCATTCGAGATGTGGTTGAAGGCCCTCCCTTGGACTCAAATGTGTGAGGAGGATTACATCAATTCCCACCCCACGAACTCTGACCTGAAGAATGTGTGGACAGACTTCTGTACTTACCTGAACAATAAAGATGACATAGAACTGCTCTCTTCCCCCCTGCCAGATCCACAGGTTGAATTAGAACCTTGACCTGTGTAAAGTCTAAAGGGCTGTGAGCCTATCCTTCTCGAATACCCCCCTTATGTATTTCTAATTCCAAATGTATAATACCATCTATCTATGTTCTGTGTTGTATGCCTGCTACTGCTACTTGCCAACAAAGAAAATAAAAAAAAAAGAAAACAGGTGCTCGTCAGCGCAGGTCCTTCTTCGTTCTCCCCAACTGCCGGTGCCCTTAACACAGAGGCTTTGCAGTGAGAGTGCCCGTGTCCACTGTAAGTAGGAGAGGGGTGTGGCCACACACAGGTACTTGGCAACGCAACTCCTTCCTCTTTCTCCCAAAGTACTGTAGCTCTTAGCCATGCAGGCTTTGATGCAAGTGCGCAGGTGTCCGCTGCGTGTAGGAGAGGGTGTGTGGCCTTCCACGTACTCATCTGCCAGCGCCATTACCATGTATCAAATAAATATGGAGGATTTGCAAGGTTATTTAGTCTTTCCTGAGAAGCAAAGGCACTCTGCGTGAGCTGCAAACAGAGGGTTTCTTTATTGGTGGAACATCTTCTGAGAGCCCAAAACATTCTCACGGACCACCTGAGTAACTTGAACTTCAACTCATGAGTGGGAGCTACATCATGGTGGATGTTTTCATACAATGCTGAGGGAAAACAGCATTTATTTTGCAACAACCTCCAACAGCACCTGCAGAATATGTGTGTCCATCAATTGGGCTCAATAGGGAACGCACTTGCGGTGGACCAGTCACAAGTTTCTTTATAAGTTTCTCCCCACTGTCAAGACAACTATCTGGTTCACAATCTGAAGGAGCATTGCAACATGATTCTGTTAACTCTGATGTGGGCTTGTCAGCTGTGGTTTTCAGTCCTGCTAGCTACGTCAGTAGAAAAGCAACTTCCTCTCAAAGTTAATCTACACTGGTTATCCAAGCAGCAGAGGAAGCTAGGACATCACAATCCAGCATTGCTCAACCTTGCAGTATGGCTTCAGAAATCCTATAGTAGAGAAATATGAAACTTCCACAAGGATGTATAGGGATATTTACCCATTCCAGGCCATCAACAGGCAATATTAACTATTTCATGAAGTGGAAAATAATCTACATATGGGGTGTGGATAGAAATGTAAACCCTGCAATGTACAAACCAGATAAAGTGCTAACATCTTAAAAGTGGCTCATTTGTATTACAGACAGCCATCATATATTTTTGATTGAAGCATGTTATGCATAGAACCTTTCAGAATATAGTGTATGAGTTCCTAAAGTTTCAAGAATAACTTTTTGTAGAAGATGTGTGCGTTCAATGGAACACCCACACCCTGAAGAAGGTTGCGAAAGCGTACAACATATACCTTGCTAGTGGTTCAAAAAGGCATAGACAGACATCTGGTGAGTCATTCCAGTGGAGATTTAATCTTTAGGTTAGCTAGGTATCCATTTTGGTGCCTCAATGATTTAGCACCATACATATACTAGTCAATAGGAAACAGCAACAGTGAAAATGTCAAGCCTTGCGGGAGACCCCAGAGATGAAGTGACTATGCTTGCAGAATTTGTGACAATAATTCTAGTAGACAATGGTTGATATATATTTTGATATCTCTTCCAGGTCTAACCTAAGAAGGTTTGTCTTCAAGAATGGATTAATTTCACATGCATAGTAGCATTTCTTTCTAACATGATGGTTACAAAAGTATTTTGAAGATGGCCCCAAATTAGCTACTAGGGTATGTTTCTTCAAAAGACAGGATTCAGGGTGTTTTGAAGATTTCTAAAATAGTAGTGCCACTAAAGGATAAGTTAATGAACGTTATTACAGTGAGATTTGATGTGGCTGGGGAAGTATGCAAAATTCATATTTGGAGGACGGGTGTGACTGTTATAGATGTGCAAATTAAGACAATCTCTTATGCCTCAAAAGGGATGTTCTAGTCCGTAGAAAGTTTTATAAAAGAACACTAAAACCTCCAATAGCTCTTTGCAGGAGACCAAGAAGACCACATGTCCATATGGATAATAAGATGTATTAGTACCCGGCGAGAGTCAAGCAGAATGCAACACACATTCTGATTGGCTCACGCCGGGCCCTTACCTGGCCGAGAATCCTTTGATTCTCGGCCGGGATTCCAGCCGCCTTGTCCTCGGCAGGGGGCGTGGCAGCCCCTCAGCCAATGAGGAGGCTGGAAGCGGGGCAATCCCTGCTCCGAGCCTCCCCGCGGCTGATAGGCTGCCCTCGCTCCCCGCCGGGGACTCGGGTAAGGTATTTTTTTTTATTTTTTATTCCCTTTCCTCCCTCCTCCTGACCCCCACTTACCTTCTTGTTCCTGCTTCCCCGGCGAGGGAAGCCTCCAGTGTGTGGAGACTCGGAGCGGTGCCATCCCCGCTCAGTGCCTCCACACGGCTGGAGGCTTCCCTTGTCCCTCGCTGGGGATACAGGTACACTTTTTTTTGTAACTTTTTTTTTTATTCCCGTCCCATTCCCGCCCTCCTAACCCCACTTAACTTCTTTTTGATCCTTTTTCGGGAGCGGATGCTCTGGGAACACTTGTGTTCCCAGCGCATCCGCTCCCGATGGCTGCCATGGAAAGGGAAAACGGACTCAGTTTTCCCTTTCCAAGGCGCCCATTTTCTTGGTCGTTTCTTTTTTTTTTTTCTGTCCCAAAACGACCAAGAAACCACCATGCTTTTAGTGCCCCGGTCATGCACATAATGCGGGCTGGGGTACTAATAGCAATATGACCCTTGCGGCGGGGGCATTACCGACTCAGATAATGCCCCGGGGCCTTCGTTAAGGCCCGAGCGAATTACCTGAGACAGTAATGCCCCCGCCAAGAGGGTCATATTGCTTAAATAGTGGATAGTAGCCCTAGTAAAACTAAAAGGAATAGTCCGTTTTGAACCTAGCCTCAGAATAGTTCTAAATTTCAATGCCATAATTTTTAGGCGTCAGGGTCTTGTGAGAACTTGATCTGGAGGAGGTTTTTACTCTCCTACAAACAAGATCCTAAGCCAATAGGGTATGATGGTCTGAGGTTTCTGACTTACATGGCCTTTCCTTGAATACAGTCCTAGCTTAAAATATAGTGACCTTAGCTGGTGGAAATCAAAAACATTCCTTCCTACTTGAAGTGAGTGTAGTAAAATTCCACCTCCAACAAAACGAAAACAGGAACCTCCAACAGAGGGGGGTGGGGGAGATACAAGAAAAAACCTTTCTCCATCAAATTTTTCCTCTAAAAAACGGACTTCATATAAGTTATGCAATTTAGTTAACTTTCTCTGGAGAGAAAAAATGGCTGAGGCGAAAAAGGAAATAAACTGAGGTAGTAAAAAGGCAGCAAGTAATAAAGACAAGTAGATATGCAGCAAGCAAAACCTAGAAATATGACGTTCAAAGCTGGTCAAAAATCTAACTTTAGTGTCCACGGAGAAGCCCTATTAATTTGTATTTATTTTAATTTATTTAGCGCTTTAATCCAAAGCGCTTTACAAGAGGAACAAGAAAATACAACAAGTAATACATGACAATTTAAACAAAAAACAGTACAAGGAACAATTTACATTAATGATGAGGAATAGGTGCTGATGGAAAGGGACCACAGTGAGAGAAGGGGTGAGAAGTGTAGGTGGAGGTAGAATCAGTAGTGAGAGAGGAAGCAAAGGATGCTAGAGGGGTGAGTGGAAGAGATAAGATTTTAGAGAAATGCAGAAGGAAGGGTAGCAGGTAATTGAGCGGACGGGAAGCGGTAGGCGGTTCCAATGGAAAGGAGCAAGAAGTTGGAAGGAGCAGAAGCGGGAAGGGGCACAGGGTGGAGGAGGAGAGAGAAGGACAAGATCCGCAGAACGGAGAGAACGAGAAGGAGTATAAAAAGTGAGAAGGGAGGATGGATAGGGAGGGGCAAGACCATAGAGGGATTTAAAGACTAGACAGAGGAAATTGAATTTGAGCTGGGAGTAGAATGAGAGCCAACCAAGTGAGTTAAGAGACGAGGAGAGGGAGTCGTGAGGTGAGAGAAGGCAGAGGGAGCGGATGGCAGAGTGGTAGATAGATTTGAGTGGGGAGAGGTGAGAGGAAGGGAGTCCAAAGAAAAGAGTGGAGCAGTAGAAGAGTCTGGAGAAGATAAGGGAGGTGATTAAGAGTTTAGTAGCATGGAAGATTATGAAGGGACAGATTTTACGGATGTTGCAGAGGTGGAAGCGGCAAGATCTGGCAGTGAGAGATATATGGTGAGAAAGAGAGAGGTGGGGGTCAATGTGGAGAGCAAGGTTGCGGGCGTGAGGAGAGAAGGGGAGTTGGGAAGGGGGAAAGAGAATAAAAAGAGGAGGGGAGGGAGGAGGATGAGTGTTGGCAGTGAAGAATAGGACTTCGGTTTTGTCTGCATTAAGAGTAAGGAAGTGAGAGGACATCCAAGATTTAATGGCAGAGAGGCAAGAAGAAAGCTTATGGTGGATGTCAGGGGAGAAAGAGAGAAAAAGCTGGTTGTCATCAGCATAGAAATGGTGTGAGACACAAAGGAGAAGATAATGGGAGCTAAGAAGGAGGTGTAAAGAGAGAAGAGAAAGGGGCCAAGGAGAGAACCTTGGGGAACGCCATGGTTGAGAGGAAAGGTGGGGGAGGTGCAGCCGCCCCAGGAGACGGAAAAGGTGCAGTTGGAAAGATAGGAGGAGAACCAATTGAGAAGCAAGTTTTTAAGGCCAAATGAAGAGAGAGAGCTAAGAAATAGAGGGTGGGCAACAGTATCAAAGGCAGCAGAGAGGTAAAGGAGGATAAGAATTTTGGAATGCTTAGAGTAGCCGGCAGAAAGGAGAGAGTTGAGAACAGAGATGAGAGCAGTTTCTGTGGAGTGTTGAGGGTGGAATACGGATTGGGTAGGGGGGGAGGAGAGAATGGTTGGAGATAAAGGTAGAGAGTTGAGAATAGACAATGTGTTCAAGAAGTTTAGAAAAGAAGGGTAGAAGAGAGATGGGGCGATAATTGGATGCAAGATGGGGATTAGCAGAAGGTTTTTGGAGAATGGGGATGATGCCTGAAAGGAGTGGGGAAGGAGGATGTGGCTAGACAGGTGTTGAAAAAGGAGGTGAGATAGGGTATGAGAAGGGGGTAGATTTTAGGAGTAAGGGAGGTAGGAATGGGGTCAGTGGGAGAAGCAGTGGGATGAGTTTTTGAAAGGAGGAGGGCAACTTCAGATTGAGAGATAGGGGTGAATGAGGACATAGAAAAGGGGGGCAGAGGGAGGAGGAGAATAAGAAGGGAGGAGAGGATGGTTTGGCAGAGATTGGAGACTTTGTTAGAAAAGAAGGTGGCAAGATCAGAGGCAGAGAGAGGGGAGAAGGTTTGAAAGATACGGCCAGGATGGGAGGACAGAGTGGAGAAGGTCGGAGAAGTAAGTGCGCTTAGCAGAGCTGAGACAAGAGTCGCAGAGGGTGTGGTAGTAGAAGTATGCACCTTGGTTGGAGAGGGTGGGGTGTTTGATCCAAGATCGTTCAAGGCGCCTAAAAAGGCGGCGCATAGAGGAAAGATGAGCTGAGAGCCAAGGTTGAGCAGGTCGGCGAGAAGGGCGGAACGAGGAGAGAGGGTATAGAAGATCAAGAGTAGAGGAGAGGGAGGAAGTTAGGGTGGAGGAGGCTTCAGTGGCTGAGAGAGAAGTGGGAGGGGGGAGGGAAGAAGAGCAGGAAGTGAGGAACAGAGAATGATTGAAGTTGCATAGATCACGTCGGAAGAAGGGTGTGGTGGAAGGAGGGGAGTGGGAGGAGGGGGGGTGAGGGAAAATGAGAGTAAGGAGTGTCCGATAGATAGGTAGGTAGAGATGAAATTGGTGAAGCAGTGAAGGAGGAGGTAAAGATGAGGTCAATGGTGGATCCAGACTGGGGAGTAGGAGGCGAGGTGAGAGGAGTGAGAAGGTAGGAATTGAGGATGGACAGGAGAGGAGGGAGGGCTAGAGGAGAGATGGAGAATGAAGTCACCAAGTACAATTAGTGGGGTGGAGCTGGGGGCGATGAGGCTGAGAAGATGGTCAATGTCCTCATAGAAGGATCCAACAGGGCCAGGGGGGCGATAAATGATGAGGAATGATATAGCATGGGGAGAATTAAAGATTTTATACATTACTTCAATGGAAGGAAGAGCGGGTAGAGGAGAGGGAGAGGAGGTAAAGTGAGGACAAAAGAGAAGGCCTAAGCCGCCTCCACGGCCTGAGGAACAAGGGACATGTGCGAAAGAAGATGAAGACGAGGTGAGGGAAGCAGGAACAGAGGTGTTGTAGGGAGGGATCCAGGTTTCGGTAATAGCAAGAAATTTGAGGTTGAGGTATAAAAATAGGTCAAGAACAGGAGTGGTTTTGTTGCAGATCGATCTGGTGTTCCAGAAGGCAACTTCAAAGGTGTTAGGAGTATTGGAGATTTGTGGGTAAATGAGGTTGTTCCGTCTGAGAGAGGTGTTGGAAGGCTGGGAGGAGTAGGTGTGGAGGGTGGAGGGGTGGTTGAGAGATGAGATGGTCATGATGATAAGACAGAATTTTGAGGCGGGAGAGGATGGAAGGGGAGAGGGGGGACTGAGAGGAGGAACAGCACATAACAAGGAGCAGAAATAGTGTGAAATTGGTCTGGGAGTAGTTAGGTAGAGCGGGCCTAAGGTGGGTAGTCAGGCTGTCGTTGCAGAGAGGATGGAGGATGGTGGCAAGATGGAGTAGCTTATATGCTGGTGTGTGGAGTCGGATCAGACTCAAAGGTTGGGTGAGACAGGAGCCACATGCCGGGGCAATAGGGAGAGGAAGTCCAGAGGGCTGTAGCGCGATGCTGGAGAGGATGCCAATGGGCGGGTGGATAAGGCACTGAGGTCCGGGACAATCAGGGGAAAGGAAGTCCAGAAGGCTGTAGCGCGATGCTGGAGAGGATGCCAAAGGAAGGGAGGTTAAGGCACTGTAGGCCCGGGTACTCAGGGGCAAGAGGTCCAAAGGGCTGCTGCATGAAGCAGGAGAGGATGCTGAAGGTTGGGTGGAGCAGGTTCCACCTTCAGGAGCTCAAAGGATGGAGGCAAGGGCTACCAGAAGGCAGCAGAGGTGAACGTTGTGGGGTTGGTAGGAGCTGTACAGGGTGGCCACTACTGAGATGGGCTGGTGGGGGAGACACACTGGGGTGGGCCAATGGAGGGAGGGCCTAGTCACTGGCAGGGGTCGATGACAGTAGGAACCAACCGTCCAAATGCAGGGGGGGGGGCGAAGGATTCAGCAGACGGATGTGGTGGGCACGTCAATCCAGAAGGGGGCCGTACCCCCAGTAGGAGCTAGAGAGAGGAGATCTGCAGATCCAGTAGGGCCTAATACGTGGGTTGGTGGCTGCGAGCCCTGGCAGATTGGTAGATAGGCGAGATTGTAGTAGAGTGCTGGCAAGTACGACAGCAGCCTGAAACAACGGGTGGAGGAGAGCAATGTAGATGGAGCGAGACTCAGGCTTGTCAACCCAGAGGGGGCTGCACCTCCAGCAGGAGCCGGGGAAAGGAGTTCAGCAGATCCAGTCGGGCCACACGAGTGGGTTGGTGGCCGCCACCGCGGGCAGATTGGCAACAGGATGGGTAGGCAGCAAGACTGGTGAGGAGGCAAAGGGCAGCAGGATTTGTTCCACTCAGTTGCAGGGAACAGGCAAGGGTAGGGGCTGCCAAATTTGCACAGAAAAGATAGGGTGCCGTAGACCAGAGGAGATGGGGCTGGCTACAGGTGTGGTAAGGGCAGCGGTCCAGAGCAGATGGAGCGGGCTTCAGGCGCAGCAAGGGCTGCAGGACCTTACCCAGCTCATCGCAGAGTGCTGATAGGACAGCAGCAGCTCGATACAGTGGTATGCAGGTGCAGCAGGGGCAGCAGGACCTTACCCAGGTTGTCGCAGAGTGCTGGCAGGGACGGCAACTGCCTGACACACCGGGCGCAGGAGTTCAGAGTGAGTGGAGCAAGACTCAGGAGCGGCTGCGGAGCTAGTTGACAGGAGTCGAAGAGAGGCGTGCTAGGAATCCAGTGAAGACGCGCCAGATAGAAGGAGACTGCGTCCCCGGACAGACTGGCAGAAGGAATGGGGAGCAGAGCAAAGGCGGTAGGAACCTGTCGGCTCGATTGTAAGGAGCCAGTATTGGCTGCGGTTGCAAGATGTGGAGGGGGCTGCTGATCAGCCGCCAGCAGATGTCACTGCGGAGACTGACAGATCGGCCAAACTGGCAACAGGAAAGGTGAGGAGAGCAAGGGCAGCAGGATCCCATCGGCTCAATTGTAGGGAGCCGGTAGTGGCCGCGGCTGCAAGATGTGGAGGGGTCTGCAGATCAGCCAGCAGCAAGTCACCGGGCAGACTGGCAGATCATTGAGACTGGCAGCAGCAAAGGTGAGGAGAGAAAGGGCAGCAGGATCCCGTCAGCTCGGTCGTAGGGAGCCGGTAATGGCCGCGGCTGCCAGACGTGGATGGGGCTGCAGTCTGCAGTAGATGGAGGTGGTCACGGTCACTTTAATATGGATAGTAATACCAGGATGGTCCCATGAGGTTGGGAGGTCTGGTTCGAATGGGGTGGTGGGAGTTTGCAGGATCTTAATATAACAAGGACAAAGTAAAACACTGAATACAAAAAATGTTAAGACCAAAACCTTTCCTAAATCATTTCCCTGACAAAAGACATTATTTAAAAGCAAGACAGAGAATATCGACAAAGGCAAGGAGGGCCTCTTCACCTCCCTGGACTGCAGTTGAGCACTACTTACTGCTTGTTTTGAATCTGCCAACTCTTTTTTAGTTTTTACCAACAGTTGTTTCATTTTGGTGCTTCGTTCTTCATACTGCTCCACAGATGCCTGAAGCGAAGCTAAAATATTTGAGAAATTAAACACCTTTTAGAATCTGTGTATAAAATATCCAGCAACATGAAGTTTATACACTAAATTCAACAATATCATCAAACAAGAAAGCGGTAATACAAAACAACTGCCGTGATATAGCCAATTTGAAACTAAACGTGGGGGAGTGGGAGTGGTAGCAAGAGTCTGAAACATAGACAAACAGACAAAGAGAGAACCCACATTCAGTTAGTCAGCGATAGGACGAAGCATTTCTTTGATTTAAATTCCGTCATGTAGTGTGATTTAGTTTTTTCCAAACACAATACTTCCAGTAGTCCGTTATTCAGGTCACAATGTACCACTAGGGTTATATATAAAAGAAAAAACAATCCACATTAATAAAATTACAGTTCATCAGCACAATATGAGTAACACTGAATAAATAATCCATTATTTCGTTAATCTTGTGACGTCTCTCTGGTGATCTCACATCCGGCTGTTCATCAGATTTGGTGTTTGTCGAAGAGCCTGATGACATATGATCCTCCTCTGACAGAAGAATATGGTCAGCAAGGCCAACAACAGTCCATCGGTGGTCCTCAGTCAACATTATACATTAACGTGTAGTGGGAGCACATGACAATGAGATAAACAACTGAACGGACATTTATGCTTCTCTTAAATAAAGAATCAAAAGTAGGGCTGAGCTTGAATTCAGGGTCTGTAATGTTAGCCACCCGGAGAAAAATACACTTGGAAGTAATTGGATGCAATCAAAATAAAAACCTATTTTCTCTATTAATCCTATTTGGCATGTTTATCGCGAACCACAAAACATTTGACAAATTATGGACAGAGCGCTTGGGACACCCCCATTGCCGAGCCATAATGAGCCCCCAAAGATTCCTGAGCATTTCTGAAGGTTAGAAGGTTTCTGACCTTTGACGGCAAAGCCACATGCCAAGAAATAAGAGAAGCTGGCACCCATCAGTGACTATGAACTCAGATTGTGGCAAAGGTTCAGAAGGCTATGTTTCAGGGACATACCTGAAAGCTGACAAGCAGTTTGGGGTCTTCATGGGCCACTGTGCCTTCTGTCAGTATATCCCCAGTAAACAAACAAATATGGAATCAATATATGGTGGTGTTTTGACAACTGCACCTCTTGTCCACTGCTAGGTGAGGCTTACCAGGGGATAAAAGCTGCAGTCCCAAGATAGATGTAGGTAAGGATGTGGTGCAGAGCTTTGTAGAGACAAGGGAAAACAGAGACAGAAATGTGGTGGGTAACAATTATTTTTTCACCCGTGTGGAAGAAGATATGCTGTCCAAAGACTCTGCATATGTCACTATTAAAACACTACCACAGTCTCCTCAGGACTCTGTTTCAAGATCCATCCTTCTACTGGTATCTTGATTCACAACCACTCTACCTGATCTCAGCCGAATACCTTTGATTTCTCGTTTGCTGGTTGGGCTTTTAATGGCCAAGCCTAGCCCCTTCCAACACTCTTCCTGGCTCCCAGTGGTCATATGCTCCTCTTTGTAAAGCCCTCGCCAAGTTGTCGCTCTGGGGGTAACCATGTGCTCAGGGGGCTTGTTTTCATTGCGGCTTGCTCCAAGCCCTAGTGAGTTTTGTTTCCAAATGGGTTTGGGGAAGATGTGTGTCTCTGCTGCAATCCCTTCTCACTCAGAGTTCATTTTCTGTTGCCTCACCATTCCCCTGGGCTCCATCTGGGGTTGGCAGTTCTGTGTTGGGTGTCTTATCTCTGTTTGGCATGAAGGATTCCAGTCCATTGCATTCCTGTTCTAGATTCCGTTAATCTGATTCTAGTCTGGGTTTTCTTAGAGTTTTGTGAGTGTGTTTCTGAAACAAATAGATCTATTGCCAGAAGAGAAGCTGACCAGTATTGTGGAAGGGACAGCCATAACAGCAGTCTTATCACCCACCAAAAAAGCACACTAAATGGAGGAGGTCTGGGGGCGGGTGATAGGACTGGGACCTCAACACCCCCAAACTCCATCACCCCACTTCTGTTCCTCAGACAGAGTCATGACCCTGATCCTGTCACAAATATGAAATTAAAATCCATAAGGGTACCTTACATATACACCATAAACACTGTGAAATGTTTCAACATGGGATTCGTCAGTAACTTTATCAAAAATAGGTTGTTAGCAACTCTCGTTATACAGAACATTTATAAGTTCTATTTCATTATAGTATCACTTCTGTGTGGATTATAGTTATTTTGTTCCAAACACCCATGTAATTACATTAGAACTGTTCTGCTGTCATGGAATAGAGACTATTAAACAGGGGACTGCCATAAGTGAGCTGTGTGTCATTTATTCTTTTGGCATTTAGACGTACAAGCAGCGATAATAACTTCATGTGAAATATGAACTGCAAATTCATAAGGGTGCCTTACTTACATACCATAGTAGCCCAGGGACACTGGATCTCCACAACACAAGATTATTCCGAAGATTTCTCTCATAAGGTAATGGTTAAAATATTGCTGGTTAACATTTCAACTACCTTAACAGGACTAAATATTGTTTTAACCAATGAAACGTCTCTATGTAAATGTCCATCTAACTTCAATCAATATCAAAATGTTGACAATCCAAGTACCAGCCGCAACTATCATTACCATATCGTCCATATTGAGTTGTTTTTTGTACGCTTACTTGGTTCTTACATTACATATATTTTTCAATGATTCAATGTCATCACTTCATATTCAAACAACTGTATATGAAGGCAATATTCTATATAATATATACCTAGTTGTTTAAAACAAAGCAATATATCAATCTGTCAATTTTCATTACAAGATTCAAAATCTAGGCAAGGTTGTATGCCTCTATCTTAGGCATGTCATCTAGCCAGATACATATTGAGGATTACTATTCATGTGTTCCGTCCAACTATTCCATCACAGTTTTCTGAAACGTAGTCCACCTTTAACCCCCTTTCCAGCTTCAACAAGGCATCTAATATCAATCATATTTAAAGTTGTTCAATATAGTATGAAAGTAGAGAACAAGGGCTCTTATCTTTATTACAGGTCTGCTTGGCGACTCCTCTATAGCTGTTTTGATTTGTTTGTAACTTCTTGTGTGTCTAATGTTACTTTTCATCAATTAGTCACATTCTCGTCACATCTCACTAGAGAATAGCGGCAAAAAGCCAAAAACCGCTCAAAAAGACAAAATAACACATATTTTTAGAGACAGCGCCAAGTAGATCTCCATCACCAAAGTTTCATGGTAAATTGGTGTCTGCCCTTCTGATGACACGTGTTTCGGAAGTTTGCCTTTATCAAATCAGGGCATATTCTTTTATATTTAAGTTTAAAACAAAATTGTATTTAGATTCATTATGTCAAACACAAAGAATGTATGCAAACATAGTGTTGTTAATTACGTAGTGGAAATCATACATATAAATAGTTGAAATATATTCAAACATAAGATATTCAAATTAGCATGAGCAAAAGTATATGCTAGACATTTGGGGTTGGTGTAGGGGAGTATTGATGGGAGTTTGGAGAAGAGAAAATAAAGAAAACATGAATGAGATAAACTCCAATTTATCCAAAATCGGTGTACTAATCATTGCTTGGTTTATCCTTTCAATTGTAGCTGAACAAATACACTGTATGAACAGTTAGTGTTATTATTTGATAATAATAAACTTAATACAATGGCCAACCGTGAGACCTGAAGAGTGAAAGGAAGAGTTGAGCCCCAGACACTGAGGCGCTTGCCCCAACGGACATTATAAAACAAGGTATGGCATGTGTAGGAAGTTGTTGTTTGTTTATTTGTTGTTATTAAAACACAGGTGTAAATGCATGCCATGAATAGAAAGTGTAATATTGAAATGCTTGGTTGTATTTATACAAATGCCAATAAAAATATGTTAAAATAAATAAATAATAAACTCAATAGTAAACTTGTGTTAGTGTGTTACTATGTATCAAAAAGCCAGTGCTTATTACTCCTGGTACATAAACAATTTTACTTCCCATGAATCCCATCCCACCAATAATAATAGCGCCATAGGTAGTAGTGGTACTTTTAGCTGTAGCAATTGTACCTATCAACAGTAACACCAGTACAACCAGCAGTTGTGGCAGTACTACTGGTAGTAATAATATTAGTGCTACTATCAGTAGTAGTCATTTGAACACTAATATTATTAACATTACTACTGATGTGGCAGGATTGTTATGCTATGCTATGTTATGCAGGATTGTTATGCTATGTTATGCAGGAGTGTTATGCTATGCTACACTATAATACATTAGGCTAGCTCATACATTTAGGCCTCAGATCTTCCCGCTGAACGCAGCACGCTGGACCGGCCCAAAACCCTCCCGGGTCAGATGACACGTCAGACCTTCTCTTCTGCTCATTCTCTACTAGTATAGCATTAGCACCATACATGGGAGATAACAGTAGGGATTCTATGAATGCCGCTTATGGAACAAGTTACTTAGCAGCATGGGTCTGGAATGGATTCACATGCTCATGAATATTCCTCGTCGTCAGGCTGGGAATCCTCGGTAAAGAAAAAACTGTCTTTCTCCTAACAACCAATCACTGGCCTCTGGGTCATACTGCCCCCAGCCAATGACTGCTCTCTACCTAAGCCCCTCCTCTGACAGCCATCTTCAGATTTGGTAACATGTAAAGTGGCAGTAGGACCAAGAGAAGAGCCACAGAGGGGTAGGCGGGGGGGGGGGGGACTTTGCATGTGAATCCATGCCAGACCCATGCTGGAGAACAACAGTTACAGCAAAGTAACTTGTTCCTTCTCCAGCATGGGGTCCGGCATGGATTCACATGCTCATGAATAAAGAATACATAGCAGTACACACATGCACAAGCACGGGAGGTGGCATGGCTCAACATTAACATTAAGCATCTTTTACCTCCTCACCAGGCTCACCTTCAAGCGAACAGGTTGGGCAGCACTGCTTGGCCGACTCTGGTCTCCTCCCTGGAATCCCTGTCGTCGCAGTAGAATCTTGTGAAGGTGTGCATCGACCTCCACGTAGCTACCCTGCAGATGTCCAACAGGGGCACACCAGACAGGAACGACGTAGTCACAGCAATCGTGCTGGTCGAATGGGCTCTCGGATGGCCAGGCAACGGTCGGTTTGCCAACCGGTGACATAGGGTGATGCAGCGATAGTGCCACCTGGAAATAGAAGCCTTGGAGAGGGCCTTACAATGGTTCACAGGGCCAAAAATAACAAAAAGTTGCGGCGTCTTCTGGAAACTCTTTGTGCGGTCCACATAGAACTTCAGCGCTCTAGTCACATCTAGCAAGTGCAAAGTCCTCTCAGCCGACAACACCAAGGGCTTGTTTAGATGAAAGTCTGACGGCACCTTCGGCATGAAAGAAGGATGCGTCCGTAGCACTACCCTCGTCTCGTGGAATGTCAAGTAAGGTGATTTACATGAGAGGGGCCTGGATCTCTCCCACTCGTCGTTCGGAGGTGATGGCCACAAGAAAAGCTGTTTTCCATGACAAGAACTTCAGTGGTGCCGAATGCATAGGCTCAAACAGAGGACCCAGGAGCCTAGTTAGCACCACATTGAGTTCCCACCCCGGGGCTGGAGCCTTCAGCGGCAGGAACGAACAGAACAGTCCTTTGACAAACTCCTTAACCAGACGGTGTGACCATAGAGACGACCGTCCCGGAGACCTGATGTAGCAGGAGATAGCCTCCAGATGACCCTTGATGGAGGCATGGGTCAGTCCAGCCTTGGCCAACGACAGCAAATACGGAAGTACCTGCGGAACCGTGACTCGTAGAGGATCGATCTTCTGTGCCCGGCACCAAACGGCAAACCTCTTCCATGTATGTCCATAGCATTTAAGAGTGGACGATGCCCTGGCCTTGGCAAGCACTTCCTTGCAGTCCGCTGGGAGATCGTAGTCCCTGAATTCTAACGCTGCAGGAGCCAGGCCTGCAGGTTTAGCGATCCTGGGCTTTGGTGCAGAATTGCATCTCCTTCCCTGGCGAGAAGAACCACGACCACCGGAAGCTTGACCAGAGGGGCCGCTGACATGTCCAGAAGGTCCGGGTACCATATCTGTCTCGGCCATGCCGGTGCAACCAGGATCATCCTGCACTGGGACCATCTGAGATGATTGACTAGTCGAAGAAGCAACGGCAACCGAGGGAACACATAGAAACAGGCCATGCCAGGGGAATGAGAATGCGTCCCCCATGCTCCCTGCCTGAAGAAACCTGCTGGCGAACCCCTGGCATTTCGTGTTAGTCGCCGTCGCAAATAGATCGATGTGGGGATTGCCCCATCTGCAGAACAGGGGATTCACTTGGTCCTGCCGAAGTTCCCACTCGTGGCAAGAGCGCAGCTCCCTGTTGAGAGAGTCAGCGATGGTGTTCTTCACTCCTGTCAGATGATACAAGAAGAGGAACATCCCCTGGGTGACGGCCCAATGCCACAGTTCCTGCACCTGTTTGGAGAGCGCCGGGGACCTGGTGCTCCCCTGCTTCCTGATGTAGAACATTGTGGTGGTGTTGTCCGTGAAGACCCATACCACCTTCCCCTTGATGGACGGAAGGAAGGACTTGAGGGCCCAAAACACTGCCCGCAGCTCCGGACAGGCCATTGTCTGTCATAACCGTCTCCTGGTAAGGTGGGGTCTGTAAATCCGCAGCTCCGGACAGATGTGCACGAACTCCACACCACTGTTTCGCTCAACGGAAACTCTCGTCGACTGTGATCTTGTCCTCAAAGCTTCCCGACACTTGTATCCAACGGACATCGAGGATCTCCTGTAGTGGACGCATCCGCAGTCTGCACAGTCGAATGAGGTACATGCATGACGACATCATGCCGAGCAGCGACTTGATGGGCCTCACCCATGCGATCTTCTGGGGCAACAGCTGTTTGACCTTGCCCAAGAAGGCCGCTATCCTCTCCTCCGAAGGAGACGCCAGGCACAACACTGTGTTGAGTCGAGCTCCCAGAAACAGAGCACCCTGTGATGGAGTTAAGCAGGACTTTGCATAGTTTATCGAGAACCCCAGATCCGTCATGAGCCGGACGGTCCTCGCCATGTGGTCGACAGGGATGTCCTTTGAGCTTGCCCGGATGAGCCAGTTGTCCAGATAAGGGTATACGTGGATCCCTCGTAGACACAACTGTGCAGCCACCCTTGGCACCGACTTCAATCCGAAAGGCAGGACCTTGAACTGGTAATGTTGCCCTTGCACCGCGAAGCGAAGAAACTTGCGGTGCCCCTTGTGGATGGGGATGTGAAAGTAAGCATCCTCCAGCTCCAGCAACGACAGGAAATCCCCCCTCTTCCAGCTGTCCTAGAACGTGCTGAAGAGTCACCATCCTGAACTTTTGAGACCTGATGTACTTGTTCAGATGACAGAGGTCTAGGATGGGCTTCCATCTGCCGGTCTTCTTTTTGACGAGGAAGTAGCGAGAGTAAACTACAGAGCCCCGAAGCCTCTTTGGGACAAGCTCTATCGCGCCTTTTCTTAGCATGGCCTGCACCTCCAGCAACAGCTAAGGGATGTGGTTTTCCTGAAGGGCCACTGGTGGTATTCGCAGACACTTTTGTTGAAATTCCAGGGTGTGCCCGTGGGCAGCACCCATTGGTCGGTGGAGATGGTCTTCCACACGCTGCCAAAGTTCGCCAGCCAGCCTTCCACCGAACAAATTGTCGCTGTCGAAGGGCATGTCCAACACCTTCGACTGAACATCCTGACGAAAATGAGTGGCCCTCAGCCAGCCCCACCGACGAAGGCAAACGCTGTTGCCCATTTGGCAGAACCCTGTGTCGTCAATGTCCATGGCCACTGTAATGGCGTGGTCCGATGCCACCTCGTCTTCCTTTAAGATCTCCAAAGCTTCGGCCTTCTTGTCGTTGGGAAGGAAGTCCAGGAGGGGAGCGATCTTGAACCAAAGCTCCCTGTCGTAATGCGAGGGCGTTTGCGGCCTTGATGATCATTGCTGTCGACGTGATAACTCTTCGCCCCATGGTATCCAACTTCTTCCCCTCACTGTCTGGGAGAGGGAGGACCCCGTCGGCGAGGAGGAGCTCGAAGATTTCTTCTTGGCCACCGCCAAAACCACAGAGTCCGGCGACAGCTGGGACGTAAGCACTTGGGCACAGAGTCCGGCACCCTATATTTCTTCTCATAACAGTCCCTCTTCGCAGTGGCCGAGGAAGGGTTCTTCATGAGGGACAAACCCTCGTCCCAAATGTCATCTAAAAGCGGGATCGAAAGCACAGTCTTCCTCTTCACCCTGCGGCACTAGTCAAGGAAACCCTCTTTCCTCTTCTCCGCAGGGACAAGCTGGGACAGCTCCGAAGCCCTCGAGATCATGGCATGGAACAAGCCTATCTCGTCGGACGGTGAAGACCTGGGCGGCGGAGACAGGAGATCCCCCAATCCGCAGTCGTCATCATCCATGCCTGTCGTCGTTGTGTACGGATCCGTCTCACCCCTGGGGGGGGAAGAGGGAGGCGAAGGGTGAACTCTCCTCTTCTTGGATGGTAGTTCCTCCGATGGTCTTGGTGCTGCGGGTAGGGCCGCCGGCGCAAGAGGCATCCTCGTCCGGATCTCCGAGCATAGGGTATGCAGAGCAGTGAGAATGTTCACCAAAATATCTCCAGGTGGTTGCTGAGGTAGCTGCGGCGAGGGCGTTTGAGTCTTAGGCTGGTCCTCCAAGTCCTCAACGCCCTGTTTCTCCTCGTCGTCTCTTCGTTGTCGCCTTTGTCGTCTCCCTCATCGGGATCCTTCCCATAGGGCCTACCCTCGACGCATCGTTCCTCCTGGAGGGTCCGGAGGTCGGTAAGCCCCTCCTCAGAGGAGATATCCGAGTCCTATCAGAGATATAACCCCCCCTCTCAGCGACCAAGAGAGAAAGTTTCGGGAAAATTATGGCCATCATCTTCTCCGGTTTCTTTTCGATGGGTTGAAAAGAGGACTCCCTCCTGGCAGGCAGGGATACTCTTGCCTTCAGGGCCCTGCCCTGTGGATCCGCCTCGGCGGCCTTTGCGAGGGACGCCACCACTCCTTCGATGGAAGGGGCCTTCATTAGATGTACCTGGGCCTTGGAGGGTCAGACTCCCTCTTCTTAGAACAACTTGAGCGTTGACTCGTGGTCGAAGGCGCTGGAGATGCTGTACTCACCCTGGCCACCGCAGAGCCCATCGCAACAGCGCTCCCAGTGGCAGTGGACTCGCAGTGCTTAGCCTTATGTTGGGCCCCCGCGGGAGGAGCGCCCTCAAAGTTCTTAGAAGACCACTCAGCTTTCTTCTTCTGGGCAGGGGAAGCATGCTGCTGGGAATCACCTGGAGCAGGGGCCTTGGCCTGCAGCCACTCGTTGAGCCGTATGCACTAATCGTTCAGAGTGCAGGACCCCATGTCCCGGCGAGACACACAGTCATCCTCCATGTGCGTCGAGTCCGAGTGCAGGCAGTAAAGGCACAGGGAATGTCTGTCATTCCGAAAAGACATTCCGTAGGTTGCAGCCGGGGCAAACCTTGAAGAGAAGCGCAGAGTCCTTCTTCTCAGCCGCCATGTCCACGCGGTGTAGGCGTTGAGAAGCTGCTGGAATCCTCCAAGAAGAAATTCAACGAAAATCACCCTTGAGGGGCGCTGAAGAATCCGAAAACGGGTCCCCGTTAATCGGAAGGTGGATCCATGGAGCTTGAGGCTCGACTGACCGAAAAAATAGAGCAAAACTCTTTGAAAATTCACAAAACACAATAAAAGCTCGAGAGCTATAGCACAAGGACTCTCAAGACTTGGAACGTGGGGTAAAAATTTGAAGATGGCTGCCAGAGGAGGGGCTTAGGTAGCGGGCAGTCATTGGCTGGGGGCAGTATTACCCATAGGCCGGTGATTGGTTGTTAGGAGAAAGACAGTTCAAAAGTGAAACTGAAACTGATTTTTCTTTACCGAGGATTCCCAGCCCAGACAGGGAATATTCATGAGCATGTGAATCCATGCCAGATCCCATGTTGAAGAACCATATTACAACAGAAATGTCCCCGCAAGGCTGCGTCACAAGTGAGATGTCGACAGTTTCTTGCCAAATGTCTGCACTATCGTGCCAAGTAACACCCCCCCATTGTAAAAGTGCTATAATATATTAGTGATTGCTTATATGCTATGCTATATAACCAGCACGCTTGGGGTGGTTCCTAGAGAGAGCTCGGTGGTGCGGGTGAGATGTGGCCCACTGGAAGTCTCAGTAGGGACTAATGCCTTCTTCATGTTTACAACTTAAGGGGCATTCACCTATAAATATTTGAAATAGTGGATTCAAAAGGAAATTCAGTGGCCACTTGAGGGTTGTTTCATGCGGATCACCTTGTTGTCTTGCGCAAGGCTTTGCAACAAAGAAAGTGTAAGGTGTCCGATGGTCATTGATCAGCTTATTTTGCCTGGTACAAAGTGTCTACAGACAGATTGCGCGACAGTCGGAGTAGATCACTTTAGAACTCTCAGGCTAGGTTAGAGAAAGAATTAGAGCAATACAAGCATCCCTCTAAGGCCGGCAGCCAGCCAAAAAGTAAACAAACTCACAAAACATGCCTCTACCCAAGTGTTTCTGTAGACACCATTAGTGTTTCCGGTTCAGAATCACCTACAGCGCCAACGGTAGACCTTTTAGACGAACTAGCACCATACTCGCCTCACCTGAGGCCCCGCACACCACCTTTTCTGCCCTCACCACCCCATATGCTACAGCCAGCCGTCACATCCCCCCGCCATCCACTCCTGACTCTCACACACCCTCCTGCATCCTCAACCTCTCAGTCCACTCCTTGGGGAGACTTAACATCTCCCCCTGCCCTGCCTCCACTTCCGCCGCCAGCGGCCTCTATATACACACCACCCTGGACTCACTCCCAGCCACATCAGTATCTACCTCGATCTACATCCTTCTCCATTGTCTACCGCACCCCGCCCCCCCCCCC
The DNA here is from genome assembly GCF_040938575.1 of Ambystoma mexicanum. NCBI lineage: Eukaryota > Metazoa > Chordata > Amphibia > Caudata > Ambystomatidae > Ambystoma > Ambystoma mexicanum. The sequence goes on from NC_090939.1 coordinate 757,101,835, forward strand.
AAGTCCTACAGGTACATGCCTGACTCAATCTACCAGAAATACATGGATGACTTGCAGGCACTGTCCGACTCTTACGCTTTTAACTCCAGGCCAGGGCAATTTACCAGGCAATCCCTGTGCGTTCATGGAACATTTGAACAGTGATTGCCTGTTATGATCCCACCACTGGAGAACTTTAAAAACTCCTACGGGCTGTGCTTTAAGACACTCTATACAAACAAATTATGGACAATTATCACATTCATCCATGTCCAAGCCACCCTCGCTACACACTATGGACGCCTCAACATCCTCTACTGCGGCCACCACTCTTATGCCTATGAGCACCTTCCCGCAGGCAAATACTGAGGCGGAACCTATGAGAATTCAGACTCCCTGGAGCTCCACTGCCTTATACCATATGGCACAGCAATTCCCCACATTGCCTGACAACCACACTACGTACACCGAACATTTGAGCATAGTGATTGGCTGTTATGATCCCACCATTGGGGACCTTAAACAACTTGTACGGCTGTGCTCAAAGACACTTCATACAAACAAATTATGGACAAACTGCAATGGCCTGACACACTGGAAGAAGGGTGAGGCTATTACTGCTAATATTACCGCACTTACCACCCTCATCAAAGAAAAATACCCTGTCAAAGCTGACTGGTCACAGATCGCCACTTGCAAACAAAACCAGTCGGAATCTCCCTCTGACTACCTGTCTATATTAACTGTTTCAGTAAATACTCCAGTATTGTAAACACTGGGGAAAAAGCTAAACCTGCATTAGGTGCTCATTTTGTGAATGGTCTCCTTCCTGAAATTTCAAACAATATTCAAAATGGTCAGATTGGGTGGCAAGCTGAATCTACTTAGAAAGCACTGCAAGAAGGTCAACATTTCTATGACAAACTCAAACGCCAGGAGCAAGATGGGGCTAACCGCCTAATGGCTTTGCAGATACAGCATGCTCAACAAAAGACTGCCTCTGTGGACCGGCGATGCCTGGATACCTCACGCCAGCCGTATCCCCAACAGAATCCACTGCCACCTTTTCACCAGGGCCACCTACCACAACAGACCTTTGTACACCCTCTTTTGCCTGCTAATGCAACCTTTCTGCAGATATTGTAAGCAGACGGGCAATCTCATCCAGCAATATACTACCACACCTTCCAGACCATGGCAATATGGTCCCACTACTCCATGCAATGATCTAATTCCTCCTAACAGTTCTAATTGCTATCCTAACACTCACACCACTTCACCCTCCGCCTCCTCCTTCGCCTAACGGAGGCTACCAGGACATTGAAATCTCATGTGGTCCACAATGACATAGCCAGAGGGACCCTGCTGTGGTGTCTGCTGCTTTGCTCCCACTGGACCGTTCTAGTCCCTCTCATATGTGGCATGCAAGGGAGGAGAGTGAACTGTTTGATTGACACTGGTGCCAGGTGCTCCACTCTGCGAGTAGCTGAATTTCCAAATGTGCATGTCCCTAAGGAAATAGTCAAGGCTGTTGGCATATCGGGCACCACTACCCCACACCCGGTATCAAATGAATTGCCTGTTTCTATTGGTCACATCACTGAACACCATGCCTTTCTGTTAGGCCTTTGCTCACCTGCAAATGTGTTCGATATTGATCTGCTATGGAAGATGCATTGTACCATTTATTGTTCTTCTGATGGTATTTACCTAGATGTTTCACAATCTAGGCAAGCTCAATGTTTGTTTCTCCTCCAACAACCCACTCACCTGGATCGTCCTACAGAACGTCTTGCACGCCTCATCACTGCACGAGCTACACACGTAAAACACCTTATTTACTCATTACATGTGGCCCATTGGGCAGCATATGCCAATGATGTAGGCTACATTATCTCTGGTAAACATGTGAGCATCACCCTGAAGCCTGAGATCCCTCTCCCACGTGTGCCCCAGTACAGAATAACTCAGTATCTTTGCAGTCACATACATGGGACATCAGCTGACCAACAGGTCCCTTCCAATGGGCTTTATTGACTCCCCATCTCTCTTCTCCCAGATGCTGCAGGAAGACCTCCAGGATGTCACCTTCCAGGGCGGCTCCACTATGATTCAATACATGGATGACCTACTGTTAGCATCACCTTCCTTTCAGGTCTCCGTCGCCAACTCCAAAGTGCTCCTCACTTCCCTGGCAGCAAAAGGACACAAAGTAAACAAAGCAAAATTGCAGCTCTGCCTACCTAGAGTTTGCTACTGAGATCACAACAATTCGGAAGGGGCTAGGTGCCTTTCCCCCTCTCAGGTGTTGTTGGGGAAGATGTGGTCTATTGCACCTCTCTTACCATTCCCGCATTGACGGATCTCGCTTATGCTAGAGGGGGGAGACGTCCCCCCTCTCATCTATGCATAGTCTGTATTAATAATCCTCTATTTTATTAATAAAAGGAAAGCATGCAACCAAGTCTCATTAAAGCTTAAAGACTCCATCTTGTGACACATCAGATGCCATCTTTTACTAGGCCTGAAAATGGTCTTTAGAAACCTGTCTCTCCCCTGCCAATCGCCTCGCACAAACAGCCCAGGCCACCCCCGCTTCCTGCCAGCTCCGCACAAGTCCTGTTCTCATGGAAGTCCAGTCATTCATTGTTGCAATAATTAGTATCGCCCAGGAGTGGAGATGAGCTCACTGCGTTGTGTGAGACCAGAGCAAGCCCCCAGCCTAAGAACCCATCCATCTCCACTTACCTGCCTGTGCCCCCTCGACCCCCACCTTGCCAAGCCACCGTCCACTAGGCCCATGTCCCTCTGCTGTTTGATCCATATACACATCTGAGCCCTCGCAGTGACCAGATGAGGACACCCACCATAGCCCTAATCTCAGACACCAATATATTCTGCATAACACATGTCTACTTGTATCATGAGGCATCAGGTAGATCAAAATCCCCAAGACGGGCACCTGGGTCGGGGGCACTGGGTTTATGGGTACCTGGGTGCAGAGGGTAGAATGCATATATAACTTGTCAGTGAACTCTGAGAAGTACCCACATTCATGTCAAAGTGTTATGCTTGCCATTTGTCTCATGCCCTCAGATCCTGTTATTGTAGATTAGACAGTTAGCAATGTAGCGCTTTACCAACATGACCTTCAACCCGCAGAGATGAGCCCAGCTGACCCACGTGCTGCGGGATCGACACCCGAGCAACAGCCAATCCAGCGTGGTCACCTCCTATGGATGTATAATGTATCATTATGCCTTACCAATTGTGTTGCAGAGCTGCGTACCTGTAGTATGGCGTCACTAGTGATGCGGTTCTCACTTATAATGTGCTGCCCGTGTAATGCTTGGCAGAGCGCTCTCCGGGCAGCAGAGTTCCCTGCATGCACAATTTATCTTATAGAAACATTTTTCCACTTGCAATGCATCTCCTGGTCTAATTCCCTAGCGGGGTGTGCCCATTATTTGGCTTTTTGGATATCGTGTTGGGGATTGGGCGTCTTCATTTGGTGACTCGTCCGACGTGATATTCCTCGACGTCCCCGTACTGCTGCGAGATCCAGGGCTTCCCCGGCAGGGCCGCCCACCACCTACGGGTGACCAGTCCCCAAACAAAAACGTGTACGCAGTAAAGAAGGTTTTGTGGGTCCCGGCTTTGCAAATGTGATGCTCACCTGATATCCCCGGGGCGTCTGGAAGGCTCTAAAATCTGGAACCCTGGATGCGTAGTTGCCCAGTGCTGAATAATAAATCTGCAATTACAGAAGGGAGGATTTGTGATAACTGTCTCTAATGGGTGAATCTCCCACCTCCCTCTTACCGATTCCCTTCCCACTGGGTTGTTTTTTCACCTTCGTTTTTTGTAGGTTGAGCTGTCCGTCCTGCGTTTCTTGTGCAGGGGCGCTTGACGTTTGTTGGCGAGCTGCCCAAGTTGCTTCACTGGTGCAGTACGCCTTCCTTGGGCCCAGGCCTGCTGTGACCTCGAATCTGCTGGTAGGTAGGTAGGTTTGTTAATTGTAAGTCTTTGTTCTGTTTATGGTGGGAATTCGTTAATGTCTTTATCTCCTTTTCAGTGTGAAGGTCTTGATGATGGCGTGCCGGATGGAGAGGCACGTTTCTAGGTAAGAGAAAGCATGAAGCGCAGCGTCTTTATTGTCTTTTAAAGCTAACCTGTGTTTTCTTTTTCTTCCCCTCACAGGCCGCGGTGGTGCTGCAAGTGGATGAGAGCGCGATGAAAAACAGGCCCCCGGAATCCGTTAAGGCAAGTAGAGCGCTGTGCGGTTGTTTAATATTGAAAGCAAACCTGAATATGCCTCTTTTCCTTTGTAGATGTTGCTGTGGTGCTCCGGATGAAAGTGTGGCGTAGCGCGATGGAATTCAGGTAAGACTGATGGAATTCGATGTTTTGGAAGTGTGCGTTCTACTATTGTTTTTCCCTTTCTCGTTATTGCAGGTCGCAATGTTCGAACAGCAGCTGTGGTAGTGGTTCGCCGGAAGTCCTTAAGCTAGTACTCACAGGTGAGTGATGTTTCTCCTTAACTCGGTTTCCACAATTGCAGCCCAGTTGAGATGCTGAGTGCTGGATTGTGTTTCCACAGGTAAAACAGAATAATCTTGTTCTTGCAGGATTACAGGAAGATGCTGAAGACTAGGAGCTGGACACGGTGAGCGTCACGCTGCTGGTCGCAGAATAACACAAAGCGTGTTCTGCAGTCAGGGTGTGGTTTATATAGCCCAGGTAAAGTAGTACCAGGGAAAGTAGTTCCAGGCCTGCCACACCCAAAACACTAGACCGCATGGCTTGGTTCTTGGCCCATGTACATAAATGGGACCTAGTTTGAACAGCCCTTCCTTCCTACATATGAGCCTGGTGCCAAAGGCGCCAGGACTGGCTCCAGGAGCCCTTTTTCAGTGGTTTTAAGGTCCTCAGGGTTCTGGTGGGAGCTTGCTTGTTGTACAACTTGTGCCCCCTCACAGTGATCATGACAGCAAATACCCAACTGCTCGCTGGAGCCTGGTGGGGCCACGACAAGGAGGGCCCCACTTATGGATAGACCGCGAATGGAGGCTAATGAAAGACCACGGGCACGCGAGTATTGATTGAAAGGAGAAATAAAGGAGAGAAAGGGGGAAGTTATGGAGCAGATTAAAGAGAACACAGAAAGATTGGGTTGAATGTGACGGAATAGAGTGATTGTTGAAAACAAAGCGCTTTTCTTTTCCATGGCCATTAGGTTTTTATAAAAGACTAAAGGTGGGAAAATAAAAGGAGATATGGGAACCTAGCTCCGAAAGGGGGTGGAAGTCGGCGCTGCAGAGCACTGTCCCGACCCGTGCTGGAAATAAGTGAGGAAAAGGAAAAAGTAGGAGCCTTGTATATTTAGTAGGCTCGCGACATACTCGTAGTTATTTTCTTTAGTGTTCTATAACTTTGTGGAGGTAGGCCCAGTGGGGGTAGAAGTGATGTGAGTGGTGAGTGCGGAAGAAGGGAAAATACGGTTAAATAAAAAGGGATTAAGGGCATACAGGAACATTTAAAGTGCTACATTTTGTTTGGTGGTGTTTGTATATTTGTTGATTTGTTGTGTCAAAATGTTCAATGGTTACTGTTTTGTGTGTTTGTCCTGATAAACGCATAAGTAATGTTGTTAAGTGCAAAATTGAAAATTTTTTGATTGACATATAAAGGTTACAATTTAGAGGTAACAGTGGGACGGGCGGAAGAAAAAAGGCCTTCTGACAAATATGGGGTTGGATACGCCACTCTCACACATTTGTAAGCACCTCCCTTTATACAGTGACCGAATAAAGAAATACCATGGGCAGTGGTTAACAAAAATAAAAGGGGAAGGATCACCTCATGTCTGGCCGGAAGAAGGGTCTTTTTATAAAGTGCTACAAGACCATGTAGCAACCTATTTAATGATGAAATAAAAGGGAAAACAGTTCCAAAATAAACGAGAAGTGTTAGATTTGTGCAGGATGTCCGAGGAAACACCCCCTACAAATAAATAAGAAAAGGAAGCAGGGCCCACTGCAGTGCCAAATGACAAAGTAAGAAGAAAGGGGAAAGAGAGTGAGGAACCAAAGAAAATATACCCATTGCCTACAAGACCCGCAGAGGGGTACGCTAATCCAGTGTACATGCCAGGGGCAAGTGCACCAGAAACCGCACCACCCCCTCCATATGTTCCATCAAATAGAACTCCTGCCGCTGCAGGGCCCACCACTCAAGATTTAGAAATAGTATTAACATCCACTAAAGCAGAACTGGCCCGATTACGAACACTGTGTGAAACAACACTGCCATTACCCGGGGAAGGGCAACCGCCGTTACAACCCCCATCAAAGCGTGCCTCCATATTGCCAGAAGATGAATGGAAATCTGGGGATTTCCTTTCTCGAATAGATAGCGCCCCTATTAAAACAGTGCAGGTGGAACGAGAAGGTGAGATAGAAAGCGGGGAATAAGATATAGTAGCTTCAGAGAGAGAGGAAGAATGTTGGAGCGACTTTGAGGGGTCCCGACGAAGCGGCAGTAGGAGGGATACAGCAGATCCAGTGGGCAACTCCACAAGTAACAGAAGTAGAAGGATGGGAGGGAAGGCTTTGAAACAGGTTAGGGGGAATAGCGTTGGCAAAGAAGAAAGGAATAAAGGTAAGTAAGGGGAAGGAGAGATCAAAACTACAGATGCCCCTCATTCACAACACAATCGAGCGGGACGACCTCATTATGTGCCGTGGGCACTGATGAACAAGAACAATCTCCTCAAAGTACTTTCACCACTTTCAGGGGGTGCAGGAAAATGGATATATCCATTCAAATTAAATACAGCGCGGTCCCATTGTGATTGGAGACATTAAAAGCATTTTAATATCTGCAGTTGGAGATCAAGCAGACGCAGTATGGGTGAAGGCGGGGTTCCCAGGAGTAATCATGGGAAACGATATGCATGACGGAGCATCCTTCAATAAAGTAAGAGCGCAAGTATGGGATGCACTGTAGAGGACCTTCCCTGATACCCCAGATTTACACTCTGTAATGCAATGCAATGCACCATAGGGGACGAGGAAGATGCTGCGCAATTTATTCTTCGGTTGCAGGAGATGTGGCGGGCGGAGACGGGCACGGCCTGGGACCAATCCACTTCCCTATTCTATTTCATCATTAAGAGAGGCCTCCCGAAGGAGGGACTGAAGGCTCTTGATAAAATAGCTGGGATAGAAGCCAAAGGGTGGCCAGTGATACAAAGCATCATAGTACACCATTGCAGGAGGATCAAAGAAAGGGAAAAAGAAATAACTCAGAGGAGATTAGCGGATGAAGCAAAGCTTGTGGAGAGGAAGTTGGTGAAGGTTGCGACGGTAACTGCAGTGCCGCCCCTACAGGCAAGGATTGCAGCGGCATGGGCAGACAATGGCCAGGAGCAATGGGGTGGGGAGGAACGGTACATGGGAGCTCAATGGCAAGGAAGACCCGCAAGATGAGGTGGGTACTGAGGGCAGGGAAGAGGAGGAGGGGGATATTGAGTACAAGGACCAATGGGGGGTGGACCTGGACTATGTTGGTTGTGCGGGAGGTGGGGCCATCTTGCAAGGGAATGTTATGTCCGTCCTGTGGCCAATTACCTAAATAACCAGAGGTATAGTAACAAACAACAGTATGGCCACCCACACCCGGGTAGCCCATATGGCCTGCCCATAGGAAATTACGAACTAGATGGGCAGCCCGACAGTAGACCCATACCAGGGTACAGCACACTCTGACATCCCCCGCACTGCCTGCAGACGCGACCCTCATGTCAGAACCAAGTGTCACACACACATGCAAACCCTTTCATCACCACTGCCAACGGTGCACCAGGCCTTTTCAGGCAACATGTATACTGAGCAAAAACATTTTTCCTTGTCCCAGAACGAACACCCACCCAGATTAGCATAGCCCACAGAGAGCACTTGCGTATCCAGTCCGATCAACTACCTTACGCCCAGAAGAGGAACCACTAGTGGGGGCAGAGATAGGAACCAAACATTTCATCTTTATGCTGGACTCGGGAGGCGGAGAAATTATGTCTATGCGAAGGTGATTTCCCGTTATCTGGCAAAAATCTCGAGACACAAGGATTCTCTAGGGCTGTGGTCATGGTTCCTTACACAGAAAATCTAGATGTTAAAATTGAAGGACGAACGGTACGAGCACCCCTACTTTATCATGAGAACTCACCTGTGAATTTACTGGGACGAGATTTACTTAGCAAGTTTAACATGACCATCGCATTTACAGACAGAGGGATAGTGTGCTCCACCTCAGGTATGTGCTCCATACGAGCGATGGCACTCATACAAACAATAACAAACAAAACAGCCATTCGAGGGGTACCAACCAATGAAGACATGTTCATTTATGGCATACAGGTACATGCAAGAGTGGTACCAGAGATCACACGGAAAGTTTGGAGAGTGCCCGTTTTCAGCCCAGTAGCCATCCCCGAGATATTGCCTGGCACTGTTTTGTCTCTCTCAAGGGGTACAGGTTTCAGCAAAACGTATTGTGGCGATTGGACTGGACACACATGGCTGCGAATGGCGGACAGTACTGTGTATTGATCCACACATACCACTGCGCGAATTAACTGATGAGGAGCTGTTCACTGACAATGACACTGACAGGGAAATAATGATGGAAATATGCATGCCATGTGACATAATGATACAAAAGAGACAAGTGACAAACCCCCTCATGGCCACTGTCAGTGCACCGCCATCTTTTTTTGATATGCATTTGCAGCTAGTACCACCAAATGTATGGACTACAAAAACCCATGATGTAGTGTTATTGAAGGAAGTAAGCCCAATAAAAATAAAACTTAAACCAGGGGCAGTATTGCCCAGGGTTAGACAGTACACCCTATCAAGACATGCAGAGGAGGGAATAAAAGACAATACGCGCACTTCTACAGCAGGGCATTATTGTCTCCTCAAACTCCCCATGCAATACTCAATTTATCCGATTAAAAAAGCAAAAGGGGGTCATGGTGTATGGTGCAAGACCTTCGCCCACAAGAAGTTCCCTCTTGTTCCAAACCCAGCATCTATCTATTTTGTGGAGTATTTCAAAGCAGGCCACGCACTTCACAGTGGTGAACCTGAAAAACACCTTTTTTTCAGTACCCCTTGACCCAGAGTGCCAATACCGAACAGCTTTCACTCTAGGGGGGAAAAGGTACGAACACTGCCGACTCCCCCAGGGGTACTGTGAAAGCCTAAGTATTTTCAACAGAATATTGTACGAAGACCTCGGCAATATTGATGTTGAAAGTACCATCATTCATATGTGGATGACCTCCTAAATATGTAGTGAGGGGGAAGAAACATGCAGGAGGGACTCTGTTACTTTGCTCACATTACTGGTCCATAAGGGGTACACATGTAGACAAGAATAAACTTCAATATAGCCTAGCAGAGGTGTTGCACCTGCACCAATTGATCTCGAAAGACGGTAAGAGAATAATACCCGACAGAGCAGCAACGTTGCGAGCAGCAGCCAGACCTCACACAGTAAAAGACATGCAAAAGTTCCTCGGCATATGTAACTATTGCAGAGCATGGAGTTTAGACTATGCCGCCTACACACAAACCCTATTACAAGGATTAAATGAAGCACAGAAAGAGAACACAGCAATAACATGGACACCTGAAATGCACACTACTAAAAGAACTGATATGCACAGCCCCCATCCTAGCCACACCTGATTATGAACGGGAATGTTTTCTGTTCTTACATTCAAATGGAACATTGATGACTGCAGTACTGACACAAAAAACATCCTTGGGCCACTAGCCTACTACAACAGTACTCTTGACTCAGTAAAGCAGGGCCATTTAGCTTGCAAACAAGCTCTTGCAGCCACTGCCTTCGCCAGTGAAAAAAGCTCCACAACTGTGATGGGATGCTCTGTCACATTGTTTGTGAAACACTCCTTGTTTGCCATACTTGAACAGTCTAAATACACGCTCACAACACTAAGGGCCACAGCTTATGAAATGATCATCTCAAACCCAAACATCCATGTGAAACGCTGAAAACGGTAAACCCAGCCACATTCCTCACAGAGCCATGCACGGTAGAGGACATGCAGAACCATGATTGTGCCACTTATGAGGCAGAAGGGGAATACATTCCAAAAGCAAATGAAAATACGTTTAGTGAGGGGGAAGTGTACTTTGTAGATGGGTCAGCATCCATCTGCCCAGAAACTGGTGAAAAACACAGTGGTGCAGCAGTAGTAAGGTTGGAGGAAGGAGAATACGAAATACTGGTACAGAAGCTTTTACCCATGAATTATTCAGCACAAGCAGCAGAATTGGTAGCCCTAACAGAAGCCCTCCATGCAGCAAAAGGTGTTCAGTAACAATATATTCCGATTCAGCATACGTAACCACCACAGAACATGCTGGATTATCTAGATGGAGAAGAAGGGGGTTCAGAAGGGCGGATGGGTCCCCAGTACAACATGCTGAATTATTGAATGAATTGATCAAAGCACTTGCAGAACCATCAGTAGAAGCACTCATAAAATGCCAAGCATATACAAACAATAGCGATGAAATATCAGTAGGGAACACGTCGGCAGACGCCACCGCAAAACTAGCAGTGTACTTCCAGAAACAACCAACCACAGAATGTGTGCTAAAAGGAAGAGTAGAAGAGCGTAAAGAGGAGGGATACAATGCGCTTCCAATAGCACAAATAATAGAGCTCCAAAAGAAAGCACCACCGCTAGTACAAGAACTGTGGGCAAAACGGGGATGCACACAGTCACTCTCAGATCTCCTCTGGAGGCAGGGCACGACAGGTAGTGATGCCAGTAGAATTGTTGCAAATAGCATTCCAGCAGATGGACTTTTCCACCCACACCTCAAAACAGCATGTAGCCGCAGACACCCAGGAGGATTGGTTCATCCCGAAACCTCCAAGAATACCTTACTAAATTTACTATCGAATGTGTCACATGCCAAACGTTTAATTCAGGAATGACTCTCAGGGCACTGCGAGGAACACTGCCCCGCCCCATCGGACCTTTCCATTAACTGCACATCGATTATGCAGACATGGGAGAGAGGTGCAACGGGGCCAGATACCTGATAGTGGTGGTCTGCCCCTTTTCGCGCTGGGTGGAGACGGGGCCCTGCGCCCACCCAGACGCGAAGTGTGTAGCAAAGTTTTTAGTAAGAGAAGCGTTCCCACAGTGGGGCATATGCGATGTCAAACGCTCTGACAATGGGACACAGTTTGTGAATGATCTCTTCAAGGAAGTGACAACATTACTGGGAATAAAACATAAAAAGTGTTCAATTTACCACCCACAAGCAAATGGAATGGTCGAGAAAATCAATGGCGTCCTTAAGAGTAGGTTGTCCAAACTGTGCCACACCCTCAAAAAGAACTGTGTCTATTGTCTTCCACTGGCCTTATTCCAGCTGTGCACGCAACCTAGTAAGGACCACCACTTGTCCCCTCATGAAATAGTAACTGCTAGACATATGCAAACGCCATTGTCCCCAGAAAGAAGGATGTCCGATGCACATAGAACTGCAACAGTGTTAGGTGAAGAATTCAAAGAGTACTTCCACAGCTGCAGTACGCACAATTGCTAAACAAACAGCCCCACCATTCACCAGAGAAAGTGAAACAGATACGTCGACTGCCTCAGTAGACAGCCCAACAAAACCTCTAATGCCTGGGGAATTGGTTTACATTCGCAGCTTTGTAAGAAGGTGGAATTCTCCAAGATTCCATGGCCCTTATGAAGTAGTAGGGCCTGAAATATTGGATCCACCTAACAGACGTCAGACAGGCTCATGATAGTGTAACTGCAGAAAGAGCACAAGAAAATGAACACGAAGTGGCAGTGCCTTAAGAGGTGTTGGGCGAGAAGGTGCAATACCAGACAGATATGAATGAGCACAAAAGCAATGCAGCATTTGAGATAAATATGCATATATATATATATATATATTCACTACAAAAAAAACTTTGTTAAGGGGACGTTATGGTTAAGTTGTCGTACCAAAAACCTGTGCACTCCACTAAAAAAAACTTTTCCAGCCTGCCATTACGTTTCACATTACAACCTAAAACCCCTGAAATTCACCAGTTATGGTAGGCTAAGCACCCACTCCTGCCATTAGCACTGTGCACTGCTACCACTACCACCCAGAACATGAAAGATGCCATCACAAATGTCATTGATGACATCACTGACAACATCACATGTTTCACCCCTTTGTTTTTCTTCACTGCCATATATATATATTTTTTAATTTGTAACATCTAGTTTATTACAAACTTTTATACAAAATTTTCCATACATTTCATCATCCTACTTTTTTTTTACTTCTAATACTAATTAATATTTCTTCTGATTGTCAGTTTATAAGTTTGTCCAGAAAGTTTATGACTGCGCATGTCAGATGTATCAAGCTTCCACTCAGAATTCGGGCCCAAAACTCGTCTACGTTATCGGTCTTGGGTGCAAATTTTCCCAGATGTAAGGATCTCGAGTGTTGGAGTCTTGGGCATTCAGTTATTAAATGCTTTGCCATTTTCCGGTTCTAATAAGCAATGTCTACAAGCATCGTCCTTTATGTTATCCATATGTCTCATTACCATCATTTGTTTTGTTTTGATTGCGTTTGTTCTTAGACGCAAAAAACTCTCTCAATGGTATCTCGAGGGAAATTGTTGTAGATAATTAGGCATTTTATCTACTTTAATCATTGTGGTGCCTAAATCTAACACTGTTGGTAACTTTTCATACTTATCAAGGTTTTCAATCCATGACCATTCTTTTATTTTTATTATCGCTGTTTGGGGCCGTTCCAGCAGCATTTCCATTGAAATGTATGCTATTTTCATGTGGCCTTTAACTTTGTCGGCCCAAAGCTGCAGTAGACCTTCATACTTGAGGTTGCCTGGGGGAGCGAGTATTTTAAATGCTGGTTCAGGGTTGGGAATCATCTTAATAATGCCATTGATTTCCATAGTACCATTCCCTGTATTCCCTCCAGGGCTAGCTCATGTCGTATTATAGTAATTGATATATAATTCAGTATTTTCAAAACACGCTGCTAGAATACTCCTAGTTGTGACCACATCTTGTGGTCGATGTTCCAGCCTGTTTCTGCCCTGAATGTTAATACAGGCACTACTTTCTGTAAGTAGAATGTGCGGATCGGTTTCAGTGTAAATTCTCCAAACAGCGTGTGGATTCTTGCACCTTGCAGGACCAGGGTACGGGTTCTCTGGTGTAGATCTTTTATCCAGCTCCATTCTCGTATAGAGCTATTTACCATTATCCCCAAGTATCTGATTTCGATGACTTCTTCGACCTTTTCTTTATATAGTCGCCACTTGAAGTTGGTGTTTCTCTTTCCTTTTGAGGGACCAAACTTCATTATTTTCATTTTTTTTACGTTTATCCGTAGATCATATTTGTCCATATATGCTTCTAGTTTTGTCAAAAGCCGGTGGAGCCCTATTTGTGTTGAATCTACTATTACCATATCGTCCGCATATGTTGTGCAATTTATATGCTTACCGTTGATTTTTGGGGGAAGCAATTTACGTTTGCTAGTGCTGTTGGTACGTCGGCAATATATAGTTTGAATAGGGTGCCTGCTAGGGGACAGCCCTGTTTCACTCCTCTATTTGTGTTGATGGCATTAGACAGATCACCCTTTTCATTCAGCCTTACTCTGATGGAAGTTTTTGAGTATAACGCCTTCATTGGATGTAACAGAGAACTTGGGCATTTCCATTTGTCCAGTTTCTGCCACAGCTTTTCCCGGTGTATGGTATCAAAAGCTTGCTGCATGTCAATGAAGGCAAAGAATAGGTTGTCTTTCTTCCTCAGGGCTTCTAATTTCAGCAGGTTTACTAGCGTCAGATTGATCTCTGTGCTGACGCCTTTAGTAAAACCTGTTTGCCTTTCATCAGTTATTTTGTTTTCCAATGCCCAAGCTGAAAACTTTTTTTGCAGGATTGACGTGAACACCTTTCCAATTGGGTCCAAAAGGGCAATCAGGCGATAGTTGGCAGGATCAACCCGACTGCCCTTTTTGAAAATCGGTACGATTATCGCCTCATTCCATGAGGCTGGGATTTTCCTTAGTTTATCTATCAATGAAAACAGCTTTTCCATGAATATGGCTCATTCATATTTGTTTTCTTTTAACATCACGTTTGAGATACCGTCTGGTTCTGCAGCTCTTGAATTTTTTAACTTCTCGATGGCCTTACAGATGTCTTCAGCAGACTCTCTTGTATCCCAGCTGGGCTCATTTTATATCGTTTCATCTTGCGTTAGTCCTGCGGTCATTGTAAACACCTTCTGGAAATGCCTTATCCAGTCGCCCTCAGCTACTCCGTTTGCCAATGTGTCCGGTTGATTTATACACCCTGTGTTTAGGATGTTCCAGATCTCTCGTGTGTTGTTAGTTTTAATTAAGGCTAGCATCTCCTCTCCCCATTCTTGATCTCTCTGGAAGGCGAAGGCTTTCTGACAGTTTTTGTATTTTTGCTTTCTCTTTTTTATTAGACTGACAGCACGGAAGTCCTCAGATGATTTTATACCCTGTATGTCTTTCTTTAGTTGGTTCTTTTCTTTCTTTACCCTCTGGCTCCAGGTGTGTTTGTGTTCAATATCATTTCGACATTTTAACTCGTTACCAAAGCTCAGCTTTGGCAGCACAGCCGGGTAATTTGTCAGATCATTGAGATCATTGTTTGCCTTCTGGAGATCTGAGGTCAGTTTGGATATTTGATTTGCCTTTAGCCTCAGCCTGTTTCTCCTATAGTTTATTTCTAAAGCTTGACCTTCATTCTCAGCTTATACATTACACCTTAGTGTCCACGACATTACTAATATGTTGTGGTCACTATTTTCGGTCTGCACTATACGTAGTTTAGGTCAGCACGTTTCTTGCCGACAGATGTAATCTAAGGTCTTGTGGTGCCCCATGTTGTGCCATGTGTGATTCGGTGGGATATCACCAGTAATGTTTCCATTTACCATATTAGTCACGCGCTACCATTTCCTCGTTCCCTCGTAATCTTCTAGAGCTCGGACAGTATTCTTCTGTGGATTGATCTTTTATTTTCTCCTTGTTTTGATCAAACCAGGAGATGTTCATATTGACACATACAATGATTGCTAGGTCTTGCCAAAGCCTTTAATTTTTGTCGATTATCTTCGTCACAGCCGATATAAATACCTCATCGGAAATCTTTACTGGATTCAAGTACACATTAATCAGAAACAGATTTTGAGTTTTATGTTTTGTGTCACTGGAAAGTTGGAGCAAAGTCGCTTGCATGTGACTATTAGGGTTTGTTTCCTCTATTACTTCCCAGTTTGTTCCTGATTTTATCATTGTTATTAGACCTGCGAACGGTCTTCCTTGAGAATTGTTTTCTGCTGGATTTATCAATATTCGATATCCGTCTTTTATTGGAGGTGAGCGCATCCAGGTTTCTTGTAAACATATTGCGAAGTTGCCACTCAGGTCTACTGGGAAGTCATTATATAGATGGGCAAAGCCTCGGGTGTTCCAGGAAATGAGCGTTACTGGTACGTCATATTCAACTTTCACTAGCTAGTGCTTCTTTATCTCATGGTTGGAGTTTCTGTTTAGAGACTGTGAGAATGATTCAACATTTAGTTGTTTCCGTATTTCGTCTCGCCTCTGTTCTGTGGTGCCTCTGAGTCTATCATTCTCAATTTCCCCACCTGTAGTTTGACATCGGTTCCACTCCTGTTCAGAGATCTCGAAGCCTAAGTACAGTAGTTCTTCCTTTGCGGCTATCAAGATTTTACAAACGTTACTAACACGTTCTTCCGATAAGTATTCCACTATGCGTATGTTTTCTGATCTGATGGTCCTTAGTACCGGCACCGAATGTAACGGGCGCATAACATTTTGTCGGTTTAGATTAACATCAATCTCCTCATAAAACACGTTTTCAACTCTTATTTTTCGTATTAAGGATTTCTGCTCGCCTTGCTGTTGTTCTGCAGGTGGAATGGCTTCTTTCAGTTGTTGTGCTGCTGTTTCGGATTCATAAGGGATAGCTCATTTCTTTTTGCGTTTGTTGTGCTATTTGTTTTTTGTATTTTTTTTTCCTTTCCGGCGCATTTAGAGGTCTTTCTTCTTCTGATTCTTGGTCTATTAAATTCTTGTGCAAAACAATTTTCCCCGTTGGGTGTTCCTCATATTTTCTGTGGTAGTCATTCTCGCATACTTCTGGCTTCTTTATAACCACAGCTTGGGAGTCCACACTTGAATCATTGTGGTTGTCTTCGGAATACGTGGACAAATTGCGTAAGTCCTCAATTAATTCTGCTGTAATGTCCACACTCTGCTCTGAATCAATTCTTATTCGTTTTTTTGGGTTGCTTGTCGATGATTTAGTAGGTTTTTCAGTCTCTTTATCAATGTTTTCCACTTTGTTATCTTCCTTTAAATTGTTCAGCTTTTCTCTCTCGAATAACTTTGGTTTAACTGGTGTGGTAAGGTTTCTTACATTTTTTCGAGTTACTCGATTGTTTAGTTGTAGTCGAGATGTTTTTCTTTTTTTCTGATTTTTTCTTTGTTTGACCAGACCGTACTTCTTGAGATTTTGTTGTAATTTGCATACTTGGGAGGTTTTTCGCGGGTCCCCTGAAGATCCCGTATGACGCTTTTGATGCTGAGCAGGACAGAGTTTCCCCTGCATTTTCCATGGAGGTTGCGGTCTCTGACCTTGTATTTGGGATTTGAGGCTGCTCCTCGCTAGTTTTTCAGCCGCTATTTGTGTTTTGCTTTGCATTGTCTCGTCATTTCTTACTGATGTTTCATTTCCTGAGCAGCTTGCACTCGTTTGACTGCTTGTTTCTGATGGTTGATTAGGCTCTGCCACTCTAAGTTTGGTGGCATCTCCTCTATTTTCTTCATCTATACTGCATTGTGTCACCTCATGTATTCCACAGTGTTCTTTACTCAATGTTGTTGTCTGAGGCAAGGCAATGTTCGCAGACTTCTGATTCAAAGGCCCAAGCAGTGTTTGCATTTAGTTGTTTTTTTCTCTTTTTTCCGTCAGAATTAACTCATATAACCTGCTGGTCTGTTCTTCAGACTTTCCACTCTCAGCTTCCAGCCGTGGGGAAGCGTCTAATATTTGGCTTTCCATTTTTGCTATTTTTTCATTTAAATGGCCCATTATTGTTCCGTTGTTTTGAATAGCTTAATTTAGATTTTCGTATAGCTTTATGAACGGAATTAAAGCCAAGGATGTAGCAGCTAATACATTGTTATGTATTTTAATTGCCGCCGCAACGGACAGGTTCCATTTGATGTTTGATTCATTTCCTAGAGGGCTATGTGTATTTTCGCTACTCAATGATCTTTGTTCAAAGTCTCCACGAAGAGTGGTACTTAGAGGCGTTTGCTGTTGTTTTTCTGTCGCAACCTTTGCATCCAAATTCATAGGAGTAGAGCAGTTTGACATGCTCTTTTCTCTGCGAGCACTTTTCCCCCATCTTTTTTGCTCGTGGGTTTTCGTTTTTATCCAGCGATTGTCTCATTTCATTTCCGTTTACCCAAGATGCTTCACGTAATTCCTCTACCTTTCTCGGGCTTCTTTCCAAATGGTTTAGTTCTGTTAACCCACATTGACACTGCTGTACTGAAACCCTTGCAATCACCCCTTGTGTTAAGCTTTTTTCGGGTCTGGATGTTCCATTTGTCTATCTACTGTCACCATATTTAGCTTTATTAAAGCTTTCTGACAGTTTCGTTTTCATCATTTCGAAATCAGCATGGAGTCTTTCAGTCAGTCTTGCCTCCCGCTCTGCTAGGTCGAACACTCTGTGACCTCCACTAGGTCCAGCCATTGGTTGCCGTGGGGCTGAGGGCGTTGTGATGTTATCGCTGATCTCTGCATCAGCATTTTGTTGCTTTTTCAGTTGGATGTTGTCACTATACTGGTTTGTTTCCAGGTTTAATTTGACTCCGCCATTTTCTCTGTATGTTCATCTCTCGATCACTTGACACATGCTCATACTCTCGTCATTCACTTTTCTTCCAATTTGTTGCGGGAAAGTGAATTTAAGTAGGCTTGTGTCGAGAGGCAAGCATGGCACTTCTAATTCGAGCAGCTCTGTGTTTGTCACGTCGAATGCCGATTGAAATGTCCTGACGTTTGTTAGGGAGAATTCTCTGTTTAGGCTGAATTTCCCTACCTAGTGAGTCCCCCAGCTGCTTTGCTGGATTTCTGGGGTTTCTTTCTTTTCTCCTGCCAAGAGTGAGACTCTTTTACCCTCACTCTTGGACATGTTGAAGTGTGTTTTCTTGGTTAAACCTTGTGTTGAATGGGCTATGGGGTCTTTTACTCCATAGGGCCTCATGTGTTTTTGTGATGTGGGTTACACAGCACCCTCTGTGCCGTGACCCAGGGGTGTCCTAGGGACTCCCCAACATAGACTCCATACCCTGGGACTGACTACTGTCTCCCAGGGCATGTAAAGTCACCAAAGACTTTGCTAGTCTTGAATCCTGAACAGAACCAGTACAAACCATCATATTGTGGACGTACTGGCTGGGGCAATTCGATTGCCCCAGGGTCTGTTAGTCGAGGGGGCACGTCTCCGTCCCCCCTGATCGAGTTTTGGCTGGTGGCAGTGGAAACTACTTTTTATATTCGACCGCGAATATTTCCCTATGGGATTTCCCATTGTTTTAGGCTAACACATTTAATTATTTATTTACGGTAGCCTTAAACATACCGCGGTTTATATATTTATTATTATAACTCCGGTTGGGACTTTTTGCCAAAACTTGATTCTAAAATGGCGTTGGCGTTCGCCTCTGTAACTCTGACCCAAAGTGGAGCCCTTTGTCCCACTTTTGGCGGGCTTCTCCACAGAAGCCCTCCAAAGTGGTGCCACTCTGTCTGGGGTACTTAGGTGGGGTGGAGGGGGATTTAGGCACCCTGGACTGAGTTACCTTGGTAACTCCAGTCGCACTCCGTCCTGATTGGCCCAAGTGGTGAGCCGGCCGGCTCACCACTTAGCATGTTTGAGTGACAGCTAGGCTGGGTGAATGGGGGTTTGCTGCATAAAAGCAGGGCTTTGGGGACTGGAACTTCAGAAGTCGCCACAGGACCAAGAATCCGACGAGGGAAGAGCTGAGCCGACCTGCTTCGACGACACCACCCGGTGGAGCCCTGCTGAACCGTCTCACCACTTTTCCCGACGACCGAGGAGAACTCTTAACGGAGTGGCTCCTTCCCTTGACTGGTGGGGACAACCAGTTTTCGCCTTCTTTTCGCTTCTCGAGGTATCTCGTGGCCGCCTTGCCAGTGCCAAGCACCCCGGCAACCGGAACCCCACCACTTTTACCCCAACCACGGAAGTCGGTACAAACCTTTAACCGGAGGACTCCGCGGCTGGTTTCTTCCCGGGCAGTGCAACGACCTTCTTCTTCTGCTCTTCAGCGAGAACTTCTTCTCCCCTGACCGACGTCGAGCCTTGCTGCCACTGCCTGGAACAACTGCCACCGCTGGAGGATCCTTTCCGCTTAAGGTACCGTGTTCCGCCTGGCTTCCCTTGCTACCGACTGTACGGGGTAGATTTAGCCCCCGGCTTTCGACCCTGGGAGTGCCTGGGACACCCTGGCTAAACTTTCTAAACCACTCTAAACTCTTTCTAACTCTTTGCAAGACTTTGAATCCCTAATAACAGTGTGATCTTGGGCACATTTTCGCTCCGGCTACTCTAAGAGTGGGCCCTGCCTAGTGACTTTTGCTCACCTGTGACTTTGTGCTTCTTTGAGCCTATTGCAAGTGTTCTGGACATTAGAGTGGTGTGTTTAACCCATAGCTGTTTCTTTTTATCCCTTTCTTGAACCTACTAGAGTGTCATCTAACGTTAAGCGCTCACCTCTGTTTTAATTATGTGGTGTTAACTTAGAGTTGTCTAGATAGGAGTAAGGGTTGGAACTGCTTTCATTATAACTGTGTTTGAAGTGTTTTTACTATACTTTGCTAGAGTGTTTTCAACTTATGTGTTCTTAAAAATAAATAACTATATACTTTTGAAACCAAGCTCTGGTCAGTGTTTGCTTGTGCTATTGTGTCTGAGTACATATGGTGTATACTTTACATACTGCCTAACTCTTCTTGAGGGAAGTCTGACTGCTCAGCCACAGCTACCAGGTAAATCTGGGTGGTGCGGACTGCTACCAAGTGGGTTTACTGCTATACCTGTAGTCTTAAATCTTTTGCAGTGTTCCCCAAGGGAACTGCACAGGTTTCTGCCTAACACTGGTGTACAGCGGTGGGATTTGTATTGAGTATACATTTTATTGTACTTTAGATACCTTAGTGCAACTAACCACAAAGCTTAGCACTGTAAAAGTAATCCTCTAACATGTCAGTTATAGAAAGCTATAGTCAAGAGTCCCTTGCAGCCAAAACTGCTGATTGTTTAAGAGTGCTCTGTAAACATAAGGATCTCCTGACTAAGGGCAAGAAAATGGAGCTGATTGAAAGATTGTTAGCTAACCAAAGTCTGGGTGATGGTTCAGAGGAACCTAACACTCCAGCAACTGTAGATGACAGTATTAACATGGAGCAAAATGTTGATGATTCTGAGGAAGAGTCAGAAGAGGAGGGTGAGGCTGTTGTAACTGTCCCCCCTAGGCCTCTGCCTGCTCTACCTGCTGTACCTACTGGACCTTTACCAGGTCCCACATTTAGTCCTCAGTACTTTGAACTGGAGAAAATGAAACTAGAATTGGAGTATAAGAAACTTAATGCTCAAACTGACAAAGAACTAAGGCTAAGGGAAATGGAGCTCAAGTATGACTTAGAAATGAAGAAATTATCTGTTGAGAATGTTTCTCTCTCTGGCTCCTCTAGAAGTTCCAGTCCTAAAAGACCCCGGATGCCTAAAGAATTGATTGGTATGTATGAGCCTAAGTTGGATGTGTTGGATTGGTTGTCTCTGTTTGAATATAATCATGGGCTCCAGAACATCACAGGAAATGACTTACTCACCTGGTTGTTCTCTAGGCTTCCCCCTGTTGCAACTGATGTGGTAATGGAGATGGGGGAGGAGGATAGGAAGGACTATGAATGTGTGAAACTAGCTTTGATAGCTAGGTTTGGGAAGACCCCTTCCCAGTATCTTAAGAGGTTTAGGAGCCTCAAAAAGCATGATGGTACCCCTTGGGCTACCTGGGTGAGTGAATGTTTGAAAAACTTAGAGGGATGGATTAAGGGTTACAAGGTGAACACTTATGAAGGTATGAAGAATTTGTTTATGTTGGAGACTATTTATGATGCCTGCTCTCCTGAGCTCAGACAACACTTGGCTGATTCCAGGGAATTAGATTCCCGGAAACTAGCTAAGGCTGCTGACTTGTGGGTTGCCAACAGCGCCACTCACAAGGATTCTGGGGTAACTCAGAAGAAGGATGGGGAGAAACAGCCTAAAAAGGACTCCAAAGAGAATTCTAATACTACAAATTCCAAAGAGGGCCCCAAACAAAACTATAAGGGTAAGCCACAAGGGAAACCAAATCAGGCTAGTGTACCTCCTGGTCCCAGACCAGAAGGCGGTCAGAACAAGCCTCCATTCCAGCGAGCCTTTGGCTCATGCTTTGTTTGTAAGGCTACTGACCATGTGAAAGGAGATCCCAGATGTAAGGGTAAACCTTCAGGGGTCCAGCTTGCCTCCTTAGCCTTCGCTCCAGAAGAGGAAGTACATATGGCAAGTGGAAACTTTCTATTACTAGCTGATGAACCCACTGGAGTCTCGGCTAGTGTTTCTTTAGTCTCTCTGGGGTTGTGGGAACAAGAGAATTTAGATGTCTATAACTCTATCCCAGATAATACTAAAGAGTATTATAAGGACAGTGTCCAGGTGAATGGTCAGGAGACTCCTGCCATTAGGGACACTGGAGCCAGCATAACTGTGGTGGATGAATCATTTTTCAAGGCCGAGGATGTTGCTAAGGCACCCAAATGCCTCACCAAGTTAGCTGGTGGGCCTGTGCAGATGTGTCCCCAGTTACCAGTTCTCATCCAATGTAATGATATGGCTGTAAAAATACCTGTCAGTGTACAATGTGAAGTGCCAGGTAGGGTTCTGTTGGGTAATGACCTCAAAGCTCTTGGAGTTGTATCTCATACCCCCAGACCCCCTAGCAAAAGGTTACAGGAACTCACAAAACCTGCAAGAGAGAAAACCCTGAGAGGGTTATCTCAGGAGATGATGACAGAAATCACTCCTCTCCCACTGGAGCAACTTACTGCAGTAACTACCAGATCAGGAGCAAAGGGGCAACCCAAGACTCCTAGGAAAAAGCCAGCAGCAAGCACTCCAGTGCTTCCAACAAGGACTTCCCCTAGGTTGTCCAAAGTTACACCTGTAACTCCACCTCCAGCTGAGGCTGAGAGGGAGGTACCACCCTGTGTGGTTGAGCTAGACTCTGAGGAAGAGCTAGAAGGAGGCCCCAACCTTATTGGAGATTTGGACCCTGAGGACCATCCTGAGCTGCAGTCTTTACTGGCAGAAGGTGGGCCTAGCAGGGCAGCTTTTCGTAAGGGGCAAAGAGAATGTCCAACTCTGGAAGGTCTCCGCCACCAGGCAGCTTCTCAAGCTGATGGGCAAGAGCCTGGGAAGTATAGGTTGCACTGGGAAGATGGCCTCTTCTACAGTGAACCCACTGAGTCTGAACCTGGAGACTACAAACGCCTTGTAGTCCCCCAAGAGAACAGACAACAGTTCTTACAACTAGCCCATGAGATACCTTTGGCTGGTCACTTGAGTTTCAAGAAGACCAAGGAAAGGCTCTCACTCTACTTTTATTGGCCAAAGATGGGGGCTGAAGTAGATAGATATTGTAAGAGCTGCCATACCTGCCAGACTTCTGGTAAGGTTGGTTCCAAGAATGTGGCACCTTTAGTGCCTCTCCCAGTTGTGGGAGTCCCATTTGAGAGGGTAGGGATTGACATTGTTGGTCCCCTTGATCCCCCAACCTCCTCAGGCAACAGGTTTATCCTTGTTGTAGTAGACCATGCTACTAGGTACCCTGAGGCAATTCCTATGAGGACTGTTACAGCTCCGGCTGTGGCTAAGGCCCTCCTTGGTATTTTTACCAGGGTTGGGTTTCCTAAGGAGGTAATCTCTGACAGGGGGTCAAACTTTATGTCCCACTACATGAAAGCCATGTGGAAAACCTGTGGAGTTACCTACAAGTTCTCAACCGCATACCACCCTCAGACAAACGGGTTGGTTGAAAGGTTTAACAGAACCATGAAGAGCATGATAGGTGCTTTGGAAGAACCCCTTAAGAAAAAGTGGGACCTTCTACTGCCATGCCTTCTCTTTGCTTATAGAGAAGTCCCTCAGGAGGGAGTAGGTTATTCTCCCTTTGAGCTTCTCTATGGCCATCCAGTCAGAGGTCCATTGGCCCTGATTAAGGAGGGATTGGAAGGTGCTCCTCCCCTCAAGCCAGTCAGAGTGACTGACTATGTGATAGGTCTCCGGAGGAGAATGTCACACATGATGGCAGAAGCAAGTGACAACTTGAAAGCTGGTCAAGCTCTGGTCAAACATTGGGACGACCAGAAGGCTAACATGGTTGAGTTTACTCAAGACCAGCTAGTTCTAGTTATGCTCCCAACAAGGCAGAGGGCCTTGCAAGACAAATGGATGGGACCCTTCAAGATTGTGGGAAAACTTGGAGAGGTCAACTATCTGGTGGATCTGGGCAGACCCAGGGAAGCTCCTAGAGTCTTCCACACCAACCGACTAAAAGCATACATCTCCAGACCTGATGTAGGAGCCTTGCTTCTAGCTTCAGCTGCAGAGGAAGAAGAGAGTGAATCTCTCCCTGATCTCCTCAGAGGTGTGCCTTTAGATGAAAAAGTTGAAGGAGTCAACCTCTCTTCAGACCTGACACCTGAGCAACGAGAGGAGTGCAAATCTATGTTAAATCAGTTTGCCTCCCTGTTCTCACTGTCACCAGGCTTGACCCCTTGGGGCCAGCATGAGATACTCACTGGTGACTGTCTGCCAGTCAAAAGCAGAGGATACAGAATGTCAGAACATATCAGAGCCCACATCAAAGGAGAGGTCAAGAAGATGCTTGATCTCGGGGTAATAGAGCCCTCTACTAGTCCATGGTCTAGCCCAGTTGTGTTAGTACCAAAGGCAGGATCCAAAGACTTGAGATTCTGTGTGGACTATAGAGCTCTAAATGCAGTCACCAAGACTGATGCCCACCCTTTGCCCAGGACAGATGAGTTGGTGGATAAACTTGGTGCAGCCAAGTACCTCAGCACATTTGACCTGACGTCAGGCTATTGGCAAATAGCCCTGACAGACCATGCCAAGGAGAAAACTGCATTTTCAACCCCAGTTGGCTTGTACCAGTTTAAGGTCATGCCTTTTGGACTAAAAAATGCACCTGCCACATTCCAAAGGATGGTGAACCAAGTTCTGGCTGGGATGGAAGATTTCTGCATGGCATACTTGGATGACATTGCAGTCTTC
This sequence comes from Ambystoma mexicanum, assembly GCF_040938575.1. Taxonomy (NCBI): domain Eukaryota; kingdom Metazoa; phylum Chordata; class Amphibia; order Caudata; family Ambystomatidae; genus Ambystoma; species Ambystoma mexicanum. The sequence continues at coordinate 757,126,418 of NC_090939.1, forward strand.
AGCCACTCCTGGGAAGAACATGTGAACCACCTAGGACATGTGTTGCAGGCTCTGGAACAGGCCCATTTGACAATCAAAGCCAGTAAGTGCCAGATTGGTCAAAGTAAAGTGGTCTACCTTGGACATGAGGTAGGAGGTGGAGAAATAAGGCCTTTGCCCAGCAAGATTGAAGCTGTGCAAAATTGGACAACACCAACTACTCAAACCCAAGTGAGAGCTTTTCTAGGCCTCACTGGATATTACAGGAATTTCATTGAGAACTATGGGACCATAGCTTCTCCACTGAATGTAATCTCCTCTCCCAAATTCCCTAAAAAGGTAAAATGGAATGAGGAGTGCAATCAGGCCTTTGAAAAACTGAAGAGAGCTCTTTGCCAAGCTCCAGTATTGAGAGCTCCTGACTACCACCAACCTTTCATTGTACAAACTGATGCTTCCAATGTAGGTATAGGTGCAGTTCTAAGCCAACTGGATGAGAAGGGTAGGGAGCACCCCATTTGCTTCATCAGTAGGAAACTGAAGGATCCTGAGACAAGGTGGGCAACTATCGAAAGAGAATGCTTTGCTATTGTGTGGGCACTGAAGAAGTTTAGGCCATACTTGTATGGTTCTACTTTTGTTATTCAGACTGACCACCAACCCTTGAGATGGTTAATGCAAATGAAAGGGGAAAATCCAAAACTATTGAGATGGTCAATCTGCCTGCAAGGGTTTGATTTCACCATTGAGCACAGGTCAGGGTGTCACCATCAAAATGCTGATGGACTCTCTAGGATGTATATCATCGACTAGAGGTATGAGGTTCATCCAGGAGTGGATTAAATCCTCCTGTCCCTTAGTCTGGGGGGGGCGAGTGTTAGGGAGAATTCTCTGTTTAGGCTGAATTTCCCTACCTAGTGAGTCCCCCAGCGGCTTTGCTGGATTTCTGGGGTTTCTTTCTTTTCTCCTGCCAAGAGTGAGACTCTTTTACCATCACTCTTGGACATGTTGAAGTGTGTTTTCTTGGTTAAACCTTGTGTTGAATGGGCTATGGGGTCTTTTACTCCATAGGGCCTCATGTGTTTTTGTGATGTGGGTTACACAGCACCCTCTGTGCCGTGACCCAGGGGTGTCCTAGGGACTCCCCAACATAGACTCCATACCCTGGGACTGACTACTGTCTCCCAGGGCATGTAAAGTCACCAAAGACTTTGCTAGTCTTGAATCCCGAACAGAACCAGTACAAACCATCATATTGTGGACGTACTGGCTGGGGCAATTCGATTGCCCCAGGGTCTGTTAGTCGAGGGGGCACGTCTCCGTCCCCCCTGATCGAGTTTTGGCTGGTGGCAGTGGAAACTACTTTTTATATTCGACCGCGAATATTTCCCTATGGGATTTCCCATTGTTTTAGGCTAACACATTTAATTATTTATTTACGGTAGCCTTAAACATACCGCCGGTTTATATATTTATTATTATAACTCTGGTTGGGACTTTTTGCCAAAACTTGATTCTAAAATGGCGTTGGCGTTCGCCTCTGTAACTCTGACCCAAAGTGGAGCCCTTTGTCCCACTTTTGGCGGGCTTCTCCACAGAAGCCCTCCAAAGTGGTGCCACTCTGTCTGGGGTACTTAGGTGGGGTGGAGGGGGATTTAGGCACCCTGGACTGAGTTACCTTGGTAACTCCAGTCGCACTCCGTCCTGATTGGCCCAAGTGGTGAGCCGGCCGGCTCACCACTTAGCATGTTTGAGTGACAGCTAGGCTGGGTGAATGGGGGTTTGCTGCATAAAAGCAGGGCTTTGGGGACTGGAACTTCAGAAGTCGCCACAGGACCAAGAATCCGACGAGGGAAGAGCTGAGCCGACCTGCTTCGACGACACCACCCGGTGGAGCCCTGCTGAACCGTCTCACCACTTTTCCCGACGACCGAGGAGAACTCTTAACGGAGTGGCTCCTTCCCTTGACTGGTGGGGACAACCAGTTTTCGCCTTCTTTTCGCTTCTCGAGGTATCTCGTGGCCGCCTTGCCAGTGCTAAGCACCCCGGCAACCGGAACCCCACCACTTTTACCCCAACCACGGAAGTCGGTACAAACCTTTAACCGGAGGACTCCGTGGCTGGTTTCTTCCCGGGCAGTGCAACGACCTTCTTCTTCTGCTCTTCAGCGGGAACTTCTTCTCCCCTGACCGACGTCGAGCCTTGCTGCCACTGCCTGGAACAACTGCCACCGCTGGAGGATCCTTTCCGCTTAAGGTACCGTGTTCCGCCTGGCTTCCCTTGCTACCGACTGTACGGGGTAGATTTAGCCCCCGGCTTTCGACCCTGGGAGTGCCTGGGACACCCTGGCTAAACTTTCTAAACCACTCTAAACTCTTTCTAACTCTTTGCAAGACTTTGAATCCCTAATAACAGTGTGATCTTGGGCACATTTTCGCTCCGGCTACTCTAAGAGTGGGCCCTGCCTAGTGACTTTTGCTCACCTGTGACTTTGTGCTTCTTTGAGCCTATTGCAAGTGTTCTGGACCTTAGAGTGGTGTGTTTAACCCATAGCTGTTTCTTTTTATCCCTTTCTTGAACCTACTAGAGTGTCATCTAACGTTAAGCGCTCACCTCTGTTTTAATTATGTGGTGTTAACTTAGAGTTGTCTAGATAGGAGTAAGGGTTGGAACTGCTTTCATTATAACTGTGTTTGAAGTGTTTTTACTATACTTTGCTAGAGTGTTTTCAACTTATGTGTTCTTAAAAATAAATAACTATATACTTTTGAAACCAAGCTCTGGTCAGTGTTTGCTTGTGCTATTGTGTCTGAGTACATATGGTGTATACTTTACATACTGCCTAACTCTTCTTGAGGGAAGTCTGACTGCTCAGCCACAGCTACCAGGTAAATCTGGGTGGTGCGGACTGCTACCAAGTGGGTTTACTGCTATACCTGTAGTCTTAAATCTTTTGCAGTGTTCCCCAAGGGAACTGCACAGGTTTCTGCCTAACAACGTTTATTTATATCACCTCTGCTCCGTCAGTTAGTGTGACGGCTCCGTCCTCCATTTTATCCGGTGGATTCGTGTTGTCAACCGGTTCATCAAGATTATCAATAATGTACCCATCTCCTGTACAGGCACCACCTACTGCAGCCGGTTTTGTGAGGAGCTCAGTTTCATTCTCAGGTATTGCTATTGTGTCACCGTCACTTACTACCGATGAAAGTACACGCTCTTCCGCGTTTGTTGTTTTTCGTCCAGCCGGTGAGGTGAGCCTAATGTTCTGGTTTCTGAGGATTGTAAATCAGCTGTTTCTATCGTAGATAAGGTTTCATTCCTCCCTTTATCTGAGTTTGGAGTCTCAATATTGCATATCAGTTTCAATTTCGATGAGTTGACCATTGTGGTTTGTTTTGGTGTTATTCGTTCGCCTGTTGATAACGGCGAGGGGTCCTCACTCGTAGGACTCGAACACACGTTCCCCCTCAACTCACATAAGTCATCGGACATCACTTTCTCCCTTTCATTCTCAATGTCAATGTCCGTATCCAAGTGCAATGTGTTATCAAGCGATATGGGGGTGTGAGATAATAGGGCTTGTTTTGATTTCATACGTGTCAACGGCCTATTTTCCACCATGAAGTCCTCTTACCTGCTACTCTGCTGCCTTCAGCGGACTGCAGCAGACTGAACTCTGCCAGAACTTCGCGCTTCCCAGGAGTTTTTAAGGGCAGTTGATGTTATTTTCCTTAAAGGCACACAACTCCACAGCCAAAACAAAGTTCAAGCTCCGTAGCACCGTAGCTGCAGCTCCTCTCACCAGTCCTCTCTGCAGCAAACTGAACTCTGCCCGAGCTCTTTGATGTTCTGGGTGTTAGTCTTAGCAATGCACGTAGGTGGCGCGAGTTATGGTTGTTTAGCGTCCCATATTTAGGGATTGTCAAGTGTTTTTCGGTTTTACTGTGAACTACAACGTCCCAGTAACAACGTTTTTTCACTGAATATACATATATATATATATATATATATATAAATATATGGCAGTGAAGAAAAACAAAGAGGCAAAACATGTGATGTCATCAGTGATGTCATCAATGACATTTGTGATGGCATCTTTCATGTTCTGGGTGGTAGAGGTAGCAGTGCACAGTGCTAATGGCAGGGGTGGGTGCTCAGCCTACCATAACTGGCGAATTTCAGGAGTTTTTAGGTTGTAATGTGAACCGTAATGGCAGGCTGGAAAAGTTTTTTTTAGTGAAGTGCACAGGTTTTTGGTACCACAACTTAACCATAACGTCCCCTTAACAAAGTTTTTTTTGCAGTGAATTTTACAGGTTTTTAGTGGGGCAACGTAGCCATAACGTCCCTTTAACAAAGTTTTTTTCACTGAATTCCATAGGTGTTTAGTAGTGTAATTGAATCATAACATTACTTTAACAAAATGTTTCTACTGCATTTATCAGGGTTCTAATAGTAACACATAAGCATACTTTAAAGGAACATTTGAATTAACTGCCACCTTCCGAAGAATTCCACATTATCATATGCTGGCGCACAGCATGGGGGCATGTTCAAAAACTCATACACACGTCACAATAACATGTGTGTCTGGATGATAGTGCAGAAGTACATTGTATATTCTTTTAGGAACTTGTAACTACAAAATGTCCAGCGGAGAACTCCACAGGGCAAGTTTGCAGCCCAATACAAGCAAGAGTGCATACCGATGTCTTTGGATCATTAACCCCCCCATTCCTCCCCAAAAAATGGGGGATGAATGCCATTAGCAATCGAGATTTTACAGCAGTAACCCGTGGTACCAAAAAAAGAGGATTTTTTGTCTTCAATCGGAATGACTCCGGCGTTCCCAGCTGAAGAAAACAAATCCTTTTCCAAGATGGCCACCATAGAAAGGGAAGACGGGTGTTGGATAGAAACCCTTCTTCCATTACAGCCTGCAGAAAGCAAAAATGAAACCGTGTGACTGTAATGGCAGGACCACATTTTTCTTCCTTGTGAAATGTGTCGTTATGAGCAAGACCTTTACCAGAAAGCCAGTCCCTGGTGGACATTGCGACTTCAATGCAATGTTTTGTCCCTTCCAGTAATGGCCAGTACCCACATCCCTCACATTGTGGCCACTAACCATACCTAGAGCCTACCCCTCAGAGACGGAAGCTATACCGTTGATTTGTTATGTACATGACGACACTTGTCAAATATCAAAACACTACCACATGCACAACACAAACCTTTTCGGTTGTTGGCAATGACCTGTAAATACATGTGTTGTATATGCAGTAATTTTTTTTTGTAAAAATGTGCGTAGAAAACTCAAACGAGTAGTCTTCTTACGTCTACACAAAATCCCAACAAACTCTGTGATGTCAAGCGCAATCACGTCAGAAATACTGCAAGCAACACCATTACCACTCACCTTTCGACACATAATTTCTAAGTGGCACAGGTCGAAAGGTGTGAAGATATGTGTATTGGAAGGGTGTAACCATTAATGGGGCATCTGGGTGACAGAAATTGGCCTGATGGCACTAAAGCATATGAGATGGGCCTGACCCTCCCATAGCCAAAGCAAGTGGTATGCAATACCTTTCTTCATAACGTTCCTTGGCAGCGTAAACAAATGCGTCCATAAGGATTTACGTGCCGTGATGCATCACTTACAAAAGAACACATTACGACCTACAACGTATCATGACACATTTTGAAATAGGAGAGTACATTTGTAAAAAAAACACTAACATTTAAGAATCAGTAAAGTAGTTTTATTTCACAATAAACTGTGCAAAATTATCGCCCTATTCACATTTCCATAGAAATAGTAAGTTTGTCTCTTTGGTTGACAATGAAAATGTTAATGGTGATGGCCACGTTGTTGTTTTCCCAACCAGAAAGTATGCGTTGATGACACAGTAATCGTTTTCCTCGCATATTGATTTGCAAGACGACGTCAATCGCTGTGATCTACACCACCAGAAAGAATGGAATGTTACTCCTTATGGCGACAGCAGCGTAAGGACACAGAGGTCCGACACGGTCATCCCACTGAATTATAACGCACAGACAACCGGTGACGAACAGTTGCATTTGACGGTTAAAAAAGCTGTCCCTCGGCAGCTGCAATCCGTGACAATCACAATAGGGAAGGAAGTAGCTGAGGGGGAAAGGGCAAATAAAACATGTGTCCATACGCAACCTTTGGACAAACCAAAGTTGTAATACATAACATTTTCAGTAAAAAATAATTTAATAGGAGGAAATGTAGTGCACCCCTACAGACGGAGACATTATGCAATCCCCATAATGGGAAAAAAATGGCAATGGTACAGAAAGGTGGTACGTCATTATTAATAATAACATTTTTGCTTGGAAGTAGCTGAGCGGGAAAGGGGAAAGGGGAAATAAAACGTGTATCAATACGCAACCTCTGCACAAACCAAAGTTTTAACACATACCATTTTTACTAAATATTAATTTAATTTGGGGAAATGTAGTGGCACCCTACAAACGGCGACAATGTGCAATCTCCATAATGGGAAAAAAAAATTCAACGGCACAGAAACCTTGTAATTCATTAGCAATAATACATTTTTTCTTTTCGAAATTAAAAATGTAATGCCAGTTCGGTATACAGGCGTCAAAAATAAACTTACATGATGTGGACTGCCTCCATAGCGTTTGGAACAGTCAGACACTAGGGTATTTGGAAGGGTGCCTGTTTGGGAACTGATATTTCATGTTCCTTACAAACGTTTTTGAAGCATAACCTTATCAAACTATATGTTTTTCCAACGGTTACTCCCTGCATTCTTCCTGCTTTTTCCAGATAGCTTAAGGTAAAAAAACAAGTGACCCTTTTGGGTGCCGACAAATATGTGGCCGTTTTTGAAGCATAACCTTATCAAACAATATGTTTTTCAAACTGTTACTCCCTGCATTATTTCTACTTGTTCCCTGTAGCTCAAGGTAAAAAAACAAGTGACCCTTATGGGTGCCGACAAATATGTGGCCGTACTGAGCTCGTATTGAAAAGAGAACATCAAGTGACCTTCACTCCGAACGGAAATACATTCTCATTTTGCAACAACATATCAGCAGCTATTCATGAGAACCGCTACTCCCTTACACGTGCAGAGGTGCTGTGTGTAGGAAATAGTGCAGGTGGCTGGCTTACATTTCAAACTATTTCAAACTAAATACATTCTCATTTTGCAACAACATATCAGCAGCTATTCATGAGAACCGCTACTCCCTTACACGTGCAGAAGTGCTGTTTGTAGGCTTACATTTCAAACTGTAGAACATCAGTCTGACCGCTGTAATGTTGTTTATGTATTGTAACATGGACGCAGTGAGTTCATTTCGTACAATAAGTAGCAAGTCCCACTGTACCGTATGACACTGGTAACAAGAATACACCAATGTTTGACTTTCTACTGGCACATCTCATTAACGCTCACCTTTCGAAACAGTGTTCCATAAGTGTAACAAGCGCATTGGTGTCTTCTGCATTTATGTATGTTGGCGGCGATGTCCGCGTACAACAGAAAACGAAGTAAACATGGCAGACGTATCGAAAGATAATGACGCTCTTCACGCTGTGGCACAACCAATCGGTGAAAGTGCAACAGGGTCACGGGCAGCACGCCACGGAATAGCCAATTGAAATCTTGTCCATGGAGCGAACAGGGAAGTGTGACCGCAGAGCGGACATAGATATCACTAATTTTTAGAGACATACTTTTTGATCTTTTTTAAGGAAACTACTGGACGGATTGTCACAAAATTTACAAAAGCACGCTTTCGCGACCAAGCCCCTGCCCCTGCCGCAAATTTGGGGCAAATTCATCCAGCGGTTTGGCCTGTAGCCGTGCGCAAAGTTTTCCCCCATTCAGTCTGTGGCAAAAAAAGAAGTTTTGAGACCCCCCCTATAACTTTGCCCCCCGTGGACCAGACATCACCAAACTTTGCAAAAAGAAATTCAGAGTGGGCCATATACTTTTTATACAAAGTTTGGTGAGGATTTGTCCAAGGGGAGCAGAGTTATAAGCCGCCTAAAAAGGACTCTTCCTATGGAAACAGCAACTGAACCATAACTACACGGCCACTATCGTGGTCGTGTAATAAATGAGTAATACATATATCGATATATATGTATGATATAAAAAATAATCTCTCTCTCTCTCAATACACTTTGTTTCCATGATGTTGTATCTTTTCTGTAACTCCTCTCATCTTTTATTAAACTGAAAGTGTGTTTAACCCATTATATTCCACTCTGTAGGTGCTACAATGGCGGAGACAAGGCCACTGGCTACTACTAGGACTCAGATAGCAGTAAGAATGATATAAGCGCCACTAGGGCATATTCATTCAACTGTGGACTTTATTTCACAGCCATCATTTTCTTAATTATTTTGCTATTCTTAGGAATGTACTGGAGTATATCTTTTATTGTTGGTGACATAAGAGAAGGGGGAGGGGAACAACTGATACAAGAAGGGGGAAAACTAATATGGGATGGGGTAAAACTGATACGGGACCACAACAGATCATTAAACTGCACTACCCTACAGATAAATCGCACAGAGTTAGCAGTGCAGCCTGGGCCAGTTGCAATTAAAGATTGTGAAAAAGTAATCTATGTACAGACAATTATTTGTCTACCCCAGCAATGTTTACAGTGCCATAAAGTGACTCTCAGAAAACCAAAGATCCTACCTCAAATGTTGAAACTGCATCTATTCTGTCCCTCACTGTCATGCCAAATGCACCCCCCCTAAGCCTCCAAATATTGGCAGCTTAGTTGTGATAACAATGTAAATTTCGATGCAGGTATTTTTCATATTTATCACCTACATACTTTGAGTGTACACAGAACCTCAAGTGTTGATAAACGGTACAGAAGGTCATTTAATAATAGTAGAAATAGATCAATACAAAGATGAAAGCAGCAAATACAGCAATACAAATACGATGCATATCATGGGTTTGGGTTGGATGTGGTAGAGGATCTTCGTCATCCGGACCAGTCTAACAAGTGGTACTCTAGGCCACAAATGGTAGCAGTTATGTGTGTTTGCTGATATCTCATGCGTCGGGAACGCCTAAGGTTTTGGTGCCACAAGAATCCCCCCTAGTAGAAGCACAATGTCTCGTTCATTTGACACTATGTAGAATCAGGAGCACCTTCCAGGCACACACAGTAAAACTACAACTGCTTCCTCCTGATGATAACATATGCAAAAGGAAACCCGAAGGGGCAACATGCTTTAAGGAGCCGTTCCTAGCAATGAAAGGGACAACGTTCAATGAAAATAAATGGCAACAGTAATGAGCAAGGCAGAAGCGATACGTGGCTTATCGGACAAAAATTGCAGTGGTTGGAAGACACGTGTGCTCAGATATGGTCCCAAAACATTGCAAAGCTAACATGGGTCACAGCCCTCGAAAAGCCAATCAAAATCCAACATGAAGATAAAATATGAATTTTGTTTCCAAGGGGAAGGAAGAGTACACACGCTGCAACAGAACCCTTGTCATCCCTGACATGCAAAAAGGAACGGCTGCTTTGATGGACCATTACTGGGTGTGTGGCAAACAGGCATACTTGCACCTCCCGTCATCATGGAGGGGCTATTGTGCGCTGGCAATGCTGCACTCTGCACTGTTGGTGATACCGGAGCCATGTCAAGGGGAAAGGGGTGCCCAACACACAGCACCTGGCACCCAAACCTGCAAATGAAGAGCCCCCCATCTATGACGTGCTATCGGAAGACAAGCTGCAAGAACAAGTGTCAAGTAAAAAGAGAGCATCCAGCTACCTCTATAAAGACTCTTCTGACCTCTTGGCACAGATCCCTAATGAATACAAACTTTTGAACTCAGCAGAGACATTTATTGTATCATTGATCCCCAGTATCCAAGCACGAGCAAACGCCAAGTGGCTCCAGATAATACGTTGGGAGCTGATCCAACTGGCCAATGACACTGAGGAAGGGTTCAATGTTATCAAGGTAAAACTATGAACACTCAGACTAATGACAATGCAAAACAGGTACATGCTCGACCTACTCACAGCTATCAAGGGCATTGTTTGCCGAACAATCGGGAGTGCATGTTGCACTTTCATGCCTTCTTCAGATGCCGATAACGGGACACTTTCACACGTAATTGCTGCAGTGACCGAACTTGGATTGAGAATGAAAAAAGAAGGTGGTGTCCAGCCCAGTGACTGATTCAGCGTGGCGTTCGACTGGGTACCATCATGGCTCGGGACTGCAATGAAGTTACTGGTCCCCGTCATCTTCTTCCTTCTGCTAGTTTTCTGTGTGTGCCAGTTAGGAGTTTGATGCTGTTCCGAAGCGATTCCTAGTAGTGCGATGATGACGGTGACGATAGGCATCACAAATAGTAATGTGAAGATTCATCATGATACGAGGGAAGCCCAAGTACAAATTGGTGAAAGTGATGAACCCAGATACTGCATGGTGGCAATCTATAACACAGGGGATGTAGGGGATAATTACTATCACACAAACATCAAACAACCCCAAGATCTAGAAAACTATAAGGAGGTGTGGGGGTTACGCTCACCTGGAATCCACGGGGGCTCCACACGATACTGGATGGAGGTCTAAGCACTATCCCGGACCCCTCTCTGCTTGGTTATGTGCCAGATGTTGGGTAGCGCCTATAACAGGACAATGGAGGGTTAGGATACTGGTTCTGTGATGGGTGGACTCCCACCGCCCTCTGGTCCAAATCCCCTCCCTTGGGGTTATTGCTCACCTTAGGTTTTTGTGCGTTGAACTCTCCGTCATGCGTCTCTGTGCAGGGGCGCGTGGTTGGTGCGGGCATTCCGTGGACCTAGTTGCTTCACTGGTCCATGTGTCCTTATGTCGAGTCCAGACCGTCTGTGACTCAGACTCTGCTTGCTGTCTTCCAGGTGAGTTATAATGTCTTTTCCGTCTTTATTCTGTCTCTTTCTTTCCCTCCGTTTTCTCTGTCTTCTCAGCGTCTTGCTCCACTATACTGTTCCCTAACAATGTCTCTTTTTGTTTTCACAGGGAGGGTTGCGATCTCGGAGTTGCCGGGCCGATGGCGAAGACCACGGTGAGTTATTGATGCACACAGCGCTGGACTGTTTATTGGTGTTAATTGCTAACCTGTGTTCTCTTCTCTTTGTAAAGGTTGCGGTGATGTTCCGAAGTGATGAGCGATCGAATCGCTGCTTGCCCAGGTAAGTGCTTTGTTAATGCTGACCTTGTTCCTTCTCCCTTGCAGGTTGCGGTGAAACCCAGAGATGGGCGAGGTAAGAGAAGCACAGGGTGCTGCCAGGAAACGCTGCTTGCCCAGGTAAGAATTGTTATTAATGCTGTCCTTGTTTCATTACCTTTGCAGGTTGCGGCGAACTCCTGAGATGGGCGAGGTAAGCGAAGTGCAGGATGGATTCAAGACTGGTTACTTCACAGGTAAATGTTCTTGCTCGCTAATGCTGTTCTTGTTCTTCCAGGTTATTAATGGATCTGGATCTAGGGCTTCAGGATTGGGCCGCCGGAGAAGCAGATGAGCAGGAGCTGGACACTGCATGAGTGCAGAATAAGGCAAAGCATGTTCTGCTGTTTGGGTGTGGTTTAAATAGCCCAGGTAAAGTAGTTCCAAGCCAAGTAGTTCCAGGCCCAGCCACACCCAAAACACTACACCGCATGGCTTGGTTCTATAGAACTGAGTTGTGTAATAGGCCTCCATGCTGGAGTAAGGTCCATAACTGGTATTGCTTTATTCCTGATAATGAGCCTGGCGCAAAAGGCGCCAGGACTGACTCCATGTATGTTTCTGATGGAGTTTTAAGGCCCTTGGGGCAAATGTGAAGGGCTTTAGCCCCACCGCTGCCAGGTGGCTGTTATATCTGAGGGGGCAGAGGCATGGATTGTGACGGTGGGTCGACAGGGACTGTATTTACATGACATGTACTCCTGAAGAATACGCACAGCTTGGGGAGTTTAAGAAACGTGTGTTGAGCCTGGATGCCAATAAAAGGTACAGCAGCCTGGGATGAGGCAGTAAAGAGGGCAGAGGAACGTAGATGTATAGGGGAGGGTATTTGTTACTTTAGGAGTAATGAAAGGGGGGAATGTTGGGGGAAAGGTGGTCTTTTTCACCCCTCTTACCATTCTCGCATAGAAGGATCTCGCTTATGCTAGAGGGGGAGACATCCTCCATCTCTCCTACGCGTAGTCTGTATTAATCACTGTCTACTTTACTAATAAAAGGAAAACACATAACCAAGCCTCATTAAAGCTTAAAGACTCCATTTTGTGACACACCAGACGCAATCTTTTACTAGGCCTGAAATTGATCTTTAGAAACCTGTCCCTGCCCTGCCGAGTGCCTCGCACAAACAGCCCAGGCCACCCGGCGCCTTCAGTGTCCTGCATCTTACAGTCTCCCATGTCCACCACTAAAGGCAGCTGCGCTCCTTTTTAGAAATGAGCAATTTTTGCCGTCCCTGGATCCTTGATTATGCCTCTATTGTAGCACCTATGCAGAAGATACTACATGATTCCCAGCCTGACTAATTCACATGGTCTCCTGATGCTTCTACGTCCTTCGCCAGGGTCAAGACTGCCCTCTCTCGCCCTTCCTGACAACTCTAAATCATGCACCCTGTTCTGTGATGTGAAAGAGGGGTATGCCTTAGGCATCCTCACACAGAAGCACGGGGACCTACAGCACCCTGTAGCCTATTTTATCTCACAGTTACACCCTGTGTTAGGGCAATGAGTTCAGCAACTTGTACTAATCGTACAGATGGGATCTGAAAAGCATATAATACTTCAAAGGCGGTACAAACGTCAAAACCTGCCTGTAAACTACCTATTCAATCTCTAAGACAGGACCCGTCAACAAAGAGAATGAGGTCTACATTGGGGAGAGGGATATCCTTGAGGTCTGTTCTTGGTGATGATACAGCATCAACCACTGCAAGGCAGTCGTTCGGTGACAGTCATCGGGTATAGGCAGGAGGAAGGCTCGGTTGAGTGGGGCGCATCTGATGAGAGTGAAGTTGGTGGCAGAGAGGAGCAATGTGACATATTTGGTGAGACGTGCAACAGATAGGTGTTGTGTTTTACCCCTGAGGAGGAGTGCTAATACAGAGTGTGGTACTGCTACGTTTATGTGGTGTGCTAGGGCGATGTCCGCTTTTGTAAGGAGAAGGACAGCGGCAGCAACCGCTCTAAGACATTTGGGAAAGGCAGTGGCTACAGGGTGTATACTGATACACGTTACGCTTTTGGTATCTTACATGACTAAGGGGCCCTCTGGAAACAGAGAGGTTACCTAACTGCACAAGGTACTCCCATTCTCAATGCACCCTATGTTGAAGCCCGAGTTGGCTATTGTGAAGTGAAAAGCCCACACTCGACTTTCTGACAGCACCTCGCAGGGTAACGCTCTGGCTGACAGCCATGAGATAAATGTGGCCCTCCATGGCCCTCAGGCTCTTGATCATGTGCCGCTGTTTCTCTTATCATTTGAGGACCCCTTAGCATTTCTTTCCGTCCTGGCAGACTTCAAAGATGTATCCCCCAGGGCGTGAAACAGGGCTGGGAAAATTACGAATATATTTGTCGCTCCGGTCGACTATGGCGTGATAAGACAGGCCGGTTAGTGGTCCCACTAGCTCTCCTACAATATCTTGCACATGTTGCTCACTTTGTGTCCTGTTCAAGCAAGGGAAAGATGGCCTCAGAGGTCCAGAGATATTGGTTGCACCCAAGTTTCCCTCCATTGCTCAGAAATATTGTGCTCACGGTCCAAGATGTCTCATGTTCAACCCTGGAAAGCATGTCAAAACCACTCCAGGGGCACATGAAGTACCTTATGGCCCCTTTGTAAATCTCCTACTGCAACAGACTAATGCTCGTTATCAGTTTTCACTTCCAGCAAATCCAAGAAGAGTTTCCTCAACCGCCGGAAACACTATGCTATAGACTCCAGCAAAACTAACCCCTGCATCCTCGCTGGAAGGGTCCTTTTCAAATCCTGTGAACAACCCACACAGCAGTTCGCTGTAGAGGCAATGAATCCTGGGCCCACGCCAGCCAGTGTGTGAAAGCTGCACCTCCCATCGATGACGAAAACAGAAAGAGGTCCAGGACAAAGACAAAACGCCATCCGCCAGCACCAAAGACACAGCAAATCTGCAATCTGCAGTTGTACAGGAGAAAGAGACCCCTCTTCAGCTGCCCACTGTGGTCCGAACAGCCAAACATCCTCCGAATCCAGCACTCCTCGACGACGAAGTTCTGCTATCTGTCCCGAGGTACGACTTGCGGAGTGCGGTCACCATCTCACCTTACATCATTAAGTGAAATACCATCGCTCTCAAAAGGTTTTGCTATCCCTGTGTCCTGCGGGTGGTCCATCGCTCTCAAACATTTTTGTCACCAAGCAGCCACAATAATGCTGCACACCTGGAGTGTAGGTGTAGAAGTCCTCTAGCCCAAGCGGGTTTTGGAGGGCAGCTGAGTGTGCTGTAAGGAAGGCATGGTATCAAAGTAAGACAGACCCAACTGATCACAGTTCCAGGGTGTTTATTAAACTGTAAAGTGGGTGAGATAAATGCCTAATCTAAACCTAAATAGAAGATGGGAGCAAGCTACAACCATCAAATCATAATAATGTAGTCTTAGTGGAGTCTAGTCAAAGAAAACCTATTGCCATTCCTTACCCCTATGCTACAAAAGAGTGTGGGATAATAGTCACCAGAAAAGAAAGAAGTGTTCTTGAAATAATAAGTCCAGATGTTATGGCCGGGATCTCCCTTCCCGTCATTTTTAGCATGGGACAAGGCGGGACTCTTGAGCACAGCACACTCCTGGGCTTCTCTGGCCTGAGCATACAGTTCCTTTTCTCAATATCAGGTCCTTCTGTGTCCAAGTCTCTTTCATGCAAAGTCTCTTGCTTCAGTGGGCGCGACCTGCCAAAACAAAGCTCCTTCAGTCGATCTTCACTTTGGGTGATTACCCTTCACCCTTGGATCCCCCTCAGCCAGACTCCGATCCTTTTCTCAGTTGTCAGCCTCCCTCAGTCGGGTTCAGACTGTGACATGGTTGCCAATGGTAAACAGACTTCTGAAGGGCGATCACGTCTCGCTGGATCACTCTTTTAGCTTGTGGCAAGTGTTGGTTTTCGCACATTTTTTTTTGTTCGCACAGCGCTCCCCTCAGCCAGGCGCAAACGCCTGTTTTACAAATTCTCTCATTCAGCTCACAGTCTTACAATGGTAAAAAAACTGCTGTAATGTATCAAAGACTTTCTATTGTACAAGGGATTTTAGTTTGTCACTTGTATGACCACCATGACACTTCGTGCCGGCCTTCACTATGGCCTCTTGATATTCGTATTTCCAATACCTTTGTAGTTTTCACACTCTCTTTATAAATGAGAGGGATACCAGCTAAAGACCTTCGAATGAGCGCCCACGTGGTGCCTGACCACTATCTCTAGTACCAAGTTCGTTCACAAAAAAAACCTTTGTTCCTTTGTCGTCCTAATGTTCCAATGCAACCTTTAGCGCAACACAGTCCAGTCCCCTATTATGTGCTTCTGACTCACTGGCTGTGCTGAACTCATTGTGGTCTCTTCTGCCTCTGGAGTTAAGAATGATACAACAATGTCAACCCCGTCTCCCCGCCATGGCTATCAGCACAGGAAGGTTCCAAGTACTGCTGACATCCGTTACACCATTTGCCAGCTGCGATTCCCGGTCCTATGTTTTCTTCGTCTGAGGCTTTGCAGGCTTGGCTTGAAAAGGGCAAGGGCAACTCCCTCCCTGACTTCCTTTCAGGTCTCGCTGTTTTTCTCCTCCGTTTGAACTGCCGTCCTGGAATAGCTGCTTCCTCGTGCATTCAGCCTTGCTCGGAGTGTGCTCTCGTGCTAGGCCTTTTATCCCAGTGGGGAAGAGAAAGGGCAGTCAGGTGTGTGTAGCTGTCGGCAATTGCCCGACCCTTGTGTTGGGACATGTCAGGTAAAAGGCTCTGGTCTTAGTCTGTTGTCGCTCACGGTGTGCAAAAGTGTTCACGTAGGAGGTAGTGTTTCTACATATACTACATGACAGGATGGTGAAAAGGTGTCAAAAGAAAGGGGATACCTTGTCACACCCTTCGGTGTCCCACTGCTACTCCCCGAAAGCCCCTTACCCAGGTGATTCTCCCTCACTGGTCTTCCGCCCGGAACTGGATCCAATATTGATGGCCTTGTCTTGGCCAGCTGGATGATAGATCCCCGGGGACTAGCAAGTGAGACACCTTCAGGTTTCTCACAGTGCCCAATGCCACAGCTGATTTCTTCCAGCCCTACGCATCGGTCATCATCATCCTGGTAGGGATACTGAACTTTTGTTGCTTAATCGTCTCTCCTGTTTATCGGGTCCTGTAACGACTGACACTCTTTTGAACTTTTGAGCATAAGGCCCCAATCTCTGTAAGGTTGGACTGCTAAAGCAAGGAATAGTGCTGCTATTGCATTAGTAAATCTGAAGGATTTGCACCATGTTGCTGTTCCTTACCATGGTATTTGCTCTGCCTCACCCTACATCCACCATCCTAAACCCAGACACCAACATCTTCCTCAACTTCTCCCGTTCAATCTTGCTGAATAGTGTTATGACCTCCTGATCAATGACTCCTCTTGGCCCAATACGACCCATCCCTTTCCTTGGGAATTCTTCTACCCCAGCTATCCCAATACGTTACCTCACAATTTTCTGACCGCATGTGAGATTCCTGTGACTATCCACCCTATCCCTATGTCACCCGTGTGACCAGGCATCTTTCACAAATGACTTCCTCTTGCTAGTGCTGTACTCCCACCACTGGACCTGCCGAAGCAGCACCTTCACTTCTGCTACAAACCTGCCCTGAACCCTCACCTATGTTACTGAGGATCACCTCTAGTACAGATGGATTGAACCTGTTTATGTCCGTTGGTTGACCCCCGTCAAGCCCTGGGCCCCCCCCCTTGACTCCTATGCGACCCGCCATTCACTACTGTCGCAAGGAGTTGTAGGCCTTTGAAACCTACATTACGTCTTCTAAACAAACTTCTCTGCACCCACCCCCCCCCATGCCCCGTGGCTACCATAAAAATGACAAAGGGCTCAGGAAAGAAACAAAGCTCGATCAATATGTTTGCTAAATCTACCCCCAAAGAACTTGACATAACCTCGGAGCCTGAAATGGGAGCCTCCTCCCCGGACACTGGAGAACCTACAGACATACAAAAAACGTACAAACTTTGTGAGGGACGGATTCACCACCATCAACACCAAATTGGATGCCATAAGTGGCACTATCAGCGCCATAAAGGCTCACATGGAGAAATCAGATGCCCGAATATCTGAAGTTGAGACCATGGTCAGAACATCTGAAGATGTCGCAGTGCTTAGATCTGACCTTACAGCCCTATCCAAACAGGTACGAGAAATTAGTATGAAGAACGATGACCTGGAATCCAGATCGAGGCGTAACAATATATGCATCATCGGGGTGCCTGAGGATAACATCACTGGTCCAATGGAAGACTTTGTGGAACACACTCTCCTCTCATTGTTAGACAACCCCAAACTATCGCCCCAATTTGCCATTGAAAGGGCACACTGATCCCCGATGATGTAGCCCAAACCTGGAGCCCCCCATGCCCGATTGTCACCAGGGTGTTGAACTATCGGGACAGGGACACCTTCTTTTGAGCCGCCAGGGCCAAAGCAGAACTGCTGATTGGATCCAATAAGATTCATGTTTACCCTGACTTCTTTGTAGACTTTTTTGGTGGTGGAGAAGAGGCTCAGAGAGCTTGGTGTCAACTACGCCATGATGTTTCATGCCTAACTCTGTATAGAACACTCTGGAAAGGTCTTCTTCTTCACCATCCCTGAGGAAGCAACAATGCTCCTTGACCAACACTATCCAGGATGAAGTAGTCACATTTTTCTTACCTATACAAGAGTGTGACGCCTGCAGCACCCTCACCTGTAGAGGATGGCATCCCCTCACTTGCCTGCCCTGTTGCAGCACACTATCCTCTCTAGTTACATTTAAGTGTACCATTCAAATGTGCCAATTGTTCTATTTGATTCCTTCTCTACTGTTTACCTCCCTGCCGCGATGCGGGCAGACTACACGGCGCATACAGATCACCATGCTGAATTGCAATGCGTTATGTTATGGGTATTTTGGGTTTTTCCTCCCCTGGTTTGGGCAAGGGATGTGGGTGGTGGAAGGGCCGAGTGTTGTTGGGGTTCAGAAAATGTTCGGCACTGGTGGCAGAGTTATCAGACATCAACGCTATTCAATAGCTCTTTACATGTACAGCCATGATTTTAAACTAAAATTATTTTGGGTTTAATACTTTCTGACACTTGGCAATGGCTGAACTGTTGGGATGCTTAAGTTGGAATGTCAGCGGCTCTGCTAACCGCACCAAAATACGCAAGCTACAGTTTTATGTGGAACGCCATAGGGCCTGCATTCTCTTCTTGCAAGAAACTCATGCACAGGCAGCAGTATGAGACACATTTGCAATGACCTGGGGCACACAGCGCTTCTACACCCAGTACTTAACCCAGAGCCACGGGGTTATGACCCTAATCCACAAATCTATCCAATACTCTCCCATAGAGATGTGCATTGATCCTCTGGGAAGATAAGTACTACTGTACGATACACTAGCTGGGACGAAACTTTGCTCAACATGTATGGTCATAACACAGACGAACCGGAGTTCTATCTTGATCTAACAAACATGCTCGCCAGATATCATTTAGTCCCGGGTCCTGTGGGGGGTGGGAGGGGAGGGTGATTTTAATATCATTTTGGACCCTGATGTGGAGAAGTCTGGGATCAAACCCCAAGCATTATCCAGAGCTGCCCGTGTTGTATTGGAAATGCGGTCCAGCCTCGGTATAGTAGATGCCTAGAGACTGTTGTACACTGTCTACTCCTCAATGCATGATTCACACTCTAGGATCGACCTATGGCTTCTATCAGGAGAACTTGTCACTTGCATCTCGGAGGCTGCTATACTCCCAAGGACGTATTCCGACCATTCCCCAATCATCCTAGCCATGATCCGGGGTGGGCAACAGCCCCCTGTTCCCTCCTGGAGACTAAAACCCCATGCTCTCTTAGACCCGGTCTACAAGACTGAACTCGGGGAAGGAATAAATGAATACTTCAATATCAAACACTGGCTCTGTTGATTCCCTAGCAATACTGTGGGACGCTTTCAAAGCCTACATCCGGTGGGGTGGCTATATCCAAGGAGTCTGTGATCCTGAGAGTGATACATGGCACTATCCTACAGTGCGAGGCCTCCTTGAAAGGGCTGGAGACGGCACATGCGTTGGATCCGAGGTCGACTGCATTGACTAACATTAAGGAAGCCCTTGATGGCTTTCGTGAAGCCGCTGAGAGGGAGCAGAGGTTACTGGATAGCACATTAGCCGCAAGACAATATGGCGAGGGTGACCGACCAGGAAGCCTACTGGCTCGCCTGATTAGACAGGAGATTGGCGGACACCACATCCCCCTAATCAAAGGTCCAGACGGGACACTAGTCCACACTGATGGGGAAGTGAACAACGTGTTTTGCTCCTTTTATGCATCATTATACACCAACTGTGACGAAGCCCCAGATAAGGCTATAGAGACATTTTTAGATTCACTTCCACTATTAATACTGTCTAACGAAGCTAGAGTTGTTCTGGACAGCCCCATTGTAGCCGAGGAAGTCTCCTGTGCTATTGACCTATTGCCCCCTAATAAGGCCCCCTGGCCGGATGGTCTCACTATGGACTTGTAACTGCTTCAAATCTCTCCTTGTGCCACATCTGGCGGCTCTCTGGGACGAGTCCTGTACCAGGGGTGAATTGCCTGCCCTCCACAATGTCACAGGCAGTGATATCGGTCCTGCTTAAACCAGGGTAACCTGCCACAATGCGGATCATATCACCCCCTGTTGCTGATTAACAGTGATGGCAAGATATTTGCTAAGGTTCTAGATATACGTTTGGCCCCATATATGCCTCACTTAATAAACACAGATCAGTCTGGTTTTGTCCCGGGCTGCTCTACCGCCCTAATCCACGACGGCTGTTCAATGTCCTGTCCCAGATCAACCCGGACACGAGTGCTGTTGCTGCCATACTCGACGTGCAGAAAGCCTTTGATTCCGTTTTGTGGCGCTTCCTCTGGGCGATGTTGGAGAGGTGCAACTTTGGGCCTAGATTTGTGTCCTAGATACAACTGCTATACTCCAAGCCTGTTGGCTGCGTGCGCACCAATGGGCGAGTTTCACGACTGATCGATATCGGCAGGGGGACCAGACCTGGGTGCCTTTTATCCCCACTTATCTTTGCACTAGTCATGGAACCCTTTGCTGATCTCATATGGTCCAAACACGCACATAGAGGTATACGACTGACTGGCACTCCCGAGATTGTTTCCCTTTACGCTGACGATGTGCTACTATACATAAGAGACCCAGAACGCAACCTCAAGCCTATTATGCATGATGTTTCCAATTTCGGCTTCTTGTCTGGCCTTCGGGTTAACTGGGCCAAGTCCGAACTGTTTCCCCTAACTGACACCACGACGGCTCCATCCGATTTGTTGGGATTTAGATGGGTCGACACTGAGAAAAAATACTTGGGGGTCACGATCACTAGACACGGCGACTCCTTATACAACCATCATTTTGGATCCTATTTGCAGCAACTTGAACAGAAACTACTCTTGTGGTCTAAGCTCCCTATCACCCTGATAGGCTCTCCTTAAGATGACTGTGTTACCCCAGATCCTATACCGCTTCCTCAATGTCCCTCTGTGGCCCGGCACCAAATTCTTTGCTAAACTTCGCTCTGCAACTAATAGCTTCCTATGGCACTCTGGTGCGGTGCACCTAAAATGGTCAACCCTGGTTAGACCACTTGATCAAGGGGCCTAGCAGCTCCTGACTTTGAGGCATAATGGAATGCGGCACAAGCCCATTATGCTGCATAATGGTCCACTGATGACCTGCTGCTACCACACGTGAAACTCGAGCAACTGGCTGTTAGGCCCAGAGACCCCCGGTGCCTCCGGCTTCCCCCTACCTGGACCGACCCTTGCGCACTTAGCCCCGCAGCTGTTACTGCTCTGACCTGGGAAAAGATTTGCTAACGGACGGGCTGCCCCCGCTCTTTCCACAAAGACCGTCCACTATTCAACTTTATTCCCGGGTTCCCCAAGACTGGCAAATCAATAGACGGTAAATGGTCGGCCGGGGGCTTTTCCACCCTAGGTTAGATGTATGAGCAGGGCATATTCCTGGGCTGGTCCGACCTACGGAAGCGGTTAGTCAGAACACCTTATTTGTGGCTACATTACACTGGACTTAGGCGAGCGATTGGGAAGCGATAGCCTGAGTTCCTGAAACTTCCCCCCGATGAACCACTGCATGCCCTTGTGATGTGTAAAGCTGTCCCCACTGGCACTGTGTCTCTTTTGTATAAGGAGCTTCAGATGCGCAGAACTGCACCCTTTGCTAAACTTATGCAAGCCTGGAGTACAGACCTGGAAATTGATATCAGTGATGAGATGTGGGACGATATGTGTGGCCTAGCTTGTACAGTGTCCTTTAACCATTCCGCCTGATCAAATTCAAGGTTCTCCACAGGTTTCATTACACTCCCGCCAGGCTTCACATTATGTCTTGCGACCAATCACCCCGATGCCCTCGGTGCCATAGTGATAATGCGGAATACCTCCATATGGTGTGGACCTGCCCCCGCATTTCAGAATATTGGTTCAAGGTCTGAGCTACTGTTTCCAAGATAACTGAACATACTGTAGAACCCTTGCCCATGAACTGCTTGTTCCATGAGTTCTTATCACTTCTAGTAACCACAGCAAGCTGGCCACTTTGTGCATGCTGCTTGCGGTGCAGTGCTTGCTAATGGTGTGGCTCAGGCCAACCCTGCCCACGGTAGAGCAGTGGCTTTGTGAAGTTACCTGGGCTTCAGACACTGAGGAAAGATGGACATCGATGTAGGCACCTGTTTGCAAGTCATGTGATATATGGCACCCTTTCAGGGCATACTTACATACATTAACTGATGATGGAGCAAGCAGTGTGGACTCTGCTGGCCCCTCCAGCCCTAACCAGCCCCACGAGTTGCGTTGTTAGTCGACTGCATTTACAGCAACATGACCATGACTGCTGATATATCCAAATGTGCTATTCCCCTGTATAAAGCCTACATGCTTGCATGCAATTGTATGTAACGATGTCTGTTATTCCCTGTTACCTTGCCAAACCCAATAAATAAAGTTTATTTAAAAAATGTTTTTTAAATTAACTAAGCCCAAAAAAAGGAAAGCATGCGTGACCACAAGGGTTCTAAACATTACACTAATCACGAACTAAAAGGGTCAGTCTGCTTGAAGCAAACGGATGTGACAGAAAAATAGGAATAAGGTTAGGAAAAGGCTTAAAACTTCTTTTGCGCAAGCCTGCCACAATTTAAGAGCTTTGTGGAGTGGTCGGCTAGTGAAAGGAGCAAAGATTCACACTAGTGAAGATATGTCCTTTCCAGAAGACTTTCAACTGATGACTCTGGCTCTGTGATTGACTAACATCAAACCTATGTCTGAGTGTGTGGACTTGAACTGGCAGAGTGTGTCAACAGTAATTATGTTAGAAATGTACACCACTGCCAAATCCTGGCTTTGTTTAAGAAAATACCAGCCTTGAGAGTAATTACAGCAGAGGATTTGCAGTTTGTTGAATTTCCTGAACTCTCGAAAATTGAACTTAGTGTGAATTCTCTCAAATCAGGGACAAGTCTAAATTTGTTTTATTTTTCTCACTTTTTAAGCTTGAGGTTTGAGATTTTGGTTCGTACGTTTCAAGTGCAAGTGCACTGGCCGGGTGGCTGGGAATAGAAGGGGAGGCCAAAAGAAGGTTAAGGGTAATGGGTTGTTGGTGCCCCCCTTAATCATAAAAATTTGAAAATCATCTTTACAAAGGGCACGAGTAAGACAACAAATTGTGGTGTGCACACACCCAAAGACATGGTACTTCGTTCCATTGAGGCTCGGTTCTGGCTGAGGTTTTGCAACATCACACTTTGAAACGGTCCTGCCTAATCTGAAAGAAACAGAAATGTCTCTCCTGGAACACAAGCAGACATGGAAAGGTCTTTCCCAAGAAAAAGGTACTTGATTCTATATTAGTCAATGACATCAATGCTCTGCATAAAGTCTAGCTCTCACACAGCACTTGTTTTTTGATCGGTTTACTATAATTTTGAAACTAGCCCTAAAAGGAAGTAAAGGCCAGCCTAATGAGGGCAGAGCTCATAGTAATGCAAAGACTTTTTTTTCATTGTACCTAATTACAAAACTTTCAAGTGGTAATCTTTTAGCAGTCCACCTTGTGTTCACAATCTCCTCGTGCGTGGTTTTACTGATTCATACAAATGAACCCCAGATAGGCGAGACATTAACAGGTTAAAATCTGACATTTGGAATCTACTAGATTTTTTATTGGGATTTCTCTTTTGAGGGGATAATTTTCAATGGAGATATTAACGATAAATATGCTCCTAATCTGTCACTACTAAGGAAAATGTGAGATGTTCATGAAAAACGGTGCAGGAGGACCTATTAAACCAGGAAATGCAAATGCTGTTTGGAAAAAATTTGCAAATTAGCAAGCTGCTTGGGATTTTATTATGTTAAATGGCCGTATACTGGGGGACAGACCAGGCCCTTTTACTAGATGGGTAAGAGAGCGACAATTGATTATGTTTTTATCTCCTATTTCCTTCATGTTCAGATCTAGTACTTCGGCAATCTCAATAAGAAAGGCCAGTGATTGTGCTATGCTTTTCTTGACCATCAAAGCAGGGACTAATGCAGCCCTTAAGGAATTTTATAATTGATTAGATGGTT
This sequence comes from Ambystoma mexicanum, assembly GCF_040938575.1. Taxonomy (NCBI): domain Eukaryota; kingdom Metazoa; phylum Chordata; class Amphibia; order Caudata; family Ambystomatidae; genus Ambystoma; species Ambystoma mexicanum. The sequence goes on from NC_090939.1 coordinate 757,150,402, forward strand.
CAAACTATGAGTGGCAAATGCTTCTGCTGGTCTATTAAGAACATGGATACATTAAATCAATACTTATTGGTGATCATGGAAAGGGGTTGAAGGGATAATAAAGTGGTAGACGTGTTCCATGAGGCCAATTATTTTTTCAGTAAAAGCTGCTGACAATTTGCAGGCTTAGGTGGAACTTTTTACTTTTCCAGAAGGGAGTAGTATGCTCTATGACCATGAAATAAAAAAACTAAATACAATGTGTAGATAAATATTCAGCCAGTTAGAGGGTCACGATTATTGTTATACCAAGGAGGTGTGGATAGTACGAAGGAGAAAAAATTAACAAAATTACAAAAATGTTTTAAAAATTATCAAGCAAATGGGTGGGCCATCAACAATCTAGAAATATGATGGTAGTTGTAGCAACAAAAAAAGAAAGAACCTGAGATTTCTATGCATTATTAAACTGTCTCACCAAGAATTGTGATTTTTCCTGACAAACTTATTTCAGAGAACAAGTGGTTATGTTATTTTATGTTATTTGGCATTTATATAGCGCTCTATATATCATTGGTATGACCTCAAAGCTCTGGTAGGTTGAACGCCTTCGGGGACCGTAGTCCAGCTCAATTGAGAGAATACGGTGTTGTAGAGTGCTTGGGTGCGCAAGTTCTGTGTGCAGCTTGTGTAATTACCTGATGGTAGCTGCATCCTAGCATTTAGGTGTGGTGTTATTGATATCAGTTGAATATGTGCAGTCTGGCGGGCAGAGGCGTTGCTAGGGGGGGGCTAAGGGGGCTATAGCCCCTGATCTTTTGGTTGTAGCCCCGGATAGAATCTCAGGAGCTACAGCCAAAAGACTAGCTAGCCCCCAGTCCCAACAGTTCCGACATCAGCTTAGCCCCGGGTCTTTTCCAGACCTAGCAACTCCCCTGCTGGCGGGTGGACACCAAGACTGGGTTTTGGCTGTGTTTGGCCTGAAGAACGCATATATGTGCAGCTAGGCCAGTTTGTCATGGGATATAGCTGCGTTTTATTAGAATGATGAGCTGTTTATGGGGTAACGTTCGTATGTTAGCAGCTACGCCGAATTTGATTGAGGGGTATAACTGTACCCTAAATGAGTGATGGTGTAGAGTTGAGAGTAAGTATAGTGATATGGGGGTGAGAGTTTGATTTGAGTTATCTAGTACATATTTAAGTAACATTTACAATTCTATCCAAGTGTAGCACATGCTGATATTCACAATTCCATCTAAGTGTGATACTTGCTAACATTCATAATCCTATCTAGATGCGACTCAGGCTAATGTTCACGATTCCTCCATCTAAGTTTGGCACATGCTATCATTCATAATTTCATCTAAGTGTGACGCATGCTAACATTCACATCTCTATCCAGATGCGACTCAGGCTAATGTTCACGATTCCATCTAAGTGTGGCGATGCTATCATTCACAATTCCATCTACGTGTGGCACTTGTTGACATTCATAATCTTATCTAGATGTGACTCAGGCTAATGTTCACGATTCCATCTAAGTGTGGCGATGCTATCATTCACAATTCCATCTACGTGTGGCACTTGTTGACATTCATAATCTTATCTAGATGTGACTCAGGCTAATGTTCAAGATTCCATCTAAGTTTAGCACATGCTATCATTCACATTTCTATCTAGATGCGATGCATGGTAATGTTCATGATGCCATCTAAGTGAGGAACATGCTCACATTCACAATTCTATCTAAGTGTGGCAAATGCTGACATTCACAATTCCAGTTAAGTGTGGCACTTGCTGCCATTCATAATCCTATCTAGATGAGACACTGCGAAATGCGACAGGTTTACATTTACCAGGCAAGCCTTTTCCCCTAAGAGTAAAAAGTATGCTTCAATGGATATGTGCACATTTGTAGTGAGTGCTATTAGGCTGATAATTAAGTTGCTTAAGTCTTCCAAGTGACTATGCTAGATGGACAGTTTAAAAAAAGATCTGATTTGATTTTGATAAAATTATTGGATACTACAATTAAACCGTTCTCCATTCCTTCAATGTGGACTGAGGCTGTGCTGGTCTCCATTTATATAAAAAGATACAAGTGGGGACCATTTGGATTATTGATTAATCTTCCTCATGGGTGTTTCTAGTAAGGTACCTTGTTGTCCTTTGAAGGAACTAAACTGTTGGGTTGAGAGTGAAGGGATCCATCTCCCTTTCAGACAAACTTAAGGAAAAGCATGTCTACTTCCCTTTATTGGAGTGCCTGTGCAAAAGATGAAAGAATAAAACCATCTCTCCAGGCCAGCCTCTGCTACTTGTGGGCTAGGTTGATTACACAGCCACTTACGACTGGGTCAACAGGAATATGCACTGGAGCAAACTAAAAAGGTGGGGCATTGATCAAGGTCTATACAATTTAATAATCTTACTCCACTGTAGTTCTGCAGTAAAGATACTTTTTGTATCAAGTGAAGGCCTAAATCAAAGGTGTGTTTTGGTACCCCTGCTTTTTTGTTTATATATTGCAGATCTAGGTGAGGCTCCCTCCAAGGCTTGTTTTTTTCCCTCCTTGGATTGGTCACCAGCATATTCCCGGTTTGGCATTTGCTGACGACAGGAGTTTGATGCGCTAAATACATATTCTTTTGATTTGAACTTGGAATTTAACATCAAGATAATTAGAGGAATATGCCTTAGGTGTACTATGGGTGTAATACATTTCACAATGAAGATTCATTCTGTACCTCTCTTAAAATAGTAAATGGATTTACATATTTGTGGATTTATTTTTACTCATCGAAAAAAAAAAAAAATAACTTTTTACACAAACTGGCATTAAAGGGCACCACATGAGGACTGTTGGACTCAAATGAGCAACATTTTATTATGTGAGAAAATGACCTATTATTTATGTACATGCAAATGCCTTCTTTACAAGAGGGAGATGCTTTTAGAGTTTGGGAAAATCCCAAATAAGGATTACACTTTTAGAGTTTGGGAAAATCCCAAATAAGGATTACACTTGTCTTACAAAGCTTGGAGTTCTTGGTTTGCTGGATTGCTCTCAAGTTTACAATGCTCCTTATGTATTGATTCTTGATATTATAGGGGCACATTTCCAATTATATTTCCGTTTGTTGTAGGGATCCTGCAAATGTGCATTAATATAAGAACATTGTGGTGTTTTGTAGCTCGGTTGGTGTAGAGACAGAGGTGACAGGGAGGGGGTTTAGTTTTGGGGTGGGTTAGAATTTTATTTTTCTCTCGTTGGGATTCTATGTAACACTCTTTCTTTTTAACTGAAGCTCAAGGTCATATATGAAAGCAAGCTTTTCCAATTGTTGTTAATATATTGACAACTTTAATAAAAATATCCAACTACAAAAATAAAAGGCACCACCTTAATGGCACGTTTGGGTAGTTTTGATGAGAAATACGAGGACTTGGGGGTGCTGTTGAGAAGCCTGGGAAATGGCTGCCTAGCTTGTTAGCTCCGTGCCCAGTCATCGGTTATCCGACATCGTCAGCGGCTCTGAATGCCATCCTGCAACAAAACTCTTCACCCTGAATGGCGGATGTCCTGAGCTATGCTTCCACTCATTCCTGACTAAAATTGGACCCCCACAGCCATATTTCGACTGTTCACCTGATGCCCTGAGTCTGGCCTAGTTGGCGCCCATCCGCCTCGAGCTGCGCGCCCACGGAGGTGCGACTGACCAGCGGCGCTCTCCATCTTCCGCGGTCGAACGTTGGTGCGAGAGGGGATCACCGGAGCTGTGGAGCCTGCCCGCCTCCGGCCCCCCTGCCTGTGGAGTGTTGTGAGGCCGGGGCCCACTGGTGCTGTGGTGGGTGCTGCGGCCGCCTCCGGCTTGGCCGTGGGTGGGGGCGGTACTGTCTGGCGCTGGGTGGCCTTCCCCGCTCCGTGGGGCCGTCATCTGCTGCCTCGCCGTGTTGCGGCGTCCTGACTCTGGTGCCGGGGAGCTGCACTGGGCTGGCGGCTTGTGTCCCCTCTTGGTCCCACGCCGCAGAGTGGCGGGGAGGCGAGCACCCGCTGTGCGTCTCGGCGGCCTTCAGTGGAACCCTGCGGCTCTGCCCCATACCCCGCTGAGGCCGGGAACATCTTCGCTGCAGGTGAGGAGCGGGGGCAGGGGGTGGTTGCCTGCGGAGCCCTACATACCCTGTGACGCCTGGCTGCATGGACCCTCGCCTTCCTACCGGCTGCTCCGCCCCTCCCCTACGTGTGTGCCTTACCTGGGGCCCAGACTGCCTTCTATTACTTAATGTACTGCCGGCACTGAATTGTCCTCCATTAACAAGCCCACTTATGCCCATACCATGATCTGCGCTCCTCGGGAGGCCTAACACGGAGTGCAGAAGCACTGAGACAGTATTGATAGAGGGCGGATGCTCCACGTCAGCACTCTGCAGCTGGCCCGGCCCCACAGTTGCCCACCACATCTGCAACAATTACTGCTTTGAGGCGGCAAGATACTCACGCTCTCAGGCTGGTTCTACCTAGCCTGGGGCAGTATATCACCTGACGCCACACTGCGGTGTGCTGTGTGTCATCGGTTGGCCATACATCCTGGTTACCTGCTGCGAGGACCCTTCCTACCTGGTCGTTTGGTTGGCACTTTACAGGCCAGTATTGGTCTGCACCACTGACTCCTCAACATCCCCACTCGGAGCCGCCCCTGCCTGATTGCTGAACCCACCTCGCCACCGCACTCCCCCTTATTGCACCTGGTGGCTTGTGCACATCCTACGACCCCTCACTAGACTAGAATCAGTGTGCGGCCCTCAAATCCTGCCCAGTGGCCAACCCGAGCTGACTTTCCTTGGGCCCCGTTGCCCGATATCACCCAGAGCACAGGTACTCTCTGGCTGCATAGCCTGCGCCCGCTCCTACCACCACAACGTAACCTGTCTGGCTCTGCACTCCTGCTCTCTGGCGCATATACTGGGTGTGGCGGCGGCTGCGGCGACTCCGCAGGCACTATCTGCCCACCCCGGTGTACACCTTTACCCACTCACAAGATGTCGAACAGATCACGCAGTGCCAACAAGGTAGGAGCTAGGGACATGTTTACCAAGGCAGCGCCCAGGTCTGAACAGGGGAGCTCCTCCTCGAACCATGACGACATGGAGCCACCGTCAGACCCCCTTCAGCCATCCTAACTGTGATGATGGAATCTATGTCAAAGAACTTTGCTTCCTTTCATGGGAAGCTGGACAATATAAATAGGAACGCGGCCTCACTGAGGACTAAGTTGGACCAGCATGGATCCAGAATAACCGAGGCGGAGACCAGAATCGGGGCCAACGAGGATGGGGTGCTCGCCTTGCAGTTCACGGATGCGGAATTGGAGCGCGATGTGAAGCAGGTCAAGGCCAAATGCGACGACTTGGAGTTTAGGCCACGCAGGAATAATATCCGCATTGTGGGAGTTCCGGAGTCTGCACACAAGGGTCACATGGAACTTTCAGTGGAAACTCTCCTCAAAGACCTCCTCGGCGACCCTCCCCTTTCCCCATTCTTCACAGTTGAGCGGGCACATCGCTCGCTGGCCCCCCGCCCCAAACCAGGCGACTTCCCCAGGCCAATAATAGCCAAGATTCTCAGCTACAGGGACAGAGACCACATACTACGCCTTGCACGTGAGAGGGGCAAACAGAGGATGGATTCCCAAATCATCAGAATCGTCCCGGACTTCTCTGTTGGGGTTCAGGCTGAGCGCAGACAATTTAATGGTGTGAAGAAAATGCTTAGGGAAAGGAAAATTGAATATGCAATGCTTTTCCCGGCACGCTTGAAATTCACCCACTACAACAAACTGTACTTCTTCACGGTTCTGGATGAAGCAGTGAAATTTATTGAAGCACAGATCCCACTGAGGGATCCGGCAGATGTCCCAATGGACAATGACTGAGATGCTTCTACTCCTGATTAAGGGAAGGGGGGACCTTCTGGGCACATCCACAGCCACTGGCGTGAACTCCTCCTTCCTCCTATGCCACAATATGACACGCCACCTTTATTGAATTGGCGACAGCCCCTGTTTGCGCTTGCCACTAGCGGGCCTCACTTCTCTTTTCCCTGCCACCGCCACACGGATGGGCGGTGCCCCTCGGCCCCGGGTCCCCCCTCCTACAGACTTTTAACAATTAGATATGTTACAACTAATGGCATCCCTATCTCTTATTGTCTGCTAACATTCTACACAATGCCTCTTTTGTAACACTGTGCCGTTTTGACGGTTTGTCTCCGGTCATGCCCCTGTTGGGCAGGTGGTCCGGGGGTTGCCAAGTTGGGCACGGCACTACTTCTTCACGGACCCAGACGAGGGGATCAAATTCATTGAGGCACATATTCGACTAGTGGACCCCGCAGATGAAACAATGAATTATGATTGAGAAATACGAGGACTTCTCTCTATCACAGTAGTTATTTGAGGCCTACAAGTTAAAGGTGGTTCTGGATGTGTTGTGTGACCTTGATGTGTTTCTTGTTAATTTTTAAGAACAGTTGGACTATTTGGAAGGTCAATTGTTGCAGAAGACCTGTTAAGTAGAGGGTTTCCCTCCAACTTATACAGTCAGAATTGGGTCTGCTTTCTTTGTTCTTTTCAAGTAATTTAAGGAGGCTTACTCTTTATCTAAATATAGGACTTGGGACAGATACTATGCTGATGGAAATTATCCAGCAGGAAATGCTGCCGGGAGCAAGGAGAGTGTTGGAATTCTTAAAAAAACCCTGAGAAGAGTTTTAAAGTCTGAATATTAATTGGTCCCTTTCAAAATGCTATATTTAAAAAGAGTAGTATGTTTGGTATATGAATCATAAGTTCTTTGACAAGAAAGCCTGAATATGTGAGGTTATTCCCAGAGGCAATGTGAATTAAACCTTACATTAATCTTTTGCCTAAAACGACAAAGAGAAGGATATTTATTTTGGGGTTTATCAAGCTTAAAACTATGGAGGGTCTTGGAAGCAGAAGTAGGATTTTGAGGAATAACAGAATTGTATAGCATGAAAAAAACCACTGAAGAGTAGGAAACCATAAAACATCTTATTTATTGTGTTGAGATAGATTTTTCTAAGATCGAATCAATTTGGAAATACTATTGAATTTGTAAAGTCTGCCGAGCACATTTCACTTACCTTTGAGATTATGGCTTTGTGGGAGACAATGGTGTCTTGTGTAGTGTATTGTATGTCAAATTGATTTGTGATGGATTTAATTGTGTACACCAAAATGTATTAATAAAACATGTACCAATATTATGAATTATATAATAAGAGTATTAACAGGTACTAGCAATAGTAATAATGCTTCTATTGGTCCTGTAGAAGTAGTAATAGTGACAGTACTGGTGGTCTTAATACTCAGTACTAGTGCTAATACTGTCAGCAGGGCTAGTACTGATGTACATGTTAGTAGTTCTGCTGGTAGTAGTACAGCAGCTCCTGCTGCTATTACTAATAATACTGGTGATAGTGTTGCCACTAGTAGTGGATGTAGTACTGTTAATACTAGAGAGAGTAGTCGAATTAGTAGTTCTGGTATTGCTCATAAAAATACAACTATTGGTAATAGCAGTAATATTACTGATAGTAGGACTACTGTTGGTAGTAGTACTATTAAAACTACCAATAGCATTATTGCATCCAGCACAATAGTAACTGGTATGAGCAGGATCAGTGCCTAACTAAACTTGGTGGTGTATAGTCAAAGAAATGCAGCTAGTTTCTTTGCCCACTTTCTACTACAATGAATCAGCAGATTGCACCTCCACCTTTGCTTCCCATTGATGTCAATTCTTTTATGGCATGAAAGCAGCTCACAAAATTGAGGACACCCACAAAAAGAAAAATTACTACAGACATATTCTAATTTAAATGGAAATCATTATTTTCACTGAAAATAGGTAGACAATATAACATTGACAGTTAGGAGCAACAGATATTATTTTTCCAAAAATGCTATGTCCCCTCAACATGTGCTCTAAAACGGTTACCTTACTTCTGAAATCAGGAAACATTTATATATGTTTCAATGAGGACTGTAGAGCTTCACAGATGTCACCACACCGATGCCTACACCACTGCTCGAACAAAAATGCTTGTTGACAAGTTAGGTGATACAAAGCTTTTGAATACCTTTGAGTTGACTTCTGGTCACTAGAAGTGTGCCCTGGTTAATGTGCAGAGTTACCCCCTGTGACATAGTATCATCCCTTGTTCTGTGGGATTCTAGTGGAGTTGGGTACTCCCAAAGCTAGCATATGATGGCCATGGGGCCAAAGGGCAACAATCACTGGTCTCCCTCAGGTAGCACCCGCCACTGATAAGGGGACACACAACCGTGGCACTTTAAGACCCTTGTTCAAAGTCACGCTGTTTCTCTGGGAGATGCGTGCCCTTTCACTAACTCCTATTCAACGAAGGGTAGTCCCTGACCTTATAAAAGACTACCATCAACTCAGGAACACAAACTCTCTACTGCGGCTCCCGCTGAAGCTATGCAAAAACGCACAGGTGCGTGCACGCATGCACAGACAGAAAATCCAACATAGCGGGCAGGGTTCTTGAAGTCTCAATCACACTGCCGCCCGCATCACAAGATAATTGATCCCCATGGTACAAAAGAGTGGGGCAAGTAATCACATTGACACAATGTTATGTATGCACACGTGCAGGCCCTATAGCCTACACTGACCCTGCGGATGGGGGACCGACTACTGTAAAAAAAAGAGGCCTCTCAAGGAAGAGGAGGATGGGGCTTTAGAGACCGTTGAGGCAAGAGTTTACAGTAGGCTGACGATTCATGAAAGAATTGAACAAGAGGAAAAACATTTGTGGAGGAGTGTGGAGAGAAAGCAACATCAGGAGCCAGATGGACATGTCAGGAGCCAGGACGACTCGCCAGGAGCCGGGTGGACACGACAGGAGCTGGGTGGAGGGAGAAAGCAAGCAGTAGTGGGAAAGAGAAATCAAGAAGTGGTTGGAAAGGGACCCCAGGAGGTGGTTGCAAAGGGACCCCAGGAGGTGGTTGCAAAGGGACCTCAGGAGGTGGCTGGAAAGAGACCTCAGGAGGTGGCTGGAAAGAGACCTCAGGAGGTGGCTGGAAAGAGACCTCAAAAGATGGTTCATCAAGGGAGCTCAGGAGGAAGTTAGAAAGGGAGCTCAGGAGGAGGTTAGAAGGGGAGCTCAGGAGGTTGTTAGAAAGGGACATCAGGAGGTTGTTGGAAAGGGACATCAGGAGGTTGATGGAAAGGGACATCAGGAGGTTGATGGAAAGGGACCTCAGGAGGTTGATGGAAAGGGACCTCAGGAGGTGGATGGAAAGGGACCTCAGGAGGTGGATGGAAAGAGACATCAGGAGGTGGTTCGGACAGGGAGCTCAGGAGGTGGTTAGAAAAGGAGCTCAGGAGGAGGTTAGAAAGGGAGCTCAGGAGGAGGTTAGAAAGGGAGCTCAGGAGGAGGTTAGAAAGGGAGCTCAGGAGGTTGTTGGAAAGGGACATTAGGAGGTTGATGGAAAGGGACATCAGGAGGTTGATGGAAAGGAACATCAGGAGGTTGATGGAAAGGAACATCAGGAGGTTGATGGAAAGGGACCTCAGGAGGTGGATGGAAAGAGACCTCAGGAGGTGGATGGAAAGAGACCTCAGGAGGTGGATGGAAAGAGACCTCAGGATGTGGATGGAAAGAGACCTCAGGATGTGGATGGAAAGAGACCTCAGGATGTGGATGGAAAGAGACCTCAGGAGGTGGTTCGGACAGGAGCTCAGGAGGAGGTTAGAAAAGGAGCTCAGGAGGAGGTTAGAAAAGGAGCTCAGGAGGAGGTTAGAAAGGGAGCTCAGGAGGTTGTTGGAAAGGGAGCTCAGGAGGTTGTTGGAAAGGGAGCTCAGGAGGTTGTTGGAAAGAGACATCAGGAGGTTGTTGGAAAGAGACATCAGGAGGTTGTTGGAAAGGGACATCAGGAGGTTGTTGGAAAGAGGTCTTAGGATGGTGGCTATTGAAAAACATCAGGCGGTAGCTGGACAGAAACATAAGGAGATGGTTAGAGAGAAACACCAGGAATTGGTAGAAGGTAAACATCAGGAGGTGGTTGCAGAGAGAATTCGGGAGGTAGTTGGAGAAAGGCATCCAGAGGTGACAGGAGTGCAACATCAGGAGGAGGTTGGGAGCTAAGAGAGAGTGTCCAAAGCTAGCTATGTGATAGCTAGTGGGAGCCAGAGGGAAAAAGAGGGTGTGATTTGCTCAAGGTAGAACGTATGGTGAAACTCTGATCCAAAGGGGCAAAGCCCACAGTGCGAGGAGGAACAAGCATGTGGCATGAAGTGAGAAGTGAGAACCACAACAGCAATAGAGAGGTGCAACAGAAGTATAGTGTGCTACAGATGGCAGACCTCAGAACCCTACACAAGGGGAGTGCTCTTAAGATCATATGTGGCGGCTGCGGCGGGCAACCCCAGTTGGCTCTCCAGCTGGGCATAGAGACTCAGCAATGTCTACAGGACCTGGAGGAAAGATAGAAAATGCCTATATTCCACCATCAAGACGAGACCAAAGAGGAGATAGGTGTGTTAACAAACCAGTTTACCTGAAATCTGGTGAAACTTACAAGGCGACCTGCAAGTGTATGAGGGAGAGAGCAAAAAGGGGGAGTAAAAAAGGGAGGAGAAGGGAGTGAAAAAGGGACGGTGAGCTGGAGAGGGAGAGAGAGTGAGAGGGGATAGTGGAGTCAGAAAGGGTGAAGGAGGAATGAGAGAGCGAGCAAGAGTGAGAGATACGATACTGAACGTTTGGCTATTGTATCCAATGTTATTTTTATGGTGTTGTACTGAAAAGCAACAGAATTAATCAACATGATTTCTGAAATATACACAAATACAAAGATGAATGTATTGAAACTACAGTTAGTGTTAGCCAAACTGAGTGAAAAAGTAAAGAATTTAGTTTGATCTAGGAATTTAGCAAGTACAATATTTTGAATATTTGCTTAGGAACGAAGTGGTGAACAAAAATAGTAAAGCCTCCTACCTTACAGACTGGGTTAAACTCCACCACTACAATTACAAACTGGGGCGGAGAGTGGCTTTGACCTACCTTGAGCACCAGGGTGTCTAATTATCATCCAATGAGGGCAAGGGTTGTTAATGAGATTGGAGATAGGGTATAGGGGATAGACAAAAAAATTGGCAATCTTAAAGATATCACTTAACCTGTGGATCACTCAGGTGCCTTCACAAAGGCAATCCAAATGCAGGGATACTTGCAGTCGGATAGCTTCAGCAATTTAAAAGTGCTGGCTATAAATGCCAAAGTCATTACAAAGAGATGTGAACAGAGGTGGTTACCATGTTCCAGTGGTCCAGCTTATGTTCTGGATCCCCAGAAACGAGATGAACTGCTGGACAGTGTTATAGAGTGCGTCACGAGGACGTTGCGTACCTGTTCGTCTGGTTGAAGACCTTGATGATGATGCCAGGCTGTCAGGAGTCCTGCGTGGATGTGGTTGATGACGCGAGAAGCCAGCCCAGCTCCCGCCCGAATGGAACCGGGTTGGAGATGAACCAGCTCCCAACGCCACGAGTCTGCTCACCCCTGATTAACGTGGCGTCAGGACAGTGCAAGCACTGACAGGGGGAGCCTTTCCAGATGACGATACTGAGTCCCAAGGAAGACTGGATCCGGAAGATGGAAGTCCCAAGGAAGACTGGATCCGGAAGACGGAAGTCCCAAGGAAGACTGGATCCGGAAGACGGAAGTCCCAAGGAAGACTGGATCCGGAAGATGGAAGTCCCAAGGGAGAGGACACAGTGAAGATTGGTAGGAGGCAGGATCCGGGAAGGAAGGTAGAAGAATGGCTCACAAGGTAGAGGGAGGCTGAAAGTGCAGGCAGACAAGGTACAAGGCAAGGACCAACTAATAACCACAGGGGAACCACCCAACTCAGAAGAGGGGAAAGGGAACCACCCTACCACAGGACAAGAGAAGGAAGGACAAGGCAAGGCAACTGCAGAATGTACCCGAGGGTACCAGGAACAAGGAGGACAGGAGTCAGGTTACAGGTAAGGACCCGAGGGTACCAGGAACAAGGAGGACAGGAGTCAGGTGACAGGTAAGGTAGGCACAAGGAACCGGCGAGGAAACACGATCCTAATCAAACCGCGTTGAGACGCAGTTTGAATGAACGACCGGGCTCCTTAAATAGGACTGCCAACCCCTAGGAGGCTTGGAACGCAAGCCGAGCCGACTCCCAAGCGTTGGTTGGCTCAGAGAGAGGCGTGGACCGCAAGGTCCTCCAAAGCGAGTACTCCGTGCAGCGCGCATGCGCGAAGAGCGCGGAATGGCCGCCCGCGCATGCGCTGACCAACCTGCCCAGGAAACCCGGAAGCGCGCGATGACCAGAACAACCCAGGAACCCCTAAGCGAAAGCGCGGGTACAGCCTCCAGGACGGGGCGCGCCGCTTCAAGTAAGTGGACCCCAATGCGGGCGGCGTGACAGACAGGGGGCACAGTGAAACTGTCTGGTTAGATGAGAATTTAGCTCCGATAAGGAAGGTACAAACTTTGCCCAATGCACATAGTTCACGTAGGAGTGGAACTCCCCCGAGTCTCAGTGTTACTTTGGATAGTACCTTAGTTCTTCAAGTAGCAACTACATGACTCTGGCTTTGATGGTTCTGCCTCTTTGTCAGATCTGTGAAGGCACAGGACAGCAAATCTATTTGTCAGACCAAGTCTGGAGGCGTTAGTTCAGGTATAGGATATACTAATTTATTTTCTTCTGGGTCGTAGATTACATCCCTGTATTTTATAAGCCAAAGATCTCAGACGTTGTTGGTTGTAGGGCTTTTGGTGTCTTTGTGTTGGGTCCATCAGAGGACCTCATGATCAGAGGGGATCTTCAGCTGTGCCTGTCTAGCCATCAGATGGAATTGCCAACTCAATCCGGCCAGTACAACTACAGTGTCTACTCATACCATGCACAGTTTTGACATCAGAAAATCACCTGGAAGGGTGCAAACAGTGCCATAGCTTCCTCAAAGTTATTCTTTGGGTATGCACCTATAAATGTGGTTCATGTCTTGTCGCCATCTATGACAAGATCTTCAGTGGCAACCCAATCAGTAGAACGTCGGACAATTTCAGCTTTTATGGATATTCTCCCCTGCTCGCTCTCAGAAGTGGATTTATGTTTAAATCGTAGACATATTCACAAACAGGGCATATGCCATTTCAAAAAACTGTAGCCCCACTCCCAGAGGCAGCTAGTAGCCACAACCATATACGGCCACACCCTTATTCCACTCACTCTTTCAAACTCAGTATTGGAGTTACACATTCCTGTTATGGAAGCTACCAAGGTACATTCGGCTTTACCCTAAACATAGTCACCATCCAGTGAAGCAGACACCACCAGCAGTGCTAGGCGGTATACACAGGGGCAACATAGTGCCCTGGGTTACCCTGATACTGAGGGCTCATTTGTATTTTTACCCTATATGAGGCCTCAGATGAGGGACGATTAGGGAAAATTTGGGTAAAAAAGTTAAGAAAAAATGAGTACTACTAATGCACAGAGGTGTAGGGTAGAACCTTTAGTCTCAACATCCACAGACTGCAAATAGGGACAGGTGGTATCCTTTTTACTTGTAGTGACTGGCTGAGACTAGTGTTACATTGTGCTATAAATGGCCCCAAAAAGCCTCTCACCAATGAAATCAAAGGAAGAGTAGGATCTTTTAGCTGGAGTGTCTTACAAATGATGAAATTTGCTTTCCTCAGACAGCATGTTGCAGTATTCCTTCTCAATACTGCTCTGCATGTGGTGTCAGCGAATGTAACTATATCATCTATGGATAATGCTGAAGACAGAACTTAAGTTTGCAAATCATAGAGCAAAATCACGGTAATCCATGTCTGAATTTACCAGTGGTTGCGTGACTGCCCTCTTAATCCTGTGTCTTGGCCTAACTGGCATGGTAATATTTATTTGTAATGCGCCTATACACAAGGCAACTGTTTCAAAGCGCTCAAGGAGGGCGGGAACAAGGGGGAAAAAAAACAACAGTCGTTCAGATCCCTTGAATTTCTGAGCGATACAAGTCTGCATAGGCAGAGTAAGTGCATATAATACAGTTAACATTATAGATAACAGCAAATAGGTCTGACGACGAATCTAAAGTTTTTCCAAGTGCAATGAGGCACCACCATGCAGGGAGGGGACACAGGAAAAATAGATAGTCAATCTTCAGGACATGGAATGTTCAGATCATGTAAGTGCACAGATGGGACAGGGAGAGGGGAGGACAACTGCAGGGGGTTAGGGGTAGTCCAAGTGTGCCCAGTTGGTCAGGAACTGGCTGGGGTAAGGACTGAGAGACGTCCTAGTGCAGTAGCGATGAGGCAAGTGCAGGACCAGAGGCAAGTGCATGAAGACTGGTGAGGGTGCCCAGGACCTGTGAGATTCTGAGGTCACCAGGCGGCCAGTAAGTAAACTGTGTGGAAAGGAGGGAGAGAGAGGTTAGCAGGGTAGAGGGAGAAAGAATGAAGATGAGAAGAGGAATGTCTGAAGGAGTTGCCAGAACTTAGGAGATTCGGCTCAAGACAGAGGGCGGCAAGGAGGCTATTCCAGAGGGAGGCCCCTGCTAAGGATAAAGATCTCCCTCCAAATCTCTGCTTTGAGAACCTGCTCACTCGCAGAAGGTTGGAGGTGGATGAGCGGAGGGCTCGGTAAGGACAGTATTTAGGTAGGTACTGTTGCAGATAGGTAGGTCCCAGGCCCCGGAAAGCCTTGTAGACAATGCAGAAGGTCTTGGACTTGATCCAAGCAGCCATGGGAGCCAGTGGAGGGATTTCAGCACCAGACAGATGCGGTCCCTGGGCTTGAGGCCAAGGATAAGTCTTGTGGTTCTGTTCTGCATGAGTTGCAGAGGGCGTTAAGCAGAGGCAGGGAGGTAGAGAAAGAGGCTGTTGCAGTAGTCCATCCTTGAGAGAAGCAGGGCTTTGGAGACAGTTAGCAACTGGGGGAAGGTGAGAAAAGGAAGAGTACCTCTAAGGAGGTGCAGCTGGTAGCTAGACAGAGGTTGTTTGCAGCATACCATGACTGAATTGCGTATAGACAGCCAGATATAAGCAAGGTAGATGAAGTGGCTGAGGGTAGCCTGAAGGAGAGTTGTGTGTCATCCACATAACACTGGAAGTTAGAGATGACGGTGGCAAACACACATGCCCAGGCTGTCATGTAGACAATGAAGAAGAACCAGGGGGATAGGTTAGAATCCTGGGGAACGCCACAGGTTGAAAGAGTGATAGTAGAGAGATAGGACCCAAGTTGCATCTGGGAAGTGGAGTGGGAAAGGAAGGAGGTTAACGATGCCAGAGCCTGACCGGTTATTCCTAGGGTGTCACAGAGATGTGCGATCAGGATGTTGTGGTTTACCGTGTCAAAGGCAGAGGAGAGGTCAAGAAGGATGAGGACAGAGGAAGAGTTAGTGTCAGAATTTGAGAGCAGGTCTTCCCAGATGTTCAGAAGAGCAGTTTCCTTGCCTCTGGATGCTGTAAAGCCAGACTGATTATCGTGGAGGCAACCAGCAGATTCAGTGTGGAGTGTGAGCTGAGAGATTTCCAACTTCTCCAGGAGTTTTCCCAGGAAAGGGGTGATAGAGATGGTGCAGTAGTTTGCCGGAATGGGGGGGGGAGGGGTCGGCAGAGGGTTTCTTAAGCAGAGAGTGCACAAGGGATTGCTTAAGAGAAGTTGGTAAAACTCCAGTGGCAAAAGATAGATTGCAGAGATCAGGCAAGGCTGGGGCGAGAGAGTCAATGTTGTTCTTAATGGTTTTGGAGGGGTAGGGGTCCACCTGTTTGGATGAGGCCTTCATAGACCGGACTAACCTGGCGACCTCATCGGGTGTTATGGGAGTGAGAAAGGAGAGAAGTGGTGGAGAAGCCAAGGGAGGCTGCAAAGGTGTTGGTGAATGATGTGGTGTGGAAGTGAGAGAAGAAAGGATTTCTTGGGTGTTTGCAGTGAAGTGTGCAGCCAGGGCCGAGCAAAGGTCCTGGGTGGGGGTGACAGAAGAGGAGGCTGCTGCAGGATTGGTCAGTTCCGTAAAGACTTTGAAAGGTTTGGCCATGCTGTTTGATGCTGCGAAGATGAGGGCTTGAATAAAGACTTTTCTTGGTCGGGTGAAGAGTCGATATTGCCTTTGAAGGAGGCGGCAGGCCAGTTTATCAGAGGATGCACCTGACGAATTCCATTTCCGCTCAGCTGCCCTACACTTGCGATTAAGGGCAGCCAGATCAGAGTCGTACCAAGAGTTGCACTTTCTGGAAGGCTTCAGTCGGACCCTCATGACAGGGGCAAGAGTATCAAGGGTGTTAGAGATAGAGATATTGAAGTTAGCAAGGGCTGTGTCAGGATGGGAGTCGGCTGCAGGAGTAGGAGGAGGCAAAGGTAGCCGCTGTCACTCTTTTCATGGGTCTAGTGACTGTGAGACTGAGTGTCCGTGGAGGGTGTACAGATGCAAGAGGAAAGAGGAGTTTCAAGTATGAAGAGAGAGAGAGTGGTCAGTCCAAGAGAGAGTGGTAGTGAGAGGGATAGAGAGAGGGATATCGGTAGAGATGAGAGCATCCAGAGTGTGACCCGCTGTGTGTGTGGAGCCAGAGGGTAAGATAGAGAGGGAGAGAGAATCGCATAGGTTGTGTATAGGTACTGAGGAGTCAGGGGAGTCCAGATGGATGTTGAGGTCACTCAGCAGGAGAAGTTGAGAGGAGGAGGGTAGAGAGGAGGCCAGGTCAGCCTATTCAGAGAGGAAGAGAGTGGTCTGTCAAGGTGGCCGATAGAAGGTGGCCATGAGGAGAGAAGATTTAGGAGACATTGAGAGCCTGAAGACTAGGCACTCAAAGGAGGAGTAGGCCTGAGTGGGGATGATGGACACAGGTATCCATTCTGGGAAGATCAAAGCCACTCCCCCTCCTGACCCCTTGGGCCTGAGCACAGAGAGGATCTTGAAACCGTCAGGGAGGAGTGTGTCAAAGCTTGTGACAGAGCTGTCCTTGAACCATGTCTCTGTGATGGTGGGCACATCTAGATCCATGCATTCAAGGAGGTTGCAGATGTCAGATGAGTGTTTGACAGTAGATCGAGAGTTAAGCGTGGCAATGTGGAGCAGCTTGCCATCTTTGAAGGTCTTCCGTGGGAGGGGTGTAGGGAACGGTGACCCCCCCCTCGCGAGGGTGGCAGGAGAGCCAGAGGGATAGCAGAGGATGGTGGAGGAGGCAAGGCCATCAAGGGAGCCGTGACAGTGAGACAAGGCAAGGGCGCCTGTGCAGAGGAGGAGGAAGGAACAGTAGGCAAGGGAGCCTGTGCAGGGGAGGAGGAAGGCACAGTAGACAAGGGAGCCAGTGCAAAGGTGGAGGAAGGTACAGCAGGCAAGGCAGCCAGTTCAGGGGGAGAGGTAAGGTTTGATAGGCGGGGAAGCAGCCTGCCAACGAGAAGAAGGATGGGTTGAGGACCCTGAACCATGATGGTTCCATTCGATAGACATTGATAATGACCCTGGAAATTGCAAATAGGTCAAGGAGGACCTCCCAGCGGGTGCCACCATTAATGGGAGAAGATGCAATAGGAGAAAGACGACCATGTACTGGGTCCGTAGGTTGGGAGTTATATGCGAGTTATATATTTGCTCCACCCTGGAATCACGCTTTGACTTGCATCTACGCAAATTGATATGGGCAAATAGGACACTGCACATCAAACGGGAGATTTTACTAAAATATTTTACTAAAACCTCTTCGCTATGGAGGGTGCAGGGTCGAGGACCTTCGAAAAATACTGTGCTCAGCTCAGCTCAGGCACATATCATGCAACATATTTGTACACCACAGCTACATGTATGCCTAGAGAAGGCCAAAACACATTTGCATTTTCTCCACAGCACTATCATTTATTGATTCTGCTGAGCCAATTGCGGTTCTAGAGCTGTGTAGACTAAGTCGGGACTCACTAAATGCTGCCCCTCTGTGTTTTATTTGGACAGAAATGAGGGCCTCACAACTACTTTTGATTTTAGAACTATGAAGGTATTAGATGAACTTGGCTTGGTCAAATTTGAGGGTCTGTTCCTAGACTGGATGGTTTTTTGAGTATGTCTATATACATGCACATTGGGTGAATGACCAATAGTCTTCTGGGATATAAGGTTACAGAGCACCACCTGAGCTTACATTCCCACCATTGTAGACAAAGCCTAGAAAAGTGCAATATTGCAACTACTAATTCATCCAGAATTTTACTCTAGACCATTTTCAGTGTTCTACAAACTGGCAGTATCCCCAAAGTCACTGGATGTGGCCCCTAAGAGGTGATGGGACAAAGAAATGGAAAGGGAATCAAATGTTGACACATGTTAAAATAGTAACCTTGAACTATCGATAAAAGCAGTTGCAGTACAAGTAGCTTATGCAATTCTGTCACATCCCGTAGATAATTAGAAATTTCAAATCAGACATTAGATAATTGTCAGAGGTGAAGGCTCCCATACAACAATTTCTTATTGATTTTCTTATAAGATCTTACATAAATCCAACTTCATATGTATATGGTTTTAGAAGAATTTAATAGTATTCCAGTGTCATATAAGTTCTTATAATATTATTGCTCTGAAAATTCAACTGGTTTCTCACAAGTTCTTATAAGGTGCTTATATGAATCTTATAATGTCGAAGAAAAATGGTAGGGATATAGGGATACCCTTTAACTCACTGACACCTGGGGCAATTTAATCAATGAAAAGAAGCACACATTGGTGGCACTAATTTAGAAAACACTTAGAAAATCACAGACCTTCATTTTTAATTAAAATATCATGACAAATATGTCACCCCCCCCCTCCCATAAAAAGACCTGGATTCATAGGTGTTAGCAAAAAAAAATCTAAATTTATTTCGAAAAACTAAACACATTTTTTAAAAAACACAAAAAGTTGACTCAACATCCACATTTAATTAAATAAAGTCACATACAACAATCCATTCTCACAGCTAATTAGTAACTATTTATACACAAGCAACCATCATACTAAATCACTCCATACAAATAACCTAACAAAGTGCTAAGTGCTCTAGCCGTCAAGCAAGGCTAACCATTTTTATATACAAGTTTCTTCATCAGACAATATAACATCTAGAAAATTGATATTGTCCATAAGGGTCTATACTCTCTTCGTAAGACAGCATAACATCCGTAATTTACTGTTGTCCGTAAAAGTCTATGCTCTACTAGCAGAGGTTGTGCTTCCTTTAATGTCACCACTTTTAAATAAAATGATCACATCTTTTTATTGATTTTACCTTAACAGAAAAAGAGAACAAACCAACACAGGTACGTAGAAGCATGATACAGTAGTCTCCACAGGGAGATATAAACACAGTGACATAATAAAACAGAAGATGCCAGCCGGCGATCGTACGCCATCTTAGAAATCCGGTATCTAAACAAAACAGACTATGAAATTCCCTGAACCCTCCCCTACCCATTTGCCCATATTTTCAAGAATGTCTCGGGGCAGGCCCTCGTCCTGTGCATGCTCTTCTCTAGGGATGATGCAATCCATTGGCTCATTTTCGGATGCTACGCCGAATTCCAGGATGCTCCGATCAACCTTTTGACAAGCCCCATTTGTCACCACCAGAAATGCTTTTTCAGGGTTTTGTGAACCCGGTGTCCTCCCAGATCCCCAGCAGAGCCAATTGTGGTTCTAGTGGCACCCGAGTACCCACTGTAGCAGACAATTTATGCAAACATTTTTCTCAGAAGACCGCGACACAATCCCACAGACACATTTTTCTCAGAAGACAGCGACACAATCCCTCAGTCTGTGATAAAAGGTACCGCCCCCCTGTTCACATCTAAGACAGGCATCGCTCCCCACAACGCCCCACTTGGCCAATGCGGTGCAGGAGTAGTATACCCGGTGGAGTATCTTGAATTGTAGTAGCTGGAGTCTAGCCGCGATTTCCACTACTCTTGGAAACATTAAGGCCTCAACCCAACCCTCTGGTTCTAACCACCCTACATCCCCTTCCCACCTCTCCTTCAGCAAGCTAGTTCCTTGGCCCCAAAATCTGTAATGACCTTATATAGCTGGACGTTACCTTGGAGGGCAAACTTGATGAGAGCAAATTAGCCTCCAGGGGTGAACGCCTCTGAATTTCTTCCAAGAGGGAAACTGAGCCCTTATAGCGTGCCCAATTTGCACAAACCGCAACTGTTCCCGTATTTCGATTGCAGCGTCTCAAATGAGCAGAGTCGGCCCTCCTGCACCACATCTGCTAGGGTGGCTATCCCCAGTGCCTCCCTGCTCCTAAAATGTCCTACTTTTAGCAATTCAGTCAGGTGTGCATTATGCCAAATGGGCTGGTCAAGGGGGTCGGTCTACCCTCCCACCTCCAGCCGATGTCCTGGTGTGCTTCGACCCATATTTGGCAAATGTGCTGCATCAACCCGGGAAGAGCCTCCCTCTACCTCGCACCCCCCCCCCCCCCATGCAATACCTGGCTTGGTGCCCTTCATCCTCCTACACTCAATCGCAATGTGAGGGAGTGCCGGGTTGCCATACAACCAGTCATTTACTACCCCAATTGTGCTGCTGTAAGGAAGGCATGGTATCATGAATAAAGACAAACACAAATGATGCACAGTTTAAGGGTGTTTATTTAGCAAAGATGGGGTGGTAGAATGCCTATCTAGCCCTATATGTAAGGATGGGAGCAAGCTTGACCATCAAATAATAAATAACGCAGTCCTAGTAGTGTCTTGTCAAATCAAAATGGCCTATACTAAAAAACCTATTGCCAATCCTTATGCTATAACAAATGTGTGAGGGTAAAAAGGTGTATGCAAAAGAAAACAGTGTAAAGGGGAATATGTATCAGGATGACTGAACAGTGGGGTTCCCTTCCCCACATTTTCAGCGCAGGGCAACGTGGCACCTTCAGGCTTTGTAATACTCTCTGGCTTCTTCGGCTCAAGGATGCAATTTGGGACATAAGCCAGGACTTTCCGCGACAAAGTCTCTTTCCAAAACAAAGTTTAATTCGCAGAATGCCTGGGCACACACAAAGAAATGTCCTTCTCTTTAGGATCTCAAAGTTCTCATGGCTGAGGTTCACAGTTCAAACTGGGTCTCCTTCGGTCAGGCTCGAACCCCTTTGAAACACAAAGTCTCAGTCGGGCTCGGATCCTTTTTAAACACAACGTTCATTTACAGGTCTCTCTCAGCTGGCCTTGGACCTTTCACAAATTCCTGTAGGTCTCCCTCAGTCGGGTTCAGACCTCTATCAACAAGAAGCACCTGATTCCACGTAGGTCTCCCTCAGCCGGGCTCGGACCTTACAATCACAGCACTGGTAGGGGTTTCCTTGCCCTAAACTACCAATCCCTTGATTTCACAGTTTCTCTCAGTCTTAAATGTTCATCTAAAAAGAAACTTTCGATTGGGCACTTTCACTATGCCGGACCACTCTGTTACTCTGTAGCATCTGTCCACAGTTCACAAGTTATAGGCAAGGTGCAGATGTCTTCGTGGTTGTATTTCCACTACATGTCCCATAAGGCACGTTTCCTTATGGTTAAATAGTGGAGGTCATGCTCACAAGAAAAGTTCATATATTTCAGACAAGTTCCTGCTTCAGCTTTACATGCGTGACGGATTTCTCCTCACTCAGAAACTCACCGGCCATGCGATGCTGTCGGGAAAAGATTTGCGGCTCTCAGATCTGAGGTCAGGTTCTCGCCACCTGCCCCTCTGCCTCCACGGGATCAACATCCACTCAGGGAAAGCAGCACTAGCCAGTATCTGGCCTGCTGCGAGCAGCTCCCCTTGCTTTTTGGCTCTCTCTCCAGGCTGCAAGTCTCCAGCCACACCGGGTCAGCGTTCCAGCGTCTCGCTTTTCTTTGGTCCGAGTAGCAAGTGGGGCTGGGATTGAGAAGGTTATCCCTTGCTGGACTCAGCCATGCATCCTCCCTTCAGTTCTCCCAACTGCTGTTTTCTGTTCTGCCAGGAACTCCACCTTTTATACACCTGGGCTTCTTTAATAGGCTGCAGGGTCGAGTTCTGGGCTGGGTCTGCCTGCCCTTGCCTGACTATTAGTGGGACAGTCCAGTATTAGCATGGGACAGTCTGTCTTCTGTCTCTCAGTGTGGGTTTGAGTAATCTTTATTCTTCTTAGTCGTCTCCTCTACTTCTTAGTGATTTTTTAAATTGGGGAGGGGAGTTGTGATGGAAGAATTGTCCTTTAAAGGCAGAATGGGTGTGATTGTGATTGAGCGCTTGACCCTGCTTGGTCTGAGTGGGGCAGGGCCACTGCATATTACTAGAGGTATTCTTTGTAGTTGTAGTACATGGGTGGGGTGCTTAGTATGCAGTGGGGTAAGGGAATTATGGGCGCTGTAGTTTTCTGTTGCGACAGTAGATAGCTTGTGTACGGACACGTCCGTAAAGGAGGGATGTATTAAATGTCTTCTGGGTTTAGAAAAGGGGGGGGACTAGGTTACTTTTAAGGGTCAAAAGATGGCTTAATTTCACATGGTGTTTTCTCTTTCTGGTTTTTAAGTTAAAGAGTTGGGGTGCGACAGGATTCTGCTGACAATATCCTCCAAAGACAGAGGGTTTCGAGTAGGGGCGTGTCGGACAAAAGGGGGGAAATACCGTGTCTCACCTGAGGGCATTCCTCCAACAGTCCTCAAGGACCCCCTGTCTAGGTGATCCTCCCGCACCGGTCCACCACCAGGGTCGGTTTCCAAAGGTGATGGCCGTGCACAGGCCACCTGGACAAAGAATCCCCAGGGTCTATATGTGAAACCACCCTTGGGTTTCTCACAGCCACAAAGTAGTACCTCTGGAGGTTGGGCAGGCCTATTACCCCCCCCATACCGACTGCTGCAGTGTCTTCAATGCCACATGCAGCTGCTTCCCACCCCAGAGTAGCCCACGTAGGAATTCATTCGATTTCTGTAAAACTGTGCTTAGTGATTGGAAGTGGGGCATTCTGCAAGACAGAGGAATTGGGGGGGGGTGTTCACATTTTAAAAAGAGCCACTTTGCCCAACATGGTCAATGGAAGAGTTTGCCCATGCATTATGTCTAGTGCAAACCTATTCACAATGGGGGAGAGATTAAGCCGGGAGGAATCTGATAAATTCAGGCTCAGGTGGATGTCTAGGTACTTGAAACCTGAAGTCGCAATTGCGTGCTGGCAGTCCAGCGGAATTGCGTACACCCCCCTGCAACCGGACACAGAAAGACTCTTGCCAATTAACTATGAGCCCACTGAAGCTTTGGTATGCCATCAATATGCAGACCACTACCGGGCCTGAGACGCCTGGGTTGCTCATGTAGATTACCAGATCGTCAATGTATAGTGCGGCCCCTCCCCCCCAAGGCCATCTGAATCCCACAGTTTTTGGGGTCTCTCTGAGTTGTCTCGCAAGCGGCTCAACTGCCAGTGTGAACAATAGCGAGGATAGGGGGGCATCCCTGCCTTGTACCCCGTCCGAAGGCGAAGGTCTGAGAAAAGGCTCTGTTCACTCTATTTGTTGCCACCAGAGAGGTGTAGAGCAGGAAAACCCAGGACAAGAATTTGCCACCAAACCCTATGCGACCCATCATCTCCCAAAGCGAGTCCCATCTCACCAAGTCAAATGCCTTTTCAAAGTCGATTGAAAGGAGGGTCAGTTGGTTTGGTATTTCCGCAGCCAAGGCTATGGTGAGTTGCACCATGTGTGGTTCATCCGTGTGGACCTGGACCGCATGAATCTGCACTGATCCGGGTGAATAAGGGAGCCGATTAGCCCGAGTAAGCGATTGGCTAGGACCTGGTCGGGGATCAGCCTATAGGAGGAGCACTGTTCCGGTGGCTTACATAGCTTCGGGAGAACCACTATGCTCGACATTGTAAGATCCGTCGGGAGGCACCCATCCTGTCTGCACTGCATAAAAAAGCAATGCAATTGTCCGACCACCCATTCCCCCAGTTGCTTCCATACTTCCACCGGGAAACCATTGGGTCCCAGCGCTTTGCCCATCTGAATCTGTGCCACTGCCGCAGAGATCTCCTCTTCATAGATGTCTGCATGCATACCCAAAACCTGCTGGTCAGTGAGTTTTGGAAGTGGCACCCGGTCCAACATAACCGCCCTCCCTACCCCCAAGCACCCCGTCAAGGGACTATAGAGTGCTACGTAAAATTGGGAAAAGGCTTACGCAATATCTGTGTCGTCTATCAAGTAACTCCCTTGTGCATCCTGCATAGATCGCACATGCCCGCTCCCCCCCGTATTCCTTCTCTCCAGCAAGTCCAAAATGTTCCTTGCCTTGTCGCCTGCTTCATGTATCTGGCTTCGTCTATCCCAGTGCGCCTCCCTTGCGTTATCCAGTGCCACGTTGTGCAGGGACTCAAGATCTTGTCTCTGGCGCCTCAAAGGAGAAGTACTCCTGCTCCACCTGTCCTATCGCCCTCTCCGCCTCCTCCACCGTCATTGCGTGCTTCTTGCCCCTAGCTGCTACCAGTGAGAGCACCTCGCCTGCAGTGTTGCCTTGTAGCCCTCCGACAGTGTAACAGGGCGGTTTACAGTCCCTGTATTGATAGCATGTTTTCCTCAGTCATGGTGGACAGATCTTCCACAAATTCCGGGTCCCCCGGTAGCAGGAACTCAAGCGCCAGTGCCCAGTGGGCCTGGACTGCCCGCTTTTCAGCTCGATGATCAGTGCGGAGTGGTCTGATATCCCGCTGGCCAAGAACCTAGCGGACAACAGCCTATGCGTTATGTCAGATGGGATTAAAAAAATGTATCTATCCTGGACATAGAAGCATGAACCCCATAGGAAAAAAGAGAACCCCCTTCCCGTTGCATGCAGCCATCTTCATGCATCCACCCAGTCCAGGGCGGCTGCGAAGGAGCACAGTTTAGTGCAAAGCGCCGGGTTCCTGGTGCCATGTGCATTCTATCTAGACCCCGGTCCATCACCTCTTTGAAGTCCCCCCCACCACCCAAATGTCAGCAGGGCACGGCCCTGAAGGGTGATCCCCTGTAGTTCTGAAAGAAGGTCAGGCACCATTGGCGTGGGCGCATATACAGCCACCATGCCCCACGTGGCACCCCACAGCTATCCCCTGGCCAATACAAAGTGCCCTCTGGGGTCCTACTTCACCTCCTCAGGCTAAAACGGGAATCTCTTATGCAGGAGAATAAGTGTCCCTTGGGAACCCCTCAAGAAACCTGCATGGAATGTCACCCTGTAGTTGGTTCTAAGGAAAAACCTGCACTCTATTCCCGCTAGATGTGTCTTCGTAAGGAATACAATGTCGGGGGACTGTCTATTGAGGAACTGCAGCACCAGCCTGTGCTTAACACTCGAATATAGCCCGTTGACATTCCAGGTCATCAGCGACACCTTCCCACTATGAGCCATCATCCGAGAGAAACCTTGTAATACCTCTGGCCTTTTGCCTCAGATCGTTCCACCCGCTGTCCCCCCTGACCCACCCTGAGACACTGCATTTACTTGTGAGACTTCCTCATTCTCTACATACTTCACCACACATGCTCCGCCAAACAACCCAACTCCCCCCCCTCCCCGTACTTTCCCCCCAAACCAGAAGCACCAGGCCCCTCGCCCTTCCCTAATCACCGGGCCAACTGTCGGCTCCCCGATAGGGAGCACCACCACCTCAGGTCTGGTCTACCGGCAGGTGAAGGCAACTTCACTATGCCCCCTGCAAAGCGATTCAGCTGGGCTGAACTCTGCTCCTCCTTGCTGCCGCTCAGCAGTACGCTGCCGGCTGTTATGGTGGGTACAGGGCCGTGCAGCTCCCTCTGCCCAGTCCATTGGTCAGCGGATCAGGTTGTTCCACGTCTGCCCGGGCCAGGTTGTACCATCAGGGGCATGCAGCTGTGCACAGGTCGTGCCCACCGCTCTTCCCTGGTCCTCCCAGTCACACAGCTCGCTGTGGGTACCCCCTATACAGCTCTGGGCATGCATCTGAAATGGTGCCTGGTCCCTCACACTGCAGCCCACTTTTCAGTCGCTATTTTAAGGACTTACCGGCAGGTCCAGGCTGGAACAGAACGTGGCCACCAGTCTGCAGCAGCGCCAGTGCAGATTTCACTCATGGTTGACTCAGGAATCACGGTTATAAAGCCAGGATGTCGGCAGCGTTGGCGGGGCCTCCGAGGCTCACGTCTGCATTTGTTCACTGCTGAACAGCAGCCCCTTTAATGTCACCACTTGGTGATGTGTCGATGATATTCCATCGCTAGTTTTGACTATGCAGTGAACACATCTCTAAAATAGACAGTCTTCCCTAACACCAGAAAAGCTACAAAAACAATTATAGTCTTAATGAGAACTCATACTACTATGTACCAGGTCAGCTGATATATAGGGAGAAACATTACATACCTCTGCCTTGTTTTTTAGAGGGTTTAACTCTATGGTGAATTGAATGACCATAAACATCGATTTCAACCGTTTGTATTAAACCTGGAAAATGTATAGAGAATTTCATGCTCCTAGTAAACATATCTGTGAGCATGCATTCCACTCCCCTTTACCTCACTCTCTGCTTCCCTCAAGCACAACTCTGAGCTCAAACAGGGCGAAATATTTACTTAGAAATTATTCCTTCCCGACTTGCAAAAACCATCATCGGCTCCATTTTGTTCCAAAACTACTCATAATATCAATAAGAGCCCCAGCAAAGTTGCAATATACTCCAGCATCAGACCAGCCTTTATATATAATATAAAGTTTAATAGTCTTCCCTAAGCAAAACATGCTACCATCTTTGCATAAGAATTGAAAATGAGTGAAAAAAGACTTTCAAATCAATGTTTGTGTAGTTGGACGTGGGTCCGCTGTACACTTTGTCCAGCCAGTCCGCCACGGCTCCATCTGTCCAAATATAATAGTAAAGCATAAAGATTGCTCCAATATTGAAACCGAACCACTGTCATATTAACTCTTGACTAAACTGAAGCTCTAAAATCTACCGAAGTCAGTGGAAAGCCTGGTTAAAATATGCTATCCATTGTAGAGCCAATGAAATACTGCAGGAATAGTGCCTGAATGGAGCCCATGTTACACAATAATGTTCTAGACAATCCAGCAACAATAACTGTGTATTGTTTCAATTCGCAAAGTATGCCTTAATGTATACATAATGTGAGAAATCTGAAGGGGTCTCACCTGCTAGTCCCCAGAGATCTGTCGTCCAGGTGACCAGGACAGGGCTATCGCTATTGGATCCAGTTCCTGGGGGTAGACCAGTGGGGGTGGATCACCTGGGCGAGGGGTCTTTGGGGAGTGGAAATGGGACACTGAGGGTTGAGACACGGTATCCCATTCCTTTTCGCCTTTCCCCTTTCCTACCCTGTAGGATATTTAGAAGCATAAGCCCCCGCCCCCTTTTCCAACATGAACACTTTCTTACACGGTAACAGACAATGAAGTAGCACCAGAGCCGTTTACCCGACATGTCCCAGCAAACGGGTCTAGCAGAGTGAGGCATTTGACAATAACCAGGCACACATGATGGCCCAAGGCAGAGCACGAAAGCACACTTCGAGCAAGGCACGAACGCACAAGAAGACAGCTACACCAAACCAGCAGTTCAAGCGGAGGAGAAAGGCGGCGAGACCTGGAAGTACACCGAAGAGGGAACTGCCCTTGCCCTTTTCAACTCAGACCCCTGAAGCCTCCGAAAGAGAAATCATGTGACCGGGAGTTACAGCTGCCATGCGGAGCAGCAGATGTCAACAGTGCATAGGGGTCTCCCACATTGATAACGCAGGAGGAGAGGCAAGCTGGCTACCGTGGTATTATCCTTGACTCCAGAGAATAAAGAAGCCAACAGGTTCAACAAAGCTGGTGAGTCGGAGGAAACTGATAAGAAAACCGAACTGTGTTCAGCCCAAGGTTGCAAGTAGCAACATTTTTTTAACGCAAGGAATTTACAAGAAGAATACCTTGTGTGTGTGTGTGTTTGAACTTTAAAGAAAGCCCAGCTGAGATCCAGGTGCAGAGGGGTCCGGCGCTATGTGGGTGCTCATTTGGAAGACTCTGACCGGAACCTGTTTTGAAACTACAAGAACCAGAAAGCCCTAGGGGAGGCTGGCGTAAGGCATCAGAGTGGTCCTACAAGGGTCACGTCAAATTCCTTCTACAATTGAAAGTCTCTGACCTGTTGCCAGAGGAAAGCTAGGGAAAGGGAACCCTGCTTTCCACCCCGATTGTGAATTGTGATAACTGGAAAATGTGAACCCAACAGCGGGATGCCAAAAGAAAGCTCGAAGGAAATCCTGCTTTCTGATGAAAAGGAGCAATGCATGAACTGCATTAGGAATACATGATCTGTGTTAAAGAAAGGCCCTAGTGAACCCGACTGAGGGAGGCCCGAGTTGTAAGAAGGATCCAAGTCGGGCAGAGGGAGATCCTAGGGACGAAGAACAATTGCCCAAAGTGAAGGCTACGAAAGAAGAATCTGTGAATCAGCAGGTCTTCCAAGGCAAGAGACTTTACCAGGAAAGAGACGTAGCCTCTGAAGGCTTTGACATCGTTGAAATGGAGCAGTAAATCTTGTGCTGACGAGGCCCAGGAGTGTGCTGTGCTTAGAAGTCCCACATTGTCACGTGCTTAAAACGTGGGGAAGGGAAACCCAGCCAGACCATCCTGACTTATCATTTTGTGAACACTTCTTTCTTTTCTGGTGAACAATATCCCATACTCTTTTTTAACTCAGTAGTAAGGATTGGCAATACGTTTTTTAGTATAGGTCCTTTGTATTTGACAAGACGCCACTAGGAGTGTCTTATTATTATTTCATGGTTGTAGCTTGCTCCCATCATAGATTTAGGTTTATATTAGGCGTCTATCTCACCCATTATAAGGTTCAATAAAACACCCTTGAACTGTGATCACCTGTGTCTGTCTTTACTGTTTCCACCAGAAGTTCCTTACAATAATCAAAATTCCATAAGGCATTCTAGCCTGTGATGTCCAAAGCACCCAACTTTACATTGCCCTTCCTCTGTATACATCATTCTGGCTGTAATAAGACAACTACATAAAGGACAAATTAAAATGCCCAGTAGCTGTCATTCTAATTGTTAAGTTCAAGCCATCAATGTAACTGTCAGTTTGATACAACTAAAACTGTTCTTGGACTCTCAACCTAGTTTCTACCACCTCAGCACTGGGGCCTTGTACCTTTTCTAAAGCCCACCATTTAATGTCCTGAGAACAATGACCTGCTGACAAAAAGTGTTCAGCTAAAGGAGCTGCGAGTTCCTTTACTCTGATTTGCGAACAGTGTTCCGTAATGTGAATTTGTACTGATCTCAAAGTCTTTCCTATATAATCTTTCTTGCAAGTACATTGAATCAAATACATTACATTGGATCTATTGCAAGTGGTATGAATCTTTAAAGTCCATGTCCTCTCCTTCACTGAAAAGTGTTTCATCTGCACAGTATATTTGCATACATTGCAATTCCCACACAGGTAATGGCCTAAAACAGGTCCCAACCCCCACATTTGGCCAATTGAGATTGATTGTGTGCTAGCTTTCTTCCTATCTGCTCTAGTAAGAAGCTGTTTAAAATGCTTCTCTTTCTTAAAAGCAAATAGGGGAGATGACAGTCCTCAAGCTGAAATAAATGCCAATTCTTAAGAATCCGTTTTCTGACGGCATTACTATGAGTGCTGAATGTGGTTGTACAAACTAGGCTGCCTGTTTTATCGGATTGTTTGGGGCATAATAAGCCCTCTATAGCCTGAAATGGGGCTCTCTTCGAAGATTGCCTCAATAATCTATTGGGGTAATCTCTGTTTGTCAATCCGCGAGTAAGAATCCTCGCCTGTTCCAGATAATCTTCCATGCTTGAACAATTACACCTCGCTCTCAGGAACTGACCATAAAGAATATTGTTTCGTAATGCTTGTGGATGAAAAGAGCTGTAATGCAATAAAGTGCTTTTTTCAGTCTCTTTTCGATATAGACTAACTGCCAAAATACCTTGGAGAACTTTGATGTTTAAATCTAAAAAGGGAATCTCCTAATGATGGCTATTCAGAGGTCTGATTACAGCCATTAATACAAGGCAAACAATCTTTTAAAGAACTCTGATTCGAATCCCAGATCATTAAAATGTCATCAATATACCGCTTGAAAAGCTTAATTGCCGAGAGGAATGATATGGTGGAAGAGAAAATGTATGACTATTCAAATTTGACCTTGAACAAGTTGGCAAAGTTGGGTGCGGTCTTTCAATTATCTTTATTGGTTTTTAGCATTTTAACAAGCAAATACCGAACATGCAACAAGATGTAATAATTCATTCTCCTTCATAATACAGTTCCCGTCCTTTCCATAATAGTTTCCCAAATTCATAAACAGATCAACATTCCTAAAACTCCTTATTCAGCAAGATTAGCGAAGGAAAGATTAATTCACAGGAAAAAGGAAAGAAGAAAGAAAGCGAGGAAGGAGGGAAAGAGGGAGAGAAAAAAAAGGTAGTTCATTAAGCCAATAATTCGTAGTGGATATCAAGGATTCATAAAGTGCCTTATCATTTGAGGTTGAAAATACATATGTTCCTTTTCTGAAAAATGGTCTAAGACTGGGTTCCAAGTTCTTATAAACTTCGGGAGTTTCCCTTCAAGTATGGCTGTAAGATTATCCAATCCCAGTAATTCCCACACCTTAACCCACCAATATGCTATCTGTGGCCCTTCCACAGATTTCCAAAATCGGGCTCTTGTATTTCGGGCGGCAATAAGTAATTGCAAAATCAAAGCAGCCCTGTGTCACGTCATCGGAAAAAACCCATCTTCCGGCACATCTCCTAATACTAATACTGTTGCGTCCATGGGGAGCAAACAGCTTGTTATCTCCTTAATTTTAGACCTCACCTCCAACCAAAACGTTTGGATAATTGAACAATGCCACCACATGTGAGCAAGGTCTCCCTGCTCTCCACAGCCATGACAACACGCGTCTGGGTGTTCCGGATCCATTGCGTGAAGCCTGCTTGGGGGTAGGTACCGCCTGAAGCAGACTTTAATGGCGTTCTCCCTTACTGTGGTGCATCTCGAACTCTTTTGGGCTCTGTGCCAAATCCACTGCCATGACTCCCCTGAAATTTCTAGGCCTAATTCTCTTTCCCAGGCTAACATATATGGGAGTTTCTCCTCTAATGGGGCATTTTCTAAAAGCCTGTAGCATGTGGCCATCTTATGAGATTGTTGCCCCTCTAGAATCTTGAGTTCTATACCAGTCGGAGTTCGTAAAGCGGCTTGGCGGGTGTCCCTGTTTGTTAACCAGTGTCGGAGTTGTATGTATTTAAATCGTTCTGTTTCGGGGATCCCGAATTTTACCTTGCATTCTTGAAAGGTCAGGGGTTCCTGAGATGCATATAAATCCCTCAGCCTCAAGGGTTTATCTGAACCCCAATTTTGGTAAGATTTGGCACACAATCCCGGCGTGAATGCGGGATTCTGAGAGATGGGGGACAATGGGCCCAACCCTGATACAATACCCCTCTGCGCACATGCCCTATCTCAACTTCGAAGAGTGGCTAGAGTAGCGGGTAATAGTTCGTCCTGACACCTCCGAGCCTCCTTGGGCAAAAATGGGAAGTGAGCTAGGGGGAATGGAGTCAATGCCTGTTCAATCTCCTGCCATCTGGGAGGTTCCCGGGAGTTCCCCCAAGACAGCACCACCGCTACTTGGGCTGCCATGAAGTATCGCGAAACCGAGGGAAGGCCCAGACCTCCCATCATGCTTCCTCTTGTTAGGAGCATGTGGGGAACCCTTGGTTTTTTCCTTTTCCAAATAAACTGGCCAATCTCTTTTTGCATAGCTATAAATTCATTCTCTGGAACGAATATTGGCAAGGAATGGAAAGCATAGAGGAGTTTCGGGATGAGAGACATCCTAACTGCACTAACCCGACCTAGCCACAAGATCTCTTGGGAATCCCAGCGGTGCAGCCACTCTTTGGCTTCTTTAAAAAGAGCAGGGATATTTGCTTTGTAGAGGCCAGCATAAGTCAGAGTTAATTTTATTCCTATCTCAGTATAGGACCATGAAATTTGTGATGTAGCTAATATGTCACCCAATCTGGAGGGGTCTTCAGTTAGAGCCATTCCCACAGATTTAGCTGAGTTCACCCTAAAGCCAGAGATTGAGGCAAACTGCGCCAGGAGATTCATAAGAGGCAGAATTGAGCTGGGGGCGTCATTTAGAAAGCAAAACAAATCATCTGCATATAGAGCTACTTTATGACATGCCCCTGCTACCTCAAAACCACAAATCTCTGGGTGGAGCCTAATGTGTTGGGCTAGGGGCTCTATTGCTAATGCAAAAACCAGAGGTGACAGGGGGCAACCCTGCCTAGTGCCTTTCCCTAAAACAATCAGTGGGGTCCAGTTCTTGTTCACCTTAACTTTGGTTGAAGGAATCTGGAAATTTGAGAGAACCAATTTCGAAAACCCAGAACCAAAACCGAACCCTTCTAATACAGCTTCTATGTATTTCCAGGACATACTGTCAAACGCCCTATGGGCATCAAAAGACAGTAAGGACAATCTCCCTGGGATCTTCGGAGCCAAGGCTATGAGGTCTATAGCACGTTGCACATTGTCGTATGTTGAACGATCGAGTATGAATCCTGTCTGATCATTCATAATTAATGAAGGGAGAATCCTTCCTAACCGTCCCGCAATAATTTTGCCGAAGAGTTTTGCTTCTGTGTTTAACAGAGCAATTGGCCGATAGGAAGCACAATTCGTAGGGTCTTTCCCGGGCTTCAGCACCAATGTTGTGGCCGATTCGGCCATTGATTTGGTCACGACGCCTGTTTCCCAGACCACATTAAATAGTTTTGTAAGGTAGGGGGAATAACGGTCCTGAAAGTTTTATAAAATTTATTTGCGAAGCCATCTTGCCCTGGGGACTTACCTAAAGGAAGGGATCTAATGGCTGTGTCTGTTTCCTTCAGCGAGATAGGTTTCTCCAAAAGTTCCCGGAACTCCAGAGAAATCTGCGGGAGATGTGTCTCTTATGTGGGGGCTGAGTGTTCCCTGAAAAACTTTTCAACTATCTGAAGC
The DNA here is from genome assembly GCF_040938575.1 of Ambystoma mexicanum. Taxonomy (NCBI): domain Eukaryota; kingdom Metazoa; phylum Chordata; class Amphibia; order Caudata; family Ambystomatidae; genus Ambystoma; species Ambystoma mexicanum. The sequence continues at coordinate 757,183,573 of NC_090939.1, forward strand.
TTCTTTGTCTCTGAGTATACTTGCTTCCCTGCAGAGTCTTTCAGGGATTCTATATGATTGCGCCTCGCTTGTTTTTTAAGTTTAGCCACAAGCAGTCGATTGGCTTCATCTCCTTTTGAATAATAGTGTTGCTTAGTGCGCATCAAATCATAAGCTGCCCGACTTATATGATAAGCGAGCGCTTTCTGGGCCACTCGTATATCTCCAAGTGACCGTCGGGAAGCCCTATTTTTATGCGCCTCTTTCTTTTGCAATTCCAGTTCCAATTGGGCTTGGATTTGCCTCCTGGTCCTCTTCCTTTCTACCGTGTAGGCTATAATCTGACCCCGAATTACCGCTTTTGCTGCATCTCATACCACCGCGTAATCCGTCTCTTCTTGATCATTGTCTGTGAAATAATGAGTTACAATGTCTAAAATATGGGAACAGAATTGAGGGTCACCCAAGAGGAACTCATTCTACAGCCATGTATGTGCAGGCTCCGGGGCATCATCTGGGAGGGCGGCTAGGGGGGGTCATTGTTAACAGTACCGGGGCATAATCCGACAAAGTCTTCGGGAGGTTCTATATGTTAGTTGCGTGCAGAATGAGGTTATCTGAAAGAAAAAACATATCCAGTCTAGAGAACCCAATAAAAGGAAAATGATCAAGATTTCATAACTTCATACACACAGGACAATATGCTAATAATACTGTAGAGTCTCCTTAACACAAATTATCTATATACAGTACATTGATAAAATCCTGAAGTAGCTATCACTATTGAAGTAGTGCACCTTGCAAGTAAAGTAGACCAAATAAAATCATCTCTATAAACCTTTGATTCACATTCACACAATTCAATAGTCGATACAATTCATACATAGACATTAACATTTTTAAGACATTAAAAAATGATCTTGCTTTCATAACTTCATACACACAACACAATATGCTAATAATACTATAAACTCTCCTTAACACTATTTATCTATATTCAGTGCCTTGATAAAACCTGAAATCGCTATCAGTGTTTAAGTAGTATGTCCTGTAAGTAGAGCAGACCAAATAAAATTATCTCTATAAACGTTAAGTTCATAATATTTCTTGAGGTATTTAACATGTAAACAAGATAGGGCACTACAATCAAGGACCCAATGTCGTAAAGTCTCAATTTCGCTTGCACAGAATCTACAACCTGCATTCTCCAAAGTGATCCAACCAAATCGAACTTCGAGAGTCCATTTTTCAGCATTGGCCTAATCCAGATTTCCCCAGTACATCAATCTAATTTATGGTATTTTCCCAATAAGTGGGCATTGCTCACTGGCAAGTTTCAGGGAGAAAGATGATTCATACAGCATGATTGTTATTCCTCAGTTTTTTCCACCACAGGAAGCACAATTGTACTGGCAAGGCGACTTCAGCAGTGGAGGAAAAAGGATTAAATCAACCATCCTAAACCGGGATTAGAGCGCAAGAGCAACGCACTGGACTTTCGAACAGGGTGATGCTGCAGGGTGAGGGTGACCCCCTCCCCCCCGCAATCACCCCCTATTCCCTTACCACACACCTATATACATTTAATTAAATGTGACCGAATTTCGAGCCAGAAAACGATCAAACAAATTCAGTCAAAAGTAAAAGGTCACATTTTTTTCCAACACTAGGCCAATACTAATATACCCTGCAATTGCGGCATATAAGAATTTTCTCCAAGGAAATAATTGCTGGATTACGCACCTCACCTAGCGACCGCCCCTCCAGTTCCTGGAATATTAAACTGGTTCTGGCTCATTACAGCTGTGATCAGTACAGCCCTGGTAAGACCTCTCTGCAGTCACTTCAGGAAAACCGAAATGCAAGCCTTCATTAAAGCAGCACTGGAGAGAGCATCAGCACAATTGCTATTATTAGCCACAAACCGAGCCACTAAAAGCACACACATTCCAGAAGGTTTATACATTATTTACCCTCCTTCAATGAGCAGTAAGAAGGACACCCAAATAAACTGTCACAGATTTCTATACTTGCCCAAAATCTTGGGCAAACATTGACCAAACTCCTCTTCATCACCCAAGTGAAAAGTAAATGGAGAAAAGTTGTGGAGATAATGTTCATCAGCACTGCAGTAGATGGGAATAATGGGGGTTAAAGATTCAAACCATAGGACCCATTCTCCCACTCCCAAACTTAAATTGTCAGCCTCAATTATTATTATAATAATAATAATAATAATAATAATAATAAGTGATGAGTAAAAAATAGTAATGGGTCAGGCAAACCAAGTCACACTAAGAGGAGTTTTCCATTAATTTCAAAGACTTGAAATCATGACTGGAATCATGTTTCAATGCTCTCTGCCCTACAACATATGTCACTATAGCTACCTCAAGTAGACAGCAGCTCACCAAGCGCTTGCCACAAGCCAGCACTCACACTTTGGCTATTGCACTGTATGGTAAATGTAGAGCAGCCAATTGCTCCCCAGTGACACTTTCACACCCTCCACCCGACAAACTACTTTGTACATTGAGTTGATTGTGCTGGAGATGGGGTTTGCTGTTTTCAAACATGTACCCCAGAGGACTACGCCAAGAGCGGAGAGAGTTTGTGTTGTGTGTGTAATGTATGGGTACCCAAGACACATTTTGAAAAGCAGAAGGAAGCAGGCAAATTAGTTAATGAATTAACTAAAGGGCGGGAGAGTCTGCATTCAGGTGCAGCGTCCAAAACATAAAAAGAGGTACAGCATGCATACATTCATTGGAGAACTGATCTTTTTAGGGGCAGGATTTTGGTGTTTATTTAGCATTTCTGTCCACGTGTGAATTATATGTGGGTTTTATACATTTCTACAGAGCCTTATTTGCAGCAAAGGATTCTGGCAATTAAATCTAGAGTTTAGGCCGATGTTATTTTAACAGATATCTGCTCCTAGAAAGGGGCATCTGACCCCAGGGAGGGATGCATGAGGTGGGGCCCCCCTATCTGCCCCCAGGGAGGGTTGCATGAGGTGGGGCCCTCCATCTGGGGTGGGGGGGGGTTGAGGGCCACCCCCCATTGCGGTACATCATTCGCTGCCAATTTAGGGTGCCACTCAGCCTGTGGATGTTTATTTTTTTTTTGTTTACCCAACTTCGCTTGGTGCAGATGGCCACATTAGTGTGGCTATCTGCCCCCAGGATGCCCAAACCCTACTGCCCCATCTATTGGGGGTCCTGCCCCACCTTTTGTGGTGGCCCTCTCCCCCCTCACCCCAAATGGAGGTGGGGTGTACCTCACGCAGCTGTTTGTAGGAGGCTCAGGGAGGCCTGCATGAGGTGCCCCTGCCACCCATTTGGGATGGGGGGGGGGAGAGGGCCCCCAAAAATGGTGGGACAGGCCCCCCAATAGATGGGGCAGTAAGGTTTGGGCACCCCGGCGCCAGATTGGCACACCAATGTGCCCCTCTGCACCAAGGGGAGTTGGGTTACCAAAGGAAAAAAGTGAAAATGGTGGAACGCTTTTAAGGGGGGGCGGTGGGGCACCCCAAAGGGTTGGGAAATTTTCTAATGGGATGGGGCATTGACCCCCTGCCCAAAATGGAGTGGGTGCCATGTCATGCAGCCCTCACTGGGACCAGATATCTGCTCATAGGAACGGACGCCTGAGCCCAGGGAGGAGTGCAGGACAGCCTCCCCCCTTATCTGCCCCTGGGGAGGGATACATGAGATGGGCCGCCCCTCCAATTGGGGTGGGTGTGGAGAGGTGCACCCCCTTCATGTTAGAAAATACCACAGCGGTGTAGGGGGCCCCTCCGCCCCCGCTAAAGGGCAGCCTGCCATTTTGAATTGTGTTCTTCGTTTACTATACCTGCCTTGGCGTAGAGGGGCACATTGGTGTGCCAGTCTGGCGCCGGGGTGCCCAAAACGAACTGGCCAATGCAACAGGGGGGGCCAATATGGGTGGTCTGGTATTTGGGTGGGCTGACACAGATAATATATGTTTTGTTTTTCCCTTTACAGGTCTTGAGCAGTTCAAGCTTCTCCCTTGTTATGTACGTATGAAGTTTTGGTTATTCCAACATTTTATAGTGGGTGGAGGGCACATTGCTATTGGGATGGGGGTGAACAGGGCCTGTAGTGTTGGTGTTGTGAAGGGAAGTGGGTGCTCTGCAGAGGTATTGCAGTGGCCAGGAACACACTTGCCGGGGTAGCGCACAAAACTCCCCCCAGTGCAGCTGAACAGTGATGTTTCCCTGGGAGGGAAGTTTGCCACTTAGCCATCTGTGCAATGTTTTTTTTGTGTGCTGGGGGTTGCCATACGCCCATTGGTCTTATGCCAGTTTGCTATCACTGTGCAGTCCAGCCTTCTGTGGAGTTTGATGACTGAGAAGTTTCATGTATGTGGTGGAAGGAGCTGAAAAATGTACAGATATATGCCAGACAGTTTGGATGTGTTATTGGTAGGCAAAGCACTGAATGTAATTCTTTTATGTTTCCGTTGCAGTTGCGGCTACTGAAAAGCTTTTGCTGACTTATGTAAGTACTACATATATTACTTGGTAATGTGCGGGTGGAGGGTTACTGTGGTGGGAGAAACTGTGGCTGCAGTGTCAGTGGTATGGGTGAGAAAGGGTAGTGGGGCGGTTCGGGGGCCAGTGATGGGAGTGCCTTGCATTGAGGAAGGTGGCTGCTTTGCAGAAGGAAAAATTGGTCATCATAAGTAGCAGCGCCTTTTCAAAAATGTTGCTGGTAGTAATGCAGATGGTCATTTTTTTCTGAGCATGCTACGCACACTTGATACAGAGAACACTACTTTTACTGCAACGATCCCCATTTCTGTGGTCCTTTTCCAGCAGTCGTCCCAGTGAGCCCCGCCAGGGTCCCCATCCTTTTGCAGGGGGAAAAGCTGTAACGCAGGGTAGCTAGAGGGGCAGGAGGGGTGGGGGTGAAGTCATTGGCCTTGGGCGTCCATCTCCCAGATGGATATTTTGTCCCTCAAAAGCAGCAGTGGGTGCAGGGTGCCCTGGCAGGGTCCCCATCCCGTCCTAGAGGGGAAAGCTGCAGTGCTGGCCAGGCAGAGATGTAGGGTGGTGGTGGTTGATGTGTGTGACCTTGGCTGCCTCTCTGCCTGGGTAGTCGAGTGGCCCCAAGTTCACCAGTAGTTCAGGAGCTGCGCCCCAATTTCTCACAATCAAAGTGTCCAAAATTGCATCCATGTGTGATGAATGGCGCACATTCTGTCAGAGTAACTATATTCAGAGAGGTTACAAAGCACCCAGCCTGCACAGGTCATATCCTCTGTCAGACTAGTCACCCTGACAAAGTGTAACGGTGTAGCATGTGCAAGTCACCTTACCACCGTGCAGTGCAGGCGGTGGGCCACAGGAGCAGAACACCTTTACTGATTACAATTGCCCCAGCACAACTGTGTTATTGGCACAAGGTGACATACTGTCTTCTTCACCTCTTTCCCACCTCCTTCCCCTGAAACACAAGTGGCAATTACGTAATGACCTACTGTAAATTCACATGAGAGGTGCATGTCCGAATGGGTGAAGTGTGTGTCTGGGATTGTTACAAGAGCCATGTGTTCACGCAATCATTCAGCTAGTTGGTAAACTGTATGTATAGCCATATTCATGGGGGTTTACTTGTTTCCATTTCCTAGTGACGATGAGGGTTGTGTAGATAATTGGCTACTCTTTTACCCAAAGGGCTGCACGATTTTCCGAGGGCCAACCACATCTGGCTCTCAAAGGGATGCCCTCCTGATGCATTGGTTTGGGGTTAGGGGGAAGTGCTTTCACCAGCTCAGAGGAGCCATCAGCGATGTCCATGCAAAAGGAGATGCAACCCCCCCCCACCCTACAGTGGTGCACCTGGGAGGAAATGATTTAGCGTCTATGGGAGGGGAAGGGATACATGAGCTGCTCATGGAGGAACTGGAATGGATAGCACAGAGGTTTCCAAACATTGATGGTTTGGTGCCAGATTTCCGGGATTTTTTTTTTTTTTGTTCTGCCGGATGCCATATGCCCACTTGACTTATTTCCATTTCCAATCCGTGTGCAGTCTAGCCTTCCGTAGTGGTAGATGACTGAGAAGTCTCATGGAACTGGTGGAAGGAAGTGAAAAATGTACAGATAGTTGCCAGACAGTTTGGATGTGTTATTGGTAGGCAAAGCATTGAATGTAATTCTTTTATGTTTCCTTTGCAGTTGCGGCTACTGAAAAGCTATTGCTGATTTATGTAAGTACAACATTTATTACTTGGTAATGTGGGGGTGGAGGGTTACTGCGGTGGAAGGAATTGTGGCTGCATTGTCAGTGATAAGGGTGGGAAAGGGTAGTGGGGAGGGTCGGGGGCCAGTGATGGGTGTGCCTTGCATTGAGGAAGGCGGCTGCTTTGCAGAAGGAAAGGTTTGGCCGACATAAGTAACAGCAAATTTTCCATTTTTTTTCCAGTAGTTATGTAGATGGTCATTTTTTCTGAGCATGCTATGCACACTTGTTACAGAGCTCATTCCTTTTACTGCAAAGTTCACCATTTCTGTGGTCCAATTCCAGCAGTGGTCCCAGTGTGCCCTGTCAGGGTCCCCATCCTTTTGCAGGGGGAAAAACTGTAACGCAGGGTAGCTAGAGAGGGGGGGGGATGTCATTGGCCTTGGGCGTCCGTCCCCCAGGTGGATATTTTGTCCCCCAAATTCAGCAGTGGGTGCAGGGTGCCCTGGCAGGGTCCAATCCCTTCCTGGAGGGGAAAGCTGTAGTGCTGACCAGGAAGCGATGTAGGGTGGTGGTGGGTGATGGGTGTGACCTTGGCCACCTCCCTTCCTTGGTAGTCGAGTGCCCCCAAGTTCACCAGGGGTCCTGGAGCTGTGGCCGAAACACTCACAATGAAAGTGTCTGAAGGTGCATCCATTTGTGGTAAATGTGGCACATTCTGTCAGGGTACCTATATTCAGAGAGCGTACAAAGCACACTTCCTGTGGACTTCATATCCTCTGTCAGACTAGTCACCCTGCCAAAGTGTAACGATGTAGCATGTGCAAGTCACCTTACCACCGTGCTGTGCAGGCGGTGGGCCACAGGAGCAGACAACCTTTACTGATTACAATTGCGCCAGCACAACCTTGTTATTGGCACAAGGTGACATACTATCTTCTTCACCCCTTTCCCCTGTAAATAATGTGGCAATTATGTGTCGACCTACTGTTATCTCAAATGAGAGGTGCGTTCCGAATGGGTGATGTGTGTGTCTGGGATTGTTACAAGAGTCATGTATTGACGCAATTGTGTAATTTGGTAAAATGTATGTGTGGCCATAATCATGGGGGTTTTCCTGTTTCCATTTCCTAGTGAGGATGAGGGTTGTGTAGATTTTCGGCCACTCTTATATCCAAAGGGCTGCATGACTTTTCCGAGGGCCACCTACATCTGGGTCTGGAAGGGATGGCCTTGCAGTGCATTGGTTTGGGGTGGGGGGGATGCGCCTTCACCAGCTCCGAGGAGCCATCATCGATGCCCAAGCAAAAGGAGAGGCCCCCCCCTGACCTTATAGTGGTGCACCAGGGAGGAAATGATTTTGCGTCTGTGGGACGGAAGGGGGTACGGGAGCAGCTCATGGCAGCCCTTGAATGGATTGCACAGAGGTTTCCAAACACTGTGGTGGCCTGGTCCCAGATGATTTCCAGGATGGATTGGAGAACTCAAGGGAATAGAAGGGCCATCAACCGCTCGGTGTGGAAACTAAATGACGAGTTCACTAGACTGACAGAGGGCAACACCAGAATACGGACCATTCACCATGGCAATATCAAAGGTGCGGTGATGTTTCACAGAGATGGGGTGCACCTTTCCAAAACAGGCATGGAGCTGTTCATTGGAGACATAATGGATTTTGCCCAGACGCTATTTTAGGGGGGGGTTTGCCCAGTGACTGATGGACGCACTGGAAGATGTAAAAAGTGAATAAAAATGGTAGTAAGTATGTTGGCAGTGAGACTTCCACTTCCTAGCAATTGTTTGCATTCATGGCATGTCAAAGCATTCAGTATGTTTGTGCTGCTTATTTCTTAGCTACCCATCACCACTTACTTCAGCCTACATCAATTTGCTAGGCCTTGCATTAATTTTGTCCTTGTGACTGTTCCCCTTACAATAGATACCCCTATGTGAATGAGCAGTTGTTTTTGTCAAAAGTGTGCCAGCAGTTGCCTGGAAGGGCCTGCCGTGTACTTTATTTATCTTCCCTTTCTGCTTCTTCATTGCCTATGGCTTTTCAACTCACCCAATCACTAATACGTTGCATGGTTGCTTTTCACCTCGATTTCCCATCCACAAGCATCCCATGGAGGAGGGAATCATGTTGGCTGTTTCTGAATAGGTAGTGTGGCTGAAATCCTCGTCCCCACGCTTGTATTTCTGAGCAGTTTAGCGGAATAGTACATTGTCCATATATTTTTTGTTCTCTTTCTTTTAGGTGCAGGTGTGTTGTAGCTGTCTGAAAGTGATTGGGGATTGGGGAAGTGAGATGGCCATTGACGAAAGTCCCTCCTCCCACTCATCATCGTCATCATCTGATGACGAAGGGGAAGGAAGAGTGCGTCCACCTTTTCGCACACTTCCCACACACAGGGGACCTGTAAGGGGGAGGGGACGTGCAAGACGGCCACGCAATGTGGCAGTTCCTGACATGACTCAAGAGTCGCTCTGGGTGCCTCCAGCAATGGCTCAGCCTGTTGTGCCCCCTTTCACTGGTATATCAGGGTGCACAGTGAATACAGAAGGGTTTCAGCCTATTGATTTTTTCAACCTTTTTGTTGATGGGTTCATTGCAGATGTGTTTCAGCAAACCAATTTATATGCTGCACAGTTCATGAGGTCTAGGGGTCCCACTCTGAAACCCCACTCCAGAGCACAAGCATGGGTACCCACAAACAATGTTGAAATGAGATAGTTTTGGGGTCTCATTCTGCTCATGGGAATTGGACACAAGCCGTCTGTCGTGATATACTGGTCTACTGTAGCACCACTTTATTGCCCGTTTTTTTCAGCTACAATGAGCAGAAATCGCTTTCAAGCACTGCACCGTATGTTGCACTTCAATGACAACTCGGCAGCATTACCCAGAACAGACCCAAACTTTGATAGGCTCTTCAAACTGAAGCCATTTCTGGACCACTTCACTCACCGATTTGCAGAGGTGTATGTTCCTAGCCAGAACATATACATTGATGAGTCGTTGGTGTTGTTCAAAGGTCGCCTAGTATTCAGGCAATACATTCCTAGCAAGAGATCACGATATGGGATTAAAATGCACATGTTGTGTGAAAGTACCACTGGGTATGTCTGCAGCATGAGAGTCTACACCGGTAAAGACTCTACCCTAAACCCTCCGGGCTGCCCAGCCCATTTAGGGACAAGTGAGAAGATTGTTTGGGATCTTCTCACACCATGGCTCCACAAGGGACATCATTTGTATGTAGACAATTTCTACACTGGAATTCCACTGTTCAAGGAATTGTTCAATGTGGGCACACTGGCATGCGGTACAATCCGCAGTAACCGCAAAGGCTTCCCCAGACAACTTGTGTGTAACAAGTTGGCCAAGGGACAATGTATGGCATTGCGGCAGGATGAATTGTTAGCAGTGAAATTCTGCGACAAAAGGGATGTGTACATGCTAAGTACTACTCATGATGAAAGTACTTCAGCTGTCCCTCTGCGCAGGTAGACTTAGCAAGTGTTGAAGCCCAATTGCATTCTGGATTACAACAAGTACATGGGTGGAGTAGACAAAAATGACCAAGTGCTTGAGTCATACCACGCTGAACGCAAGTCGCGTTTCTGGTACAAAAAGTTAGCCACACACATTGTGCATATGGCAACGTACAATGCTTATGTGGTGTACCATGCAGCTACTCCAGAAAACAAGCTCTCCTTTTTGGATTTTGAATTAGCAATTGTTCAATCTCTGGCTAATGTTCATGTGCAAATTCCCTCCTTTCCAGAGGTGGAAGATGTGGCCAGATTGCAAGAGCGACACTTTGGTGATTATGTTCCTCCCACTGCCACGAAGGCACAACCGTACCGAAAATGTAAGGTGTGTACAAAACAAGGAAAGAGGAAGGATACTCGGGTGTACTGTCCCCAATGCCCTTCCCAGCCTGCCCTCTGCTTTCAGCCTTGTTTCCTTTTGTATCATACAAAGGAAAATTATTGGGAGATCGACTGATTTCCAAAAAGGCCCATCATTCCTTGAAAGGGACCCTTATCCACTGAAATCGTGCATGTCTTATAAAGGAATGGCACTCTTGGTGTACCTTCAATGAAAATGCAACAGGATGTCAACTCACTTCACTTGATTTAGCGTGCATTCATGAGCATTGCTAGTCCTGCTTCCTCCACTTGAAGCCTGCCTTGGAAAGGCAACCACAGCCGTAGCTTTCCCTTGAGGCCTGCCTACGAAATTTACATCAGTCTAGATCCCTCAGCTCAAAGCGTGACTTGCAAAGGAACGCTAATCAGGCTGCTTCCATTGGAGGCGTGCCTGCGAAATAGTAATCATTACGAGTCCCTGTACTTGAGTTGTGCCATGCGGGTCTTTCCCCTTTGGCGTGCTTTGGCAAGCAATGCTAGTCCTGCTCCCTCCACTTGAGGCATGCCTGGGGAAGAGACATCACCCTCGGTACCTTTCACTTCAGGTTTGCCTCATAAGGAAAAGGCAGTCTAGCTCCCTCTGCGCGTGGTGTGCCTTGCAAAGTAACGCAATGCTTGTTTCTTCCAAAGCAAGCGCATCTTGGAAAGAAATGCCACTCTAGCTCCCTCCACTTGAGGTGTGCCTTGGTGTAGGTGGGGACAGCACTCTGGTTTACTCCCCTTTGGCGTGCTTAGGCAAGCAATGCTAGTCCTGCCCCCTCCACTTGAGGCCTGCCTGGGAAAGAGACACCACCGCCGGTACCTTTCACTTCAGGTCTGCCTCATAAGGAAAGGGCAGTCTAGCTCCCTCTGCGCGTGGTGTGCCTTGCAAAGTAACGCAATGCTTGTTTCTTCCAAAGCAGGCGCATCTTGGAAAGAAATGCCACTCTAGGTCCCTCCACTTGAGGTGTGCCTTGGAGTAGGTGGGGACAGCACTCTGGTTTACTCCCCTTTGGCGTGCCTAGGCAAGCAATGCTAGTCCTACCCCCTCCACTTGAGGCCTGCCTGGGAAAGAGACATCACGCCCGGTATCTTTCACTTCAGGTCTGCCTCATAAGGAAAAGGCAGTCTAGCTCCCTCTGCGCGTGGTGTGCCTTGCAAAGTAACGAAATGCTTGTTTCTTCCAAAGCAGGCGCATCTTGGAAAGAAATGCCACTCTAGCTCCCTCCACTTGAGGTGTGCCTTGGAGTAGGTGGGGACAGCACTCTGGTTTACTCCCCTTTGGCGTGGTTAGGCAAGCAATGCTAGTCCTGCCCCCTCCACTTGAGGCCTGCTTGGGAAAGAGACATCACCCCCGGTACCTTTCACTTCAGGTCTGCCTCATAAGGAAAAGGCAGTCTAGCTCCCTCTGCGCGTGGTGTGCCTTGCAAAGTAACGCAATGCTCGTTTCTTCCAAAGCAGGCGCATCTTGGAAAGAAATGCCACTCTAGCTCCCTCCACTTGAGGTGTGCCTTGGAGTAGGTGGGGACAGCACTCTGGTTTACTCCCCTTTGGCGTGCTTAGGCAAGCAATGCTAGTCCTGCCCCCTCCACTTGAGGCCTGCCTGGGAAAGAGACATCACCCCCGGTACCTTTCACTTCAGGTCTGCCTCATAAGGAAAAGGCAGTCTAGCTCCCTCTGCGCGTGGTGTGCCTTGCAAAGTAACGCAATGCTTGCTTCTTCCAAAGCAGGCGCATCTTGGAAAGGAATGCCACTCCACCGCCTCTAGTTGAGGCGGGCCATCGAGATGAAGGGTGGAGCACTCTGGGTCACTCCCCTGTGGGGTGTCCTGGCAAGGCACGCTAGTGCAGCTTGCTCCTGTTCGGGATGGCCGTAGAAAAAAACGTCTGGAAAGCCCCATCCGCTTCCGGCGTACTTTGGACAGGAAACCCGAATCTGGCTCCTTCCACCTAAGGTTTGGCAAGCAAAGAAAGGCCAGTCCCGCTCCCTCTACTCAAGCGGTGCGTTGTGGAAGACCAGAACACCATTCAGGTTCCCTCCATTCAAGGGGTGTCTTTTCAAAATAATACACGCCACTTTGGCTCCCTCCCTTGAGGTCTAAGTGTCATGAAAGTGGTACTTGGACACCAACTATATGGCAGCGGTGTCTTGCGTACCTCGTAACATCCTCCCTTGTTTATTGTTTTACTGCGAGTAATGTTATGTGTGGTGTAAGTGACACGTCTTCTGTAGGAATGAATTGGATATAATTGGTGTGTGAATTAGGTCAAGATACAAAGAACATGCAGATGCAATTTCTGTGAATGCACTTTTCCAGCACTGCAGAAATGATTGTCATGTTGCAGGGTGGCTGTTTTGTGTGGGTACGGTTGAACATAAGAATGTTTGCCCATAGTTGCTATGGGCATACTCAAAGCTGGTGTGGAAGATAGCGCCTGTAGGGCAGGGTAGCGAAGTGAGCCAGTAGGTACTTGCTATCAGTGTCCACATGTGATTGCAGGCACATAAAGTTTGCATGCAGACACAGTTGCTATACAATTGCTGCCAAATGATAGTTAAGATATTGCTAGAGACACAGTTGCATTGTACGCACATGTCCACGTGGTATAAGTGTGTAGATATGCTCATGTTTAGATACACTTGCTCTGGTGCTAGTGATTTGGCAGAAGTGCAACTGCTGAAATGGATGCCAACTGACTGCAGACACGAAAGGGATACGAATGGCCAGTGATCCGGTGGGTGCCTTGTCGTGGCATCACTGCTCACAAGGAAAAGCCTTTTTGTGCTACACAAGGAGGTTTCTCCTTGTGCTAAATCCCACCTTGCGTGTCTAACTGCATTGTGTCTGGTATGTATGGCAAGTGTGAGGAAAGGTGCATATGAAATGGCTTACTACCAGTACTTTACTGTTTCCTAAGCGCACTACAGAGAAGTTACTATACAAAAGATGTACCCATTGTCACTCAGGTACCCAACTGCACACAAGAGGTCTGCCTCTCATTGGGACATGTGTGGCGACGCGGGAAGGTAGGCCACGTGTTGTTGGCGGTGTGTTTCGGTGAGTGGCCAGAGGGAAATATCTGAGAATTGTCTGCATTTCCAGCCAATTTCAGAGACATTTCCCTGTGTGCACTCACCGAAACACGTCGCCACCAACAGATGTCATACCTTCTCGTGTTCCCACAGGTGTCCAGACGAAAATGGTACCTCACATGTGTGGGTGCACCTACCGGGGGCGCAAAAGGAAAGGGGTAACCCACTAGTAACCCAAGCCTTTCGCCACAGCACAATTTGTTCATGTGGGCAACCTACAGATTTTGCCCTCGGGTGTCGAAGCCAGCAAGGAAAACAGGGAACCCCATGCATTTCCCAAAAGAGGACACCTGTGGGAATGCGCAGAGGTCTGACTTGAGCGAAGCGGCCCAGAATTTATTACCCAGAACACCAGACAAAGTGAACATTGTGTTTTTTTTTTCCCCACCAAATATAACCCTTTGTCGGGGATTGTTGCTAATAAAAACTGGGGCAATTTGCGCAAGGCAGACCTCTGTGGATTCCCAGGGGTGTCTTCTTTTGGGAAATGCATGGGGTTCCCTGTTTTCCTTGCTGGCGTCCACGCCCTAGGCCCAAATCTGTAGGTTGCCCACATGAACACAATGGGTAGTAGCGAAAGGCTTGGGGTGACCAGTGGGTTAACCTTTTCCTTTTGCGGCCCCGGTAGGTGCACCCACACATGTGAGGTACCGTTTTCATCGGGACACCTGTGGGAACGCGTGACGGTAGGCCATGTGTTGTTGGGGGCATGTTTCGATGGGTGCGCCGGGCAAAATGAGCGGAAAAAGCTTTTTTCCCCCACATTTCAGACTTTGCGGGGCTGTCTGGGTAAAAAATTCTGGGGCGATGTGCGCAAATCATACCTCTGCGGATTCCCACGAGTGTCCTCTTTTTGGAAATGAATGGGGTTCCCTGTTTCCCTCGGTGGCTAGGACACCCGAGGCCCATATCTGTATGTTGTGCCGGTCGGCAGAATGTCTGAGATTTCGCTCTGAAAACAGATTAGGGGTTACTTGTGTTTTAGGCTTTCCCCTTGGCGGCCAGGTAGGTGCACCCACACATGTGAGGTACCGTTTTCATCGGGACACCTGTGGGAACGCGGGACAGTAGGCCATGTGTTGTTGGGGGCGTGTTTCGATGGGTGCGCCGGGCAAAATGAGCGGAAAAAGCTTTTTTTCCCCACATTTCGGACTTTGAGGGGCTGTCTGGGTAAATAATTCTGGGGCGATGTGCGCAAATCATACCTCTGCGGATTCCCACGGGTGTCCTCTTTTCAGAAATGCATGGGGTTCCCTGTTTCCCTTGGTAGCTTGGACACCCGCGGCCCATATCTGTATTTTGTGCCGTGTTAGGCAGAAACCTGTGCAGTTCCCTTAGGGAACACTGCAAAAGATTTAGGACTACAGGTGTTAGCAGTAAACCCACTTGGTAGCAGTCTGTACCACCCAGATTTACCTGGTAGCTGTGGCTGAGCAGTCAGAGTTCTCTAAAGAAGAGTTAGGCAGTATGCAAAGTATACACAATAGGCACTCAGACACACCAATACAAGCAAACACCGACCAGAGCTTTGGTATCAAAGAGTATAATTATTTATTTAAAAACACACTGTTTGAAACACTCCAGCACTCTTGTAAAATATTCTAAACACAGTTACTATTGTAATATATACACCCCTTTTTCCTTATCAGATAAGTCTCAGTAAAACACCACTTATTTTCATACAGAGGTCAGCGCTTAACTAGATGGCACTCCAATAAGTTTATGAGAAAGGGAGGGAAAGAGACAGAATATGGAAAGGTACACTGCTCTAAGATTCAGGAACACTGTTAGCAAGGCAGAAGAGCAAAAGTCACTGGTGAGCCAAAGTCCAAAGGCTGGGCCCACTCTTAGAGAGAGCAGAGCACAAATGCGCCCAAGATCACACAGTTACACTAGGCTTAGAAAGTCTTGCAGGGAATTCAAAAAGAGTTTAGAGAGGCTTAAGAAAGTTTAGCCAGGGTGTCCCAGGCCAACCCAGGTTCGAAAGCCGGGGGCTAAATCTCCCCCCTACAGTCGGTGGCAAGGGAAGCCAGGCGGGACACAGTACCTTAAGTGGGAAGGATCCTCCAGCGGTGGCAGTTGTTCTTGGCAGTGGGTGCAAGTCGCGTCGTCGTCCAGGGGAAGAGAAGATCTCGACTTGGAGGAAAGATGAAGGTCGTTGCACTGCCAGGGAAGAAACCAGCCGCAGAGTTTTCCGGTTAAAGGTGGTACCTTTGTTTCACGGTCGTGGTAAAACGTGGTATCCCGGTTGCCGGGGTGCTTGGCACAGGCAAGGCGGCCACGAGGTACGTCGGGAAGGCGAAAAGACGGTGAAACTGGTTATCCCCACCAGTCAAAGGAAGAAGACTCTCCGGCGGGAGATCTCCTCTGTCGTTGGGAAAAGTGGTGAGACGGTCCAGCAGGGCTCCATCGGTGGTGTCGTCGTGGCAGGTAGGCTCAGCTTCTCCCTCGTCGGATTCTTAGGTCTTGTGGCGACTTCTGAAGTTCCAGTCCCCAAAGCCCTGCTTTTATGCAGAAAACCCCCATTCACTCAGCCTAGCTGTCACTTAAACATGCTAACTGGTGTGCCGGCAGGCTCACCACTTGGGCCAATCAGTCCAGGGTGCCTAAATCCCCCTCCACTCCTCCTAAGTACCCCAGACCGAGTGGCACCACTTTGGAGGGCTTCTGTGGAGAAGCCCGCCAAAAAGTGGAACAAAGGGCTCGACTTTGGTTGGAGTCACAGAAGAGAACACAAACGCCATTTTAGAATCAAGTTTTGGCAAAAAATACCAACCGGAGAATTAATATTAATTCAATAAACCCGCGGTATGTTCGAGGCTACCGTAAATAATTAAATAAAGATAGTAGCCTAAAACAATGGGAAATCCCATAGGAAAATATTCGCGGAAGAATATAAAAAGTAGTATCCACTGCCACCAGCCAAAACTCGATCAGGGGGGACGGAGGCGTGCCCCCTCGACTAACAGACCCCGGGGCAGTTGAATTGGCCCAGCCAGTACGTCCACAATATGATGGTTTGTACTCGTTCTGTTCAGAATTTAAGACTAGTAAAGTCAATGGTGACTTTACATGCCCTGGGAGACAGTAGACAGTCCCAGGATATGGAGTCTATACTGGGGGGTCACTATGACACCCCTGTATTACTGCACTGAGGATGCTGTGTAACACACATCACAAAAACACAAGAAGCCCTATGGAGTAAAAGACCCCACAGCCCATTAAACACATCTAGATTCAAAGAAACACACTCAAATCATGTCCAAGAGTGAGGGTAAAAGAGTCTCCCTCTTGGCAGGAGAAAAAAATAAACCCCAAAAATCCAGCAAAGCTGCTGGGGGACTCACTAGGTTAGGAAATTCAGCATAAAAAGAGAATTCTCCCTAACATGCCGGTCGGCAGAATGTCTGAGATTTCGCTCTGAAAACAGACTTGGGGTTACTTGTGTTTTAGGCTTTCCCCTTGGCGGCCAGGTAGGTGCACCCACACATGTGAGGTACCGTTTTCATCAGGACACCTGTGGGAACGCGTGACGGTAGGCCATGTGTTGTTGGGGGCATGTTTCGATGGGTGCGTCGAGCGAAATGTGCAGAAAAAGCGTTTTTTTCCCTACATTTCGGACTTTGCAGGGCTGTCTGGATAAAAAATTCTGGGGCGATGTGCGCAAATCATACCTCTGCGGATTCCCACGGGTGTCCTCTTTTTGGAAATGCATGGGGTTCCCTGTTTCCCTCGGTGGCTTGGACACCCGAGGGCCCATATCTGTATGTTGTGCCGGTCGGCAGAATGTCTGAGATTTCGCTCTGAAAACAGACTAGGGGTTACTTGTGTTTTAGGCTTTCCCTTTGGCGGCCAGGTAGGTGCACCCACACATGTGAGGTACCGTTTTCATCGGGACACCTGTGGGAACGCGGGACAGTAGGCCATGTGTTGTTGGCGGCGTGTTTCGATGGGTACGCCGAGCAAAATGAGCAGAAAAAGCATTTTGTTCCCCACATTTCGGACTTTGTGGGGCTGTCTGGGTAAAAAATTCTTCTGGGGCGATGTGCGTAAATCATACCTCTGCGGATTCCCATGGGTGTCCTCTTTTCGGAAATGCATGCGGTTCCCTGTTTTCCTCGGTGGCTTGGACACCCGAGGCCCATATCTGTATGTTGTGCCGGTCGGCAGCATGTCTGAGATTTCGCTCTGAAAACAGACTTGGGATTACTTGTGTTTTAGGCTTTCCCCTTGGCGGCCAGGTAGGTGCACCCACACATGTGAGGCACCGTTTTCATCGGGACACCTGTGGGAACGCAGGACGGTAGGCCATGTGTTGTGTTTGTGTGGTTTTCATAACGTTTTGACCCATTTGCTGGTGCCCTTTGTCTCAAAACCCTTTCATTTCCCAAATGTGACCTACATTTAGTCGCTGCTTTAGCCACCATACACTTTTGTAACCTGCACAAGTCACCTACTCTTGAAAAGGTCTGCCTGTGCTCTTTCAAAAAATATATGCTTGCCGATCCTCACCACACTGGTTTTCCCGATTTACACATGCTAAGTGCGTCTGGTCAGGCCGTGAGCGTAAAACTTCTGTGTACCATGGCTCAGTGTTTGGCTTGTGACCTCCTGCCCCCCCTTTTTCTTCTCCGTCGGAGGTTTCACGGGGCTCCTTGTCGATGGGCTTGAAAGAGGACTTCCTCTGCGGTGGCAGGGAGACTCTGAGCCCCGAAGTCGCTTCCACTGGTGTAGCCTCCACAGGCTGAGCCAGGGCCGCCACGACTGTCTCGATAGAGGGCTTGGCAGGGTGGATCAAGGCTTTCACCACCTTAGGTGCGCTCACCGCCTTCTCCTTGGGGGGAGGGTCACCGCCCCGCTCCCCCTCCGATGGGGCCTTCGAGCTCGACCGGGGTCTCTCCAGGAGCTTCGCCGGGTGCTCAGCCTTCCACTTACCCGAGCCAGAGCGTTGGTTCGTGGTTGATGGCGCCGGGGAGGATGCGCCCTGCCTGGCAACCGTAGAGCTCGACCGTTCGGCGCTCCCGGTGCCAGCGGACTCGCGGTGCTTGGCCTTCTGTTGGGCCCCCGTCGCCGGGGCGCCCTCAAAGGTCTTAGAAGACCGCTCGGACTTATTCTTCTTCTTCTCGTCTGACGGGCTCTTCCCTTCCAGCCAGTTGGCGAGACGCAGATGGCGGTCCTTCATGGTCCGCTCTGACATACTGCCGCAAAACGCACAGTCCTTCTCCACGTGAGTCTTGTCCTCATGCAGGCAGTAGAGGCAAAGGGAGTGTTCGTCCTCCTTAAAGACATTCTGAAGCTGGCATCCAGGGCAGACCCTGAACAGCTTTCCGGGCGTCGAGCTTCCCTTCTCCTGGGCCTTGTCCGAGATGGGCCTGAGAAACTTCTGGAGTCCTCCAAAAGCGTGGCTCGACGAAATCTTCACCCTTGAGGGGCATAGAGGAATCCGACACGGGTCCCCGTTGATCGGATAAAGAAACGGTGGAGCTTGAGGCTCTTTTGACCGAAAAAAGAGAGAATTTTCCTATGAAAAAGCGCGAAAACGCAATACAGCTCGACAACACATGAACGTGCGGTAAAAATCTGAAGATGGCTGCCAGAGGCGGGGCTTAGGGAGATGGCAGTCATTGGCTGTGGTCAGTATGATGCAGTATCAGTGATTGGTTACTACTACGAAAGACAGATCAGAAACAAAACTGATACTGATTTTTCTTTACCGAGGATTCCCAGCCTGACGACGGGGAATATTCATGAGCATGTGAATCCATGCCAGACCCCATGCTGGAGAACATGGCTTTTCTCAAAATTCATAGAAGCCATTGCCGTACCAAGCCAACCATGTCCAACACATACCTTTTTTTTCAGTCATTTTCCCGCTTTTCCCCCATTCGATGGCAGTTTCCCCTACCTAGTTGTTGCCTGACCTATGCAAATCACCCCTTCCTAAACTTGGAATTTTGTCTACTTTTCAGAAATATATGCCTTTCTGTCCTCCAATTTGGCTTTCCTGCCCTTTTCTTCCATTCCGTCCATGCATGTCCAATTGACAAAAATGGCCAAAATCGCCTACCTCTCACAAAACGGTTGATAACCACATCAAAATATTTTTTTTCCATTTCCACTCAACCTGTTCCTGAAAGCCAGGAAATTGGGGAACTCAGCACAGCAAACCATTTGTTCATAGCTCTTACAAGGAAAAAACCACAGACTTCTTTGTACATCATTTTATTGGCATTTTTTTAAAAAACCAAAAATGTTCGCCCTTTTTGCTTATTTTCTCTCACCCCCCTACAGCAACCTGGGATTCCTGGGTGGCGTTACGACCGCCTACATGTGGGAAAAAAAGGAGCCAAATTTGGCTGAGATATCTCATGTAACAAAAAAGTTACAAGCCATTGAATGGCCACATACCAAAATCACCAAAAAAGGCCCTGGCACTGGGGAGAAATACTCATGGCACTTAAAGGGTTAATCCATTTACAAATGTGTTGATCATTTCTTGAAGCCTATCAGCCGAAAAATAAGAACATATCTACGAGATAGCACATCAGCATTCAATATTTTGGAAAATATGGCTTTTGATGAAAATAATGAATTTCTAGTTACAATTGAAATACAATCGCTATATGACATGCATTACTTACCGTAACAGCATTTGTGATTATTCTATCTGCTTAGATTCACATGCTGTGCATATAGTCCGACATCTAGTGGTAATCTAAAGGGGACGTCAACATGGGTGTGCTTGTAAACTATCCCTAACGTGACATGTAGTGTACCAAAAATCCTTCACGCGTCGAGGTCCCTTTGTTGTTTTTTTCTGCCGGGAGGGAGCCTTATGACTATCTTGAGTGACAACAGATAGATAGAGAAAGTACTAAGATGTCTATGTTCCTTGGACTCCGAGCAGTGAGGAAGGATGGGCGCATGTGAGTCTAAGCAGAAACAATAATAAGAAATTATATTACAGTAAGTAATGCATGTCTTCTGATGCTTGTGAATCTGCTTAGAATCACATGCTGTGCATAGATTAGCAAGCAGTACCCAGAGTTGGTGGTAGGATGTGAGAAGGAACAGTAGTAGACAGATGTCTTAGTACCGCTTGTCCCACCTGAGAATCAGACCTAGAGTGATTATCAAGGCAGCAGTGTTTCGTAAATGTATGTACAGAACTCCAGGTTGCTGCTTTGCAAATTGACTCGAGAGGAACATTTACAATGAATGCCATGAAAGCCCCAGTGCCCCAAGTAGAGTGTGCTCTAGGATTGAAAGGCAGATCTCTCATGGCAAGAGTGTAGCAGAGTCTGATGCAATTTACAATCCACTTTGAGATAGCTGATTTAGAGACGGCCCCCCTTCTCTACCAGCCCCACTGAAACGAAAAACTGGATACCATTAGCTGGCTGTCCTTTTTTAAAGAATATTTGGTAGATGGGGGAAGGGGTGTTGCTCTTCTGTGGGGTACAGTGCCTGTGGTTGGTTTTGATACACCTCTCCCCCCTTTATATGCTCTTCAGGTATCACCAACAGTGCAGAATGTAGCGTTGTCAGGGTACAGTAGCCTCTCCAGGATGACGGGAGATGCATGTATGCCCGATTGCCACACACCCAATAAAAGTCCATTAAAGCAGCTGTGCCCTTTCAAAAATCAGGAATAGCGAGTGTCTTATTGCAGTGTCTGTTGGACAACATGGGAGTCTTTCTTTCACCATGGAAGCATAGTTCATAATTATCCTCCTCGGACCTTGATGGGTTTTTCGAAGGCTGTGACCCATGTCAGCTTTGAGAAGTGCTTTGGCCATGTTTGAGCACAAGTTTGATCCATCCAGTTTAGTTGATGATCTGACCATCCTCATAGTGCTTCTGCCTTGCACACGTAAGTTGATTGTAGTCTCTTGTTGTCAGCGAAACTTGTACCTGCCAGGACCAGTTCCTTCAGACAGTCTGGACTTTTACATATTTTTTCATCTGGGGCTGGAGTTGTAATTTTACTGTGCGTGCATGAAATGAACTCTTAATACAACATAGAGCCAGATGAAGGAGACATTGGGCTTCAACTATAGGGACTTCTTGAGGTCCTAGAATTTTCATACAAACATAACAACTATTAATTGTTCTTTTGCCAGTTGAACTCACGTCAGAATACCAGTTATTGGATTGGGCAGGGTGGCGAAGATCATCAATAGTATCTAATCCTAACCCATGATCGGCATCATAGCGGTGCTTATTAGCCTCTCTTTTCCTTCTTCAATAATGTAAAAAAGATCGCTTTTCATTTGTGAAGCCCTTACACATATCGTTAATACTGCAGAGTGATCCTTGAACAGGTAGTTCACTGTACATGGGAAAAATGACAATATTTGCACCAGTTTTAGTCTTCGTTATTTGTTGTTGGTACATTTCTGGAGTAATATAGTGGGAAAGTCTTATATTTGGCAGTGGGGTTTGGGGTACATACTCAAGTTCACTAGTGGATAATGGTAGGTTGTGGGGAATCTAGTAAAATTGTAAACAGACTGTTGATAATGTGGCATTTGTCTCTTGCCATTGGCTGGTATTGTCATTGTTCATAAACCATTCAGGTAACAGGCTCAACTTGGTAATATTTTTGCGCAGCGTTGTTAAATTGTGGGATGTCTTGTTACCATATTCCCAAATTACCCCCACACCTCCTTCCATTATATAGGTACCCCAGATAAAAGACGCCGCCCAATATGCCCCCAACATTAAAATCAAGGTAAATAACATAGCAATGAAATTCAGTGCACATTGGAAGCTATAGGATGGCATTCTACTGTTTCTATTCCCACTGCTAACTAACTAATCACCTGCATTTGCTGTTTGTTCCATCATCATGGCACCTAAAATAAAAAGTGGGTCGGGGGCTAATATTTACGCAGCTGGGACAAGTCAGAAATAAAGTAAACTTGTGAGTGAGGTACAGTCAGCAGTAAGGATGTGAGAGATAGATAGGAGCGGGGAGTATTATAATATTCAATTTATTACTTTCTTTATACGTTATATGTAAACTTTTTCTTTTGTTTAAATTTTAAGGTCACTGGAAAAAAGCGAGAGAGAGAGAGAAAGCACTTTTTCAGCGGCTTATAACTTCGCTTCTCCTGCACGAATCCTCACCAAACTTTGCAAAATAAGTATTTGGGCGGCTCTGATTTTTTTTCGACAAGTTGGGCGAGGTTTCGTCCCTGGGGGGGGAGGGTGGGACCTATAGGGGGGGTCCCAAATATATATTTTTTCCCATAGACTGATGGGGAAAATCTTTGCGCACGGCTACAGGTCGAACGGCTGGACCGATTATCACCAAATTTGCACCAGGAGCAGTGGGGCTTGGGCCACAAAGTGTGCTTTTGTGTGTTCGTTGGAAATCAGACCGATACCTTTGTTACAAAACACTGAAATGTATGTCCCAAAAATGAGTGATATCTGGGTCCGCTCCAGACACACATTTCCCAGTTCCATCCGCAGACATAAGTGTCATTGGAATGCGGTACGGCCTGGTGTCGGAGAAGATTGACGCAGCCAGTGGTTGGCTGGAGGTAAGCGTGCTGTGCGTCAACATTTTTGGGGAAGCCACCATGGTGTATCAGAGGACAGTGCAGCCGCGGCAGGACCGACAGGGTCTGCAAAATGTACCGTACACATTGTGTCGGCGGCCATAAAGGAAGGAATGGCTGGGGGAGTGAGAAGTGGTTCATGTGACATACGTAGGCTAGTATTTCCTGTGGTGATTGGAGGCAGCTGTAGTAACAGTCCCTTAGTTTCTGCCGCGGCCTGTTTGCGGGGAACTGTTTTCGTGGTGAGTGGTGGCAGCTCATTTGCAGATGAGGAGTGAATTGCGTATGGGTGGGAACATGGGTGGCGGTGCGCTGCGGATGGAAAGCGGTAGTTGAGCACATAGAGGCATGCATAGGTGAATGAAGGTGCAGTGGGTCTTTGGAAGGATTACAGTATTGGGTGCATGGGCGAAGGCCATAACCCGTAGGCTCTAAGGCATGCACTGAGGAGCGTAGGGCTGCATCATACACACCGCAGGAAGGCATGTTTCAGTTGGTATGCGGTACAGGGTGGTGTTTGCAAAGTGCGGTGTGTGCTGTTGCAGTAGCGTTAGTGCTGCCAACTGATTGTGGGTAGGTTGGCAGTGACACAGTACTTTGTGAATGGCTGTGGGTAGAGGTGGTGGAGGATGTGGTATGTTTTTGCATTCTGGTAAGTGCGAACTATGTTCGTGAGTGCGTGTTTTATGGTGTGGTGGAGTTGGGGTGAAGTACTGCTACCTATGTGTGTTATGTTTGTGCAAAATGGTAGCTGCTCACTTGGCCATCATGTTAACTTTTGGCATTTGCTGCTGTGTTTCGCCATGGCGGTGTACAGGCTGGGTAGGAGTGTTGGTGGCAGTGGTGTCTATGTGCATTGTCACAGAGGCTGACATGGAGACATGCATGGTGGCATTACATTGCAGTGTTCAAGGCCTAGGCCATTGGATGCATGGCCGTAGGCCATGCATTGAAGAGCCTAGGCCTTGAGGACACGCACACCAGTAATGCATTTTTCAATGTGCATGAGTAAGAGGGTGGTGGCATGTAAGGAATGGGTGTGGAGGCCTTTTCAGCCGTTATAGGCCCCTGTTGCAAGTAGATTGTGGGTAGGTTGGGAGTGGTAAAATACTTTGTGAATGGTAGTGGGTACACCCATAGTATGTGATTGAAAGTGCACAGGGATGCAGGAGAGTGTCTTGTTTGTACATTATGGTAACTTTTGCAATTTGTTACTGCATACCTCCATGGTGGTGCTCTGTGGTTGGAGTTCCTGCAGAGAGGCACTGGATGCAATGCCTGTGCCAGTGGTGCATATGTGCATAGTGGTAGTTGGCGATATGCTGATATGAATTGTTAAATTACAGTGGGGCGGGGGATGTCTGCAAGGAGCAGTCCCACTGGAGCAATGCAGGTTTGGCAGTGTATGCAGCACAGGGTGGTGATCTTTGGGAAATGCGTGAGGAGCACATTGGCAACGTGCTACAGCAGGACAAGTGACTTGCAAGGCGTGAATTGTGCATACCATGGTTGTGGTGATAGTTGGAACATGCCACAGCATTTGGTGTGCGGTAGGAGATGGTGCAGTGAGAAGTTGAGTAGTGTGACCAAAGGGTGCAGCACATATGTAATGTGACTATGGAAGTAGGTAGAGTTGAGGGGCAGCTTATCTGTGGCTGGTTACTCTGCTGTGTGCACATTTATTGAAGTAGACACAATGTTGTGAAGGTGGTGTGCATAGGTTGGTAGTGACACAATAGCGTGTGATCGGTAGTGCACAGGGGTGGTGCAGGCTGCACTATGGTTGTGGCTTCTGCGAAGTGTGACACATTTTCATGCATGGGCGTTTTTATGGTTTGAGGGAGATGGGTAGAACTGGCGCTACGTATGTAATGTTTGTGCATAATGTTGGGTGGCCACATGGTTGCTTGCTTGGATGTGCAGTGTTGCGGTTGGGGTGTAAAGGGTTGCAATGTTGTCTGCGTACCTAAAGGTGTGCTCAGGGCATGTTAGGATGTTTGTGGATGCTGTAATACTGCCTTCTTTAGCAGACATTTCCGGTGGAGGGGCTTTGCAAACAAAGGGAATGTGTACTGAGAGTGTTGAACAGTAAAAAAGGAGTGGTGTACAGAAGTGACAGAGTGGCAGAGGTTTTGTATGCGATTGGTGCATGCGGGTTTTGAAATGTGACAGCACCCAATTTGGGGAGTGCTGCAAAAAGTGACTGTGCCAAGGGAAGCAGTATTGGCACAGCTTTATTGGGCTGTGGCCCTCACTGTAGATGGGAAAGCGCACGTGCACATCCTCCCATTATGAGCAGGGTGGAAATGGAAATGGAATTGTGGGAAATAAGACAATTAGGAATTTAGGGCGTGATTCATAGGAAGGGGCGTTACCATTTCATCACAATACTGTGTAGTGAGGGTGGTCAACATGGAGAAACGCACCGTGCTTATCATCAGTGATATCTTTGTGCGCCATCTGCACAGATGTTGCATGCAAAGAGGCGTTGCTGGTAATTTCGGGTTGGAAGGAGTGGACGCTTTCTGCGTCTGTCAGGGTGACGGCAGTTTCGGCGGGATGGTTTGCCTTTGCAGATATGTGGCGTCCGTCACGAACGTGGACTGTGTCGTTGTGCACTATGGAAGTGTTCATTTGGGTTGCATGTCGTGTGGACGATTAATCCGTCTACTGATGAGGTCGCTGACTGCAGTGATGCATATTTTCCCTACTGCAAAGGTGGTTTTCTCATGCATCACACCACGAGCAGTGTGGGTCCATGACAGTGTAATTTTTCCCCAGCCAGTGGTTGGAAGGTGTGTTATAAAGAGATTTATGCGTCAGTTTATGCAGACTGCTGGCATGTTCTCCACCCACTATGAGATCATGAGGTCGCAAAATATGCAGTGGTTCTGTAGAAATGGCATTTATTTGAGCGCCATTGGCAATGCCGTTTTCTTTCGCACTGTGCAAGAAGCATTGACCAGAATGTTGTAAAAATGTGAGGACAGGCAAACAGAAACGCACACAAAGTGAAAATACAGAAATAATTTGCTTTCACGCATGTTAAAAAAAAATAAAAAAATAAAATAAAAATGTTCACACATACGCTGGAAGACTGAATCCCCTGCCTAGTTTCATATTGTTTACCACCCACCACACCCCCACCCCTTCACTATCAATAAAATGTAGTGGATTATTATGCGGTACTTTCAGGAAGACGTGTGCCACATGCTGAGTGGCCATGTGGAGATATGCGGATGGAGAAATCGTGCATACTTTCATTGAAAATTGCAGTGGACGTGCTTTGGAATGCCACGACATTTGTACTGTGAATGTGTAACGGTACATTTCAAGTGTTGCACAGCAGTGACAATGTTCGATGATGGCGCCTTTAATGCGATTGGTGGATGCGTGTGTGCCTGTTTACCAGTAACCTAATGGCAAGGCGCACAGTTTTCGTCGTGGGTGATTACTTTGTGGAAGATCTGTGTGTGTATGCCCTCCAAGAAGACTTGTCTAGCAATTTAGCTTTGGAGGGAGTGGACGTTTTGTGGAGTGGTGTGGAATTGTGCTGTGTCGGCGGACTGCTTCTAGAATGTCGATGCGTGGCCTCTTCGGCAACTGTACATGTTGTGATCGTGCACTTTGGAGGCTTCTTTTTGGGTTCCATGCCTTGTTCTTGTGTGTTCAGTCAACTGAAGATTTTGATGAAAGCAGTCCAGCACATTTTTCCTACTGCCAAGGTGCTTTTCTCATGTCTACTGCCGAGAATCGCCTGGTATTCTTCCAATGTTTCCTGTCTGCAGCCAGAGGTCGGAAGGGGTCTCATCAAACGAAGCATGTGTGACTTCTTGAGTGCTGCTGGGATGTTCTGCTGTGAGAATGAAAACATTGCTTCCAGATACATTCACCTTTTCAAGGGAAATGGCATGTCTTTGTCGGCCAGTGGCAATGAAATGTCCTTGCACAATCTACAGACTGCACTGAAGACCCTACTGTAAGATTGTGAGCTGCAGTTAAAAACACACATTCACCTATGAAAACCGTGAAGAAAGTGTTTGGCACGTGGTACATACGCCCCTTTTGCAGATGACGCACATAGAAATGGGCCCGCAGAGGCTACGGGATTGGGCAATGAAGTTTGTGAGTGTGGTGTTTACGGCCCGACGGAGCTACACTGTGTATTTGTTCACAGAAATGCAGAGGGTGCCGTTATGGGTGTGTTTTATGAGCCACAGAATGTGGATTTCAGGGTATGCCGACATGCATTCAGTGAAAGTGAATGCAAAACACTGTGCAATCGCTACTCATTTACCAATCTAGGTACAATGAAGTGCCCGATTTTGGTTTGTGTGTGTGAGATACTCAAACATGCCGACATTATTCATTGTGCAGGGAACATTGCACAGCATGTTACAGGAGTTCGAGTGCCGTCTGCGATGAAGGAGGAACTTGCCCAGGTCAACTGAAGATTTTGATGAAAGCAGTCCAGCACATTTTTCCTACTGCCAAGGTGCTTTTCTCATGTCTACTGCCGAGAATCGCCTGGTATTCTTCCAATGTTTCCTGTCTGCAGCCAGAGGTCGGAAGGGGTCTCATCAAACGAAGCATGTGTGACTTCTTGAGTGCTGCTGGGATGTTCTGCTGTGAGAATGAAAACATTGCTTCCAGATACATTCACCTTTTCAAGGGAAATGGCATGTCTTTGTCGGCCAGTGGCAATGAAATGTCCTTGCACAATCTACAGATTGCACTGAAGACCCTACTGTAAGATTGTGAGCTGCAGTTAAAAACACACATTCACCTATGAAAACCGCGAAGAAAGTGTTTGGCACGTGGTACATACGCCCCTTTTGCAAATGACGCCCATAGAAATGGGCCTGCAGAGGCTACGGGATTGGGCAATGAAGTTTTGTTTACGGCCCGACGGAGCTACACTGTGTATTTGTTCACAGAAATGCAGAGGGTGCCGTTATGGGTGTGTTTTATGAGCCACAGCATGCGGATTTCAGGGTATGCTACTCATTTACCAATCTAGGTACAATGAAGTGCCCGATTTTGGTTTGTGTGTGTGAGATACGCAAACATGCCGACATTATTCATTGTGCAGGGAACATTGCACAGCATGTTACAGGAGTTCGAGTGCCGTTTGCGATGAAGGAGGCACTTGCCCAGTTCATGCGTTTCTTTCCGATCTCTTGCATAACTTTCTATCGCAGTATACAGCTACCGATGTGGCAGCGTCATTTTCTGCTTGGTCCAACAATGGAAACAGCGCTGTACATTGCAATGAGGTATATTTCCCTACCTACAACGTTCAATTTACTGTGCCAGCTATCTCGATTTCTTCACAACCCATATAAATTGGCTTGGTGCCTTTCTTACAAGTAGTGATATTTTCTTGCAGTAAGTGTTGCGCTGTGACTGCCTTCAAAACGCTCTGCAACACATAAAGAAACCTCTCCGTACAGCGCACTCCTTTCTAACCGACTGCGCTACAGTGTTCTCCACCATGCCACGCCTCCCGCCCTGCATGCGTGCATTGGCAATTCCATTGTTCATCTGTGAAAGGTGCTTTCTTTGCTTACCTTTTTTCATTCTACAGTGCCTAGATATTATAGGGGGCGTGCCGGGAAACAGAATTATTGGGTGGCCCTCACCTATATAGAATCCATTGCTATACACACCATTGTATTACACTCTTTTTCACTGTACACAAAGGAACTCATGAGCAAACGTCACCATTGTTTGCACCATGCATCATGGAAGTGTAACCATGAATGCATTTGTTTTAGAGTGTACTGTGAAACATGTAAGAAGTAGCTACCATTGCCTTTATAACTAAATAATTGCACTACTGCGCAGAAACCATAATGACACCACAATACATACAAACATGACAATATAGAAGGGAATTAAAGTAAGCTAAAGAAGGAGCAGTATTACCAGAAACTGTTCATAACATAACTCATTATCTTTATGCACAGAAACCAGTGCCGTGTTTTACGCTTTCCTCTTCCTCTATATGTATAACATGATGTGAGTGAACCGTAAGGAAAGTAGTTTAAGAACATATGAGAAGGGTGCCATACACAAATATAGAAACTTTTGAATTGTTTGTTCCTGACTGTTAGTGGCGAAAAGCACCTGGCCCACTTATGGTAGTGAACAAAACAGAGGGAGCCACACATGTGATGTCATCAGTGATGTCATTAATGAGATTTGTGATGGCATCTTTGATGTCATGGGTGTTAGCCCTTGCAGTGCACATTGGTGGCACAAGTTATGGTTGCTTAGCTTACCATAACTGAGGAATTTAGATTTTTTTAGGTTTTACCTGTAGCCATAACGTCCTGTAACAACGTTTTTCTTTTAAATTTCATAGGTTTTTGCTAGTGCAACTTAACCATTATGTCCCTTTAACAAGGTTTTGTGTTAGTGATATGTATGTAAACATTTTCTTCAATTATTTTACGCTATTTATTTCCTGTTTTATTAACACTCACTTATTGCTTTCTCATTTATTTTAGGGTACTGCAATGTTTGTTTGCTCTTCATTTATTGTTTAGGGCACTACACTGTTGCGTGCCTTTCTTACATCAGGTAGGTCAATCCAGTAGCACAGTCCCATAACTTTTACTGCTGAATGCGTACAATAAATCACCTCATATGGATGGAACCTTGGAGACTTCCATTTGCGTACACAGCTTTGTATGTATACCAATTGGCCAGGCATTAGAGGCTGTTCTGGGCTGTCTATTGCAGGGGTGGTTGTGTCCATTTCATTTTCTCTGGTGAAAGGGGGTGCTATTTGTTTTGCTATGCTCCTGACAGCTCGTGTTAAATGGTAAGGTATTCTTTGAACTCTTCTCCTAATACTGTTGCTGTTCTGTGCGCATCTGACATTTTCCATACTGGTAACAAAGGCATTTGCATGCGTCAACCAGTTACTATCACGTGGAGGGACAAATGGTGGTCCTTACTTGGTTGCGATCGGAGCTGAAACAGGGCCAAAGGCAAGCAATAGACCCAATTTTTCTTTAGTGAGTGACACAGTTTAAATAATCTACTCTTCAGTAGGTCGTTTATTTTCTCAACCACTCCATTCACTTAAAGGTGGTTAATGGAGCACATTTTGTGTTTTATTCCTAATAACAGGGTCACTTCCTTGAATAAATCATTTACGAAGTGCATTCCGTTGTCAGAGCGTATTACGTCACATATTCCCCATCGAGAAACACTTCCCGGGCAAGGAATTTTGCTGCACACTTCGAGTCTTGGTGGGCACATGGTACTGCTTCTACCCACCTTGAAAAAAGACACACTATTACAATCAAATATCTTGCTCCGTTAGTTCTCTCTCCCATGTCTGTATAATCAATGTGCAGGTCACCGAAGGGCCCTACAGGCCGGCGCAGTATCGCGCATAGTGTTCTCAGAGTCATTCCTCAATTGTACATTTGATATGTTGTGCATTCTATGACCATTTTGTTGAGCTGCTCCTGAAGGTTTGGGATACCTATGGTACATAAGGCGCAATACAATGCAAAATAACATAACATAAACCAATCCTCCTGGAGATCTGCGGCAATGTGTTGCCTGGAGGTGTGTGCTGGGAAATGCAATTGTTCAAACGCTACTAAAAGTAGGTTGTAGGGCATTACCACTTTTCCTGTATTATTTTGTCTCCATAGTAAATCTGTTGGTGGTGGTGGTGCAACCTTGTTTAGTCCATAATTCTTGTTCTGCAGGAGGTGCTTTCTTTTCTAGCTCAATAATCTGGTCTACTGGTAAGGAGTTATAACCTTCTTCTTTGGGAGTTTCCTGTTTATTGATTGGTATGCACTGTGGGATCTGTGTTAATGGTAGGTACGCTGCCTCCTTGACAGCCATGTCTGCGGCTGCGTTTCCTAATGATAGTTGATCATTGTTATGAGTGTGGGCTTGGCATTTCACCAGGGCTACTATAAAAGCTTCTGCAAGAACTTCGATCAATTTGTTTAGTAATTCTGCATGCTGCATTGGGGACCCATCTGCTCTCCTAAATCCCCTTCTTCTCCACCTGGACAATCCAGCATGTACTGTGGTAGTCACATAAGTTGAATCAGAGTAAATCGTTACTGCACATCCTTTGGCTGCATGTAGTGCCTCAGAGTCACTAGCTCTGCGGCTTGGGCAGAGAAATGCGTTGGTAATAGTTTTTTTCACTAGCACTTCGTACTCTCCTTCTTCCAACCTTATTACTGCTGCCCCAACATGTTTATCTCCTGCTTCTGGGCAAATGGATGCTGAACCATCTACAAAATACACTTCTCCTTCATCTAACGCGTTTTCCCTTGCTTTTGGTATGCCATCTCCTTCTCCCTCGTATGTTGCACAGTCATGCTCTTGCATGTCCTGTACAGTGCATGGCTCAGTAATGAAGGTAGCTGGGTTTACGGTTTTGCAGCGCACTACATGGCCATTGGGGCTGGAAATGATTATCTCATAGGCCGTCGCTCTTTGAGTGGTGAGTGTTGATTTGGACCTTTCAAGTATGTTAAACAGGGAGTGTTCTACGTATAAAGTGACGGATAAATCCATGACAATTGTGGAGCTTTTTTCTATTGCAAAGGTAGCGGCTGCGAGAGCTTGTTCGCATGCAAAATGCCCCTGCATTACTGAATCGAGGGTACCGCTGTGTTACTTTCTCTTTGCCTCAAAAGACATCGAGTACCTTTCATTTCCGATCAGAGAAGATAAATTCTTCGTGGAAATAGCCCTCACTTCTAGAAAGGCGCAACAGGCCCTCATCACTAACAAACATGATCTGGCGAAAGAAGGTCTTCGGGTATTTGAATCAGAGGAGGAAGGAAGGTATGGCAATCGCCCGGGTTCTAAACAGATAGGAGTGGAGGACGCATCCACTTCTATGGGCACCACCAGAGTGATAAGAGAGCCCCAAAGCAAAGTTTCACCCGGGCCCAAATTAAATGAGAACCTGTTAGCAAAAACCCCAGAAATTGTCACACAAATCTTCCTGAAACTAGGCGAGGAGCAGAACAGTGTTTAGACAAAGGGGTCTCGGACTAATTTCCTGGAACACCAGAGGGCCGAGTTTCTTGAGGAAAAAGCAGCTGAAAAATAATCTTTTAGAACAGAATGACATCATGCTGCTTCAGGAAACATGGCTGGTTAACCCCATTGAAATAGAAGGCTTCACAGTACAAAATCTCAAGGCCTCACAAAAACTTAAAGGGAGACCAGCAGGAGGCCTTTTAATAGCAACCAAAAACTCTATTGTCAAAGAAATTGTTCCGCTATGTAACATCATGGTGGGCATTCAAGTCTGCAAAGTAGAGATAGGACCGAATGATTCTCGGCTTACCCTAATCCTGGTTAACATCTACTGGAACCCCGCTAGGTCAAAACTCCAAGACTTCATAGAATCCCTACACTCCCTACTATCAACGGCTAAGAGCAAATATGAGGGAGCACAGATCATCATTGCAGGGGACCTGAATACTGATTGTATTAATCCAGAGAATGTGAGGACTGGCCAAACTAAACAAAGTACTATACGGAAAGGCAAACAATGGTGGGACTTTTTCCAATCATGGGACCTGGACATGATAAATGAAAAAAGTAGGTCTGTGGAAGTGGCTGGACCAACCTGGCGTCAAGGGGCTCTGCAATCAACCTTAGACTACATCTTCATCTCATCATCTCTTACCCTACTTTGTCCCAGTCTTACTCTGGATTGGGAAGGGGGAGTGATCACGCCAGGCTGGAACTCCTCTTCCTCAAAATTCAGAGAGCCTCCAACCTAAATCACAAAGGTAAACCGAAAGTGACCAAATATAGAAATGGGGGGGGAAAAGTTAAACAAACTTCTGGAGGCAGTTCCTCCTGCAACATGGGCAAATGAAATCCACCCAGAAAAATTTGGAAAATTTGTGTGGTTGTCAGGAAAGGAAGAAGGCGATGGATATGGCAGGGGAAATGTGCACAAAATACACAGTAAACAACCTTGAATATAACAACGTGCATTCAATACCCAAGACTCGTGTATACCACTATATGAAAAGGAATGTAGGGTAAGCACTTAGAACCTCCTTATGACTGAAAGGAAAGTCGGCAAACTCCTTACCCACTATGCTATTACAGATACTGACAGCGCTAAGCCCACGTAGAGGGCAAGCAGGGACAGAATCTGTAAGCTGACACTCTAGACGGTACTGAATAAAGAATTTGGAAACCGTACTCACAAGGACCGGAATGACCACATGAATGCCAGTACTCACGAAGACCGGAAAGACCACTTGGATGTCCGTTTTCACGAGGACCGGAAAGACCACTCAAAAGTCAGTACTAACCCACAACCCTGTAAATCAAACAAGAACCCAGAAGGCAGTAAAGGCAAAGAGTGAGGATGACTAAATACCTAAACCCAAGTCAAGAGGCAAGAAGGAATAGTACAGTGTGGAAAACAAAAGATAATCACACAGGAGCTAGTTACAACAGCTTCCCACACCTAATAATAAAATAGGAAATAAATGTAAAAGTGTAAAGGAAAACATGGCATGGATCCCAATAGAAGGCAAGGATCAGGAGCAGTGAAAACGATATCAAAAGGGAAACTTTCCCACCCATCCAAGGTGAAAAGGCAGGAAACTAAACCTGTAAAGGAAAGATTAATGCAACAAGTCTTTCAGTAGCAAAGGACAATTTCTAGGAAACAGTGAACACAGGCAATTGGGCTACAGCAAAAGGAAAGCTCAGAGAAAGGCTGCCTGCAGACAGAGAAAGGGAGAAAGGGATTTCCAAAAGGCAGAAATCAATTAGGCATACAAATACGAATTCCAGGACAAGGAACAAGAAACACTAACTAGAAACTGGGCACAAAAACTAGGAACCAGGAACAAGGGACCAGTCAAGACAGGAACGCTGCAACAATGACCAGCGCTGGACTGAAGCAAACTGAGGCTTTTTAAAGCTTCTTAACAAGCACATCTCTCAGGTGTGCCGCCTGCTGCACCTGCAGCCACAGGTGTTGCCTATCCTCCACCCAACCTTGTCCTGCAAGGGAGGAGGTGAAGCAGTGAGCCAGGCATTCTGGGAAGCATAGTCATTCTGGAAAGCATAGTCATTAGATTAAAGTAGCATGCTGGCTGCCAAAAACCTGG
This sequence comes from Ambystoma mexicanum, assembly GCF_040938575.1. Classification (NCBI taxonomy): domain Eukaryota; kingdom Metazoa; phylum Chordata; class Amphibia; order Caudata; family Ambystomatidae; genus Ambystoma; species Ambystoma mexicanum. The sequence goes on from NC_090939.1 coordinate 757,217,485, forward strand.
AATGGATCCGGAAGGGAAGTAACTTGGAAAATAGGGTTTTAGTGCTCCTAATTCATCACAGTACTGTAGAGTAAGGTTCGGAGGAAATGTCCAGTAGGGAATAAACCCCAAACTATGCCCCCAAGTGGCGGGAACGGGAGCGAAGGGAGCGAGCCGTGACAGTATACCCCCTCCCACGGCCGACTCCAGGTGACCGTTACCCGCACAAAACATCTTCCTTCCACGACAGGAGCGCTTTGTCTTTGGAGGCAGCACTGAGGAAAACGATGACCCGCGGGCAAAAGTAGAAGGACTGGAACGCATAGAATCAGGCCGCAGTCTATAAGAGTCATAGGCAGGAATTCGGTGAGGAAGAAACTCATGGGTCGAAGAAAGGCATGAAGGACTTGCAGGACCCGAAGCAGAGTTGGAAGGTCCAGGAAGCTTAGTCACTGGAAGAGGATATGCATACATCTTTGAGGAGAGAGGCAGGCTGGTGCTACATGCCTTAGACAACGGTAGAAGTTCTGTTAGCCTCACTGCCGAGAGTGGACACACAGGAGGTGAGGAAACAGCAGGTTTCAGGAAACGTTTATGTTCGGAAGAGGAAGGTGGCGGCTGAGGTAGAGGTTCGGATACTCTGTCATCCATCTGGGTAAAGGTTTGTGGTTGAAAGTGACAAAGATTCGCCTGCATATGTTCCATGCCTTGGAGGTCTGGAGATCCAATGGGTTGTACGAGGCTGGCGCTCCCGTTGACAGTCATGTAGCCAGTCAAGTAGCCACCTTGTTGCACGTGGGATACAACCGCAGGAACGTTTGGCATACTGATAGGAGTGTTAGACGCAGTACTCGGAACATCAGGCATACTAGCAGCGGGACCAAAAACAGGCACATCTTGAACTGCAGCAGACATTCCCCTCCTTTGGCTACTAGCACCCAACTGGCGCTGCAGCTGGAGGGCCGTGCCCGTCCCTTCCCTCAGGCTCATGTGGGATCCGGCAACAAAAGGGTTGTCAAGCTGTTGATCCAAACCGGACTCCAAACGCGGACCGTCCAGCCCGCTATCCTGGTCGGCTACTCGTTCGGTGACTGGGCCGTGGCGGATGGCATCCGTTTCTCTCTCGTAATACTCCAGGCAAGTCCAGCGGCCTCGCATGTAAGGCCCTCCCGAGTCGTGATCCGGCTTGATGTTTCTGAAGAGAGAACTGGCAGAAGTCTCAGGCTCAGATGTTGCATATTCGGGAGGCGCTGATGCTACAGTCAAGTAGTTGGGAGAATTGTTTTGTGTACAAGGCAGACATTCTGGTGATCCCCCTGAAGCATAAGAAGGGCAAGATGGACGTTCATCAGTAAATGGTTGGGATTCAAGAGGAATCTCTGGAGCAGAAGAATATGCAGCAGGATCTGACAGTGTAGACAGGTACACCTCCGATATTGGCAGCGAGGCTGAGCAGGATACAGGTCTCTCATGAACTGAAGCCAAACTAGCAGTAGGCTCTGGGACCGAAGACATGCACTACTTAGAATGTACTACCGGAGGCTCCATGGCTGAAGGATAATCTGCTGGATGAGTCACTGTAGCCGAAGACAGACATGCCAGAGGAAATTCTGAGGCTGAGGGCATGCAAGCTGGAGCCATCTTGTTAGCTGAAGACAAACTTGTCAAGGTCTTTGGCTCTGACTGCGTACATGGTGAAGGCTCTTGGGTTACTGGAAGACATAGCAATTTTTTATTGATCGAAGATACGTGTGCCAACGATGACTGCAGAGCTGTGGACAGGATTATTGAAGAGTCAATGGTAGTAGGAGGACAGTCTGAAGTCCCAGAAGTCGACAGACACACTTGTGGTTCAGGAATGGAAAGCCCCTTTAAGGCAGTTGACCCCTTGGCACCAGTAACCAAAGTCTGAGCTGTACCCCTGCCGTCCCTCTCCTTAGTGGATGACACAGAGTCTCTTCCTTTGTAGAAGTCAAAATCAACCAGAGGAATCACCATAGTAAAGTCTCTGTTAATCAGGATTTCGTCAATTGACCATTCCTCTGTCTTAGCTTCTGAAAGTGGCTGATTAACAATGAACAGTTCAGGGATCGCTTGCCGGGTTTTTGGTTCAGTAATCTGTGGAATGAGTCCATCAAAACATGAATTCTGCACTGTCTTTGACTGCTCGTAGTGACCGAAATTGGCAGAAGGAAGAGCGAACACAGAGGTAGCATCGTTTTCCACATCAGCTTGAATGTCTACTTCAGTCTCAGCAGCTAGATCAAGGGCAGAACCTAAGCCTACAGTTGTGACTGATTCTGTGTATGCCACCATTGTGGATTGTGTTTGGAAATCAGAAGCATGTATGTGTTCAAGCTCAGAGTTATGACAAACTGCTACACAGGAAGCCTCAGGTAAAGGAGTGGCTTGTGAATCTTCAGCTAACAGCAATTCCTGACAAACGGTAGGACAGTTGTCAGAACCTGAGCCCTGAATAAGCGCTGTGCTTGAAAAAAGACTTTCACTCCCAATAGATCTTACATATTGACAAGTATCATGATTTACAAAAGTCTCCGCACTCAGGGACTGAACAGTATTCACTTCATCAACGGATAAAGTTGGAGGTGTATTCAGAAAAGACTAACATCTTATTCTCCTCTTTTAAGGAAATGTATTCTTGTTTTAACTCCTCAAATTCTGCTTTTAGCATGTCCCGCATTAACTGTACATCCCTATCAGTAGGCACAGGGGAAGGCATAGTGGCATCAGGGCTGGATCCTGCCCTAGCCATCTGGAAGTGCACTGATTGTATATTGTCATCTACTGCTTGCAGGTCTTGTGATCTATACTCTCTCTTACCGACGTGGTCTGTGTTTCTTTTAAGCAGACTATTGGCATCAGACCCCTTGGCATTAGAGACCACAGTAAGAACCTGTGCAGAGGAGTAAGCTGTAGACTGAGGGCAGAAAACAGAAGATATGCAAGGAACCCCTCCATTCTTCATGCTTGAATCATGAAACTGTTCAATCTGAGGTAAAGCACAACCAGAGTCATGGGGTTCAATAACAGAGGTACTTGTGTGTATAAATTCTAGCAGTGTGTTGTTTTCCACTGCTAAGGCTTGTGCGGACATAGACTCTGGATCAGAATTAAAAACAGAGCTAGGATCAGGCAATGTAGGATGGGCCACCCAGTGGGAAAAATACTTTGCACGTAAATACCCATTCGTGTCAAGGAGTTCATTTGAGTCAGGAGCAGAGATTCGATTTTCACGGGTAATTGTAAGGGAAGCTTTCTGTATAAACTTGTTAGAGGCCTTGCTGCCTTTCCTTCGTAATCTGGCCATGTTCAAACGGGAACAACGGCTGGTCATTCTGTCAGGCAAGGAAGAAGGCGATGGATATGGCAGGGGAAATGTGCACAAAATACACAGTAAACAACCTTGAATATAACAACGTGCATTCAATACCCAAGACTCGTGTATACCACTATATGAAAAGAAATGTAGGGTAAGCACTTAGAACCTCCTTATGACTGAAAGGAAAGTCGGCAAACTCCTTACCCACTATGCTATTACAGATACTGACAGCGCTAAGCCCACGTAGAGGGCAAGCAGGGACAGAATCTGTAAGCTGACACTCTAGACGGTACTGAATAAAGAATTTGGAAACAGTACTCACAAGGACCGGAATGACCACATGAATGCCAGTACTCACGAAGACCGGAAAGACCACTTGGATGTCCGTATTCACGAGGACCGGAAAGACCACTCAAAAGTCAGTACTAACCCACAACCCTGTAAATCAAACAAGAACCCAGAAGGCAGTAAAGGCAAAGAGTGAGGATGACTAAATACCTAAACCCAAGTCAAGAGGCAAGAAGGAATAGTACAGTGTGGAAAACAAAAGATAATCACACAGGAGCTAGTTACAACAGCTTCCCACACCTAATAATAAAACAGGAAATAAATGTAAAAGTGTAAAGGAATACATGGCATGGATCCCAATAGAAGGCAAGGATCAGGAGCAGTGAAAACGATATCAAAAGGGAAACTTTCCCACCCATCCAAGGTGAAAAGGCAGGAAACTAAACCTGTAAAGGAAAGATTAATGCAACAAGTCTTTCAGTAGCAAAGGACAATTTCTAGGAAACAGTGAACACAGGCAATTGGGCTACAGCAAAAGGAAAGCTCAGAGAAAGGCTGCCTGCAGACAGAGAAAGGGAGAAAGGGATTTCCAAAAGGCAGAAATCAATTAGGCATACAAATACGAATTCCAGAACAAGGAACAAGAAACACTAACTAGAAACTGGGCACAAAAACTAGGAACCAGGAACAAGGGACCAGTCAAGACAGGAACGCTGCAACAATGACCAGCGCTGGACTGAAGCAAACTGAGGCTTTTTAAAGCTGCTTAACAAGCACACCTCTCAGGTGTGCCGCCTGCTGCACCTGCAGCCACAGGTGTTGCCTATCCTCCACCCAACCTTGTCCTGCAAGGGAGGAGGTGAAGCAGTGAGCCAGGCATTCTGGGAAGCATAGTCATTCTGGAAAGCATAGTCATTAGATTAAAGTAGCGTGCTGGCTGCCAAAAACCTGGAATGGATCCGGAAGGGAAGTAACTTGGAAAATAGGGTTTTAGTGCTCCTAATTCATCACAGTACTGTAGAGTAAGGTTTGGAGGAAATGTCCATTAGGGAATAAACCCCAAACTATGCCCCCAAGTGGCGGGAACGGGAGCGAAGGGAGCGAGCCGTAACAGTGGTCCACCTGCCAGCCAAGTGAAGGAAAGACTGCAGGGAGACAGACACACCTTCACAATTTCGATGAGGAAACATTCAATAAGAAGAGAATCCTGCGCCAAACATTACGCCACACAAGACAAAATGAAGCAGAAGATCCGCCCAGCTGTATACAAAAGCTCAAAAAGGCTAAACAAACATATCGGAATTGGACAAAGAATCACAAACTCCAAAAACGCCAAGAAGACGGGGAGAGAATGCTTTTCCTCCTCAATGCAAATAATTGCAGGAACTTTTGGGCGGCACTAAACCAACTGGAAACCGGCCAAAATAGCTCACTCTGCAATTTAGTCCCTGAGCACAAGTGGGTGGAGTATTTGTCCAAAAACTTTGAAGCAACTGAGTCCAGAGATCATCCTCACCCAAACGTAACCTGGTCGCTGACATTACCTGAGGAAGAAATTGAGGACCTTATTACATCCTCCTCTGTCTCTAAGGCAGCAGGTCCGAATGGCCTCACTTATCAGGTGCTTAAAAACCAACCAAAGTTATGGGCAAAGTTACTCTTCCATTTATTTCAAGAAATTTTAAAGAATAAAGTCTTCCCACCATCATGGAAGAGCGCACTTATTATTCCATTTTTCAAGGGGGGTGACAGGCAAAACCCAACATGTTATCGACCCATCGCCCTCTTGGACATAGATAGCAAAATCTTCATGAGATTAATATTGAAAGAACTTACTCTATGGGTGGACTCTAGACACATCCTTCCCCCTCAGCAGACAGGTTTCAGGAAAGGCCTTTCTACCAGTCTTAATGGACTTATTCTGAACCTGTTGAGCGAAAGTTCAAATGAGAAAGAAGGCTCTCCACTATACGGGGCATGGGCCGATTTATCGAAAGCGTTCGACCTTGTAGACAGATCCCTCCTCTGGCAGAAACTAAATAATTGGGGGATTCCGGCACCCCTTCTTGCAATGCTCATAGAACTCCACAAGAACATTACCATCAGAGTGAGATTGGACGAACCCGGTAATCTATCAGAAACAATCCAAGTCCTTAAGGGAGTATGACAAGGTTGCTTGGGTGCACCATTATTCTTTAATTTGTTTCTTTCAGACATTGGAGATTTCCTAGCCTCTGCATCATTAATCTGCCCGAGAATTAATGGAAGAAGACTCCATTGGTTAGCCTATGCGGATGACCTGGTGCTACTGGATGGCTCAGCGATAGGGCTGCAACAACTCCTATCCAAACTTAACGATTATGCTAAACTGAACGGCCTAATAATTAACCCATCTAAATCTAAGGTCCTCATTTTTAAACATGCAAAAAAAAGGTGACCTCAAGAAACTGGGTCTTGGGCAGCAAAGTAATTCCACGGGTGGACGAGTTAACATACCTGGGATACGAAATCCTTGCTCACCCAACCTCAAACAAGGTGATACACTCCATTCTTGGGAAGAAATCGAAAATTATTGCACAAATGAAAAATCTGAATGGAAGATTCTGCAAATTCTCAATAATTCCACTCAAGAAGTTCTACATAGGTAAAGTTGTCCCGGTCCTTCTCTATGGCCTCGAGGCAAAGCCTCTTCTGTGGAACTATGACTGGAGCAAAATTGAGGGCTTTTTGTGGAAATCTTCTCTTCATCTCCCATTGTGCACTCCTCCCGCTAGTCTGAGATTTGAGTTGGGCCTGACCTCTTTGAGTTGCCGCGTGGAGTGGAAGCTACTGTCCCTCTATCGTAACATAATCACAGCCAGTGTATCCACTCTTTTCTTTGACGTAAACCAACATCTAAAAAAGTCACAATCAAAAAAACTTCTCGGCTTTGTTAGGCAGCAACCTGTGCAGTTCCCTTAGGGAACACTGCAAATGATTTAAGACTATAGGTGTCGGCAGTAAACCCACTTGGTAGCAGTCTGTACCACCCAGATTTACCTGGTAGCTGTGGCTGAGCAGTCAGACTTCCCTCAAGAAGAGTTAGGCAGTATGCAAAGTATACTCAATAGGCACTCAGATACAATAATACAAGCAAACACTGACCAGAGCTTTGGTATCAAAGTATATATTTATTAAAACAACACAAAGTTGAAACACTCCAGCACTCTTATTGTAAAATATTCTAAACACAGTTACTGTTATGATATATACACCCCTTTTTCCTTATTAGATAAATCACAGTAAAACACCACTTATTTTCATACAGAGGTGAGCGCTTAACTAGATTGCACTCTAATAAGTTTGTGAGAAAGGGGGTGGGAAGACAGAAGATGAAGAGGTACACCACTCTATGATCCGGGAACACTGTTAGCAAGGCAGAGAGCAAAAAGTCACTGGTGAGCCAAAGTCCAAAGGCTGGGCCCGCTCTTAGAGGGAGCAGAGCACAAATGCGCCCAAGATCACACAGTTACACTAGGCTTAGAAAGTCTTGCAGACGGTTCAAGAAGAGTTTAGAGAGGCTTAGAAAAGTTTAGCCAAGGTGTCCCAGGCTAACCCAGGTTTGAAAGCCAGGGGCTAAATCTACCCCGTACAGTCGGTAGCAAGGGAAGCCAGGCGGGACACGGTACCTTAAGTGGGAAGGATCCTCCAGCGGTGGCAGTTGTTCCTGGTAGTGGGTGCAAGTTGTGTCGTCGTCCAGGGGAAGAGAAGATCTCGACTTGGAGGAAAGATGAAGGTCGTTGCACTACCAGGGAAGAAACCAGCCGCGGAGTTTTCCGGTTAAAGGTGGTACCTTGGTTTCGCGGTCGTGGTAAAACGTGGTATCCCGGCTGCCGGGGTGCTTGGCACGGGCAAGGCAGCCACGAGGTACGTCGGGAAAGCGAAAAGACGGTGAAACTGGTTATCCCCACCAGTCAAAGGAAGAAGACTCTCCGGCGGGAGATCTCCTCTGTCGTTGGGAAAAGTGGTGAGGCGGTCCAGCAGGGCTCCACCGGTGGTGGTGTCGTGGCAGGTCGGCTCAGCTTCTCCCTCGTCGGATTCTTAGGTCCTGTGGCGACTTCTGAAGTTCCAGTCCCCAAAGCCCTGCTTTTATGCAGCAAACCCCCTTCACTCAGCCTAGCTGTCACTCAAACATGCTAAGTGGTGAGCCGGCCGGCTCACCACTTGGGCCAATCAGGATGGAGTGCGACTTGAGTTGCCTAGGCAACTCAGTCCAGGGTGCCTAAATTCCCCTCCACCCCTCCTAAGTACCCCAGACAGAGTGGCACCACTTTAGAGGGCTTCTGTGGAGAAGCCCGCCAGAAAGTGGAACAAAGGGCTCGACTTGGGTTGGAGTCGCAGAAGAGAACACAAACGCCATTTTAGAATCAAGTTTTGTCAAAAAATACCAACCGGAGAATTAATATTAATTCAATAACCCGACAGTATGTTCGAGGCTACCGTAAATAATTAAATAAAGATAGTAGCCTAAAACAATGGGAAATCCCATAGGAAAATATTCGCGGTTGAATATAAAAAGTAGTATCCACTGCCACCAGCCAAAACTCGATCAGGGGGGACGGAGACGTGCCCCCTCGACTAACAGACCCTGGGGCAATCGAATTGCCCCAGCCATTACGTCCACAATATGATGGTGTGTATTGGTTCTGTTCAGAATTTAAGACTAGTAAAGTCAATGGTGACTTTACATGCCCTGGGAGACAGTAGTCAGTCCCAGGGTATGGAGTCTATACTGGGGGGTCACTAAGACACCCCTGTGTCACTGCACTGAGGGTGCTGTGTAGTAACACACATCACAAAAACACATGAAACCCTATGGAGTAAAAGACCCCATTGCCCATTAAACACTTCTAGAGTCAAAGAAACACACTCAAATCGTGTCCAAGAGTGAGGGTAAAAGAGTCTCACTCTTGGCAGGAGAAAAAAATAAACCCCAAAAATCCAGCAAAGCTGCTGGGGGACTCACTAGGTTAGGAAATTCAGCCTAAACAGAGAATTCTCCCTAACAGGCTTGGAAGAAAAGATTGGCTGCTTTTTATACAGGCTGGAATTAACAACAGAAACTCTCATACAAAATCCTAAGAAACTTAAAAAACATTAGAAACAGAGGACTGGATCAAAACGATCGAGGGAGTCAGAAGGCTTAACCCCCCCAAACCTATTCCTGACAGCGGATAGAAAGCTTGGCACCATCCCGCACTACTTGGAAAAATTCCCGGACCAAAGAATTAGAAACAACTTTATCAGGCTCAGACTGAACATAGCCCACACAGGTGAAATACTGGACCAAAGAAACCAGGGCGAGAAGGCAATAAGCCTTTGCGAGATCTGTGCCTCTCCGAACTTACAATCCCCCAAACATCTGCTGCTGGAGTGCGAAGGCACATGGGCGATTAGGGTATCATCACTGGGGAGATTTGTAACCAGAGAGGAGAGCCTAGTCCAGGATGCATTTTGTGACAGACTGATCTCTGGCCAAGAAGTAATGCTAACTGCTGAGATAGTAAACATTTTGGAGAAGCTTACTATCTTAAGGAACTATTAACAGACTAGCCATGTTCTTCAACCCACCAGTCAATGGGATCAGTCTACTTAGTTAATCCCTGGTTTCTGAGCCTTTATTTTACCCTGTTATTTTACCCTTTTGCTTTACCCTTTCACTTTCTGTCTTCTTAAATATGCAGGAAAAACTGCTTTTTGTATGAAATCTGAACTTTTAATACTCTTCTTTTGTAAAGGTTTTCTCATAAACCAAAAACAAATAAAAAAAATTAAAAAAAGGTACCGCTGTGTTACGCTCACCTGGTCTCTGCGGACGCGTTGGGGCACGGTTGCAGCCCTCCCAGGGGTGAAACCTCTCTCGTCTGGCTTTCCCCTCTGCGTCTATGTGGATGGTTGCGGTGGGACAGCACGATTCCTGCGTGAATATTAGAGGGTTGAAAGTATGCAGTTTACGGCTCTGACCCCCTCTTCAGATCTCTTCTCCCAAGACGTGCTTTCCCAGGGAATGCGCTAACTCTGCAGGGCTTACCTGTTGAATGATAATGGCGAGCTCTCGGTCCTGCTGCTTCCGGCAGGGGCGCTTGTCTAATGGACCGAGTTCCTTCACTGGTCCCTTGTCGTGGTTGCCCATGCTGGCTGCGGCTAATCCACTTTTCTTGCTGGTAAGTGTTTCCCTTGTTTTCACTCGCCTGCTAGTCTTTCGACTTTCATAATTTTATTTGTAAAGTTTGTTCTTGATCTAGTGTCCATTCAGTGTATAATGTCTCTTTCTCTGTTCTTTCCCCATGCAGGTGATGCTGTGGTTCCGGCGGTTGCTGCAGAGGTGGAAGCGGCACTGGAGATAGGATGTGAGTAGTTACGATGGTCTGGTAACTGGTAAGTAACCTCTATGGGTGCGCGTGGATTTTAATAGCAGCGCGACCTAAGATTACGTGCCAGTAGTTACTCTAACCTTGTCTTGTCTTCTTTTCAGCAATTCAGCTTTGTTGGAATGATGACCGCAGGGTGCTGCGCTGTCGAGATCAAGCTCTGCGTGTTGTCAGGAAGATGGATTGCTGCAGTGTAGATGAGCGCCGGAGTTCAGGTAAGCAAGCAGCTGTTGTCAGGAAGATGGACTGCCGCCGTGTAGATGAGCGCCAGAGTCCAGGTAAGCAAGCAGTTACAGCACAGGATTCAATGAGGTAAGTCTGCTGCTGGTCCTGACGGCGGTGAGCGTCTCGTTGCACGGAAGTGCAATGTAACGAAAAGCACCAGCCTGAAGGATGGGGCTGCTTATATAGCTGAGTCTCAGAAGCCACACTCACTAGCTTCAGCCTGACTGCCACACCCTGCCACTCCCTGAGTTAGCACGTGAACACCCAGCCAAGGGAGCCAGACCCAGTGAAGTGCACGTTTTGAAATAAAGGCTTTCAGCACCACCTGGAAAGTTCTTATGAAATAAAAGTACTCCTGCACTGAAATCAAGTGTTCCTACACACTTCTTTATATGAGCTTGGCGACAAAGGCGCAAGGGCTATGTCCAGCCACGGCCCTTGTGTTTACGAGTCCCAAAGGGACATGAGTGGGACAAGTGACCCATTGCCCCCATCACTAGATGGTGTGGTTTGTGTGTACTGGGGCCTGTGGTCATGATATGCTGTAACATGCCAGTGGTTTGTGGCGTAGGGATGTTTTTTGTGTCAACACTTCAGTCATTAGTGTCCCATTGGAGTGTGAGAATAAATAAAATTCCTTATCATAGTCGGGTGTTGCTAGGACTGGTGCTGTTCTTATTAAATCTAGATTTTCAAAATCTGTCTGCATTTCAGTTGTCGATTTTAAGGGTTTTTTCTCTTTCTGTGCTTGCTTGAGCCCTTTTAACAGTGGTCTAGTATAGGCTGCATAGTCCAATATCCAAGCCCTGCAGTAAGGAACAAGTTACTTACCTGTAACTGTTGTTCTCCAGCATGGGTCTGGCATGGATTCACATGCTCATTCCCCGTCGTCAGGCCGGGAATCCTCGGTATAGAAAAAATCAGTATCAGTAGTATCAGTTTCGTTTCTGATCTGTCTTTCTCAGTAGTAACCAATCACTGGTCTCTGGGTCATACTGCCCCCAGCCAATGAATGCCCTCTCCCTAAGCCCCTCCCCTGGCAGCCATCTTCAGATTTGGTAGCACGTGAAGTGGCAGTATGACCAAGTGAAGAGCCACAGACGGGTAGGCGTGAGGGTTTGCATGTGAATCCATGCCAGACCCATGCTGGAGAACAACAGTTACAGGTAAGTAACTTGTTCCTTCTCCAGCATGGGGTCTGACATGGATTCACATGCTCCTGAATATAAGAATACATAACAGTATACACATGCACAACCACGGGAGGTGGCACAAGGCTCAATATCAAGCAATACAACAACGCAACATTAAGCAACTCTTACCTCCTCACCAGGCTCACCTTAGGCGAACAGGTTGCGCAGCACTGCCTGGCCGACTCTGGACTCCTCCCTGGAATCCCGGTCGACGCAGTAGAATCTCGTGAAGGTGTGCGTCGACCTCCACGTAGCAGCCCTGCAGATGTCGAGCAGGGGCACACCAGACAGGAACGCCGTAGTAGCAGCGATCGCTCTGGTCGAATGTGCTCTCGGACGGCCGGGCAGAGGTCGGTTCGCCAACCGGTGACAGTGCATGATGCAGCCAGAGAGTCATCTGGAAATGGAAGTCTTCGAGAGAGCCTTCATTTGATTCACAGGTCCAAAGGTCACAAACAGCTGTGATGTCTTCCTGAAACTCTTCGTGCGGTCCACGTAGAACTTCAGCGCTCTAGCCACATCTAGCGAGTGCAGAGTCCTCTCAGCCGGCGACAAAGGCGACGGGAAGAAAACTGGCAACACCAAGGTCTCGTTGAGGTGGAAGTCCGACGGCACCTTGGGCATGAAGGAGGTGTGCGTCCTCAGCACCAAAAAGTCAAGTATGGAGGCTTGCAAGACAGGGCCTGGATCTCTCCCACTCGTCGTGCAGAGGTTATGGCCACGCGGAATGCTGTCTTCCACGACAGAAACTTCAATGGCACTGAATGCATAGGCTCGAATGGGGCTCCCATGAGCCTAGTTAGTACCACGTTGAGCTCCCACGCCGGGGTAGGGGCCTTCACCGGCGGGAATGATCGGAACAGTCCTTTCATAAATTCCTTCACCAGACGATGAGACCACAAGGACGCCCGTCCTGTAGTTCTGGTGTAACGTGAGACGGCAGCCAGATGTACCTTGATGGAGGCGTGAGATAGGCCAGCCTTGGCCAAAGACAGTGGGTACTGCAATACTTGAGGGGCCGTAATCCGCAGAGGGTTAATCGTCTCTGCTCGGCACCAGACAGAGAACCTCTTCCATTTGTGTCAGTAGCACTTGACAGTTGAGGATGCCCTGGCCTTTGCAAGAACCTCTCTGCAGTCGGCCGGGATGTCGTATCCTCCAAACTCTAGTGCTGCAGGAGCCAGGCCTGCAAGTTCAGCGACTCTGGTTTGTGATGAAGAATGGCGCATCCTTCTCTGGAGAGAAAATCCGCGTCCGTCGGTAGCTTGACTGGTGTGGACGCTGACAAGTCCAGAAGGTCCGGGAACCAGATCTGCCTCGGCCACGCCGGTGCGACGAGGATCATCCTGCACCGGGACCTCTTGAGCTGGTTGACGAGCCGGAGTAGCAACGGCGGGAATGTATAAAGGAACAGGCAGTCCCAGGGGAACGAGAAAGCATCGCCCATGCTCCTCGGTTGGGGAAACCTGCTGGCGAACCTCCGGCACTTGGAGTTCGCCGCCGTCGCGAAGAGATCGATCTGGGGTTCGCCCCATCGTCGGAAGAGTCGGTCCACTTGATCCTGGCGCAGTTCCCACTCGTGGCACGAGCGCAGCTCCCTGCTGAGTGAGTCAGCGGTGGTGTTTTTTATCCCTGCCAGATGAAAGGGTACCAGAAACTTCCCTTGTGCGATGGCCCAATGCCACAGATCCTGGGCTTCCTTGGACAGGGCAGGGGATCTGGTTCCGCCCTGTTTTCGAATGTAAAACATCGTGGTGGTGTTGTCGGTGAAGATCCTCACCACCTTGCCCTTGAGGGACGGAAGGAAGGACCTGAGGGCCCAGAACACTGCGCAGAGCTCCAAGATGTTGATGTGGGGAGTCTTCTCCTCCGAGCACCAAAGGCCTCTCGCGTGGAGGCCCCCGGTGTGCGCTCCCCAACCTTTCAGGGAGGCATCCGTCGTCACCGTCACCTGGTGGGCCAGGGCTAGGAAGTCTGTTCCCACTGTCAGATGAGCGCGGACACCCCACCATCGTATCGCCTGACAGAACGTTTCGTCGATCGAGATCCTGTCCTCGAAGCTGCCCGTCGTCTGGATCCTGTGGGAGTCGAGGAATTCTTGCAAGGGCCGAATCCGAAGTCTGCAATGGGGCACCAGATAAATGCAGGAGGACATAATTCCGAGGAGCAACTTGATAGACCTCACTTTGGCCACGTCCGTGGCCAGTAGACGTTGCACCTTTCCTAGGATGGTCCTTATCCTTTCCTCCGACGGTGAGGCCCGCCGCGCCACTGTGTCGAGCTGTGCTCCCAGAAACAGGGCGACTTGCGACGGGACCAGGTAGGATTTTGGAAAGTTGATGGAGAACCCCAGGTCCGTGAGCAGCTGGACGGACTTCGCAGTGTGTTCCACGGCGAGCTCCCTTGTCCTTGCCCGTATGAGCCAGTCGTCCAGGTAGGGGTAGACGTGGATCCCCTGCAGGCGCAGCCGCGCCGCCACCGGTACTAGGCACTTGGTGAACACCCTGGGCGCCGATTTTAATCCGAACCGGAGGGCCTTGAACTGGTAGTGCCGCCCTTTGACCACGAACCTGAGGAACTTTCGGTGCCTCTTTAGAATAGGGATGTGGAAGTAAGCATCCTCCAAATCCAACAACGACAGGAACTCGCCCTCCTCCAGCTGTCCCAGCACGTGCTGGAGGGTGACCATCCGGAACTTCTGTGCCTTGATGTATTTGTTTAGTCGTCGCAGGTCCAGGATGGGACGCCATCCTCCTGTCTTCTTCCTCACAAGGAAGTATCTTGAGTAAACTCCGGAGCCCCGAAGCCTCTTCGGGACGAGCTCGATGGCACCTTTCCTGAGCATCGCCCGTACTTCCAACAGCAGTTGAGGGACGTGATTTTCCTTCCTGGCCACGGGAGGAATGCGGGGGCACCTCTTCTGGAACTCGAGGGCATGCCCCAGGGCCAGGGCGTCCAGCACCCAACGGTCGGGGGAGATGGACTCCCACACGCTGACGAACCTCGTCAGCCGGCCTCCCACCGATGTGTTTCGGCGGGGGCCCGACCAGACGGGCGGTTCAATCCTGCTTGGAGGCCGCTTTGCCTCCTTGACCACCTTGGCGACGACGGCGGGATCCACCTGACTTGCCGCGTCCCCTGTAGGCCTCCTGCGACGAAGACCTTGCCGCTTGACGGTAAGTAGAGGAGCTGCTGCTGGCTCCCTTGGAGGCACCCTGTCTGCCTCCGGAGCTCTGAAAGGACACCCGTCGCTGTTGGAGCACCCCCAGTGCACGGGCCGTCTCCGTGTCCGTCTTGATCGCCTGAAGGGATTCATCAACCGCCTTGGCGAAAAGGTTGTTCCCATCGAAGGGCATGTCCAAAACCTTGGTCTGAACGTCCTGGCGGAAATCCGTCGCCCTGAGGAATCCTCGTCGTCTCAGGCAAACGCTGTTGCCCTCGTCGTCGCCCTCGTCGGGATCCCTCCCGATGTGCTGTGTCTCCTCCACGACTTGGATGAGCTACTCTTCAGAGTTCGTGTCCGTATCCACGACGGCCACCACCCCTCCCCCTCTTTTCCCAACGAGGACTTTGTGGGGGTCTTCTTGATGGGTCTGAAAGACCACTCCCTCCGCGGTGGCAGGGAGACTCTGGTGCCTGAGGGCGCCTCCACTGGTGTAGCCTCCACAGGCTGAGCCAGGGCCGCGGCGACATCCTCAATCGAGGTCCTAGCAGGGTGAATCACGGCCAACGTCACCTTCTGTACGCCCGGGGCCTTCACCTTCGGGTGAGGGTCTGAGCCTCGCTCCCCCTCTGCCGGAGTCTACGAGATCGACCGGGGCCTCTCCAGAAGCTTCGCCGGGTTCTCGGACTTCCTCTTACCCGAGCCAGAGCATTGGCTCGTGGTTGATGGCGCCAGGGAGGGTGCGCCCTGCCTGGCAGCCAAGGAGCCTGACCGTTCGACGCTCCCGGTGCCAGCGGACTCGCGGTGCTTAGCCTTTTGTTGGGCCCCTGTCGCCGGAGCACCCTCACAGGACTTAGAAGACCGCTCGGACTTCTTCTTCTTCTTCTCGCCTGGCGGGCTCTTACCTTCCAGCCAGTTAGCGAGACTGAGGTGACGATCCTTCATGGTCCGCTCCGACATGTTTCCACAAAACGCGCAGTCCTTTTCCTTGTGCGTCTTGTCCTCATGGAGACAGTAGAGGCATAACGAATGCTCGTCCTCCTTGAAAACGTTCTGAAGCTGGCAGGTCCTGAATAGCTTCCCGGGCGTCGAGCTCCCTTTCTCCTGGGCCATGTCCGGGGTAGGCCTCGGAACTTCTGGAATCCTCCAAAAGCGTAACTCGACGAAATCTTCACCTTTGAGGGGCGTAGAAAACTCCGAAACGGATCCCCGTTGATCGGAAGTAGAAACGGTGGAGCTTGAGGCTCTTTTAACAGAAAAAATGAGAAAAATCTCCTGAAAAAACGCAGCAAAAGCTCGAGACCTAAGCACGAGGACTCCCAACACTTGAACGTGCGGTAAAAATCTGAAGATGGCTGCCAGGGGAGGGGCTTAGGGAGAGGGCAGTCATTGGCTGGGGGCAGCATGACCCAGAGACCAGTGATTGGTTACTACTGAGAAAGACAGATCAGAAACGAAACTGATACTGATTTTTTCTATACCGAGGATTCCCAGCCTGACGACGGGGAATGAGCATGTGAATCCATGCCAGACCCCATGCTGGAGAATTGCAAATCCCCAGGAACGTCTGCATGTCCTTTACAGTATGTGGTCTGGCTGAGGCATGCACTGGGACTACTCTGTCAGGTATTATTTGTTTACCATCTTTAGAAATCAATTGGCCCAGGTACAGGACCTCAGTCAGACAATACTGCAATTTCTTCTTGTCTACCTTGTACCACTTGTGGGCAAGTAACTGGAGCAAGCTATTGAATCTCCTCTACAACTTTCTTCACTGTCACTGCAGACTAAGAGGTCATCTACGTATTGAATAATGGTGCTCGGAACCTGAATATTCCCAAGGTCTTCGTGAAGGATCCTGATAAATATGCTGGGACTCTCACAGTGTCCTTGGGGCAATCTGCGGTGTTCATATCTTCTGCCCCCCAATTTGAAGGCTGTGAGGTATTGAGAATCTGGGCAGAGGGGCACTGAAAAGAAGGCGTCTTTGAGGTCCACCACAGTAAAGTGGTTGGTCTCTTTTGGGATGCTGCACAAAATTGATGCAGGATTCAGGACAAGTGGGAACTCTTTTTGCACTATATCGTTTAGTGGTCGGAAGTCCTGGACCATACGCCACAACCCCCCCTTCGCTTTCTTAATTGGATACACTGCCGCGTTGCAGGGAGAGTTTGAGGGTACAATGATACCTTGCTGTAAAAGGGCCTGTATTGTTTCTTGCATTCCTTCCTTTGCTTCTCGGGACAAGGAGTATTGTTTCACCCTGGGCAGTATGGCTGCTGGTTTCATTGTTATTTTTACAGGGGTTACTTCTCTTAACAGTCCCACATCATGTAGATTTGTGGTCCATTAATGGGGAGGCACTTATTGCATGTCTGTGTCGTAATAAGAATGTGGTGCACCGACAACTGCCAAGAGGGGGCTTGGAACCTTTCACTACTTCACACTGGATACTTATTTCCAAAATTATTTCCCCGTCCTGACTGTCGTCAGTGAACAGCTCTTCATCTAATTCCCTCAATGGTATATTTGGATCATTACACAACACTGTGCGCCACTCGCACCCTTGCGTTTCCGTTCCTATGGCCACTATTCTCTTAGCTGATACCTGTACTCCTAAGTCTAATGTCAGTATTGTGCCCGCTACTATCTCAGGTGCTGCTACAGGGTGAAACACTAAATCTGACGGTACTTTCCTTATTTTCTGGTGAGCTCAGGTACTGCTCTAGCCAACACTCAGATCCCATAAATAAACATATTAGGGTTCACAGGTACTCCTCTCACCTTCATTTCGCTTGTTACTGCATTTATTAAGAGCATTGCTCTGATAGGGCACATGCCTGGGTGGAACAAACAATCCCTTGGTCAGTGAATGATATCGTCATATTCAACTTACTGAGCAAATCTCACCCTAACTAATTGACAGGTGAGCTTTCTTAATATAGGAAGGGTGTCTGAATTGTTTTCCCCCCTATTCTGACATCGAACTCTTCTGTGAAAGGAACCGTTACTACATCCCCAGAGAATCCTTGCGTCTTGAGATTTTTATCTGATAGCGGGAAATCACCTTCACAAACACATTATTTTTCCACCCCGAGTCCACCATAAAGATGAACTGTTTGTTTCCTATCTCTGCCCCCATCAGTGGTTCCCTTCTCGTAGCGTGTACATTGACATCTAGGACTATTGAGATTATTCCTGTATTCTTCCTTTTTGCAGCTATTACTTGAAGCAAGCACTTTTTATTTTATATTATGCACTTTACCATTGTTGTACAATTGTTTATTTTTTGTACACTGTATGTGAGCTTTAGACAATTTAATACTCATTTTCATGTGAAAAAATTCAAATAAAATTAGTATTTTAATGATTTAATGTTTCTTGTAGAGTGATCTGTGTTGTGGACTTGGGGGCCCTCCCGCTTCTCGGTGGTTGGACCATGTCCTTTTGAGTGAACATATCTTTGATTCCGCTGGTTTGACCTTTGTTTAATACAATAAGTATCTGAGTATCATCGGCAAAGTTTGTGTAGATTACTCCCATGGCATCCAGTGCTGGAAAGAGTAATTTAGTATAGGTATTATATAGCGTGGGGGAGAGGCAGGATCCTTGCGGTACTCCCAGTGGTACTGGGATGGGGTCAGCTGCGACTTCCCCTAGGGTGACTCTTGAGGTGCGATCAGAGAGGAAGGATTTTATCCAGGTGGTGGCCCTCTTGGAGAAGTGGAAGTTGGTAGATAGGCTATGGCAGAGTTTGTCGACCAGGTCGAATGCCGCTGAGAGATCTACGAGTAATAGAATGCACAATTTGCCAGAATCTCTAATAGCGTCCATCTGTTTTTTTAAATCTAGAAGGGCGGTCTCAGTACTATGACTGGGGCGGAATCCTGATTGTCTTTCCCCTAGTAGGTGATTCTGTTCCAGATGAGATTGAACTTGGGTATATGCTATTTTGTCAATGATTTTGAGGAGAAAGGGCACCGTTGTTATGGGCCTGTAATCCGTGGGCATTGTTGGGTCTAAGAATGGCTTTTTAATTAGGGGTGTGACCCAAGCTACTTTGATGGCTGCTGGTATTTCGCTGGAGTTGAAAGACTCATTCACAAAATTGGTGATGATGGGTGCTAGTGTGGTGGCACAGTCTTTGACTACTTTCGCCGGAAAGTTGTCGCCTTTGCAATTAGAGGGCTTGAGAGAGGCTACTGTTTTTAGGACTTGGTCAGTAGTGACCTGGGTAAAGTGGAATTCAGGTACATCTGGCCATACAATGGTAGTTGAGAAGTGGGAAGGATTAGTGGTGAGATCTAGAAGCTTTTTTTGCGAGGCAATTTTGTTTTGGAGTGTGGTCACTTTGGAGGTTAGCGCGTCCTGAATAGTGGTACACCAGGTTTTGCTAGGGTTTATGGGATGGTGGGTAAGATGGGGGATTCGGTTGTTCAGTGATTCCGCTTTGTGAGAGAGTGCACTGAGTTTATAGGCTTTAGATAGTTGTTGTAATTTGGTTTGGAGTTCTGGGAGTGTTTTTTTCCTGGCTAGGTGTTCTAGAGCTCTTTTTTCTCTTCTGAGTTCTGGTAGTTCATTATTGAACCAAGGGGCGCTGTGTTTGTGTTTGTGTATTTTGGTTTTGAGGGGGCTACTTCATCTATTGCAGATTTTAGGCAGTGTTGGTAGTGCTTAGAGATGCTCTCTGTGCTAAAACTGTCAAAAGGGTTGGTGTTGAGTAGATTATTGAGAACTGGATTACGATTCTCGGGGGTGAGTTTACATGTATTTCTGACCTGAATGAAAGTTGGGCTGCCAGTTAAGGCTATAGGGTCAGTGTCTAGATTGATATTAAATTTGATTAAACAATGGTCCGACCAATGCATTTTAAGAACATCTACCATGGTTACTGCAGTATTCAGCGTGAGTATCCAATCGAGGATTCTGCCTTTGGAATGGGTGGGGGTGTTCAGTATTTGGGAGAGTTGAATTTCTTGGAACGCCTTGTGGCATGCTGTGGCTTTGTTGTCTGTAGGGTCATCATAGCCTAGGTTAGGTCACCTAAGAGGATGTATTTAGTTTTGGGTTTAAAGAGGGGTGTGAGTAGTAGAGGGAGGTCAATATCTGGTTTACTTGCAGCATTTGGTGCTCTGTATACTATTCGGAAATTGATTGTTACTTGGTGGTTGACGGCTAATTTGAGGGAGAGGGTTTTGTAACCACTGAGTGCTTCCATTTTGTATTCCCTGAAGTGAAGTGAGGTTTTGTGGATGATGGCTACTCCTCCACCTATGGCATCTTGGTGATCTGCTCTGAGGAGGGTGTATTCAGAAGGGGTAGCTAGTGTGATCTGTGGGCCTGAGGCAGTGTGTAGCCATGTTTCGGTGAGTACTAAAAAGTCAGGTTTGAAATCTAGTATACAGTTGTGTATATCAATTGCATGTGCTCAGACATTTACTAGGGCTCCTAAAAGGGGCTGCCTGGAGTTGGGTGGACTTAATGGCAGGTTCAGGAGGGCCTGGGGGGTAGTTACTGTGGATTTGGGAGGGTTGAATTGGGTAACGTTAGAGGAGGTTGTCCTTTTAGAGCTAGTGTCTGTGTTTTCCTGAGTCTTAAGTTATTTGGGCATTGTGGTAGTATTGAACTCGACGGCAGAGATTTCCTGAGTCTCATGGTGGTTGGGCATTGTAGTGGTGTTAGGACAAGCGGGGGCGGGGGTGTTCTCATTATTGTGGTGGTGGATGTGTTGTGCGTCCTGTGAGTCTAATGTTTCTTTTAGCGACAGTGGTGGGTCTTGTTTGGGTAGTAGTATGCATAGATCTGGAGGAGAGGCGTGAGCGGCGTGTGCTACCTAGTAATGGCGGAGTTTTGGCGTGGGGTTGAGGTGCAGTTAGGAAGGCTGGTGTATTGGGGAGGAATGGCATGGGGCAGGGCAGAGGGTGGTGTCTGGGGCAGTAAAGCCGTGCCATTCCTGTCTTGTGGAAGATAAATGCACCTTTGGAGTAGACTTTGTTGTCGATGGGCATATCTGCCAGGTAGCTATAATTCGTGTTGACGGAATTAGTGATAATGGTGCTGGGGGGCATGTTCTGGTGAAGAGAGGCTCTGAGTACGAGGAGGATAAGTGAGCTGAGTGTGGCAAAAATTGTGTAGTTAGGGGACGGGGATCCCATGAATGGGCATCCAAGGCTTTTAATGGGTGGTTTGAAAGTCTGGGGGTGGTGTAGGCACATGTGGGAAAGGCGTGTGTTTGCATTGGGGCAGGTGTTTTCAGTGGTGCACTTTGGAGCTAAGGGGATGCGCTAGTGGTGTCGTATGAGTAACAGAGATCTGACGTGGCGCATAGCTGGAAGCATTGCTAATTGTGTGAATAGAGTGGGGGCGGGATAGTATGGTTTCACTAGTAGATAGGCTGGTTTAGTGACTAGGTACTTTGAATGTCAGACAGCAGGCTAATGAGTATGTATGTCTTGGCTAGGTTAAGCAATATACTGGTGCGCATCCCAAACCCTAGGCAGGATTGAAAAGTGTCAGGGCTGGCTAGAGCAGGAAAGGACCTGTACATAGAATAGGAAGCGGTTTCCTTAAGTATAAACATTGTGGGCTGCCCAAGTCAAGATGGAGAGAAAGAAATCTTATCTGATTGGTTCAAGGAACAATGATATGTTTGCTTTGTCTGATTGGTGGAAGGATAATGGGTTGGATTCTTAAACTAAATCAAGGATCAGGTGGCGGGCTGGGGTGTAGATGTTGTTAGGCTAGTACAAAATTAAGCAGTACAGCAGCATTAGAAGAAGTTAAGATATTGGTTGATTCAAACGAATAGGCTAGATTGTGGATCAACATTGGACTAAATGCATGTATTTTGCTAGACTACTACCAAATTAAGCAATAAATTGGAGTGCAGCACAGCATTAGGTAAAATTAAAGCATTGGCTAAATCTGGCAAGTAGGCTAGTTCGAAAATCAACAGTGGGCTAAAGCATGTATATTGCTTTGCTAGCACAAGGTTGAGCAAACATGGTTTCAGACACACAAGGAAAATCTTTATTTACCAAGGTGGCTCCAGATTTCTCAGAGGAAGTCATACAGGAGATTGAGGAAACTGTGTTTTACACATGCCCAGGACTGATAGTTTGAGGTTGTTCACACAGAATTTTAAGTGATGAATGCCGAGGGTGGTACCACATGCCCCAATCCTGGTGTACACATAATAATGTGGAGTCCCTGGAAGGACACTTTTGGCAAGTTTTAGGGTATTGTGGCAAATCCTCTGATGTTGTCACTTCTACCCTAGGGGGAGCCCCTTTCCATAAGGCCAGGAAGGTGAGGGCACTACCCGATAGTTCCCCTGGAGGGGGTACTCAGCAGGTGGATTTCATTGGGCGGGAAGCCCCCTATGGGATGTGTGACGATCTGGGGAGAACATGGTATCATCATAGCCCACCTAACCCTAACCAGCCTTACTCACTAACCCCCTACAACACCATCCCTACTGTTCCTATATATTTCCTTAAAACCAGCAAGGTAGGGAGTACTGAGACAAAGAAGAGGCCAAATGACTCAGTAGGAATTCTCAAGATCAATACTGAGAAGAGGAAGAGGTGTGGAAGCATTGAGAGCACCTCTGTGAATCGAACTGAGCAGTCTAGTCTTATAGACTTTTCTTTTGGCCAAGGCACAGCTGAAATAGAAGAGGGAAATTCAAACGCAGTGAGAGATCCTCCCTGGACGCAAGAAAGGACGGAAAGTTTATCCGTCCGCAGAGACGCCCCAGAGAGCTCTTCCATTGTTGCACCATGTCTGGAAGCAGGAAGATCAAGCTCCAGCTGACCGAAGAAGCTGGAGAGCGTTGTCCATCTGTGTCCTACCATCCTACTCACCTGCCACCCAGCAACGCTACACGTGCACATTCCCAGACTCTATTTATGGCATAATTGCAAAGTTAAAACCTACAAACTACCTCTGTATTCATTTACTTGTTTTACAGCTGCAATTTTGGAGCAATTTAATTTCAAGTTCCATTCCGGGTTTTGGGTTAAACCAACAGATGCATTCTGGTACATGTATGTTGTCCAAGAGACAGAGTGCTCGAGAAAGCATACTAAGTACATTTGTTTGCCGCAAGCTACTAAAAGCTGAATAGGTCCTGCTTGCCTTCACCTGTTCCATGCTACTGCAGGCTAGGCTGCCAAGAGATGAGAGACCTTAATTACAATCCACTGCTGGTTTCTGAGGACGGGGCTGAGCTTTGAACACAGCTACCTGAGACTGCAATCAGCTCCACCCTGCTGGGCTGTTGGCCGGGAGGGCCTTTATAAGCTCACTTTGAACAGAAGCAGTTGTTCAGTCAACTGCTTACACTAGGAGTTTGTGCTTTTGTGCTCCTGTGACCAGATTTTGAACCTTTCCTGAATATTCCTGATTTTGGCTTTTGAATCCTGTTTGTTGTTATTGCTTTGCAGCGCCCTTTCCAGTCTGCTTTTGCAGTCTGTCTGTTTTTGAGCCTTTCCTTGATATCCAGCTTTTGACTTCTGAAACCGTGTCCTGTTTTGCTGCTAAAGACATTCAGTTCTTTACTGATACATTTTCTGCTCTTCTGTAAACACCCTGTTTTCTGTAAGCATTTCTGCTTCACAGACTTGTCCTGTTTCTACCTAGCTTTTCTCTCTTTCTCTCTGAAATCACAGTCTCTTCAAGTTTTCCTGTTTGTTCCTTACCTGCGATATTACCAGTCTTCAGTCCATAGTTCTAGTGCCTGTTGTTAAGTACTCTAAGTTTCCTGAATCCCTCGTATTCGCTGTGTTGGCAGCGACTTATAGTGTTCTGAGTCCTTTGCCTTGTGTATTCTGATAGTCGAGTCTCTGCTTGCTTTGTACTTTGTTTCTCTATCCTCTCCTGTACCTGGTTATTTCGTCCAACGCTGCTTTCTGCCTGTATTAGATCTTGGTCAACTTTTGTGCCTTCACTCTGTATCCATTTACAGTGTGAACTCTGCGTTGGTCTCTGTTCAGATCAGATAAGGGAAAGACTTCTGTTGCCTTTGTCTCATCCGTTGGAGTCTTACCTGCCTAAGCATAGGATCTCCAGTTTTACCCTTACACTGATGTACAACAATCTCCTCAGAATGCCTAACTCATGACGCTGCCGTATGACAGTTGTTAAGAGTAATCTGCTGGTACTGATCCCAAGGCTTTTCCTAATCCCTGGAGACCCCCTTATCATATTCCAGTACATCCTTTATTCTGATCAACCCGTTTTGCCCAGTATTGTCTTTGCTTTCTCTCTGTCTCTTTACTTACAGCCAGCTCCTGTCCCTGCAGTTCCTGTGAATACCTGTTTCAACTCAGATTTGCTTGGTATGCACCCTGTTCCTGTTATTTGCTAGCATTGCCTTAGGAATCTGCCCTAATGTACAGTGCATACTCAAAGATATAGCTTTTGCCCTGTGGTCTCTGGCCAGACTCCTGGCAGACTGGGACGTGACGCCTGAAAGCAAGAATCCGCCGCAAATCTCAGACACAGAAGGACGCTTCCGTTGAGGGCTTGCATCCAATAAGGAGTGGCCTCCAAAGCCATCTTCTTCGTGGCAGTCCCTGGTAAACCAGGAGACCAGGACTGCCTAGATCACGAGAGAAGGAAACCAATAGGGGTTAGGACCCAAGCGAGAAAAGCAAATACCACAGGGACCTGACAAAAAGAATACCTGGCAGGATAGTTAACCGGGTACAACCATTGAGAATCAAGAAGGGATTGGGATCCACACCCAATAACGAATTGCCTTCAGAAACATTTGTCATAATCACAGTTCCTACAATCAAAACATAAGATACTGCTACCAGAAGGTGGTGCCCTTATTGCTTGTATTAATCAAAGCCTAATTGGAGAACCACAACATTATTGATAGGATAAATCAAAAGATTCAAAGCTGTCTGGAAAGAAACACACAGACGAACAAAGGAGTGAGCTCAATGAATTCTATTGAGGAAATGAGCAAGTTTTCACAGTTAGCAATACAATTTATGAAAGTGGAATGGTTGGGTGTTAAATATCTGTGACATTTAAAGTTGCTTATGAAGTAAATATAAAGTCCCACCATTTTATGTTTTGTTTTAAAAGACATATAAGAAACATAATCAAATAAAATGTCTGGACAAAAATCATCAAGAGAAAACAACACGGGTATCAATTTTCGACACGATTAACAAAAGATGACAGAATTCACAGCCAATAATTCACTGGCAATTGAATTCTAACCATAAATATTGGCTAGAGAAAAGTTAACTGTTGCAAAAATCACAGAGAACACATGGGATATAGAGTTCGGGCAACATCTATGCCCACAGACTAAATCCGAGTTCTGCAAAGGTTATGCCACCAGATAGTCAAGTTGGCAATGATTCTATCAAGAAGGTTCACATAAACATTCTATATTCCATTCTCTAGAACAAGTATTGGTCTCGGTTAACAATTTTTATATATAATCACAGTTCCTGGCAGGATAGTGAACCAGGTAGGCAGTGAACATTGTGAGAAAGACCAGGGGAAGGGAGACATGTCTCCATTCCCCTGGTGTTTATGAACATTGTGGAAGGAGCCAAAGGAAGACATTCACTCTTTTGGAACAGTAAAAGCTGG
Organism: Ambystoma mexicanum; assembly: GCF_040938575.1. NCBI lineage: Eukaryota > Metazoa > Chordata > Amphibia > Caudata > Ambystomatidae > Ambystoma > Ambystoma mexicanum. Next base: position 757,242,703 of record NC_090939.1, read on the forward strand.
AGAAAGACCAGGGGAAGGGAGACATACCCCCTGCTCTTTGTGGACACTAACAGGAGCAAAGAGTGAAACAACATGGCCGCCTAATCAGCAGCCACCGAACGCCATCTGAGCTAATGTGATGAGAAAGCGCGGTCCCGGGCTGTGTCCAGCATTGCAACCATGTCAGGTTGTGGCGGAGAGGGAGGAGAACCCCCAAACTCGTGCCAGCATCTTGGGGTGGTCGGTCGCGGCAGCCTGCGGCACCCGCACTGCTCCCAACACAGAGGGGAGCAACGGGGTCCAGCTGGCAGTGACACGGGACCAGGCGGACATAATGAGGAGGCGCACAAACGGCTTGCCCCGGCTCCCAGTGGGACAGAAGGGGCCGTGTATTGAGGCGGCTGTGAAGCAGGGAGCCCTGCAGACCCAGACCCGTGCATACAGAGAGCCGCTGGGAGTGACGACAGCAGGGAGGCAGGGGGTTCAGATGCCCACTCGAGGACTACAGAGGCAACATGTGCTGCAGAACGGAGCTGCCAGATAAGTGAAGAGCCCTATACGTTGTGCAGAATTTAGTTGAGCGTCCCGACGGGCACATACAAAGCTGCAGGGGGTGAGAGGTGTGAAAGAGGGGGAAGCCTGGGAGCAGCCTTCTACCTTGCTGGAAGCTTCAATTAAGGCTCTGGACTTGCTGTGGAAAGGGGAAGGATCCAAAAAGACAGCACACACATAAGGGTCTGCCCCGCAGTGGTAAAGACATCATCACTGTGTGGTATTGCTCCAAGTGGATGCATTTGGCCAGTGGATGCATCTGAACAGAGAGACTGCATGTGGGCGCAGGGAGGACACAGGTGGAGGCCCCCCAGGATATTGGAGCTGGAGACAGAGGTGCAGGGTACAACAGAGACCCCCCACATGCTGCAGAGGTAGGTGCAGACTCATAAGTACAAAAAACACTGCTCTGCTCCCTGGCACTAATGAAGCAAAAGCCGCTGTAATAAAAGCTACCAGCAGGTGGCTTTTGCTTCATTAGTGCATCGAGGGCAGAGATTAACACAAGCACAGGAGGCTCATCCATTTCACAAAATGGGTTTAAACATCATTTGTGCAACATTTTACATAGGAACTTTCTTTAATAAGATGTTTCATTTATTATTGCCCATCTTTTAAGACAATAACATTTTTGAACGCACTTATCCTTTAAAGACAGCTTTATGGGGATCTCTATTAGCGGTTGCTGTGGGTTTATTTATTTAAAGAGACGTACATAAGGGATTATGGTCAAGATTGTTCCCCGTCTACCTCTTATCAATAAAAACATAACAGAAACAATGTCTTACATCAATAACATTATTCTTTGAAAATAAATATTTTCCAACTCGGAAGGCATTCCAATCTTTTAACGATTAAGCTAATACTGTGTTTTTCAATTTTACTTACTTATTTCTTCATTTAGAGTTTCTTCTCTTTGCTTTTTAAGTCTGATTTCTTGCTCAAGATCCTCCAGTTTGCTGTTTTTATCAGACATTTTCTGGTTAAGTTCTCTAACTAAACGGTCGTAATCTGCAATTTCCATATCCATCAGTGTGTTCTTCTGGGCATCCTACAGCAGAAATTAAACTTAACTTTCAATGTCTTCTTATTTCAAACCACTGATTTCATTATAAAATGTTCATGTTGCCTTCTTGGAATGGGCTGCCTCCAAAAAGGTAACCCAAATGCTCTTGTTTCATTTAGTTAAAAAGAGTTAAGGGCCTGTCAGCTCAAAACCTGAAAACAGTGCTGCATTCCTTATTGTGATCCCTGGGATGAAATGTACATCTGCCTAGGATTCCAAATGATGCATTTCGAGGACTGTGCAGGGCACAAAAAGAAAGCGCTCACTTCAATTTTAAGTCCCCCCTTCATTTTGTTATTTCCCCACTTACTGTTTGCCAGTTGACAACGCGGAACCCTTACATTCAATGACGAGGTAGAAATCTTTGCACAAAAGTCTACAGTGGAAGCATACACAATGACTTTTCCACTATTTACAACAAGTTGACGCATTCAGATTGGTTCAAAATAGTAGTTACACCATTTCTGTGCCAGCGCCCAAATTAAAATACCTTTCTTTCTGATCACTGCACTACAGCAAACCATTTGCTAATCTTCCAGATTAGTTAGACTTTCAACCAAGGGCTTAGGCAAAAGATGAGTGCATATCAATGTCCTACTAGGAATGCTTAAAGTGAAAATGCTGTCAAATCTTGATGCAGCCACCCCGGGGCATACTAGACGCCTGGTCCTTCCAACCCCACGATGGGGGGAATCTATGAGGCCAAGACACAGCGGCATAATGCTTCTACGTCAGGCCCAGGGATCCTGCGATGGTGCTGTTCGGGGTCTGACCTTAGGGGTACGAAGGGAACTGGGTACTACGACAGCCCCAGCCACGTCCCGGGAAGGGTCCCCAGGGCGATTGAGTTTCAATGACTGTAGGTAAAAAGTGGACACTGCTTAAAGCATACTTGCAATCCCACCATTTCTGCATCTTGATAGGTCTCGGGAGGATAGTTTAGGGGCAATGTTCTCGCCTTGGAAGCAAGATGACGCAGTGCAACACAGGTTCGATCACCGGGTCCATGCTTAAAACCTCTGGGTTTTAAGCGCGTTATAAATAACCAATTACAATTACATGCCAACTTATAAAAAGAGGGTGCTAAGGACCTTCGCTGTAGATGGGAAAACCTCATCAACTGTCCACTGAGATTATTCTCTATTTACTTGCAAATTTTCATTTGTCATAGTTACAGACATAGTGCATTTTATGTTCTACATCTAGAAAAATATAATGTAAATCCAAATAGATCAGAAATTAGCATTATTGTCTATCTTGCAATCCAATATTTCTGTGCCTCAGATTGATCAATGTAGCAACTTTATCAGCACAAACTGCATTGTTTTACCTTCCGGAGGAGCTCCAGTTCGTGCATGGTTACTTGAAATTGTTTCTTTTCCTTCTGAAGCTGTATCTGAACGTCTTCAAGCTGCTTTAAGGCACCAATATGGTCCTAGATATTAGGAAGAAAACACGTTTAGTTGAAGTATGATTTTTTGTAATTTAACTACAGTACGTCATTGCATCAACATTTGTAATGTATCCTTTGCCACAACAGGGTACTCGCCATCTTAGCAAGCTACTTTCCACACATTTATTTCTCCCCACCATGATTGATTCACCTAAAGGAAAATTATCTCTCCGCTGTAAGGTGGTAGATGCAAACTGCACTCCCCATGAATAAGGTTAAGCCACACTCAATATGCTTCATGATCTATTATCCTGCAGTGTAGCCACTGATTGCCATCCAAAGAGGGTGCATGGAGCCTGATTTAGAGTGCTGTGCTAAGACGTATATACGCTTGCATGGGCTACAAGCTTTGGTAGTGTAACGTATCAAGTAGTGGACTTTGGAAAAAGAGAGAACCCTTGGGTTCAAACCTTTCTACTAGTACTTCACATTTTAACCTATTTATTTTTACAGGCAAGACCAGTGTACTGTACTACACAGCTGTCTGGAACTAAAAACATATGTTGGATAACAAACCTTTATTTAGGAAACGTTTTACAATATTAGCCAACTTAAAGTACAAGAGGATCTTTCCAAATTAAAGGACCTGTCAACATTGTTCTTCTTACAGCGATTGTCTAGTTGTTGGCTTTTCAGGGATCCGTACTGTAGGGGAGGCATGGTATCACAAGCATTACACTGACATAATAGGTACAATTTGTAAAACATGTATTGAAATGGTTAGGGAAGGAGAAACTCCTAACGTGCCCTATAACTAAAACAGGAGTAATCTCGACCATCAAATAATAATAATGCAGTGCTAGTGGAGTCTGTCAAATGAAAATGGCCTATGCTAACAAACCTAAGGCCTGCCCTATCGCTTGTACAAAAAAGTGAATAAAGGAGAAATGTATGCAAAAGGAAAGATGAGTGTTCAAATAAATAAATGTGGTTGAATCAGCTCTCCTCCTCATGTTAGACCTCACAGAGTAAGGCTGTCCCTGTAGGCAGGATGACACACTCTGGCTCGACTTTCAACATAAATACAGTTCCGGAACGTAGATCGAGGCCCGTCTGGCCTTCCACATTTAAGTCTCTTTTCTCAACTTCCAAAGTAAGGTTTCAATCAAAAAATTCACAAAGGTCCCCCTCTGTTGGGCTCAGACCTCTCACCACAAAGTTCTTGTAGGTCGCTCTCTGCCAAGCTCAGACCTCTCATGATAAAGTTCAACAGAAACTTGCAGGGGGGGGCTCCCTTCCCCAAGCTTACTTCACTTCTGGTCTCTCTCTGTCGGGTTCGGACCACTTTCGGATGTCAAAGGCTTTCGAATGTGCGTGGATTACTTTTCAGGCCACTGCAGGACAACTTCGACTCAAAATGTATAGTTCAACTTTTGCTTTCCCCGTTCTAGGAGTTAAACCTTTCCATATCACTTTTGCTGTATATTCGCTTTCTCGCTTTTAACAATTTACCTTTCACTGGGACTCTACAGTGGGATAGTTCCTTTCGCCGAAGCACTCTGTTACTTAGTATCGCTCAACTCACAGCTGCCTTTTACTTCAAAGTTCATTCACAGGTCTGCCTTTCCTCACGTCTCATTTTGTAACGCTCACCTGATTCCCGTAGAGGCGCCGGTCTTGACTGGGCGTATACCGTATCTTCAAAGGTGATGTGTAACACACGGCTGGCTCTTTGGGCTGGACCTCTGTGCACTGTATGTGCTCGAAGGGTAAGATGTCTGCAGATAGAAAATGTGGGATTAATGAACTGGGTTATTGAATGTCTCTCTCTTCTTCCCTTTCTCTTCTCCTGTAGAACCCCAAAGGTTAACGCTCTCACCTTAGGTAACTGAACGCCGTGCTCTCCATCTGCCTCGAGGCAGGGTGCTGTAACCAGTTTCTTCACTGGATAAGGGGAGCAGGCCTCTTGACTTCAGAGGACTGCTGTCCGTCGTTTACTGCACGAACGGTAAGTTTCGAGTAATTCTAATGTCTTTAAAGTCTTTAGTAATGATGTCTCTTGTTTTGCAGGGTTCCGGCGATGGCGGATGGCGGGCTGAAGTGAGTTGAAGATGGAGCCCGTGTGATGAATAGAAGCGCCTGGAAGCACGTAAGTAAGCGCTAGTTGCCTGCTTCACGATGCGCTCTAACTGTCTTTTTATTTTGCAGGTACAAGTTCGGGGCGGCTGCAGGGTGCCGGAATACCCACTGGGTTAGATGTGGAAAGGAGTAATGGCACATGAGTATTAAAGTTCCCCAATGTCTTTAAACGCACCTTGTTTTGTCTTTCAGATGCGGGATGCAGCGCCGAAGGCCTCCGGAGCGTGCGAAGAGTTGGTAAATTTTGTCTTTCAGATGCCGGAATACAGTGTGAAGACCTCCGGAGCGCACGAAGACTAGGTAAGCCTTTGTCTTTCCAGATGCCGGAATGCAGCGCAAGGCGTTGGTGACAGCCGATGGACCAGGTAAGTGAAGAGCTGTCACTGAAGACCATAATGCTAACCTGTTCTTTCTTGTCTTTATAGGTGTTGCTGAAGACTGGATTCAGAATGGTAAGCCTTTTTCCTTAGGCCCAGGATCAGATGCAGAAGACACGTTGAGCGTTCTGCTGCTGAGGATGCAGAATAACGCAAAGCAAGATTCATCCATCGGGTGTGGTTTAAATAGCCTCCTGTAGTGCTTAGGTACCTCCTTCCACAGCCACGCCTAGGTAAGAAAAGAGTTCCTGCTTTCCAGAAGAGTTCCAGTGTTCTGAATCTAGGGAGTGGCTCCTGCCCCACCCAACAGGAAAAGTAGTTCCAAACAGAAGAGGATCAGAGACTCAACTGGCAGGCAAGTAAGCAGCATGGTCTGCTGCAGGTAAGTCCACCCAAGCATTATGAGCCCGGCGCTTCCAGCGCTGGGACTGGGCATATTTATGAGCCTGGTGCCACTGGCGCCAGGACTGGGTCCAAAAGGTCCCAATTGGGACTGGTTGGCACTCGGAACCTGGGTTATGGATCTGCTTCCAAGGGAGTTGGGAAAACCCTGACCTTTTGGAAGCAGAGATCATGACACATTTACAGGCGTGCAACCTTTACTTGTGATAAAATGTTGCTATTTCAAACTTTAATACACACCAGTCTTTCGGGTCACTTGCCAACTCACCGGCTGTGTGCGTTTCTTCTTTGCTTTACAATTTCCAATTCATGAGTCAAGGTTAGTGCCACAGGCTTGGCCTCGCCTCCCCAACTCTGCCTTTCACCTTTGAGGGTCGCTAGCATCCTTGAAACTGTAAGGATATTTGGCGTGTTACAGTACAGAGTACAGCACTACTGCACAGGTAGCAAACAGCACAGAGTACAGCACTACTACACAGGTAGCAAACAGCACAGAGTACAGCACTACTGCACAGGTAGCAATTTTTTTCGCAGCACCACCACAAGGGTGCGGTGCATTGCTATATGGGTTACCAGATTAACAAGGAAAGACAGGCTATTCAGTCAAAAACGATTTTAACATATAAGATGCAAATCTATTTTTACAGTTAAAAGCACACGTGCTCATTTAAAAATGCACACTATTTTTCACCTGAAATGCCTATGGTGCGAGAGACACATTTGAAAATTAACAGCTAACCTATTAACCATTAACCTGACTAATAAAACCTTATTTAACATAACCCACTAATAAAATGTGTTCTCCACTGCAGAATTAGGCATACTCTGAAAGCCATTTAAATGTGTGTGCAGATTTTTTTTTCTCCGTGTTTTTGTGCACAGTAACTGCAGGAAGAAGGAAGTCAGATTTGCAACAATTGCAAATGTATAAGCGAAGCTATTGTTGAAGAGTAGGAGGATGAGAGATGATGGATTTCATTGGGACACGTCATACAGAGGGCTGAGAGGAAAGTTTTAGTGGGCAGTAACGGGGAAAAAGACAGGCAGACATTTTTCTGCACTACTGGGGAGAAGACCTGGCTGTGGGACTCCTGACTGAATGCAGATTCCTGTGTCCTGCTACAGTCAAGATTTGGCCGAGCTGGGAGGAAGACCTTTTCCTGGTTGGAGGCATTCCTATCTGCAAAAGCTGAGAATTCCAGGCAATGACCCCGGTTTGAGAAGGAAAGGCGATCCTTTTACTGGGGTTAATCTTCAAGGGAGCTACATTCAGAAAGAGAACAGCTGAAGAAAACTCAGATAAGGTAATTACATAAGCGTGGGAGCCGTGTGTGTGCACGAAAATATGCAGTCAGTGTAGGAAAGGGGATTCCTGTGCGTGTCTTAATCAAGTGCTAATGTTGCAATTTGAGTTCTGTTCTCCGCCACTCTCTTTGCAGTGTGTCACAGACAATGCTTTGACTGTACCATTTTATTTCTGTAAAGAATGAGATCGTGTTTAAATACAACTTTTATAATACAGAAAAATATTTGAAAACAGACGGGTGATGTTTATTGTTTACCATTACAATGCTGATGATGTGGGGAGATTTTTAAACAGTGCAATGGTCATTTTAAGACAGATGTGTGCATGTCAGAATCAGTATGAATAATTGTGAGTGACTGTAGCATAGCTCGTTGGAGGTACATGAGCCAACGGGAAGAGAGACTCTCTGAACATAGCTCCCTACCGTATATAAGGTAGTGGAAATTACCACAAGACTACCATATATAGCTCTCTGTCGTAAATAAGTCAGTGAGTTCGCCCATGGTGGCACACCAACACTATCACTGGAAAATGTGGTATTCCTAGAATGCAGGTCTGAGGTCTCTCTAGTGATCACACGAAAAATCTAAGCAAAGATAAGGGATTCTGGACATTGGGGCCACAAATAAAACAAGGGAATTATGCTCACCAAAATACCACCAACCACGTATACCAAATATGCAGGTCTGGGTGCTGAAATAATGCATGTCCATTGTATTATTGTTGCACATGGCCAAATCTGAATACAAAGAGTGATTATTGCTAAGTTATTTTTCGGCAGTAATAAAATACCGTCAGGCCCCAAATCTCCACAAAATACCCTACATAATTATGGTGCGTTGCAGGCCGGGAAAGTGATCATAGAGTACCTACTGGGCGTGGCAAGCGTGTCTCACACTGCCATTTGCACATTAAAGGGAAACCATTTTATAATAGCAGTGTGCCACTAAAAACGAATTTCAGAATGTCACAAAGGGAAACCACATTCTCAGATCTAGTGCAATATTTAGAGGCAAAGTTATTTGCACATGGGAATTGGTCTTCGAATAGCACGTTAGAATGGAGTAACCGCATTCAGGGTGAGGTGCAGAAAGAAAAACTAGACAATATTTTTGCAGAAGGCAGCATAATTCAGGTCTGCCTTACAAGATTATTGAATGCAGCCGATAAAAGTGCAGAGAAAGACTGTTTAATACGGCTATGCGGCAAAATATGGTTTATTTTAAACAAGTCCCTGCGAATGCAAGAGAATGATACTCAGCTAATTAACAGGTTAAAGACTGAATTAGAGGGGGCAAGTAAAAATCAGGAAATGTTGAGAGCAGAATTGGATGTATGCCAAAAAGACATGCAATTAAAATGCAGAGACTTTGATACTCAGTTATCCAAAAGCAAGAAACAATTTGAAGATAGTGAGCAAGAATTGGCACACTTAAAAGCCTTAGTGGATCACATTAGGCAGGATAAAGATGAGGTTGTTTCAGAAATGCAGATTTTACAAAAAGAACATTGCGAAAAAGAAGGTGATCTCCAGAGTGCAGAACAAGAAATGATTAAAATGATTCAAGAAAGAGACAAGAGAAATAAAGAGTTCAATGAATGCCAAATGCAAATGTGCGATATGCAGGAGGTGATTAATAAAATGAGTGATGAAAATAATTATTTGCATGATGAAGCCAATAGACTCCTTAAAAAGTGTAAGGACTTAGAACAGCAAATGTGCATTCCCAGGTCCCAGGAGAGGCGGCAGGGTACCACATTCAATGGAGTGGAGGTGAAGTCTAGCTCTGCCCAAAGAGCTAGTGCCCCAGAGACTGGGCCGGTGACTGAACTTGGTTGCAGCGCCCTTGGGGGATTTGATACTCCCATTGGGGGCAGCCACCAATCTCATACACCTGAAAACAGGATTGAATCACAAAATAGTGCAATTCCATGCATTGCAACAAGTAGCCCCATAAAAATAATGAAATCCATTAAAGCCCTGATCAAACCATTTAAAAAGGGAGGTGAATGCTGCATTGAGGATCACTTAGAAGCGGTACATGACATTTTTAAAGCACTCCAGATACCTAGGGAACAGTACAGACAATATTTTCATTTAACTTTAGATGCCCCGACGGCCAGCATCATAAGGGGATTAAATGAACAGCAGAATATGACATGGCTGGAGTTTGAAAAAGAAATTAGGCGTCATTTTTCTCCTTTTCAGTCATTGCAAGAGGCAAAGAAAGTCGCGTACACAATTACTGCTGGACCTAATACATCCCCTCGCCAATTTTTACAAGACTTAAAAAGAGCATTCTCTCGCTTTGATGTATCTTTTGACTCAAATTCCAATGAGTTTAAAACTGCATACTTCTATGGGCTACAGAAAGACATCATATCCCAATTGGTCCGTGAATTTGACCGTGACAAGTCCCTTGAATGGATTGTACATCAAAGCACAAAGCTATATGAGGTACTCTATTGTCAGGGTAGAGAAAGTGATAAAATGAAAGATACCAGGCCTAAATCTAAAGAACCCTCAGCCACAGTAATGGAAATCAGGTCAGCCAAAATGTCCCTTGAGTCTGCTCAAAGTCAAGGTAAAAATAATGTGACACCTGAACAAAGGGGTAATCAACAAAGATCGCCATTTCCTGTACCAATATTCCAAACACATGATCCTAGTAATAGAGAGAGCTACATCAGCCCTAGGTATTTAGGGGATAGACCCCGGGTAAGATACCGGTCTGATATGGCAGGTATGAACAATAACCAGAGACAAAATCAAGATCAAAGAAATGATGGTCCCTACCAGTCATTGGGGACACAGAGCAGATTTGATCCCAGCACCATGATATATGGTAATCAGGATAGGCCCCGATATGTGGATCGATTTACTGATAATGGAAATCAACATAGGGGCCAGTACCCACAATCTGAGAGACAGGACATGAGGCAAAACGTGAACTACAGTCCACGCCAGTACAATGATTCCCCACCAGGGGACTATAATCAAAGGATGGGTGCAACCCGCTCCCCTCCACAAATGAATCAAGAGTTCAGAAACCATCCCAACCGGTATCAATCACCTGAGAGGTATCAGAATAGATCCAATCAGGGGGAAAACAACCAATATCGACCAAGGCCACAGAAAGAGGATCCTAGAGAGATGGAAAGGTTCCAGTGCCTTGAGGCCCAAGTGAAAATGGTAGCTGAGCAAATAGGAAAGCTCTATACAGCGCAAAAACAACCTTCCAAAGAGGGGGCTGATGGCCATAGCAATGACCGGGGGGCTTCCGAAAAGTGACTAAGTACTCATGATAACTGGAGTGCCAAAATGACAGATTGCTCTGATATAATTTTGCATAACGACTCTGAGATGCCTAATGGATTAAAAATGAAAGTACCAGTAAATGAAATTGTGATAGAAAGTGCAAATACTTCTAAAAAAGAGGTACGGTTTAACTTAGAGCTAAATGAAACAGTAAAGATTTGCACAAATGAAAAAGAAACATTAGGAATTCCAAAAGAACAAAGGAACAGATTTAAGAAAAATGACTCATGCATGGGGAATACCAGTGAACAGGGAGTAAGTGGGGATGCCATAGCTCCTTCCCTGGGCAAGCAAAACAATGACCAAACACAGACAGAAAAAGGAAATACTCACAAGGAGGGTACAAGTCAATCACCTGAAGAATTCTTTGAGCCACATATTTTTGAAGAGGCTGAAAGGGCTGGTATTACACTAAATGATCACAAATGCACAGAATTAAAAAATGACAAATTGCTGAATGATGTTGTTACACATGTTCAGTTGGAAGGTTGTAATGTGGTCTCTGATGTTACCCAGATGGATGGGCGAACAGTGGCCACACTCCAAAAAACCTCTGAACATGGAGAAATGAATAAAGTCTCTCGCTCAGAAATGGGTGAAAAGGAGGGAAAAATGTCTTTCCATTTACCAATGTGCTTAGCCAAAAGTGAGAAAGATCTGAGAAAGGTGAGCCCTGAACTCAGTAAGAATTCACACTTCTTATGTGTATTAGAGGAAGTTGAGGACAGATATTATGCACCCATCACTGTAGAAGAAAAGTGCCACACCTTTGCTATGATTGACACTGGCGCACAGGCCACAATTATGTCCAAGGAGCTGGTAAAGAGTATCAATGAAGGGAGGCCTCCACAGAGTCAGATCACAGTGAAGGAAAATCAAGGCCCAGTGCATAACTTTAATGGGGAGGAGGTGCCCATCATAGGTGTAACTGAGGTTGACATAAAAATAGGAAAGCACAGAATGAAACAAGAGGTATTGATCACATCTATTTGTGAAATTCCATTTCTGATGGGGACAGATTGCCTGAAAAGATTGTCTCCTCTCATAGATGGGGTGAATGGAGTGCTGTGGTCCTTAACCAAAAAACCATTGAGGCCTAAGAAACTAAAATCACAAAACAGCAATATAAAAGAATGTCACACCGTTGCCAAAACAAATGATGCTGTGGAGGTATATCTCCAGAATAGCTGCATACCTAGTGTCACTGTTATATTAATGTGTCAAGACAAAGATCAGAGCGACAATGAAAAACTACCTGTACAAATATACTTGGACCCAAGGAAAGATTGGCAGACTGCCATAGATGAGCACACATTACGTTTCTATTTAAAAGAGAAAACATGCAAACAGAATATTGTTCCTAAAACAGATTCAGAAAAACACATTACCACTCTGGCAGAAATACACATGGAAGATGAGCAACCATGGGTTCATGTTGGTATAAATGATTATCTTAAAACAATAAAAGCCACTTTAGCGCTTGGACATGAAAGGAGTTTCATTAATGAGAAACTGTTGCAAAAAATTATGGAGAGGGAAGAAATCCCGAAATTTAGGATTAAAAACCAATATGTTTCTGGGTTGGACAATCCAGACTTTGAAAACCGAATTGCAGGCAGATGCATGCTTAAAATTAGCATTGGGCAGAAAACAATTTACCATAATGTATGGATAGTGAATGGAGCACAAAATGAATTTTACATGGGCAATGACATCATGCACAGAATGTGTATGGTGTTAGATTTCCTTAATCAAAAAATATGGTCACGCCTAGGTGGGCCGGCACCTGAATTTGAAGACAAAAGAAGGGCTTATCATTGTGCACAACTGGTTCCTTATGCCATCGAATTACAAATAAGGAAAGATACTATTATTCCTGCATTTACAAAACAGTTTGCAATAACACTGAAATGCAAAAATGGGCAGCAGATGAAAGGCTCTGATGCATTTGTATGCCTGAATGAATCCATAAAACAGCAAGGCCTGGATTATGAATACATTCCATTGGTAGACATTGGTGAGGGATCTGTAAAAATCATGGTAAATAATAAAGGTTATCAGGATATTCATTTAGAGGAAAACTCCCCATTAGGAATGGCCATACAAAAATCACATTATACGGCAGATTTAAATAACATGGTGATTGGGAATATTCCTGAAAAATATGTAGATGCCAAGGGCGAGTTGCCAGAACACCTGGACTCTCAGCCCAAAGGAATATTTAAAATTCATTCTGTGTATCCTTATGATTCAAATGAGACAGTGTGCTGCCATGAAGAGGATTGCATAATATTTAATTTAAATGAAAATGAAACAGGAAATCAGCCCATTGAAGTGGAAGCTGATATGCCAAAATATTTAAAAGTGGCAGCTCTACAAAAAGATACAGCCACACAGTTAGAGGAAAGCGCTGAGATTCCTTTACCAGAAGAGTTTCCAGAATTTTCCAGAATGGTAGAAGAGCAGATCTCCTTAGCGGATGCATGTGACAGCGATGAGGATCGAAACAATCTGAGGGAAATATTTATGGAGTTTAAGGATGTATTTGCAAAAGATGCTTATGATTGTGGTTTAACTGATTTACATGTGGCCACACTACCAGAAGGTTGTAGCAGAAATCCAGTGTTTGTACGCCAGTATAGACTACCGCTGGCATGTTTAGAATCATTGGCAGAGATTATTAAAAATTTGGAATCACGGGGAATAATCAGGCCCATTCATAGCACATCCAATACGCCTATTTTAGGTGTGTTAAAGCCAAATGGTCAATGGCGGCTGTGTGCAGACTTGAGAGAGTTAAATAAAAGAGTACCAGTATCTAGATGGCCACCACCATTCATTGATCAGGGCCTAGCTCAGATACATGGTTCAAATGTATTTACCACGTTAGATCTCACCTCTGGATATTGGTGTGTGCCATTGGCAGAGGAGATACAACACTTATTTTCCTTTACATTTGACAGGACTCAATATGCCTGGCTTAGAGCTCCGTTCGGGTACATCAATAGTGGGAGTGAATTTGGCATATTTTTGAGAAAGGCCATGCCGGATGCAGCGGAAAGAGGAACAATAGTTTATGTGGATGATGTCCTGATAAAAAATGAAAGCCTTAAAAGCCATTTTGATGAAACAAGACATGTGCTTGGCCAATTGCAGAAAGCAGGCGCCAAAGTATCTTTGCAAAAAGCACAATGGTGCAAGAAAAAAGTGAACTTTCTAGGGCATGAAGTGACTGAACGTGGGCTAAATCCACAAAGGAAGAAAATAGAGGCCATACAAAGATTAAAAGATCCTAAAGATGTGAAAGGAGTAAAAAGTTTATTAGGGATGACAGGCTATAACAGAAAGTTCATTGAGAATTATGCAGAAATCACTCAACCATTAACTAAACTGCTTAAACTAAATACTCCCTGGAGATGGGAAAGAGAGCAGTCTGATGCAGTGGCTAGATTGAAGGAATGTCTTGTAAAGGCACCATGTTTAGCATACCCCATAAAGGACAGGGATTTCTTTATAGAAATAGGTTTTTCTGAACATTGTATGTCAGCAGTATTATCACAAAAACACGATTTGAATCACAAAACCATTGCATATGCAAGTAAGGCATTTTCCCAAGTTGAAATGAAATTTAATGAATGTGAAAAGGCCCTATTAACCACTGTGTGGGCGCTACAACATTTCCGCCCCATTGTTCAGGGAGAAAAGGTGATTATTGAAACAAATCATCAACCTTTGCAATTTTTAGAGAGTAAAAGAATTAGATCAGGCAATCTAGCGCAATCCAGAATCACTTCATGGACGCTGGCATTACAAGGTTTTCCCGTAGAAGTGAGATATGGACAAAATAAAAAGAGCCCAATTGCTCAAGGGTTAGCTGACTTACATGACTGTGCAGCTGAACAAATACCAAATGAAATGGAAGTGGAAACTAGTTTGCAGGAATTTGAACAATCACCACACAAAGCTTTTGATGAAAAAACATGCAAGGATTTGCCAACTGTATATGTGGATGGTTGTGCTTTTCACATTGAAAATGACAGTAATAAACAGTTGGTGGCAGGAATAGGAAATGTCTGGTTGAAATGTGAAGGCGTTCCTAGTATAGGGATGAGGATTGGAGATAGGAGCAGTCAGGTGGCGGAATTGGCAGCCATCTATAAAGCAATTGCTACTGCAGTTGATAAAAAGTTCAGTGAAATTGTCCTGGTGACTGATTCTGACTATGCACTGAATAGCTTTGTGGAGTATTTGCCTGGTTGGAAAGCAAGAGGCATGGTTACATACAACAAAAAGCCACTTAAACATGGAAAAATGATACAAGCCATAGACAAATTGGTGTCAGAAAATAATTTAACAATATACTGGAGAAAAATTCGTGGGCATTTAAAAACACCAGGAGAGGATAAGGAGGGAAATGATAAGGCAGACCATCTGGCTAAGATTGGGGCTGTGATGGGAGAATTGCTACATATTGATTATTTAATGGGTGAAATACAAATTGATGCAGTGACACGTTCTAAAGCACCAAAGGAGATAGATCAACCGGTGGTGCAGTGGAGTCATGACACGCCAGACCAAGATTTGATTGAGGCACAAAAGAATGATCAAATTTTGGGAATCTATTATAATCATTTGATAGATCCTGAACAAAATCCTTTAACAGAAAAAGATTGTATGGGAAAAGAAGAGTTGAGGGTGTTATTAAAGAACAAAACACGAATTAGATTACAGGATGGACTCATGATTAGAGAGTCCATAACAGGGCAAATACAGTGGGTAGTACCCCTTTCATTCAGAGGACTAATGCTACACCATGCACATGATGCCATAACTGCAGGCCATAGAGGTTCACAAAAAACATTAGAAATACTAAAAGATTATGCTTACTGGCCTCATATGTCCCAAGATGTGGAATTATATACTAGAGGATGTCTAGTATGCGCCCAATTTAAACCTGCTTCACCAATGCATAGAGCACCATTGATGAAAAGAGGCCTAACTCTCCCATGGTCAGATTTGCAAATAGACTATGTAGGTCCTTTAAAAAGGTCGAGCAGGGGACACCGTTATATTTTGAGTGTAGTATGTTTGATGTCGAAGTGGATTGAGTGCATTCCTGCACCAGATTGTAGTGCGCAAACAGCAGCCACATTGCTGGTGAACCATGTGTTCTCAAGGTTTGGGTTGCCACAAAGAATTGAGTCAGACAGAGGAAGTCATTTCACAAGTACTCTAATGAGTAAAGTATGGCAAATACTTGGTGTGAAAAGGAAACTACATATCGCATATCGGGCGGCGTCCTCAGGTACAGTTGAAAGAAGCAATAGGTCTGTTGTGGATATTTTAAAGAAATTTGTGGCAGAAGCAGGTTCCAGCTGGGATTTGCGTTTACCATTGGTTTTGATGGCAATCAGGTCGACTCCTGCCAAAGCAACAGGTGTTAGCCCCCATGAGGTCTTAACAGGTAGGAAAATGGTGTTACCACAACACCTACTATACAGAACACATGAGCAAACCCTTGTGAGTGCATCCACAGTTCATGAATATATTGATGAACTGAGGAGACATTTGCAACATGCATTTGCTTTTGTGCAGAGAAATCTGGAAAGAGCTGCTGACAGTGCAAAGTCATATTATGATAAAAAGACATCAGCAAAGGAATACAGTGTAGGGGATCAGGTGTACAAGTTTCATTTTGGAAAAAGTAAACAGAAAAATTCTAAATTCTTTTTCCTTAGGCCCAGGATCAGATGCAGAAGACACGATGAGCGTTCTGCTGCTGAGGATGCAGAATAACGCAAAGCAAGATTCATCCATCGGGTGTGGTTTAAATAGCCTCCTGTAGTGCTTAGGTGTCTCCTTCCACAGCCACGCCTAGGTAAGAAAAGAGTTCCTGCTTTCCAGAAGAGTTCCAGTGTTCTGAATCTAGGGAGTGGCTCCTGCCCCACCCAACAGGAAAAGTAGTTCCAAACAGAAGAGGATCAGAGACTCAACTGGCAGGCAAGTAAGCAGCATGGTCTGCTGCAGGTAAGTCCACCCAAGCATTATGAGCCCGGCGCTTCCAGCGCTGGGACTGGGCATATTTATGAGCCTGGTGCCACTGGCGCCAGGACTGGGTCCAAAAGGTCCCAATTGGGACTGGTTGGCACTCGGAACCTGGGTTATGGATCTGCTTCCAAGGGAGTTGAGAAAACCCTGACCTTTTGGAAGCAGAGATCATGACACATTTACAGGCGTGCAGCCTTTACTTGTGATAAAATGTTGCTATTTCAAACTTTAATACACACCAGTCTTTCAGGTCACTTGCCAACTCACCGGCTGTGTGCGTTTCTTCTTTGCTTTACAATTTCCAATTCATGAGTCAAGGTTAGTGCCACAGGCTTGGCCTCGCCTCCCCAACTCTGCCTTTCACCTTTGAGGGTCGCTAGCATCCTTGAAACACAATGCAGTTTTCACTTGCAGGATCTAGCCTTTTTCATGTGTTTCTCGCAGACTGTTGGAGGGAACTACCTCCAGTAGTGAACTCTGGGGGTTTGGTCCGTCGCTCTGCTCAAATAGGTTTGCCTTTGTCCCGGAAGTCCTGCTCGTTCTCGTGTTTTGCCTTGTTCCGAGTGTGTCTTTAGGTTTTGCCTTTTATTCGTGTGAGGAGAACTATCAGGTGTATGCACTCAAATGCCTGACTTTCACTGTCCCAATTAACGGGACATGTCCAGTACGATGTGAGAGAGTAAGTCTGGTTACTCTCAGTCACCCTTTTCCTCGGCCCAGTGTTTGTGTAAAAAGGTGGGGGAAGAGGGGGAGTTGGGACTTGGAAAAATCCTAGGCAGATTAACAAAAAAGGGGAGAATACCGCGTTTCACCATTGGTTGTCTCAACTCCACTCCCAAAGACCCCTCACCCAGGTGATCCTCATGCACTGATCCACCCCCAGGGTCTGGATCCAAAGGCAGTGGCAGTGCCCTGGCCACCTGAGAGAGAGATCCCCGGGGACTAGCGGGTGAGACACCCTATGATTTCTCATACCCTTCCCCTATGCATCTGTTTCACTTGGAAACCGGGAAAGGAAATCAACCTTCCCATGTTCATTACCTTTTCAGTGTTCCACAGCGAAACAGTAGGGTAGCAGGTCTAAGAACCATCGCATGTCTCGAGGGTTAGAGTCCTTTCGTTGGCTTATCCATACCAAAGGTGAGTGGTCGGTGACAAGTTTGTACTTTCGCGCTAGAAGATTGTACCTTAGATGGACGATTGCCCATTTGATGGCAAGGGCCTCTAATACCAACACAGAGTAGTTCTTCTCACGTGGGAAGAGTTTATGACTACTGAATAGGATGGGATGTTCTAACCCATCATGTATTTGTGATAAAACTGCTCCTAACCCTGTGAGAGAGGCATTAGTTTGTAAGACAAATTCTTTGAAAAGTCCACTACCTTTAGGATTGGTTTCTGACACAAGGTTTGTTTTAGGTTGTTCTAACATGCGTCGTCCTCATCAGTCCAATGAATATGGGGTTCTGTATTCCGGATTGTGTCCGTTAACCTGGCTGTTCTGTCTGAGAAATTTGGGATACCTACTGTAATAACCCATCAATTCTAGGAATGCCCTGAGGTCTCTCTTGGTTTTAGGTGTGGGGGCATTCAGGACGGCTTTCACTTTTTCTTGCTGTGGCTGGACAGTGCCATTCCCTACAAAGAAGCAGAGGTATTTCACAGCCGATTGAGCCAGCTTACATTTGAATGGATTGGCAGCTAAGCCGGCCTCTCTGAGGGTCCTCATAATAGTGAAAAGATGAAAAAGGTGGTCTTTCCAAGTTTTGTTATAAATGACTATGTCGTCAATATGGGTCCCACAGAAATCGGAGTACGGCTGTAATATCCTGTCCATGAGTCATTGGAAAGTGGCTGGGGCCCCATGCAAGCCAAAAGGGAGGACTTTGAACTGGAGTAGTCCTAGGGGTGTTGAGAAAGCTGTCTTTTTCCTTATCAGGTCCATATACTGGGACCTGCCAATATTCTAGGGTTGATAGGAATGTGGCATTTCAAAGTTTATCTATTAACTCCTCAAGGCATGGCATAGGTTAGGCATCAAAGGCAGAGACGGCGTTAACCTGCTCGATAGGGTTTGCCTTCCGTATTTTTTTCACTTCCTCAACCACTATTAGTTTTTGTGCTTCTGGGAATATATAGGGTTTCAAACGGACCACTTTTCCCATGGAGTTCTGCTATAATGAGAAGTACCATGTATTCCCCCTGGTTTCACCCAGAACACATCAGAGAATGACATAAGTGTTTTCAAATGTTCTTGTTTCTGTCTAAATAGTTCTTGGATAATAAGATCAAAGTTATCTCCTCTGGTACCAAACAAGACAATATCGAGGAGGTGGCAGCAAAAGGATTTTCTTTCCACTTCTTTAGGAGATTTACTTGGTAAAGTTGGGTCTTCTGTTTTCTATCTGGTTGGGCTATTGTTTTAGGTACAGGTCTCTGTTTGCTCCATCACCTCATATGACCCATGCCACTTTGAGACAGGTTTATTGTCAGATGTAGGTAAGAGGACTAATACCTTCTGTCCTACTGAAAAAGATCTTAAATTCACTTTTTTGTCATAGGCGGACTTCTGTTGGCCTTGAGCTTTTTCCATGTGAGTGAGGACTAGACTCGGGATGAGTTTCATGTGTTCTCGCAACCGGGTAGCGGTCTGTGATAGGGGAAAAGGTGCCTCCTCTCTCTCTTCCCAGGTCTCCCAGAGCATGTCCAAGACATCGCTTGGTTCTCTGTCGTAAAGTAATTCAAAAGGAGAGAATCTGGTTAATGCCTGAGGGGTCTTTCTTACTGCAAATAGCGCCCATGGGATCATGTGATCCCAGTCATTCCCGTCCTCATCTCCCAATTTTTCGCAAAATCATTTTAAGGGTCTTGTGAAATCTCTCTATCAATCCGTCCTTTTGGGCTTGGTAAACTGAGGTTCCCAAGGTGGTAATGTGTAATTCCTTGACTTCACACATAAGTTTACTCATGAAGTCTTAGTTACTTACCTGTAACTGTATTTCTCCAGCATTGGTATCTTTCATAGATTCACATGCTTGAATATTCTCGGTCAGACTGGGAATCCTCAGTAACAAGGCTTTTCCTTGTTTTGTGACAATTTAACAATAAAGGGATTTGTTTGTCCGGAACATTTTCGGTGTCCCTGCTTCTTTGCAGAAAGCTATCACAGTGCTTTTTTGCTGCTTTTGGGAGTGCATCCTGTTTTTTTTTCTTCCTTTTTCTGCATTGGAAAAGGATTTCTCCTTCTAATATAAATAAATATATATATACACACACACACACATATATATATATATATATTTGATACCTTACTCACCGTAATTGTATTTCTGATGCTTGTATCTGCTTAGATTCACGTGCTGTGCATACGCCAACATCTAGTGGAAGCTGCAGAGTATTACAGTTTGTTTTTTTCCAAACTCGAAAAGGGGCGTCGAACCAGGGTGTGCCAGTAATACCAACCCTAGTGTGACGTCCCCTGTACCCATGATCCCTCACGCGTGTAGGACCCTCAGATTATATTTTTTCGTACATGAGGTAGCATGAGGAGTAGCGCGAGTACAGAGTATCCAAGCAGATAATATAGATAAGACTACAAGCATCCATTCGCCTTCTCTCAGAGGGGAGGAAGGACGGGGGCATGTGAATCTAAGCAGGTACAAGCATCAGAAATACGATTATGGTGAGTAATGTATCCCTTCTGAGGCTTGTGGAATCTGCTCAGATCACATGCTGTGCATAGATTAGTGAACAGTGTTAGAAGAAGGAGGTGCGATGTGAGAAGGTTCATGAGCGAACAAATGTCTTAGAACCGCTTGTCCCACTTGAGTATCTGTCTTGGAATGAGTGTCAATGCAGTAGTGCTGAGTAAAGGTGTGAATAGAGCTCCATGTAGCTGCTTTGCAAATGATTTCAAGGGGTACATTTGCAATAAAAGCCAGAGTGGCTCCAGTACCTCGTGTAGAGTGGGCCCTTGGCGTAAAAGGCAGTGTTTTATCTGAAAGGGAATAGCACAGTTGGATACATCTGACTATGCACCTAGAGATGGCATTCTTAGAGACGCAATCTCCATCTCTGCCTGGAGCTAT
The DNA here is from genome assembly GCF_040938575.1 of Ambystoma mexicanum. Lineage (NCBI taxonomy): Eukaryota > Metazoa > Chordata > Amphibia > Caudata > Ambystomatidae > Ambystoma > Ambystoma mexicanum. The sequence goes on from NC_090939.1 coordinate 757,263,372, forward strand.
GGAGACGAACAGCAGATCTGTTTTCCTTAGAGGTCTGGTCTTGTCTACGTAGTAGAGGACCGCCCTCCTCACATCTGGTTAACATGGAATTTGGAAATTAACTTGGGTGAGAACCTACGGTGAGTGCGTAAAACCAGTTTATCCTTATGAATAGTAAAGAAAGGATCCTGCACTGACAGAGCTTGAATTTCACTGACCCTTCTTATGGAGGTGATGGCTACGAAGAAGGCAGTTCTATAAGTCAGGTGTTTGAGACTGGATTTGTGCATGGGCTCAAAGGGAGGTCCCATGAGCTAAGCAAGTACCACATTAAGGCCCCAACCGGGTGGTGGGTTAGAAATTGGAGGGTGGAGTCTCTTTACCCCTTCCATAAATGCTTTGACAACTGGCACTTTCCACCATGACACCTTGTTATAGTAAGTGGTGTAGGCTGATAAAGCTGCCAGGTGCACTTTGAGTGAGTTAAACACTAACCCTGCATCCAATAGGTGGAGCATATAGGTGAGAACATTAGAAACAGTACAATCAACTGGGTCGATTTGCTTATTATGGCACCAAATAACGAATTGTTTCCATTTGTCATAGCAACAGTGCCTTGTGTTAGGTTTTCTCGACTCTTTCAAGATATCCATACATCTCTGGGGTAAATTGAGATGTCCGAACTCTATGATTTCAGGAGCCATGCTGCCAAGTTCATTAAATAATAATTTAATAATAAATGATTCCCTTGTGTTGGGAGAGTAGGTTGTGCCGGCACGGGAGTTCGATGGGGTCGCACACCGCCAGTTTGCGTAGGTGTGGATACCATGGTTGTCTTGCCCACATAGGAGCAACCAGGATGAGCGTCATCGGTTCCCTGTGGATCTTGTTCACCACCTTCCTCAACAGAGGGATTGGTGGAAAAGCGTAGACAAACATCCCTGACCAATTCATCCATAGGGCGTTCCCCTTGGAGCCTGGCTGGGGGAACCTGGATGCGAAGTTTGGGCATTGCCTGTTTTCACTTGTGGCAAATAGGTCTATAGTGGGGAAACCCCTCTGAGAGAAGAGGTCTCCTACGACTTCTTTGTGTAGTGTCAACTCATGTTCTTCTGGGAGGGGATCCCTGCTCAGAGCATCTGCTAGTGAGTTGAGATCCCCCGGAACATGTTGGGATGATAGGTAAATCTTCCGTTTGAGTGCCAATTTTCAAATTTTCTGGGCAAGCTTGGACAGATTTGGTGAACGAGTGCCCCCCCTGTTTGTTTAGGTAAAACATTACAGTCGTGCTGTCTGTTAGGATCTGCACTGACTGGTTGGATAGGAGGGGTTTGAATGCCCGAGCGCTCTGAAGATTGCCAGGAGTTTTAGCAGATTGATGTGGTTCTGAGCCACTGTGTGAGACCAGAGACCCTGAGCTGTATGGTGAAGGTAGTGGGTTCCCCACCCTGCTAGGGAGGCATCTGTTGTGACAACGGCCTGTATCTCTGGATCGTAGAAGGGTTTCCCCTTTGTAAGATTCTCTCTTGTCCACCAGCGAAGACTCTGTACTAGTGTTGGCAAAACGACCACTAGATTGTCCCACTGACCACTTGCTTGAGACCACTGTTTCGCCAACCATTCCTGCATGGGTCGCATGCGCAGGCGCGCGTGGTGAACCAGGTAAATGCAAGATGCCATCATGCATAGCAAATGCATCGCTTTGTGCACCCTTATTTGGCGACTGGCCTGATATTGAGGAATTTGCAGCAACATATTTCAAATTCATTCCTCTGATGGACAGGCCAATCGCTCTTGGGTGTTTAGGACAGCTCCTAGGAACTGTTTTGAGGTGCTTGGCACCAGGCTTGATTTTTTCTTGTTGATTGAGAAGCCCAATTGGAAGAGCCAGTTGTAATGAGCCAGTTGTCCAGGTAAGGGTACACTGGGATTGCTTCCCTGCGTAGGTGGGCCGCCACCACCGCCAGTACCTTGGTGAATACCCTGGGAGCCAAGGCTATTCCGAAGGGCAGCACCTTGAACTGGTAGTGCTGGCTGTCTATTTTGAAACACAAGAATCTTCTGTGCCCTGGGAACATTAGAATATGAAAATAGGCATCTTTCATATCCAATGTTGCCATGTAATCCCCCTTTTTTAGTAGGGGGATTACCTCTTGTAGTGTAGTCATGCGGAATTTTTGTGGCTTGACATACTTGGTTGCAGGGCGCAAATCTAATACTGGGCGCATTGTTAAATCTTTTTTTGGCACAAGGAAGTAGGTTGAATAAATACCCCTGTTTACCTGGCTGCTTACCTTGTGAGTTGTCTGAGAGATTTTAGGGTCTTGTACTCGTCCTTAGCTGTCTTTAAGGCTTCCTCCACTGCCTTGCCGAATAGTACGTTCGGCTCTACCGGCATGTCTATAAGAGTGGCTTGGGTTTCGGGTTTGAACCCTGACTGTCTTAACCATGCGTGGCGCTTTATTACAGTGCCTTCTGCGATTAGTCTTCCAGCATTATCTGCTGCATCAAAGTTTGTTTTCAGTATGCATCCTGATAAGGATCTACCATCTGCTGCCAGCTGAGCCAACTGGCTCTTCAGTGGTTCAAGTGCGGATGATACTAAAGCAGCTACTTCTTCCCACTGTTGGCAATTGTAGCTTACCAAAAGAGTGGAACTGTTAGCAATATGTGCCTGATAAGCGGAAGTGGAGGCAACTTTCCTGCCCAGGGCATATAGTCTTTTGCTCTCTTTATCGGGAGGTGCTTCAGAAGAAGCAAGTGGTGTACCTGCCCTCTTTCTGGTGGTTGTTACTACCAGGGAGTCGGGTTTTAATTGACCCCTAATGTACAGGGGATCGGAGGGTGCGGCACAGAATTATTTTTCAACTCGTGTATTAACCGCACAAGTAAGATTTGGAGTAACCAGCGAGGGGTCAATTCTACGCTGGATAGATTTCAATATAGGGATAGCCTGAGTAATGGCTCTTTTGTCACCTAGGATCTCTTCTGCAAAATCCCTGTCCTCTTGGACACCTTGTGTGTCAATATGAAAATGGACTGCTGCCTTAGCTAGTACCTCACAGAGGAGAGGTTGTTTATCTACCGGTGAGTCAATCACCGGGGGGCCTTTAGGAATTGGGGAGTCAAGATTGTAGGCTTCAGCCTCATCCTCCGCCTCTGGGAGTATTGGGAGTGCGACACCTTTTCCAACCGTGGAGGGTTGGTCTTTGTCATGAGGTGATAGCGAACGGGAATACCCAGAGGACACAGATTTGTTGGACCGGTCTCTCTGTGTCTTCTGTTGCCGGCCGGGGCTGATGTGTTTAATGGAAGTGGTGTTTGTCGCGCTTATGCCGCCGGGTGTTGTCCCCATAACTGTGCTGCCGGCCAGTTCTACGGGGTTGGGGGCTTGCGCGTGGTTGTCTGAAGTCACCCCTCTGCCCTCGCCGTCCGATACGGCGGCATTGCTGCCATCGCTAAATGACCCCTCGGCATCCATGGCCTCTAGTTGCCTGGCGTAGTGGGCCCAGCGTTTAGTGGAGCGGTCCTTAAGTGTTTTCAGCTTCAAGAGCTTGCAAGCTCGACAGGTAGCCTCGGGATGGTCTCGTGGGAGACACAGATTGCACGTATTGTGCTTGTCTACCCAGGGAAACTTCCTGTTGCAGAATTTGAAAGGAGTACTCTCCATATGTCTGAAATTGGCCGCAGGCTGGTATATGGAGGAAATAAATGTGGGAAAGCCTGTAAGACCACCCTCCACTCTCCCTACTTGTACAGGGCAGAGGCCAGAGGCCTTCTACGGCCCAAAGTCTGTCATGTAGTTCTCGAAGGCTGGTTTCCTCGATCATCACCGACGTCAATCTTCGGCGTAGGGCGGAAGAGAACGGGGAAGTTTATTAACAATAATTTTGGTATAATTGGCTAATGCCAAGGGAACTCCACAACATGCGTCCAACTAGTATGGCGGAAAAAAACAATCTGAGGGTCCTACACATGTGAGGGATCATGGGTACAGGGGACGTCACACTAGGGATAGTATTACTGGCACGCCCTGGTTTGACGCCCTTTTCGAGTTTTGAAAAACAAACTGTAATACTCTGCAGCTTCCACTAGATGTCGGTTTATGCACAGCATGGGATCTAAGCAGTTTCACAAGCCTCAGATATATATATATATATATATATATATATATATATATATATATATATATATATATATATATATATATATATACACATACACACACACACACACACACACACACACACACACACTTTTCCCCACAGGAAAGGCAATAAGGATTGCCCATTAGGTCTAATAAGACATTCACTTATGCAATCCCTCAACCTCACTTTGGTCCTTTATGACCCCAACCAATGAGGTGGCAGGACTTTAGCTTCATCACAGGTAGCTATCTTCAGATTTTGAGCCGTATAGTGACTGCATATATGATGACTATAGTACCTTGGAGCATCCTCTCAGGGGAGGCGGGAAGGCGCATGTGAATTTATGAAAGATACCAATGCTGGAGAAATACAGTTACAGGTAAGTAACTAAGACTTGGAAGATATAGGTATAACGGACATGGCACTACTCTGGACTAAATCATTCCTAGCAGACAGAACAGAAACAGCATGAATAAAACCTTTCAAATCTACTCCATGAGTTAATGACTGAAGTACCACAGGGATCTTCACTGTCACCACTATACTTCAACATCTACCAGACACCAGTAATCAGAATTTTTAAAAAAATACAAAATGACATGCTACAACTACACAGATGACACTCAAATCATCTTCAAAAAAAACGAAGACACTCAAACCGATCACTCAACCCTAATTGAGTGTCTAAAAGAAGTCTTTAACTGGATGAACGCCAACAACTTGAAAATCAACTCGGGAAAGACAGAAGTCATGATTATATCCAAAACCAAGAGAACAACACCTACAATTCCTTGGCGACGGAATTGGGAACTGCGCCAACACCATCTAAGGTAGTAAAAAATCTGGGAGTCCTGATGGACATCACCCTAACCTTAGAACCACAAATAAATGCAATAAAAAAGAAATGCTTCTTCCTCCTTCACACAAGAAGCTTACCTTTCCTCTCCTTCACCCACAAAACACTCACAATCGTCGCCCTCATCATGTCACAAATCGACTACGCTTACAGCCTCTACCTCGGGATGTTAGAATACCTCCTGAATAAACTACAACACATCCAAAATGCAGAGGCCAGACTGCTCCTCAAACTATCCAGAAGAGATCACAACACTCCAGCACTAAAATACTACATTGGCTCCCAGTCAAACACTGCATCACCTTCAAAACAATGTGCATAACCCACAGAGCAATCAGCGGACAGGGAGCTGAATTCCTACAAAAGAAAATAATCTACAAGCCAACGAGAATCCTCAGATCAAGCAATGAAATCTGCCTGGAACCAAAACCATACCGCAAGAAAAAACTGGGGGCTCCTCCTCCTCCCACATAGGCGCAAAAACCTGGAACAACATCCCGAAAGAAATAAGAAACACGAAAGACCACCTACAATTCAGAAAACTACTAAAAACCTGGCTCTTTAACACTGTAGATTCGAATTGAAACAACTAAACAATCAAACAAGGAAACACAATGAACAATACGACAGAATCTAGGATGACAATGACAACACCCAGAAATGACTATGGGAAACTCCCATAATAACAAGAGAGACGACGCGTGGTCGAATAGGACACAAGCGACATCCCCCATGAGGCATAAATTACCATCCCTCCCCAACTCCATCCAATAACTTCACCCACTCCATAAATGCTACCATATACCATACTTGGATAGAGTTGTGTGAATGTTGGCAGTTGCCACACTTGAACAGAGTTGTGGATATTGGCATGTGCCGGGCCTGGACCGAGTTGTGAATGATGGCAGGAGCAAGCCTGGACATAGATGCGAGTTTTGGCATGTGCCATGCTTCGAAGGGACTATGAGCGGTAGCCTTGCATGAGCAGCTGGTTAGGACTGTGAAGGCCGACCACTGGCACATCTGGATGGAATAGCGCTGGTTGACCGATGCCGCGTATGGACTGGATGGGGAATGCCATCAGGGCCAGTTTTGGATGGAATCACTAACACTTGCTTGCTCAGCATAGAGACAGGTTTGTCGGAGGAAGGCGGGGGCCGAACTTGGACACGGATATGAATGTGGGTGAGCGTTATGTGTGGAAGGGATTGTGGATGTCGGCCAGTGCCGGATCTGGTGGGAGGTGCAGAAATGTTCTTGTGCCTCACCTGGAGGAAACGTGGAAACAGCAATGCCAACTAACCAATCCACTAACAATTTCAACCCTCTCATACACCTCTCAAACTCACAACTCTATAACACAACAATCTGCACAAACTTCACTACAATGCAACAACAAAAGAAACCATGCATAGACTCGTACAACAGCACAAGGCGGCTACCGACCGGAAAACACGCCAAGCCCAGCGAACGCCTTTAACCTGGTTGAAGCTGCCAACGGCACATCACTGCTCTCTTGCACTTTTCCCGCTTATTCCTCACCCCATCCCTCACTTTTCAGAGCTGCCAGAGCGCCAGGGGACCACAGTAAAAATATCCTTTAACATTCCCATTAACATTGGATCTTTCATAGATTCACATTCATGAATAGGATACCAAGCAGTGGAAGCATGCCACCTACTTCACTGAAGCACACATCAGGTCAACAATAGTACCCAAGAGAGTATCCTGAACACATTATACATGCTTGAACCTGAAGGGAAGGAGGGAAGGAAGGCTGCTATTACCTCAAGCAAACATGTGCCGCAGGACAGCTTGTCCTGACTCTGACTCCCTTCTAGCGTTTTCACTTAGACCGCAGTGTTTGGCAAACGTAAGGAGTGTGCTCTAGGTTGCGACCTGCCTAAGTCCTTCATGGCCACTCCCACCTGCAAAGCCAGTGCACCTGCCATCCCTCTGGTTGAATGGGCAGTAGCTGTACTGGTAAGAGGGTTGCCCCTGATGTTTTGACAGTGGGTAATGCAATACACCACCTGACAGGGCAAAGCCTTGTCTAGAGATGCCTTATGCCCTATGGGGCCCTACAATTGTAATGAAAAATCTGGAAGACACTCTAGAGGGCACTAGTGCGCTGCAAGTAACATTTATGTACTTGCGACTGGTGCAGCAAAGTAAGACATGTTGGTATGCCTGCTGACAAAAGAGTGGCAGTACAGTGTGTTCTGAGTGATATCTGATACCAACTTGGGAAGGGTAAACGGAGGGTAAGTGGACAAGCTTGCAGTTCGCGGATTTGCCGATCAGACGAGGTTGCCACTAAGAAGGTAACCTCCTAGGAGAGGAAGCTTAGATGGCATATGTGGATGGGCTTATATGGAGGAGACATCAATGCTGTTAAAATTGCGCTGAAACTCCAGCTTAGAGTAGGTGCTGGCATCTGTGGGAATGTCGTTAGCAAAACCATTCAAGACGGTTTTTACCATAGGGTCAGAGACGAAGGATGTAGCTCTAGGACCTCTAGAGAAAGACGTGATAGCTGAGACATGAAACTTGAAATAAAACCTGTGATAGGTGCACTTTAGGACAGTGGAGCAGGTAAGATACTATGTTGCTTACTCTGACAGAAAAACGGGTGGAGCTGCTGTGTTGCACACCAGGTTGTAAACCTTTTGTAGTTCTCGTTATACATGCGTACTCTGACCGAAAACGGGCAGCGCTGCTATGTCCCACACCAGGTTGTAAACCTTTTCCATTTCTTGGCATACGTGTTGCGTGTGGAAGGTTCCTTGGAAGACTGAAATGATATCACAACATTCGTCTGGCAACGTTAGATTGGTATGTTTTTGTTGCTCAGCAAGCAAGCCCTGAGAGATAGCGACGCTGGGTTGTGGTGAAGGATGTGCTTGTTCTGTTGCATAAGCAACGCTTGGTGCGCTCTGAGGCAGATGGGCATGGATGCTTCATTTGTAGGAAAGTCGGATACCAGACTTGCCGGGCTCAGACTGGAACTATGGAGATCATCCTGCAGGGTAAACTGTGACCTGTCTGAGCCCCCTGGACAGCAAGGGTAGCAGTGTGAAGTGTAAAAGAGCTTCCCTGCCCATGTGAGGGAGCAGGCATCCCACAGTGAATTTTCTGTCAGGTAGCTGGATGCAAAACTAGGGCAGAAGTGGAGATGACCCCATGTTCTGAAAACGTATTCAACCTCGGTCCAATCGAGGTTCCGTTCGACCTCGGTCCAATTGAGTTCCCAATCGTGGGACGTGGATCATTCCCCTCTCGGTTGATTTGCCAGAAAGTTGTCCTTCCCTGGAAGAAGTTCTGCTCTGATCCGAGTATTGTGACCGAGGGCCCATTTCCAGGGTTTGTGCGCCTCTGCAGATCGCAATGCTGAACTTGTGCCCTCTTGCATGATGGTATAATGCATAGAGGGGGGTGTTGTCTGTGTAAGGTGACCACCTGTCACTGAAGGATAGGCTGAAAAGACTTCAGAACCCAAGAAAAGGCTCAGAGTTAGAGGGCATTGATGTGGAGGTTTGGTTCTTGTGCGGACCATGTGTCCTTTGTCTGAAAGTGTCTGAGATGCGCTCCCCATCCTTACAGGGATGCATCTGTTCTAAGAAGAAGCATGGACTGGGGGCATGGAAAGGCCTGCCTTATTCTAGGTTCTGCTCCCTCCGCCACTCTGGTGGAAAGGAAGTGGCAGGTGCAGAATGTCCTACCACAAACTCGATGCTTGGATCCATTCACAATATAGTTCTTCCTGGATCAACCTCATTCTCAACCTGCAATTTGGAAGTAGTAGTATACATGATGACATTATGCCTAGTAGTGATGCACCATGTTCTGCGTACCGTTAAGAACACTGTTTACTAGCTCGGGAATCGTTGTTCGTCTGAGGATGGAGTCACCCTCAGAATGTGGGTGTCCAGTTTCCAGAAAGAAAAGGTGCATATTCTTTTTTTTGGCTTGACCACTGAGTTACTGTTGTGATGGAAAAAAGGTCTACCATGTTGATAGTCTGCTTTGTTTGACTGACCGCTTTGGTTGTGTGCATCCTTGACCTTGTTCTGATGAGCCAATCGTTGAGGTATGTTAATGCTTCCACACCAACTCTTCTTAGGTGCGCTGCCACCGGGGCAAGACCTTTAGTCAAGACCCTAAACCGAAGGGAGCACCCAGAACTGAAAGTGCTTGTTTCCCATTGTAAACATGAGGTAGCACCTAGCGCCAGATTAATGGGTACTTGAATTTAAAAAAATGAATCTTCTAGGTGAATAGTAGCTGGAAGAAATAGCCCTTATGGAGCCATTGGCGGTCTGTTGAAGTGTGGCTTGTTTGAAAGTTGTGCGCTTGAAGTCCTTGCTTAAAGCAGGTAGGTCTAGAATAGGGCGCCACTGCCCGTTCCTTTTCTTTATTACAAAAGAGCGCAAGTAGAAAACCTTTCCCTGTAGATTGGGAGGAATGGTGTGTAAAGCGGCTTCCTATAGCAATCTGACCATCACTATCTCAGCTGGGCCAGTAATGGGCGATGTGAGCATAAGGAGGTAAGGCTGATGGCTGCATACAGGCTCAATAGTACACCCTCTGTTTATTATGTGGGCACCCATTTGTCTGACTAGATCTTTTGCCACCGATGTAATGGTGGTTGATCTTCCCTTCCACCGGGGTGCGATGTCGGAGGAAACAGCGACCGGGCCCTGGTTTGGCCCGTCTCACGCCTGCTCTTGTGCAATGTGAATCCAAGGAGGACTGTGGATGACTGATTTGCTGAGGAGGACCTCTGTGTGGAATTGGGTCTGTTGTAGGATCAAAACTTTCCATGATACGCCACGATAGGGCGAAAGGTACGCCTTTCCTTGTCTTTATCTCTTGCAAACAAATGGCCCTAGCTGTTTCAGTGTTCGTCTTGATCCCCTTTAGGTGATCAACCCCTTTCCCGCCAAGGAGCTGTTGGCTGTTGAAGGGAATGTAGAAGATTCACATGTGTACTTCATGCCTGAAGTTGAAGTCTTCATGCACGTTTGGCATCGGAGAACCGCTCAGTGAGCTAACTCTGTGAACCCAGATGCAGCCGAATCTACTGCCGAGTGAATTATGTGCTAGGGAGCTGTTTCTACGTTTTGAATAATGGCATAAGCCTTGTTTTGAAATACAACTAGCAGTTATATGATAGTTTATTTATAACATGCTTAATACCCACAGGTTTTTAAGTGCGGACCCGGGGATCGAACCTGTGTTGCTCTGTGATGTCTTGCTTCCAGGGAGAGCATGTTGCCCCTGAGCTATCCTCCCGAGTTGCACCTTGAACTTGGACATCTTGTCCCACGTTTGACTGACATATCTCGGTGTTAGAAGAGAAGTGACACCCGAACAGGGACTTGAACCTTGGACCCTGAGATTAAAAGTCTGATGCTCTACTGACTGAGCTATCCAAGCTCTGGAAAAGCGAGGGCACTGGCTGTTGTAATAGACAACGATGCTGAAGCTGAAACTTTGCTGTGCACAGCCTCAAGTTTCTTCCTGGCGGCCAGAGTGGTAACAGAATCAGGTTTCAGGTGTCCCTGCCACATAGTGGTGTGTCCTCTGAGCCTTGTATTGTATTTTTGTGGCCTAACCGCTGTGGGGTTATGGTTATAGCCGTAAACCGTCCCCTTTCTTTTGACTCGATGCTGATACAGCCCAGACTTATTCTCTGCACATGATACTTGGAGATGAAACATTGCTGCGGTCTTGCAATTTGAATGGAATGAAGCTATATACGGCGGTGAAGAGCTGCAAGGGGAGTCACGCTCTTTTGCTTCTCAATGACATACTCCTCCAATTGGTAGATGTCCTGTAGGGTGAGTTTGGGGGAATATCCACCTCTTCAGGCTTGGCTGTTTCTGTTTCAGTGTCTAAAAAGGGATCACAAAATCATGTCCTGTCAGTCAGACACTGTAAAGAAGGTGACCTAAAGGACTGTGTTCGGGGAGACACTTCCTTGTGTACACGGTGGCCCAGGCGGAGCCCATGGAATGACTGCTGATGATGTGCTTGTTGTATTGTATTGTATTGTATTTATTGTTTTTATATAGCGCTTTAATCCAAAGCGCTTCACAGATTAACAACAAAAATACATCGAACATGAAACAGTAGAAGCAAGTGACAATATATATGAATCAAATCAGTGAAACAGTATGTAGAACAATTTACATATGAGGAAGAAGAGCGGAGGGGGTGGGGAAGGAAGGAAGAGGGAGAGAAAGTAGGTAGTAGAGTGAGTCAGTAGGAAAAGGGGAGGATTTAGGAGAGAAGGGGGAAGGTAAAGAGAACTATGACGGGGTACTAAAGGAGAGAGAGAGAAAGGTGAAAGGGAAAAGGTGTCAGGGTGGGGAATGAAGAAGGAGTGATTTCAAGGAGGCGCGGAAGGAGGAAAAGGTGGGGATAGAGCGGATAGAAAGAGATAGGGAGTTCCAGTGTAGGGGGCGAGGAGCTGAAAGGAGCGGAAACGAGAAGAGGCACAAGGGGGTGGGAGAACAGAATGTAAGAAGAGATCAGCAGATCGAAAGGAGCGAGAGGGGGTGTAGAATGAGAGAGGAGAGGAGAGATATGGAGGGGCAAGATCATGAAGAGATTTAAAGACAAGACAAAGGAAGTGAAATGTAAGTTGGGAGTGGAAAGGAAGCCAACCTAGGTAAGAGAGTGAGTAGGAGATGGAGTCATGAGGAGAGAGAAGACAGAGGCTACAGATGGCAGAGTGGTAGAGGAATTTGAGTGGGGCAAGATGGGAAGCGGGAAGTCCAAAGAAGAGAGAAGAACAATAGAAAAGGTGAGAAAAGATGAGGCAGGAGATTAAGAGTTTGGTAGCATGGAAGGTGAGAGAAGAGCAGACTTTACAAATATTGAAGCGGTGGTAGCGACATGCACGAGAAGTGAGGGAAATATGATAGGTAACGGAGAGGGAAGAGTCAAAGTGAATGCCTAGAATATGAGCATCGGTGGAGATGGGAAGATTAGAAGGGGGAAAAAGAATAGAAGGAGGGGGAGAGGGAGGAGGAAGAATGTTAGAAGGAAATAATAAGACTTCAGTCTTGTCAGTGTTAAGAGAGAGATAGTGAGATGACATCCAGTTTTTAATGGCGGTAAAACAGGAAGAGAGATTTAGCTGTAAGTCAGGGGTGAAGGAAAAAAATGAGAGGAACAGCTGGGTGTAATCAGCATAGAAATGGTGAGAAATCCTGAAGGAAGAGATAATAGGGGTGGGGAGTGAGGTGTAAAAAGAGAATAAGAAGGGTCTGAGGACAGAGCCTTGGGAAACGCCGTAGTCCAGAGGGAAAGTAGGGGAGGTTCGACCACTGCAAGAGACAGCAAAAGAGCGGTGGGAGAGGTAAGAGGAGAGCCAGTTGAGGACAGAGCCTTTGAAACCAAAGGAGCAAAGAGTATTGAGAAGTAAGGGGTGATCAACAGTATTGAAGGCAGCAGAGAGGTCGAGGAGGATGAGGACTGAGGATTGCGAGCGGTAAGGAGGGAGTTAAGAAAATGTTATCACCACTTGTTAGCACCAGTGGTGGCAGCAAAGCGCATGCTTTGCCTTTGGAGTTTATTCATGATGCTTTTAGAGAGTTGTGCTCCTTGGGCACAGACTGTGGCCCGTCGTTTTGACATTTTTGGTCAGAACTTTTGTCTCGCAAAATTATGTTTTTTTTTTTTTATTTATATTTTGATATAGCTGATTACATCAACTTTTCAAAATCAACAGTTATTATATATCGTCACAAAATCATACATAAATTCAAGGAGAATAAACAAGGAGAAGAATTGCAACTTTAAACATATAGATCAAAATGATAAAAATTATGTTAGGAAGTTTACCCCTTTCCATGATGGATGCTAGCGTTCAAAAATGAGACCTGTGGCACGGACAGCTTGTGCTTATGACTCTGTTCCGTAGAGTTGTGGACAAACGACCTTTAAATGGTGCCCCCCCCCCCCATCAACTATGCCTTTCGCTCGATTGTCTTCCAACCTTCGATGATGTAGCCAAGGACTTCGGGTTAGCCGTGGACAGGGGATCCTCCCGTCGACAGGGACGGATTAGCCGTGGACAAGGGTCCTATCGTCGACGATGACTGCAGTGGACGGGGAACCTCCCATTGACAAGGACTCCTGTCTCCCGTGGACGAGGACTTCGGGTAAGACGTGGACGGGGAGGGCCTTTGTGGACAAAGACCGGCTGTGTTTCCTTGATAGGTCCGTCATGGACAAGGAACTAGTCGACATCAATTAGCCATTGACGGCAAGGCCATGGACGGTGATATGCCCGTCGAAGAGTACCTCGCGGCTCGTGGACGATAGTCTGCTGACAGTACCTTGGAAATAGTAATCAACAAGGAGGTTTTACTGTGAATTTTGATGTTAGTTCAGCAAAACATGGAGTTCTTTGATGATGTGGATGGCATTCTGGTGGTCATTTTTCTACCTTTTTCTCTTTTTCTTTCTTTGCTGTGATTCCACGGTTTATCATCACGTACATGTAATGGGATTTCACGTATGTATTTATTACTTTATTTTCACTTTTTTTTAGCATTGGTATCCGTTGGAAATCTTGTGGTTCATGACATGTGTGGACTCTTTATTATATGTAACTTTTCTCCTGGTATGTGTTGAAATCGTGTTGTCCATTGCGGTTTTTGTCATTGAACTTGTGCATCCATATGGCCATTTTGGGCATGATGTATCCATACCCGACATACTTGAAAAACTCCAAAATCATGATGATGATATATACGCTGATGGCTTTATTTACTTGTTCTGTTATGATTCATGTGGATTTGCTTTATGATTGCTCTATGTTTAACTGATCAATATTGCTGATATATTGTGGGTTATCCAACAGATTTGTTTGTTTATGTTTTTAGCACTCAAATCTGATTAGTTTGTGAAAGAGCTGGCCCTGACGAAGGAACATAGTTCCGAAACGCATTGGCCAATTGTTTGAGCTGCGGCATTAACTCCTTTTGTTGCTGCTTCTTCTTAAGCAGGTGGTGCTGTCCCCGTTTCCACTGTAGAAGCTCTTCTCTTTGAATCTTGCTTCTCAGCGTTTCACTGATGAAGCTCTTTTCTTGGAAGCATGCTTCTCAGGGGTCCTGTGCAGGTAACAAGAGCTGTGCATCCGATGAATGGCACTCACTCGCCAGAGGAGGAGTCTCCTGTGCCTGTTGTGTAGGGTCTTCTGAGGACGGTCTGAAAAAAAAGGCATCCTTGAATGTCATGAGGGTAAAGACAGATATGCACTCCTGAAGGGGGTCTCATGAAGACAAACTTTATGGAGCACCTGAGGCAGTCTCTGGATAGAGATGTTTTTCATTAGGAAGGGCTTTTATAGCCTGAAACCCCTGTTGCCATGAGGGGCCATTTGCAGGTTCTTCCCTCGACTATTTAAAGATGAAGACAATCTTTTCCAGTACTGCAAAACACAGTATTTGTAGAGCAGAAGAAACTCTCTGTTAGTGAAATATTTACTTGAAAAAAGACTAGAAAAAAACTGTATAATAAGACAAAGCTCAGGAGAGCTGTGGAGGATTCCCTAGTCACTAGATTGCAGTGAAAAATCTGAAGATGGCTGCCTGGGATGGAGCTTAAGCCCTGCCACCTCATTGGTTGGGGTCATAAACGACCAAAGTGAGGTGGAGGGACTACATAAGTGAATGTCTTATTAGACAAAATGGGCAAGCCTGATTGCCTTTTCCTATGGGGAAAATGTATATATAAACATATTTATTTTTAAATTACTGAGGATTCCCAGTCTGACGACAGGGAATATTCAAGCCTGTGAATCTATGAAAGATCCAATGCTGGAGAAGCTGGATCCGTGATCTGCCAGAATTTCCTTGGGGAAACGAACCGTAGAAAAGAATAGTAGTAGGTGTTTTAAAATTTGCTGGGTTTTGTTGTTTCGCATGGGGAAAGCTTCTGGGTACCGTGTAGCATAATCAACGGTAACAAGAACATATTTATTACCCAGAGGTTTGCAACGGTCCAAGGATATTCATCCCAATTCGGGAGAAAGGAACTTCTATTTTCGTTAAGGGGTTTAGAGGGGCAGGTATGGGAATATTTGTGCTGGTTTTCTGGCATATTTAACATGCCTGAATGAAGTTCTTTAACTTAGCATGTATACCTGGCCAGTAGAATTTCCCACTGATGTAAGCTTCGGTTTTAGATTGTCCTAAATGTCCCCCTGTCAAATGAGAAGAACAAGTTACTTACCAACTGTAACGTTCTTTCGACTGGATGTTCCTCCCATGTATTCCTCATCTTATGATAACTCGTTGTCCCCAGCTTTGCTGCTTCGGAAAAAAATGTTCTCTCGGCAGAGTGCGCTGTGCTCAAGGTCGTTGTGTCGATTGTGCCTCGACAGACTCTGTACTCTGTCGACGTCACCGATGGTATGAATAGCTCGAGCCGCGCCCGTTGCTTCAGTTCTGTTTTTTCGACGAAACATATAGGAGGAACACTCAGGCGTGCCCCATGACAGATACATTCTTCGTGAGAGGAAAGTGTAAGAAAACAAACTGTACTGTGGGGTAGGATGGGAGGGTCGATGAGGAATACGTGGGAGGAACATCCAGTCGAAAGAACGTTACAGTTGGAAAGTAACTTGTTCTTCGAATGGATTGTGTCCTCCCACACATTCCTCATCTTATGATAGACTCCCATAGCAGTGGCAATTTTGGAGGCGGGAGTACTAGTTTCAGTTTTCGTGGACAGAATGCAGAACTGCCTCGGCAAATAATCCCTCATTGGAGGAGGCAGTATCCAAGCAGTAATGCTTGACAAAAGTATGCATTGTTTTCCAAGTTGCAGCTGCACAAATATCTGCTGCCGGGACTCCCCTCTTTAGAGCCGCAGAAGTAGCCATTCCCCTTGTAGAATGGGCACGAAGCCCATCTGGTGGGTCTTTTCCCGTTAATCTGTAGCATTCAATTATGGCTAAGATGATCCAGCGGGATATGGTCTGTTTTGTTACAGATAAGCCTAGTTTATGACCAGTATAACCCACGAACAGTTGGTCATCTTGTCTCAATTTAGACATCCTTGAGATGTAAAAACTAAGAGCCCTCTTGGGATCTAGTCTGTGCAGTCTCTCCTCTTCCTTGCCCAAATGAGGAGGAGGATAAAAAGTTGGTAGTACTATTTTTTGTGACAAATGGAAGTCCGAAACTACCTTTGGTAGGAATGAAGGTTTAACTTTATCCTTATAAAAAACAGTATATGGTGGTTTGCATGAGAGAGCCTGAAGTTCACTAACCCTGCGGGCTGATGATAGGGCCACAAGGAGGACAGTTTTTAGTGTTAAAAGCCTCAATGGACATGAGTGCAGAGGCTCAAAAGGTATGCAAGCCAAGAATTTTAATACTAAATTTAAGTCCCAAGTTGGGACATGAAAAGGTATTGGAGGGTATACATTAGTAAGTCCTTTTAAGAATTGAATTATTAGTGGTATTTTGAAATATGAAACCTCTTCCGAGGTGTGCTTGAAAATGGACAGGCAGCAAGGTATCCTTTGATTGTTCCTATCTGGAGCCCCAGATCGGCTAGATGGAATAGAAAAGAGAGCACTACTGGAGCGCCACATTGAAAAGGGTCCACATCCTTATCTTTGCACCAGTTACTAAACCTGTTCCAGCGACATTGATACAAAGATTTTGTTGCTGGCCTTCTGGCCGAAAGCAAGACTTCCATTACATCATCCGGAAGATCCCAATCCTTGTATTTCAACCTCTCAACCATGCGTGAAGGTTGAGTGTCTTGACCTCTGGATGGAGAACCCGACCTTCCTCTTGCGAGAGAAGATCCTCTCTTTGCGGAAGACGTATTGGAGGGCAGATGGACATGTCTAGAAGGTCCGGGTACCACATCCTCCGGGCCCAATCCGGGACAATTAGGATCATGGTTTTCCTGAACTTTCTCAACCTCCTGATTACTTGAGGAATCACAGGGACTCGGGGAAACGCGTACAGCAGTGGAAACTTCCACTACACTACGAATGTGTCTCCCAGAGCTCCTCTTTGAGGAAATTCCCTTGAGCAGTACTGATCTCACTTCCGGTTGATCGCGGTGGCGAACAGATCCACTTGAGGGTTCCCTAAAGGGCGAAGATCTCCAGAAGGACTTCCTGAGCCAGCTCCCACTCGTGAGAGACCGTGCTCTGCCTGCTCAGAGCGTCTGCCACCGTGTTCCTCTCTCCAGCTAGGTGAATTGCTGATAGAGAGATTCCTTCTCGTATTGCCCAGAACCATAGCTGCATCGCCTCTCTGCACAGTGGTAGTGACCCTACTCCTCCTCTCTTGGAGTTGGAGAGCCTGAGGATCTGAGAAAGAGTCACCATCTTGAACTTGTCCTTCCTGAGGAACTTGTTCAAGTCCAAGATGGGTCCCAGTCCTCCGTCCTTTTTTGGAATGAGAAAATATAGGGAGTACCAACCCCTGTTCCTGTCCGCTACAGGTAACAGTTCTATGGCACCTTTCTCTAGCAGGGCTAAAATTTCCTGCAACAGGAGCGGATCTGGAATTTTGAAGGAGTTGACTCCCGGTGGATGATTCTGAGGCCTTTTTGGAAAGGGGAGACAGTAACCTTGAGCTACTGTTTCCAGTGCCCAAGCATCTGAGGTAATGCCCCGCCATTCCTTCAGATGCTGAGAGATCCTGCCTCCCACTGGTGTTTTGTGCAACAAGGTCTCAAAGGGACTTGGAGGCGGCTGCAGAAGTGGCTGAGGGTGCAGATGACGCTCCTGAGGCTAATTTTGCACCTCTTTCTCGTGCTCCACGAGGGAAGTTTCTTTTGCCCCTTTGAGAAGCCTGTCCTCTTCCTCTACCAAAAGAGGAGTAGTATCAAAAAGAACGACCCCTCCATGAAGATGAGCCTGAATAGCGTTTTAGAGGCTGGCGCATAGAGGCGATACGCGATTTAGCTGCCGCTTTCGAGGTCTGAAGTTATTCTAGGCTTTCATCAGCCTTGCTGCCAAACAGCCTCGAGCCATCAAAGGGCATGTTGAGGAGTCTGGCTTGCACATCTGGTGCAAACCCCGACTTCCTCAACCACGCAAATCTGCGTAACACAACGCTTGCAGCCATGGACCTGCTGATACTATCAGCAGTATCCAGTCCAGACTGGAGACATTCCCCCATTGCCTCCTTCCTGTCTTTGACTATATTCAGGAAGCCTTCCCTTTCCTCGCCTTCCGGAATATGATCAGCCGCCGCCGAAATACAGACCCACAGGGTATGGATAAACCTGGCCACGGTACAGGTGACATTTGTCGATTTAAGGGCCATACTGCCTGACGTGAAAACTTTACGTGCCCATGCGTCAACTTTTTTATCCTCTCTATCTGGAGGACTAGTGGGATATGCAGTTTGTTTTGATGTAGATGCTGCCTGAATGACTAGACTTTCTGGAGTCAGATGCTTATTTAAGTATTCAGAATCCGTTCCAGCTGGTCTTTATTTTTTGGGAAAAGTGCTATCTGCAGCAGCAATACTCTCTGGTTTATCCCAATTTTTCTCCACCGTTCTTTGAAGGGCCCTGCGAAAGGGGAGAACTGGATCTTTTTGAGGCCCTCTGACAATTATATCCGTCATGTCATCCTGTTAAAAAAAGTGTGAAGTGTTACCCCAACCCATATATTCTATTACTCTGGTCATAAGACCCCCCCTGTACCCAGCATCTGCATGCTCTGCAGGATCAGGTCTGGCAAACTCTAATTCTGGGGAGGTGTCAATTCCACTGGCAGAATGTAGAGTATCACTCAGGTCTCTCATTTTAGATTCCTGGTCAATAAGTTCCTCAGGAACTTGCTTTGTGCCATAAAAAACTACAAAAGGAGTAACTTTGTCTTCTTCTGAGCCAGATTCCTCATAAATTGAGGACATGGACTTCAAAGAATCTGACCTGGGCAAAGGAGTGAATCTCCTTTCTTCTTCTACCATACGCATCGAAGGGATTGATAAATCCTTCTAAGTTGTCGAAGGAGTCTTCGATGACTTCGAAGATGGCTTCGACACGGGCGTCGAGGATGTTTTTGGTTTTGGTGCCGAAATGGTCGACGCCGCGGCCGTCGATGAAGTCGTCGAATCCATTGACGACTTGTGTTTTTTGTATGGCACCGGAGAAGTGCTCGACTCTCGAAGAGTCTTCGACGGCTTGGCGTCGACTCGAGTTTTTTTAGTATCCTCGACACTACTGGTCTTTACCATGGTAGTCTTGGACTTCCCTTTGTCGTCCAATGGAGCGACCTTAGGGGTATGGCTTTTTCGAGGGGGTCGGGGCCGCGTTCTCGAAAACCTCTATCATCTTTTTATGGAATTCTTCACATTTACTGGGAGAATCCGATTTTGTCGGACATTGAATTTCTTCGGTCGACTCTGATGAAGAAGATAAGGGCGATCTATGTCTCCTCTTCATTTTTTTTAGATGATGACCAAGAGTGTCTCGATCCACTCCTATGGCGATCCAATTCCTTCGAATCAGTCGCTTTCTTATGTTTTTTAGATGTAGCCTTCTTAGAGGCTTCCCTCCCCACCGACAGTTTACCTCTCCCCTCACAAAGAGCTTTCTCGGTCATGGATTGGCAGGAACCGCAGTCGTCGGTTCAGTGACTGGAACCGAGACACCAGAGACAAACTCAGTGGGGATCCGTGATCGACATTTTTGATCCACACTCTACACACTTATTGAACCCAGTCTTGGGTGTCGAAGGAGTTGAAGATGATGACATTTTCTTCACAGAAAATATGAAGCGCGCCATTCTCGACAGCGAAGCAATCGGAAAAACGGAACTGAAGCAACGGGCGCGGCTCGAGCTATTTATACCATCGGTGACGTCAACAGAGTACGGAGTCCGTCGATGGAAAATCGATGCCACGACCTCGAGCACAGCGCCCTCTGGGGAGAGAATTTTTTTTTCGAAGCAGCGAAGCTGGGGACAACGAGTTATCATAAGATGAGGAATACGTGGGAGGACACAATCCATTCGAATGTGCAATTTCTAGCATGATCTTGCGATGGGTTTTGGGTATTGCTAACTGAGTTTTACTTAGGCCTTTCTCAGGAGGTTTCCTTTCTATATAATAATCCTGTTTCAGGAAGAAAAAGAGGCTTCCCTTTTCTTGTCCTTCTCCCTCATGAATCACTTTTAAGAAAGCCTCTGCAAGTGATGGATCATTTTGCTGAGCGAAGGCTAGATAAGGAAAGATGGTAACTGCTTCTTCCCTCTTTGCCTCAGGGATAGGTGTTTCATCAGCCTCTCCAAAGCCTAAGCTACCTTAAAACTGGGAAATAGAGCCTTCTCCAGACATCTCTGTGCAATTTTGTCCCTACAGTGTATTTTAAATGGAGTTTCGCCATGGTTCTGTAAAAGAACCTTTATGTCTCCCTGAAAGTCTGGATCTATGACGCATGCCAGGAGATCTAGACCGAACTTCCAGGCTAGGCGAGATTTTGGGGCCAATCTTATGTAACAACCTGCAGAGGTATTAGGACTAACTCCGTAGGAATCATCCCTCTTTTCCCTGGAAGGATAGTCGCTTCTCTATTGCTACAAATGTCAAAGCCTATGGATTTTTTTGTGGTGGAAGAGGGGTCTGAGGCTGTGTGACTAAGTTTCTGGAATTTTAGGGTCCCCCAATTTGTCTGAATTGAGTTGTAGCTCGCTCCTCACACCATATGTAGGGGAGGCATGGTATCACAAGTATGACACTGACACAATGGGTACCATTTGTAAAACCTTTATTGAAATGGTTGGGGTTGGAGAAACTCCTAGTCTGCCCTTGTAACTAAGATGGGAGTAGTCTTGACCATCAAATAATAAATAACGCAGTCCTAGTGGAGTCTGTCAAATCAAAATGGCCTATTCTAACAAAATCTAATGCCTGCCCTATCTCGTGCACAAAAAAGTTAATAAATGAGAAATATATGCAAAAGGAAAGATCAGTGTACAAATGAATAAATGTGGTTGAACCAGCTCTCCTCCCCACGTTAGACCTCACGGAGTAAGACTGTCCCTCTTGGCAGGATGACACACTCTGGCTCGGCTTCCAATATAAATACAGTTCCGGAACGTGGATTGAGGCCCATCTGGCCTTTTACATTTAAGTCTCTTTTCTCGACTTACAAAAATAATGTTTCAACCAAAACGTTCACAAAGGTCCCCCTCTGTCGGGCTCAAACCTTTCACCAGACAGTTCTCGTAGGTCCCCCCTCTGCCGAAATGCAAACTTCTCACAATAAAGTTCAACACAAACTTGCAAAGGGGGGGCTTCTTTCCCAAAGCTTACTTCACTTTGGGTCTCCCTCTGTCAATGGTGGTAAAATGTATTACCTCCTGTGGTACACTTGGGCTCTTCCCTGTAACCTCACACCCTCTTTGTCATTGAACACATTTATACACAGAAAACTCAACCCAACTATTTCAGTATTAAAAATGTTTGTTTTTATATACACTATTATTTGAATCTACTCAGAGAACATGTTGTGCGGTATAAACTTGAGTACACCGGGCCAAACCTTCATGTGGCCTGCCTGCCCTTTTGGATTCCATTCTCCCCTTCCACTCACTGGTGTTACCTGTGGAGCAATAAGGTCTCCTGTTCCCCAAGTGTGAGAATGTCATACTGAAAAACCTCCTGGTAAGCGTTCTAAAACCCCACAATGTACGGAGAATGTTCGGTCACATGGAATTTGCAATATTGTATGCTTGGTAAGAAAGCGCCCTACTGGGAGACAATGGATAAGTAACAGTACACACATGCTTAAAACTGTGGCCGAAATCCAGAAAATTGCGATATTGCATCAAGGCAGTATTGCATCACAATTCACTATACAATAATGATTACTTGCTTTTCATTTAGAAATTATGTTGCACTAACTGCAATGGGAATTCAGAAAAGAGGAGCATGTTTATTATTCTGTACACCAAACTCCAGAACAGCATGGGGCCTATACAAAGCAAAGCAGAGATCCAGGTGGCAGGCTGACCCCAATTCTTACTTTTAATGAGCACTTCGGCAGATAGAAACTGCAGATAATAGTGACTACTGTGTGGGAGCTTGTGTCAGTCCTCTGCTGTAAATATTGGGAGGGAGCTGCTGTCAGGATATTAAATGAGTTAAACCTATCTGCCATTCCTTCCTCCTCCGATCCTCAGCATTATCCTATTTCAATACTTTTTTGCTCACTTTTACACCCTTTATTGATTTTCTACCATTTTTTAATCACTTTTCTCTTTCATGTATCCACCAGAATCTATAGCTTTCTCTCTTGCCCCTCTCCACCTCATCTCTTCTCAGTTGCTCTTCTTTCATCTATTCATTTTTCATGCCTTGTGCTTCCTAAATCAATTGTCTTTTAATTTGCCTCTCTTCTGTGCCCATCTTTGCTGAGCTCTGCATTTCGCTTAGACTGAAACGGCCTAAGAAATTATAGGCTTTCATGTGTGCACGCATATGAAAGCATGTGGAATGTGAAAGATGTGAAAGGCTGAGTGTGCACATGTGAATCTTTGGTGTGGTGCATGTGAAAGGCTAAAGTGTGTGCGTTTGTGAAAATCTATGCTACATGTGAAAGGCTGGTGTGCACATGCAAGGCTGAGGTCTGTATGCATGTAAAGTCTACATTGCTTGTGCAACGCTGCAGTGCCCTGCTATGTGTTGCTGCAGTTATTGTACATGTTTGAAAGACCAAAGAATGATGAGGGGAAAATGCCTCAACAATTCGGACGCTCTCAGTTGGCTCCAAAGGGAGCAAAAAAAATTCGTAGTATGTTTGTTTCTAAAGTAATTTCGCACTTTCATTCTTCTTATCTCAATAATATACTTTTGTTTGTTCAATATTTCAAGTTAAGTTATGTTTATCACAAACTCAAGTGGAACTCTTCAAAAGTACAGGAGATGTTTAAATGTACATTCCTGTCACAATGTTACTTGAAGTGGCAAGTGCTGAGACAGAAATTAAATGCATGGTCAGTCCAATGCAAATAAGCCAATGCATTTCGGTGTGTTTACACCATCTTCAGGGCTAATCAATCTACCAGAATTACAACAGTAAAGAAATATGTCATACAATTCAAAATTCATTGTCATATTAAAAAAGTACATACCGCAGCGTGACAATAATGTTTGTGTGTGATGTCATCAAGAATATAAAAAAGAGAACTGTAATCAGTGGCTCTGTCAAAATTATATAGCGCTCTTATGTTAAGTAAATATCTCTGTTAAGCTGTTAGAGATAAATTGTACCTCTGTCATATGTGTGTATCTCATCAAACTCCACGTGTATCTATTCAATGCCGGCTTGTCATTCTGGATGAAAATAGTGACTAAAACTATTAGGTAAATCAGTACTGATCATGTATCTAAACACTGTGGTCTGATGTATGTATGCGCGCTGTTGACTCTTACCTCCAAAGTCGGGAAGGACTCTGTAGACAGCAAAACCGCAGAGATGCGCGGTTCCGCTTTGTTTTATGTGTTGCTATGGTGACGCGACGATGCGTTTACCTCCAAAGTCGGGAAGGACTCTGTAGACAGCAAAACCGCAGAGATGCGCGGTTCTGCTTTGTTTTATGTGTCGCTCTGGTGACGCGATGATGCGTTGTGCTCTGGCTGCAGCCGGAGCACGTACGCCTCACGTCCCACCCTCCCATGGCAACGAGAGGGCAGGATAGTCACCCAGCCAACGCATACTGTTTGTTGTTCATACAGTTAAATCAGTGGGTTTACTGATCGAAGTCTTGTCATTGTTGGACCGAAGTGATACAAATCGGAATCTTATGACATTGAGTATTCTATAATATGACAGACTGGTATGTGAATATGAAGAGCTATCAATCAGAATCTTTTGACATTCGGCAAAGTTTCTCACTGCGCATGCTCCGCAGTGAGTCCACTACTAAAGTACACTCCCTTGAAACATATACGACGGGGAGAAATTTCTTGTGCAGATAGTGAAACGAACTGCAGATTGCATTAAAGAATAAATAATAGTTAGGATGTACTTGTGAACAAAATCAATTGTACGGACTGGTCACCGAGGTTGGTTACGCCCAAAAGGGAGTCTGCAGTCTCCCATTCAAATGGCAACTGTGCTATTTCTAAATACAATGGAATTGTAAAACCTTAACAAGAATGTTACTAATACATGTGTTGCACACCTTCAAAACAATAAGTAAATAAAAACCAACATCAACAAAAAATCAACCACCAACATATCCAAGAGGACTTATGTTATTAAACCAATGGAGTGTTGTCGAAATTATAATTAAATACTCGGTTTTGAATAGATGACTTCAAACTTACAAAAAACCATCACCCAACTTGAAAAATATACAAATCCATATAGAAATATGTTAAGAACAAATACTATGGTCATAGCTTTAATTAACTATTCTTGAATGGAAAACCACAAGGACTAGGAGTCAACGTAATGTGAAGCTAAAAAAACATCCTCTGAGCTTGGGAAATGCATGTCTCAGACTTGATAACCACACAATAAGGGAATATCCACACAATACATTTGGAAAATATATTCTTTATAATAAACATGTGCAAACTAATAATTAAAAACATATTCGTTTTCAGAGAAACAGAAAACAAGAAAGTGAAGTCCACAAAGTTCAACTGGACATTTTGTGAGGCACGGAGGACTCTACAAGACTCAAACCCAACCACAATATTAGTCAATTATTCAAAGTCCAGATAGAAATAAATGGCACAATGCAGGTCAATTGAGATTAAGTACATGGAGGAGCTTAATGAAGACTCTCGGGAGGACGAGGGAAGTATAATGAAAAGATCCTGATCACAAAGACTACACCACCACACTGACCTGGAGATTACATGGAGGAGCTCTGACATTCTCAGCCAGATAAGCTAATAGTTGCGGCTCAAATGGGCAAGGTCAGCGACTGAATACCCTAGCCAGCAATAGGTCCAAATGATGCAAGCACCTAAGAGTTGCTCCAAACCTGAGACTGAAGAGAGGGATTTCTGGGATGAGCAGCCAGAGAGGCTCTTGTTATTTTCTGAATGCCTAAGAAAGATACGGCGAATCCTGCAGCCATAAGAGCAGAACCAATTTCGAATAGAAGCTGTAGATAGTACACTGTTGTTTCACCACTGAAAAGTCTGCAGGGTGGTGTACCAGCACGGAACCTTGTTGCTGTTGGCCCTTGAATGAGAAACGGAAGTCATCCAACCTTCAAAGAAGCAATTACCTCACCCCCAGATGAACTTAAGAACAAGAACAGGCGTAAAAGCAGCTTCATGACTAAAAATGCGCAATGATGACCCCATCAGGGGACTTCACGCTGTACTGTTGCAACAAATTGCAGCAGACCCTGCCACTTAAAGGGCCCAGTAAAAGAGACACCCATGCCCGTGCCTCTGGAAGGATGCAGTGCTCATGGTTCATCATCCTTCCTGAAGATTCAGGATAAAATTTCTGCAGTTTACAAAGTACTGGTACCAAGTGTCAGCTTGCATCTCTAATCTGTGGGGGTAAGATTCTGGCCCCTAACCTCCAATAAGCCATCCAATTAGTGCTGGTTGACACACATACTTTTGTGGGCCTCTATGAGGGAAAATGCAGGGTATGTCGATTCCAAGAGAATCCTAGTCGCCCCAACCACAAAACGTACTCACTTGAAGTCGCTCTGCAAGCATCTGGCCAGATCTCATGCTTGAGGTAACCCTACTTGGCCATTTCGAGTTTCCATCCGACCACACAGGGCAACAAAATACAGTTGGCTTGCAACTAGATTTCTAAATAACTCAGAACTACACTTTTGAGCCCCCAGAAAGGGAAGAAAAAGGCTTCCCATGCGTCAAAGTGGGCCCAACTTGTGCAGCCATCACTTAAAAGTATGCTGAACCTACCAACCAGAAGAACTGTCCGACAAAGTTACTTGCCCAGGGACAAGGGCGCACCTTTGCAGTACTTACACCTCTGGGGACAAATAGTGTACGATACTGCAAAGGGCTCCATCCCCTTTGAGATCAAGATGAACTCACTGGGGTAAAATAGTCAAGTAATCAGAAAATACTAGCAAAAAGAGGCGGCAGTTCACAAATCTGGCATAATGTGCCCATTTAACATATTTATTTCTGGCTGAGTTACAAGGCACTGCAGTGAATGCAGACTCCTTGAAGCACCAAGCGTGGAAACACGGAAGGGAAAAGGACGACAATCACAGCTTTGTAACATTTATACCAGGTACTGCTCAGAATGATTTCTCTTTTTGCAACATTTCCTTTATAGTTTCTATAACCTGATCTGACTTTTTGAAGGGAAGTAAAGCCTTCAGCTTCACTTCCCTTCCCTTCCCTTTTGGTCATTGATATGGGGAAACTGAATTCTAGTACTTTTAACACTGTACACAGCACCATAGGGTGCATTGCAAAGGGGATACTTTTCTATCACCTTATCTTTTTACATGTGTGAATTTTGGTTCCTTTTATACGTGCCAAAAGACCAGCTGGTGGCAGCAGTTACATGATTACATTATTTTTAGTGTGTACATTCGAGTTTTCCACGTATGGCTGCTAAGCGTGGCTAGTACTATAAAATGGCAGTGCCACAAGATGTTCGTTGCTTCTTTGGCCATATTGTTGTTTGGCCTTCTTCCCGGGTCAGGAAAATCCTGACCCGAGAAGGTGGCCCAGGAAAGCTGCTGATTTTGTGGGTTAGGGATGTGTCTGCATGTGTGTGTGCATGTGTGTGTGCATGTGTGTGCGTGTGCGTGCGTGTGTGCGGCGCCCAGGAAGGGTGTGGGACTGTCTAGTCCCACTCCACATCTGTGGTACTAGAAAGTCTAGGTGTAGTGCAAATGTGAAACTAGCAGTTGTCCCTGATTGGACAACTACTGGCTGTTTGAATAGTGCAGATCCTTACCATTGGTGGGCTTGGACTTGCTTCCAACTCAGAGTTTGGATAAGAAGAGGACTTCTGCAGTCATTTCTTCAGGTCATTGTTGGAGCCAAGAATCCCTCGAAGAAGCACAGCCTGCTGAAGATCTAAAGACAACTCCTGGAGTCGCTCAGCATCCCTTCCTGTATGCAGCTTGGTGAAGCCCTGTGCGACTCCCTGATCTCCAAAGACCCTGAGCGGTGCTTCAATTGTTGAACTAGTGGGACCAACCAGTCTCAACGCCTTCTCAAGGATCCTGCCCTTCTGAGCCTTCAGTGGTATCCCTGGACTGACATCTCTTATGGGCTTCCTCGCCAGAAGTGTTGCTGTTCCACGTTTAAACCCAGAATTGCAGCGGGCGCCAGCTTGTGCCACAAGTCGGCTTCACCCTGAATTTCAGACTCCCAACATCAAGGGATTGAATTCTGAAGCAGCTTCTGTGACTGGAAGTACGCCCGTTGTCAGCTCGCCTTTCTCCAACCTTTGAGGTTTCCTGAGGAGGTCTGCACCAGTGTTTCTTGCATTTCATCATCACCAAAATAATCCTTGAACCCAGACCTCCAGGGCATTACTCCCTGTAACCAATGCCAGTAGATCAAGTCCTCAGCAACCGCCAATGGATCCACAATGACATCTGGGGAAATCAGAGTCTGGGACTACTTAAACGAAGTGTATCTGTACCCCCCACTGTCCTCTGTAGGATAACTTGGGGAATAAGCCCCTTTGTCCCCTAAATTCCATTCCACCAACCATGTGGTCGTTAAACCTGGGTAGAGTAACCCGAAATATATTAACACATTTGCTTACATTATTAAAATGGTTGAATAACTTCTTTGAATTATCACCAACACAAGTAAATTGCAACTTACTGCAGTGATTCCCTTCTGGGGAGAAACACTGACTTTTGTACACAAGACCCCATTCTTCTTAGGGTTTGGATTGTTACGAAATTAACTTGTGACCTAGTTCCATCAGTTATTGAATTTAATCTATTTACCTGCTTGCTGAATATGTGACTTTTAATGCATTTATGAACCTACGGTGAACATATATATATATATATATATATATTCGTATCTGAGTATTATGTGATAATACATTAGATATTAGACTGTTAGACACATTTTCAGAGTTAAGGCATATAATAAATAATTATATGTTCTTTAATTACGGTCTAAATTGAATTATTGTGTGCCATACCCTTTAGACTTATCGATGGCCCCTGACTCCACTCCCACTCTCCAGAGAATAAGCCTGGACTGCTCTCTATTCCTCCCCTGATTGGGTTTTGCATAAAGGATAAGTGTGCTTGTCTTAAAAGATGGGCAATAATAAAAAAACATATGAAACATCTTTTTAAAGAAAGTTCCTATATAAAAATTTACACAGACAATGTTTAAACACCTTTAATTTCAAGCACTAGGTGGCATCCATTTTGTGAAATGGATGAGTCTCCTGTGCTTGTGTTACTCTCTGCACTTGCGGTACTAATGAAGCAAAAGCCACCTGCTGGTAGCTTTTATTACAGCGGCTTTTGCTTCATTAGTGCCAGAGAGCAGAGAAATGCTTTCATAAATACAACCTTGTTGTATTTATGATTGCCATGGTTAGAAAACTATGGAAATCATAAATACAACAATGTTGTATTTATAATTGCAGTGGCTTTTGCTTTGAGTCTCCCCGGGCTGTCCCACCAATGCTGTGGTTTTCTTTTTAAGTTTCCTGGGCTTCCCCGGGCCAGAGGAGCCCACACAGGAAACTTAGAAAGAAAACGACGGCAATCATAAATACAACACGGTTGTATTTATAAATGCTGTGGTTTTCTTTTTTGTGGTTTCACGGGCTCCCCCAGGCCAGAGGAGCCCAGGAAAATTAAAAAGAAAACCACAGCATTTATAAATAAAACAGCGTTGTATTTATAAATGCTGGTACTTTCGCTTTGAGTCTCCCGAGCACGTCCGGGATGGGTGAGTCCGGGAGACTCAAAACAACATTTTTGCTGCAGTCATATATTTCGAATTGCCGTGGTTTTCTTTTTAAGTTTCCTGAGCTCCCCTGAACAGGGGGAGCCCGGGAAACTTAGAAAGAAAACCACGGTAATCATAAATACAACACAGTTGTATTTATAATTGCCATGGTGTTCATAAAAAAGAAAATAAATACTTAGCGCAGCAGCCTTCCAGCCAGCCTGCATTCTCTGCTCTCTGGCACTAATGAAGCAAAAGCTGCTGTAATATAAGCTACCAGCAGGTGGCTTTTGCTTAATAAGTGCCGCAAGGGGAGAGATTAACACAAGCACAGGAAGCTCATCCATTTCACAAAATGGATGCCTCCTAGTGCTTGAAATTAAAGGGTTTTAAACATTATTTGTGCAAAATTTTACATAGGAAAAAGATGTTTAATATATGTTTTATTATTGCCCATCTTTTAAGATAATAACATTTTTGAGTGCACTATCCCTTTAACCTCTCAGATTTCCCTGTTCACTATAACTAGGGTGGCCTACTAAAATCTGTCCACCAGGCCAGATTCTAGAAATACATCTTAACAGGTAAGTGCTGGGAGTAGAGGGAAAGGATTACATGTCAGAGGGTATATGCAGGAACAAAACATATCCAAGGTGATGTCCTGGGCAAAGGCAGAATCTTAGCAAGTGCGATGTCAAGTGTGAGAAACCCGAGGGTATTCTCACTCCTAAACCCCCTGGATCCTCTTCTCAGGTCGCCAGGGAAAGGCCATCGCTCTTGGACCCAGACCATGGGGGTGGAGAAGCGAGGGAGGATCACCTGGATGGAGTATCCTTGGGGTTTGGGAGTGGGGCGCACACAGGCAAGACATGAAATCCCCCTTTCCCTATTGATGACCAACCTAACCCTCCCCAACCTTTATGGGCTATTGTAAACCAACTCCCCTAATTTTCCCTCATTTGACACTTGACTGTACTGAGACGAGGAAGAGGCAGCTAAGAGTGATGAACACTATGCCATTGTATCACTTCAGTACTGGGAGGAAGAAGATTCCTGAAAAGTGGTGTGAAGGTCCGGCATGTCCTATAAATCATAGGCAAGCTCAATTGAGAAAGCACACCTTCAAACTGTTAAAGGGTTGCAGGTGTATAAAATGAGAGAGAGAGAACACCAAAGAGAGTGACAGGGAGGCCTGTGTGGGGGGGAGACGAGCAGGGGACCTTGTTGGAGAAGAGGCAAGCCATTAAAGGGAACTGCTGAGTCGGTCTGCCATTTTCAGAACGCTGAAACGCTGGGGACTGCAGAGAGAGGTAGTGACGTGGGGTTTGGGGCTTTTTGGGAAAGACTGAAGACCGAGAAGGGAGCCGTGTGGAGAGGCTGCACCTTTTCTTTTGAATGAAAGTGCTTGTTCTCCTGTGCTAGCGAGCAGACACAGGAATGTCCAAGGGCGGAAGTTGGACCCCTAACATTAGAAGCAGAAGTTTATGTGCTCTGCGTTGCTGTGAAATTTACTGATGAGACCAGTGAGTTTCTGACAGAAGAGAAACCTGTTACGTGAGTGCATTAGCAGGAACATTTCCATTGTTGAAGTTTGAGAAGGGATACTTTGTATCGGAGAGGTCATGTGTTTCAGAGAGAAGGTTTTCGAAAGTCTCTGGTTGTGGGAAACTGAAACTTATTAAGCAAAACAAAGGCATATTGAATACCAAACTGAACAGAATCTTTGCATATTGAATACTGAATGGAACCTTAAAAATTAACGGCATGAATGCATATTGAACGCCAAATTAAATGAAACCCTGAAGTTAAGCATATGAAATGCAGAATGGAATAAAACTTTATGTGCCAAGGAAATAAAGAGAACAGCCAAGTTGCCCATGTGAAAACAAATTATGAAAAAGGGGCGCAAGTGTGACCGAGAGTCATAAGAAGGTGGGGTGCGAACAAAATACCCTCAAAATGAACTTTTATGAGTAACTGCAGTGCGGCAAGGCCAAAGACTGGCAAGAGGTATGTGACACGGGATGGCAGAGCCATGAGGCTAACAAGGAAAAGCCAGAGGAGTGTAAATCTGCACATAAAAGCCAAGAGGCTGATGTTGACAAACAGAGTGAAGGTGACTTGGTGTACAGGAGCAAGCACCAAAGAACCTGTGTGGGTTAAAGAGCCCATAGATCCTGGTTGCATGACCTGTGATGGGTGGACAGTTCGGTCTGACAACTGCGCCAAGACCAGCAAGCCCTGAATGCTGAAAACCAAGGACTTTGTGGTGCTGAAGTAAAGGTCTTGGGGAAGGGAACCCTAAGACTTGAGAAACTACACTTGTTGTCTTGAGAACGGAGCCTGTATTTCCTTGAATTTGTGAAAGGTGATCTTGAGACTTTTGTAGAACTTCCTTACACTTGGATAAGAGTAGCTGAAAGAGGGCTGTGAGCTGGAAGAACAACAGAACTTTGGGTTAAACACAATGGGCCTCATTACGAGTCCGGCAGTAACCAAGCCGGAAAAACAGGCAGGTTCCCCGCCGGACCCGTGTTACCATTCCGCCTCCATGATTCCCAGAATCACCGGGGCATTACGACCCCTGTGACCTGGGAATTCCGGAGGCAGAATTGTGTATGTCCCCATTCCCATGGAGCCCCAAAGGACTCCATGGGGATGGGGACAATGGAAACAGCGGTTCTGTCTATGACAGAGCCAGTGTTTCCATGTCCGCCTGCAGGCAGGTGTTGTTAAACCCGCCAGGTCAGACCTGGCGGGAGTGACACCTCCCGCCTGCAGGACTCTTAATCAGCCGGTCCGGAAAGAACAGTGGCAGCGGTTTTACCACCACCGTTCTTTCTGGACCGGCAGGGTCATAATGAGGCCCTATGTTTTTTATTATTGGCATCCCTACACATTGTTTAGCTTTAGTTGTGAGGGCAAGCATAGGTTTTTGACACAGACAGACTTTTAATTTGACTCAGACGTTTTCTACCATCCTGACATTTGATTTAATAAAGTGTTTTATTTTATTTTGAACTTTGAGTCTGTTGTCCGTGGCTTGCTCTATAATGCCTTCACAAAAGGCACCCAGGAGCAGCTGGGTATCACAGTTAAAAAGTCAACACGTGTAAAGGTAACGACCCTAATTGGGGTCAAGTACATCAGAAAGACTGTACTGAAGTGGTGAGACTAATGGCTCAGAGAGCGATAGACAGCTCCCAGCGATAGGCCACAGCTACTAGCGATAGGCCACAGGCCCGGGACAGGAAGAGCAAGCCCATAAAATCAGGCTACAATAAGACCACAGTCGTCAGAGGCCAGGAAGACTATCCATGAGGCCTGGGCAATAGACGTCCTTAGTGTAAGAGTCAAAGTAACCCTGAAAAGGAGTGTCTTAAGGTCTTTCCTGAAAACAGTGGCTTTTTTCATCCCCAAGATGAGAAGGGAGAGTTTCACAAGAAAGCAACACCAATTGTCCTTCCATCAAACTATGCCCTCTAGGAATGGTGGACAGCAAGGAACCTGGAAAAATTTGATCTTAAGGGCCTGATCAGACAACACATTGGACTTCATTACGAAATGACTACCGTATTACAACTTGGCGGCAGCGCACTCTCACCATTGGCGGTAATGGTGGTTTCATGAAGCAAAATTACTGCTGAAACTGAGTCTGACAGTAATTATGCCAATATTCTGCGTTAACATCGTATATTCAGTGGTAATTCTGCTGGCGGTATTACCGTCAGCGGAAATAGCGTTATTGCCACAACAGGAAGTACTGTGGTGGCCATTTTGAAAAAGTCAATGTGCCCTGAATCCACCACTTCCTGTAGCCATCCAGACCCACAAGTCAAGGAAAACATGTATCAGGACAAATCCAAAGTGAAGGTGCCCAATCTGAGGCTAAGGAGGCCAAAGTTCTGTGAGGCCGAGCTGCAGGTCCTCACTGATGAGGTGGTGGCCTATTTTGAGGAGTTGTATGCCTCCTTGCAGCGACTGAAATCTGGCCAAAGGAAGGCAGCCATCTGGTCTGCCATATGCGAAAGATGATGGCTGTGGGCACAGCCCCATGGGATGGTGAGGACTGCAGGAAGCAGTGGAACAACCTTAAGGCCAGGCTCCGCAGCTTCCTGTCTAAACACTGGCGGGATTCACTGACCACAGGAGGTGGACCTCTGGACCCCCTTGTCCTGCAGTGTGGGAGGAGAAGGCTAGCTCCTTCCTCCACCTGGAGGGGATCGAGGGACTTGGGAGTGTCGAGGTTGGAGCCAACAGCCAGGGAAAATCTGGTGAGTCTAAATGCCCCTCTTCCCCAGTCAATGCAATGGCCAAATGACCATCCCAAGCATGTCTCCCCTCAGCATAGGTGGGCCCAATGGACAAGGGAAGGTGCCACTACATGGCAATGCACCCAAAGGAAAACCGCCACCCTATGTGTATGCTTGCAGAGCCGGGTTCAGGCATGGGTGAACTGGCGGTCGACCAGGGGCGCCACATCAGCCTTCCTTGACACGCCAGCTTGGAGTAGTCTTACAAGGACTCTGCCTTGCTGGCGTGTTGAAGGCTTCCTATTGCAATGTAAAGTGCCCCCCTCCCATGCTGGAGCGGGGGGTCAATCATTTCAACAGAGCACCGCTTTCATACCAGCATTGGGCAGCCTTTGGAAGGCTAATCCATGCTAGTATAGCAGCAGTGCTCAGTTGTAATGATGCACGATCCCAGCTTGCTCCCGCACCAAAAACATATGGTCCGCCTTTAACAGCTACCTTAACAGCCTGGATGAGCCCTCCTCCATGGACAATTCTTCCCAGTCGTCTCCGCTAAGTGCTGAAACATCTAATGCTCTGTGATACCTCATTCCCCACCTGCTGTTGTGTCATTGTTTTTGTATACCACTTTATTCATCTAAACATGTATCAAGTTTTCTGGCTGCTCTGATGTAGGTGTATGCTATATGCCTCTGCCGACAAAAATAAAAGTTAAAGAAAATAAAAATGATTAACTACCTGCTCCAGCACGGGAGCTGGATGCTTTCCATTGCAATACAGCACCACAACTACACCAGCATGGGTCTGCATTGCTGCCCCAGGCTGGGGTAGCAAAGCAACCCCAAATGCTGTGCCCCTCCTCCCCATTGATTCCGGAGTTGTAGCCGGGTGCCAAATAGCAGTTGTCCCCGGGTGCTGCCAGGGCTAAGACCGGCCCTGTATGGAAGGGTAGGTGGGCAACTGTGCTCGTAGCCATGCAGTATGAATGAACAAGTGAGAACATGCAACTATTTATTTATTTTTTATTTATTTCAGCGCACAAAGCACGGAGGCATCTAGGCGTCAGTTACAAAGAGTGAATGTACATTTTTATAAGAGCGTACAGTGAAATGAGGTCCACAGTGGATACATCAGAAGTACAAAGTCAGTAGGCATGCACAACAGGGAAAACGTTGCCTCATGGTGCAGGGGGCTACATCAGAAGTACAAAACCAGCATAAGGATAAGGACAATAGTGGGCGCGTGGCTAGCAACCATTGAGGCAGACGTGCTCACTGGCAGCTCCTGTTGATCTAGACATAGAGAAGCCTCCTAAGCAGACGTATACTGTGCAAATACACTATATTTGCAGGAATAAAGCTATGGGAAGCAATAAGGCAGCTGGATGGCGAGAAGCAGCGTGTTGATGGACTCTGCACAGCGAGCATTGCCGTGTCGGAAGGAAGCTGCAGAAAATGACAGAATATGGCGGCAGCGAACAAAGGAAATGGCGACAGGACCTGTGGCGCAAGGTCCATGAATGCAGTGAGCTGAACTGCCCAGCTGTAGCGAGGCACCCCTGTCGAGTGCGCCACACAAAGCATTTAGAACGTGGGAACCAGAGAGCAGCGCCCTATGAACCTCCATTGCGAGCATCTGAACGATATTACGTGGAGGCGGTGACCGGGAGAAATGGGGCAGCCAAGACGTAGCAAGTGAGCCGCGGCGTACAGCAAAGTGCTGCCACGGGTCAGAAGGTGGACACAGAGGAATACAAAGACGGAGATCCTCACATGCCCAGGAGATGTCTGCAAGCAGCTGGTGAGCAGACCAACTTTAACAGAGCCAGCAGCAACCTGAAGAAGCGCAGCGGAAGGCAGCGTGCCGGGAAAAGGAGCCCATGCAGGATGCCGGAGAAGCTGTGGTGCGAGAGGTACGTGCCACACAGCACAGAAGCAGTAAGGAGTCGAGGGGGGGTGCCCGAACTACAAATACAAGATTTAGTCTGCTGGAAAGGGAGCTCCCCCAAGCTGCCCGCGGCACCCTGTGTCAAGGGAAGATCATGCTGCGGCACGCCTGAGAGGCCAATTCTGCTGCAGTGGCAGTGCACTCCGCCTGATGGATAAGAAGCGGAGATACTGAATATAGGGAGCCAACCAAGGGTCTGAGGCCCCAGTCAGGGGTGCCATACGAACGGAGAGCAGCTGGTGACCAATGGGCCCCGGGAGACAGGAGACAGTCGAGGCCAGTGATCCACAGACTGCACCAGTGTGGGTGCGAGGTAACACGCCCGGGGGAAGAGAGCCCACAGATGCCCTGTGAGGCAAGGCGGCAGGGCGTACGCAGCGGCCAAAGTCTGCGCTCTACTGGGGGTGCCTGAGGTTTATGCACATGGGGCAGTGCCAACAGCAGAAAAGGGGGACAGGAGGCCACATGTAGGAGGCCCACGTTAGGCAACATACCCAAGCAGTGGTCATAACACAGAGACCCTGCTGGACCATGCCGCTGTAGGTCAAGGAGATTACCCTCGCAGACCAGGCCCCTGGATGAGTGTGTGAGACATTGCACCCACAACTGGCACCATGATAGAGCATTGCCCGTGAAACGCGGTATGATGGTTGTGTGAAAGCAACGCTGCACACAGTTAGGGGAGGCAAGCAGCTGTCCAATAGCTCACACCACTGGTGCATCGGAACAGGGAGGACAACCTTGGAAAGACAGGTTGCAGCTGCTGCATCCTCTGAGTGGCACGCTAGTGCCCTTACAGCGAGAAGACGACGTAACATGTGCTGCACCTGGGGTCCCCCGCAGACTGTGATACCCCTCCTCCAAGCGGGCGAAGGCAGGGAACGCCACAGGTACTGCGTTGCATGATGACGACTAAGAGTGGTAAGGTAAAGCAGAAGCAGACCACGCTGGGATCCTTTGCTAAGGGCCAACCAGACCATCAGGAGGAGGGCAAAGAGACTACACATTGTCACCACCAGGAAGTATGGTGGAAACACGGCAGAGGCAGATCCTAGAGGCCACTGCGGCGCTCCAAACAACTCTGGAGGCCAAGATCGACGCAGTGCTATTGATATGGCACTATTGCTGCAGGACGTCAGAGCGATAGCTGAACACAACGGGAAGCTTGAAGAGCAGGTCGAGCAGAACACAGAAGTTAGGGTGCAAACGATGTAAGATATCGATATTCTCCAACAGAAAGTTAAACTGCTAGAGGATAGGGCTGACGAGGCAGAAGGTCGGGCGCGAAGGAACAACATCAAGATCGTAGGGCTGCCAGAAGGAGCGGAGGGGTCCGACCCCACCACGTACATTGAGAACATGCTGATCCAGGAAATAGTGGCGGAGGAACTCACGCGGGGGTTTACGATTGAAAGAGTGCACCGCTCCCTCATTAGAAGACCACCAGCAGGAGCCCCGTGAGGCCCGTGATAGCCAAGGTATCAAACTATAAAGACCGAGAAAAGAAAAGATCCTGGCCGTGTCTAGGGCGGTGGCGGAGGGGTTGATGGAGAAAGCGTCGGCAAAGATTTCAGTGTATCCTGACTACACCTTCCAGGTCCAGAAGAGAAGGTCCCAGTACATCACGGTCAAAGCCAGGCTCAGAAGAGCAGGCCTCAAGTATATGTTACTGTATCCTGCAGAGCTAAAAGTGATAAATAATGGGAAAGTTCTCTTCTTTGAGACCCCGACGGAGGCACTGGACTGGATGGATGGAGCCCAGATACCGGATACGCGGGACCAGAATCAACGTACCTAGGCGAGAGGATGGATGAGAGCCAGGCACAGACTACTATAATGGAACTAATATTGTAGTAATGATGTAGAGATCCGTGTATAAACAAGCAGAAGCCACATAGTGACTAGAATTTATGAGTATCATGGAAGCGATAAGATATGTTGAGTAGGTAACAGGAGCGACACAGAAAGTACAGGACCCGCCCATAGGGCACCAGGAGCCGGGTCTAGCGACCGGGCAGAATGGAGCAGAAACGGGGTAGTACCTGCATGCTTAGCATGGTGGAACAAGTTGAGTTAGAAGTTGGTTTGGAGTGGGGCTGGGGGGCGGGGGAGGGAGGGAAAAGGGGAGCCTGACACACAAGTTACGAAGCTGCATTGATCTTCTGCAGAGGTGGGCAATAGGCTGGTGGCCTCCTTGACCCCCTTAACGTAATACCTTAATGTGGACAGTGTCAAGATCATGACATGGAATGTCCAGGAGCTTAATAATTATGTGAAACGTAGAAGAGTGCACATGTATATCAAGAGGAATAAGGTTGGGATAGCCTTTTGCAGGAAACACACTTAGATGTACAGAAACAGATAAACCTGGTGAGGGCGTGGGGAGGGTTGATGGTGAGCTCTGCCTACCCACCATATGCAAGAGGGGTCCTCGTATGGGTGGATCCGGCTGTCCCACTTAAAGTATTGACCACGAAGAAAGACAACAAGGGAAGGATGCCAATGCTGCATGGTATATTAGAAAACAGTGAGCTATGTCTTGTAAACACATATGCCACAATATTTTTTAGATTGTTGTACAGGAGCGGGACTCTGATTGGGGGGGAAGGTATTTTAATTGCACATTGGACCCTTCTGTGGACAGATCAGCTGAGAAGCACAAGCAACCATCTCCTCCAGCCAAGGTGCTACACTCACTGCTGAAGCACTTCCAATTACGAGACCTATGGTGGGCACAGCAAGAGGAAACCAAGGAATACTCTCATTCTGCCGGCATAAGGTATATACAAGAAACGATTATGTGTTTGCAAGTGAGGAACACAAAGTTGAATTTTCACAGGCAGAATATCTGGCCAGGGTCTTGTCGGAGCACTCCCCATTGGTGGTGAGGTGGCGGGTGTCTGCCTAAGACCACCCATACCTACAAGGAAGCTGAGAAGCGAAGCACTGCTAGACAAAGCATTTGCAGAGCACATTCGCAAGAGGACAACCGAGTATATCGCAGTAAATGAGGGAAGTGTACAGAAGGTGGGTATGGTATGGGAGGCGTGCAAGGTTGTCATTAGAGGGGAAATGATAGCGGAAGGGGGTGAGGTGCAGAAGGTTATTGTTAAGGAACTACAGAACATGGAGGAGAGGCTGAAGGGATTGGAGGGGGAGGTGAATGTGCACAGATGCATGTTGAGGAAGTAATAGAACTTAAACAGGCATGTCCGTCATGATCCATGCCCCTGACCCCCTCAGGTATAACAGCCCCCTGGCAGAATTGGGGCTAAAGCCCTTCACACTGGCCACAAGGGCCTTAAAACTCCATCAGAAACAAACATGGAGTCAGTCCTGGTGCCTTTGGCGCCAGGCTCATTATCAGGAATAAACCAATACCAGTTTTGGACCTTAATCTACCCTGGAGGCCTATTACACAGCTGAGCTCATTAGAACCAAGCCATGCGGTCTAGTGTTTTGGGTGTGGCGGGGCCTGTAACTACTTGGCCTGGAACTACTTTGCCTGGGCTATTTAAACTACACCCAAACAGCAGAACATGCTTTGTGTTATTCTGCACTCCAGCAGTGTAACGCTCGCCCTGTCCAACTCCTGCTCATCTGCTTCTCCGGCAGCACGATCCTGAAGCCCTAGATCCGGATTCCATTAATAACCTGGAAGAACAAGAACAGCATTAGTGAGCAAGAACACTTACCTGTGAAGTAACCAGTCTTGAATCCATCCTGCGCTTCGCTTACCTCGCCCATCTCTGGAGTTCACCGCAACCTGCAAAGGTAAAGAAACAATAACAGTATTAATAACAATTCTTTCATGGGCAAGCAGCGAGTCCTGGCAGCACCCTGCGCTTCTCTTACCTCGCCCATCTCTCGAAGACAGACACCTGCCAGGGAGAAGGAACAAGGTCAGCATTAACAAAGCACTTACCTGGGCAAGC
Organism: Ambystoma mexicanum; assembly: GCF_040938575.1. Classification (NCBI taxonomy): domain Eukaryota; kingdom Metazoa; phylum Chordata; class Amphibia; order Caudata; family Ambystomatidae; genus Ambystoma; species Ambystoma mexicanum. The sequence continues at coordinate 757,302,402 of NC_090939.1, forward strand.
AGCACTTCGATCGCTCATCACTCCGGAACATCACCACAACCTGTTGTCAGGATTAGACAGGCGAGTACAAAGGCAGCGAATATGGCAAGGGAAATGTGCACTAAATTACACAGTGAAAGGCTTTGAATTAAACTACGTGCACACAGGAACAACGACTCATGTATGCTAGAACCCAGGAGTGCAAATAGAGCGTGACAACAAAACCAATATATGAAAAGGGATGTGGGGTAAGCACCTGACCGCGAGGAAAGTCGGCAAGCGCCTTACCCCCAATTGCTGTTACAGGTACTGACAGCGCTAAACCCACGTGGAGGGCAAGCAATGACAGGATCTGTGAACTAACACTCTTGATGGTATTAAATAAGGGAACTAAAGAACAGTACTCACGAGGACGAGATAAACCTCTTGAATGTCAGCTAGCCCACGAATCCTGTTGATGAAACTGGGACCCAGAAAGGCTATAACAGCAATGGGAGGAAAACTAAATACCTAAGTTGGAATAGTGTTTACAAATTAGTGAGGAAAACATAAGCATTCACACAGGAGCTAGCTACAACCGCACACCACACCTAATAATCAAATAGGAAATAAATGCAGTAGTGCAATGGAAAACATGGAATGGATCCCAATGGAAAATAAGGATCAGGAGCAGGGAAAACGAAATAACCAATGCAAACTTCCCCCTACCCCTCCAAGGGAAAGACAGGAAGCTAATCTAAGAGGAAGGCTAAGGCATACGGGTTTACAGCAGCAAAGGACAGAGTCAAAGAAATATAGAACACAGACAAACTGGGCTGCATCTAAAAGGGGAAAGCACTGAGAAATGCTGCCTGCAAACAGAGGAAGACAAAAAGGGAATCAAGGGAGCAGAAATCAATTAGCGCATGAATCCGAAATCCAGGGCGGAGGAACAAGAAAACAGGAACTAGGAACTAGGTACAAAAGCTAAGATCAAGGAAAAAAGGGACTAGTCACAACAGGATACACTGCAACGATGACCAGCGCTGCACTGAAGTAAGACTGAGGCTTTTAAAGCTGCTTAACGAGCACACGCCTCAGGTGTGCTGATTGCTGCACCTGCAGCCACAGGTGTTGCCTATACTCCACCCAACCTTGTCCTGCAAGGGTGGAGGTGAAGCAGTGGGCCAGGCATTCTGGGAAGCATAGTCATTTGGTTAAAGAAGCATGCTGGCTGCCAAAAACCTGGAATGGATCCGGAAGGGAAGTAGCTTGGAAAATAGGGATTTAGCGCTCCCAATTCAACACAGCACTGTAGCATAAGGTTCGGAGGAAAAGTCCAGTAGGGAATAAACCCCAAATCATGCCCCCAGGTGGTGGGAACAGGAGCAAAGGGAGCGAGTCGTGACACCTGTACAAAGAGAAGAGAACACAGGTTAGCAATTAACACCAATAAACAGCACAGCGCTCAGCGCATCAATAACTCACCGTGGTCTTCGCCATCTGTACGGCAACTCCGAGATCGCAACCATCCCTGTGAAAACAAAAAGACATTGTTAGGGAACAGCGTAGTGGAGCGAGACTCAGAGAAGACAGAGAAAACGGAGGGAAAGAAATAGACAGAATAAAGACAGAAAATACATTATAACTCACCTGGAAGACAGCAAGCAGAGTCGGAGTCACAGCTGGTCTGGACCCAACATAAGGGTACACGGACCAGTGAAGCAACTAGGTCCACGGATGACGCAGGACGGAGAGTTCAACGCACAAAAACCTAAGGTGAGCAATAACCCCAAGGGAGGGGATTTGGACCAGAGGGAGGTGGGAGTCCACCCATCACAGAACCAGTATCTTAACCCTCCATTCTCCTGTTATAGGCGCTACCCAAAGTCTGCCACATAACCAAGCAGAGAGGGGTCCGGGATAGCGCTTAGACCTCCATCCAGTAGCGTGTGGCGCCTCTGTGGATACCAGGTGAGCGTAACAATGTCTTAAGCAATGGGATAGACTTGGGAAGTTCAATTATGCGAAGTACCTGGAAAAGATCCACGCCCAGGGTGATAGACCAGGCAGAATGTTAGCCTGGCTGCGTAAGCGAGAAAGCGCTAGATCCCCATATGTTCCATCCAAAACAGAGACCGAGAGGAGAAAAACACACAAGCAGGGATCAACTAGGTTTTCACAGAGTACTCTATGCCAAACCTTCGGCAAGCAAAGAAGGAGAGATGAAAGATGTACTAGATCTCATTACCCTGCCCTGATTAGATGCACCTCAGGCGGAGGACATGGAGGCACCCATAACCCCAGAGGAGGTTGTGGCCACTATTAGAACACTGCCCACAGGTAAGGCCCAGGAATGGATGTAATGCTCAGTGAATTCTATAAGACCTACGGAGATACGTTGGCGCCACTAATGGCCAAAATGTATAACAAGGCTCAAGCCGGCCAAATACTGCCGACAGCTTGCAAGAGGCCTTGATAGTACCACTATTAAAACAAGATAAGGTGGCCATGGACAACGGATCCTATAGGCCACTGCCATTGCTGAACCAAGATAGTAAGGTAAGATACAGCTATTCTGGCAAATAGGTTTTGCAGGGTGATACATGTGCTGATACACCCAGATCAGACAGGGCATGTCCCGGGAAGGAACATTACAGAGAAACCTTAGGAGATTGCACCAAGTGATCCATAGTACTGGAGGCCACACGGAAGAGTGCACAGTTGCCTCACTAGACGCAACTAAAGCATTTGAGTCGGTACACTGGGATTGGTTGTACGCCTAAATGGCAAAGATGGGGATAGGGCCGCAGTGTATGAAATGGGTGAAAATGATATACACCGAACCAATGGCCTGAGTACATAACATCAATATCTATGTGTCTATGCATGCAGATGACATGTTGCTATATCTTAGTAACCCAGAAGTAAACCTACTGTACATCCTGGAAATGTTGGATAACTCTAGTTCACTGATGGGCATTACGATCAACAGGAGTAAGTCATGCTTATTCCTGCTAGCTGCGATGGCGGAGCTGGAAGAAAAGGGACTGCCGATCCTCGATGTGCCGTGGAGTAGGAACTCCTTTAGATACTTGGGGATCGACATTTAACGAGACCCCGCACAGGCGCACAAATTTAATACAGTAAAAGCCAAAAATGGACTGCTGTAATCCATGGAGTTCTGGAGTAGAGTAAGCTACCCTTGTCCGTGATGGGCAGAGCGGCCCTATTGAAAATGGAGGCGCTCCCCAGACTCATGCAGTGTTTCGGGTATGTCCCATATAACATCCTGAGGCAGTTTTTCAGAGACTTGGAAAAGATATGCAGGGGGTTCCTGTGGCAGCAGGGGAGGAATAGGGTTCAAAATACCATATTTCGAGCTGCACTTCCTGGCATAACAGCTGCGGTACGTGGTGCAGTGAGTGGCAGATGACCCCACGACGGAAACGGCGCTGTTGCAGCCGTCCATTAAAGGTAAATACCTGAAGGACCTACTCTGGATTCCCCCCTAGGTACAACCAGATTATCCTTACCTGATAGAGCTGGGTATCCGAATTTGGAGGAGGGTTTGCAGAATCATGGGACTGGCGGATCCCCTTTTGCCGCAGGCGCCGATCGCGGCAATTTTGGAGGGCACACCAGGAAACAGGGGAATGGTGAGAACAAAATGGGAGGAATGTGGGGAAGCTGCAGTGTGCGACCTGCGGAATGAGAAAGGCTTGATGACATTTGCAGAGTTGCAGGAAGCCTTGGGTATGCACAAAGTCCCGTTTCTGCCACATAACACAGTGGTAAGGGGGCTACGAGACAGATGGACGAGTAGTAATGATGAGACCATAGGGAGCGAAGAGATTGAAGCACTGCTAGCGGTGGCAGAAGGCGGACATGCCGAACATGAATTGAACAGAATTGAAGTGCAAAGGGAGATGGGAAATGGAATTGGGGAGGGTGTTTGAGGATAAAGAATGGATGGAGGTGAAAGTGTAATCCAAGAAGGTTTCCAGGAATGCCTGATTCCAGCTCATACAACTGTATATTGCCCAGAGAGAATACCTTAAGCCAGACACTATTGCAACCTTTAAGGGCGCGAAGAAACAAGAATGCCCTAAATGCAAGATGGTAAATGTGGGTTTGGTACACATGTTTTGGGGGTGTACGGCAGTGCAAGGTTTTTGGGAAAAGGTTTCTTTTATTGATTTATAAAGCGCACCACACCCTGGGGTATCTAGGCGCATTGCAAGAAGGCTTAGATGCATAAGGTTACATACATATAATCATAGCAAGTGGAAATTAATACAAAGACAAATTTACAAACAAAGCATTTAGCGATCATTTAAAAAGTCAAGGCAGGTAGTGAGACATATACTCCGTATGGAAACAAGTGCATTAGCAGGAAGAAACAATTAGGTCCTTGGTGTGATATAAACACTCGCGATACAATGTCATTCATAACTAGCCACTTTCTTGTGTTTGTCCTGAAACTTTGGAAGGCCTGATCAGTATGCAGATGAAGTGGGAGGGCATTCCAGGCTTGGGCACCCTGAACAAGAAAGCTGTTGCCACCAGCTCTTTTCAAGTTGGACCATCGAACTGTGATTTAGAAGGAGTTGGTAGACTTGTGGGTTGTGATGAATTGTTTTTGGTGATTTTCTCTCAAGTACTGTGGAGCAGCATTGTTAAGGCATTAATGAGTAATAGAGACTATTTTAAATTGAATCCTGTCCTTGATAGAAAGCCATTTGTACTTCCTTCTAGTCTCTGAGATATGTTCCCTTCTTGGGATACTCAGAGCTGTTTGGAATTTGTTTAAGATTTGTTTGTTGGCTCATGCATTGAGGGCATTGCAGTAATCGAGTTTGGACAAGATTAAAGCTCTCGCTAGTGTGATGCAGCTATTTGTTGATAGGCATGTTTTGCAAGTTTGTATTAGCTTGCAGGTGTACGAGGTTGCAGAGGCTGTCACATTAACTAACTTGTTTGCGCAGGTTCATGGAGGAATCAAGGTAGAAACCTATTGTTTTAGCCTCCTTCGCGACTTTGATGATAATGCTGTCTATGTTGAATGAAAAGTATTGGACATCAAGTTTATTGCGGTTAGAGGGTGCACCTAGGATCAGAATCTTGGTCTTATCATTCAGGCAGAGGCTGTGGACTTCCATCCAGGCCTGAATGATAAGATATATTTTGTTGACTAAGGCAAGGTCTGTGTCATAGTTGCCCAAGAGTGGTATAAGTATCTGGGTGTCATCTGCGTAATTCGTGTAGATGACACCCAAATGATTACGATCGTCAAAAAAGGGCTTTGTGAATATATTGTACATTGTCGGAGGGACGCAAGAGCCTTGCTGCAGTCCGCATGTGATGGGGGATGGGTCAGCAGCAGCAAATGGAGAAAAGACTCTCATAGATCTATTGCTGAGAAAGCATTTAATCCAGTATGATGCTTGTTGAGAGAAGTTGGCCGCAGATGAAAGGTGTTCACAAAGGATATTGTGGTCCACCAAATCAAAAGCGACTGAGAGGTCTAATAGGAGAAGTAGGGCACATTGTCTGTTATCTTTCAGTTTATCTATTTGCATTTTCAAATCTATCAGAGCAGTTTCAGTGCCGTGGAGTGGTCTGAAATCAGATTGTCTAAGCCCTAGGAGATTGTTAGTCTATAGATATCGCTGGATCTGAAGGTATGCAGCTTTATCAATTATTTTAAGTAAGAACTGGACCGTTGTGATAGGCCTATAATTAGTTGGGATGTCTGGCTCTAATGTCGATTTCTTAAGTAACGTCAGAAGCCACGCATCCTTAAGGTTTGTAGGTACCTTGCAGGTCCTAAAAGAAGCGTTTATTAGTTTGGTGATAAATGGGTCAATGTCTCTAGCGGCTTCTTTGATTATTTGGGGAGTGAACAAGTCACCTTGGCATCTTAAGGGTTTGAGTGATGATATAATCTTTTGGACCTCAAAGGTGGTAACTTGAACGAATTTGAATTCCTGGAGGGGATTGTGGGAGGGATTTTTTTGGGGTCTTTGTAGGGTCTCCGATTTAGAAAAGTCAAGCCTTTTATCTGCTATTTTATTTTGGCGAGTGACTATTTTGTTGGATAGAGCATTTTGGATGTCCGTGCACCATTCTTTGTCATTTGGGCAAGAATCATCCGGGAGTATAGAGGTTATTCCATTTCCCTCAGGATTACAAATAGTTCCTTTGTTCTGGAGCTAGCATTGTGAATCCTTTAATTATAGGTTTCACTTTGGTTCGGATGATCTCCGCTTTATATTTGGTAGATATTTCAATCATGTTGTCTTTATTTTCTTTTGATGGCAGGTAGCGCGGAAAGCACACCAAGGCGGCACAAAACTTGATATCCTTACCCCAGAGGCTTGCATGCTGGGCAGATACAAGAGAAGTGTGAAAGAGAAACCACTCAATAAAATTAAAGATTTGATGTACATACTTGCTAAACGATGTATAGCCATGAAGTGGAAAGATGTTAACAGGCCGAGCGCAGCTAGCTGGTGGAGGGAGCTGGGTAGATGGGTCGCTGCAGAAACTGTGGCATGGGAAAGGGCAATGAGTGAGCAGTGAATTGAGCTGGGAATGGATATTCAGCGATGGATAGCATTGACTGTAACTTTATTTGCATGGGATGAGGAAGGACAGCCCACGCAGACCCCACGAGGTGGATCGGATGCAGACTGATTAAGAATGTATAGTAGGATGTGAGAGGTGCAGGCCAGGTTGGGGGGGTTTGTAGTAGAGTTGTAAAACAAGAAAGTTGTAACATTATGCATAATATTGAGTTTGTTGTTATTGTTTGCTTTGTATAAAAATGCAATACATTTTTTTTAAAAAAGGATAGGAACAGTTGAAGTGCACGGTTCGGATGGGGCATCGCCTAATGTGGCAGGGGCTGCAACAGAAATGCATACACTGGAAGGGCAGAAACAGTCGGGGTATAAAGATTGTTATGTCTCACATCATTAAGAGTGCAACAAAACAAGTGAGGCCAACACCAGATATCAGTACAGCTAGATTTGGTTTTCTGCTATCGTTATAAAGACTGACATTTGAATGCAGCAACAGATTGCAAATAACAGCCGTAATCAATTTTTAGGTCATTAGTATAAAATGGTGGCATTAGAGTGCAGCAATGTTAGACGTTCCAGAGAGAGTAGCTTGCAAGGTGCAGATGATGAGAAAAAGTTCTGGAAAACGGTAGCTATGAAGAGAATAGCCTTGCGTGCATGCGCAGTGCAGTCAGGAGTGGCGCGAAGGCACGGGGAAACAGCAGTACAGTTAACAGTTATTTGGCCAGTAGTGAAGACAGGAGCACACAGGCCAGTCAACGTGGACAACGTGGAGTGAGGTTGGTGAGAGCAGTATGGGCGCAGGGAGAGGAAATGGAGGCTGCCGGGGCCATGGAACAAGTGGCTTTCAGATACAAGCGGGCATGGGGAGGCTTACCCGGTATGATGGAGGTCGGTGTGAGTAGCCCAGTGTGCCGTGGTGAAGTATGGGGGGCAGTCCCTCTCAGGCCTGGACAGGGCCAGACAGGGTGAGACCCTGCCGTTGTAGGGTGGACCTTCGAGGGGGCTGGCGTTTGCCTCCTGGCTCCCCAGGCTTCCTGTTCTTAGTGCATCAGCACAGCCAATCCCGTGGCTCCATGTAGGCAGGTCGGCAAAGTCCTCTGATGAAGGCAGAAACCCCAGTGGCCATGATGGAAGGCCAGGGAGAGTAGGAGGGCAATGCGGCCCAAGTGGCCACAAGGGCCCCTATGTGGGGGGCGTGGCTAGGCATAGGCAACCACGCAGTAAAGATGCTTTCTTTTACTGCTCCCGTTGATCCACTGAGATCCTGGCCTATAATTATGGCCCCAGTGCGCCGACACCTGAACGACACTGCACCGGAAGTAGGAAGATGGCGGGCACAATCATGTGCAAGACACTGCTGACAGACAACACTGGAGTGAAGAACGGGCATCTCAAGTCAAAGACTCCTCCGGGGCAATGGCAGCCAGGATGGCGGTCACCGGACAATAGACTGGCGCGTTTGCCATCGCAACACAAGGAGTGGGCACGTGGCCTGGTCCAGGTGGGCGGGGGCTAATTGTGCAAAAATCGGCCGCTACGTAATGAGTGCATACTGAAATTCAAGCGACAAAAGAATGAGTGCCGGTTCCTCCTGCGGTCCGGCTTTAGCAGCGATTTGATTGCTGGTTCGCTCTGCGGTCCGACCATAGCACTGAACTGATCGCCAGTTCCCTCTGTGGTCTGGCCTGAGTAGAGAACTCGCTGTCGGTTCCTTCTGTGGTTCGGCCTTTGCATTGGAATGATCGTTGGTTCCCTCTGTGGTCTGGCCCGAGCGGGGAATTCACCGCCAGTTCTCTCTGAGGTCCGGCTTGAGCGGGGTGCGTGTCCTGTGGAACACGAGGTGGCCGCTTCAGGCTAGGAGGGATATTACACGGAAGAGGAAGGGTGACCCGGCAACCAAAGGAGGGCAGAACACAAGCTGGCAACTAACAAAGATCCAGAGGGGGTCCCACCCACAAAATAGCAGGGGCTGTACATAAGTCTTGAGCGCTGAAGACACACGCCAGAAGAAAGACTTCACTGCGGGGTGCCATGCAACCGCTGGGGCATCCGTAGTGGGAAAGGGCACTAACCAGATACAGCGTAAGAACAGTGTGAGGGCTTGATATGATATGATATGGCATATGCAACGCGCCTATACACAAGTGTTTCAAGGCGCGACGAGTCGGGGGGGAACGAAGGGGAGACAGACAACGATCCTACTAAGCCAGGTGTCATTCAGATCGCGCAAGTGCAAGGTTAGAGGAGAAGGGAAAAGTGCAAGGGTGAAGGGAGAGGGGAAAGTGCAGTACATGATTAGTAGTAAATACTAGGGGCAGCTGGTGGCAAGTGCAAGGTAAGTGCAGACAAGTGCTGGGAAGGGGGGGGGCTGTAGGGATACAGAGACAGTCCCGCAGTGCAGGGGTTGCCAGGGAGGCAGTGCAGGGGATGAGTGGCTGGGCCAAGGACCGAAATCGGTGAGTTGCCCAGTTGCAGATTCAGTGCAGTTTCAGTAATTTTAGCAGGGGAAAGGGGAGAGAAAGCAGAGGCAAAGAGGAGGGTTTTGAGGTGCTTCCAGAACCGGCGATGGTTCTCCTCAAGTTTCAGGGAGGAAGGAAGGCTGTTCCAGAGGGAGGCCCCTGCTGCGGAGAGAGATCTACCCCCAATTCGTTGCTTGGAGAAGCGGCCGACCCTGAGGGAGTTGGAGGCGGATGAGCGAAGAGCTCGAGAAGGAAGATATTTAGGGAGAGAGAGTTAAAGGCATTTTGGCCCAAGGCCCCAGAAGGCCTTGTGGACAATGCAGAGGGTTTTGAACTTAATCCTCGCAGCCACTGGGAGCCAGTGTAGCGATTGCAGTCCTGGAGAGATACGGTCCCTGGGCTTGAGGCCAATGACAAGTCTCGCAGTCCTGTTCTGGATGAGTTGCAAAGGGCAGAGAGTAGAGGCAGGCAGATTTAGGTAGAGGCCGTGGTGCCCTGAGGGTGCCCTGAGTGAGCCCAAATTGATTGGCAGCCAAGCAAATACGACCTAGAGGAGGAGCACATAGGAGATAGGTACTACTACACTGCAGTGCCTGATAAGATTAAGCAATCAGGCTTATACTGGGTGTGGATCAGTGCCGTCCCAGGCAACTCTGGCAACATGGGCTGCATGGCAGATACAACCAGTTTCTACTGCGGCGTGAGTGGCATATCGCAAGGTCGTACCAATATCACAAAGGCTCGGAGCACTCTGGCTGCGGATAAACTGGAAATAAGTCTGGGTGGTGCTAGCAGCATGACTGATAGCTTTTGGTGGAGGAGGATGGACCACTAAAGGCAAGACTGCACGGCATAGGTGCCAAGGGACATTGCTGCACATGAAGGCCATCAGCGTGCAGAAGTCCCACAGCAGGGCTAACCTGCCTCTAGCCCAGCACACCAAGCAACAATTGTGGCGGCTTGGATGCATGGTGCACATTCCTCGTTCAGTATCTGTTGGCAACCAATGTAAGGACTTAGCGAATAGGGTGGAATAGAGGGCATCGAATACCGACACGAGTATAGCCATGGCGTCCAAGACCCAAAGAGGCAAATCTAAGCAACCTACCCTGAATACCTTCACCAAGCCCACGACTCAAGCAGTGAGCAACCGGTTGGCAGCCTCTTCTCCTCAGGAGGAACAAGTTGAAATGAAAGGAGACCATGGGGTTTTGGAAGCCATTGTGGCTTTGAAGATTGCAATGGAGTCCAAGATGGATGCCATTAGCCTGGATGTAAACCTCCTAGGCCAGGATGTGTGGGCAGTGGCAGAACGCACAGGCCCTCTGGAAAAGGAAGTACTGCTGAACGCCTCCAGCCGAAAAGACACCTCCAGGGAAATCACAATCCTAGAGCAGCGAGTACAGAATCTTTAAGGAAGGGGCAAAGATGCAGAAGGGAGAGCCTGGTGCAATAACATATGACTTATTGACTTCCTGAAGGAGAAGAAGGCACTTACCCCACTAAATTTTTATCGAAAACATGCTGCTTCAAAAAATCGGCCGAGGTACCCTGACCCAGGGCTTCAGGGGGGGGGGGAGAGGGCCCACAAGCCCCTGACAAGAAGACTGTCACTGGGTGTGTTAGGGAGAATTCTCTGTTAAGGCTAATTTCCCAAACCTTGTGAATCCCCCCGGCAGCTTTGCTGGATTTTTGGGGTTTATTTTTTTCTCCTGCTAAGAGTGAGTCTCTTTTTCTCCCACTCTTAGACATGATTTGAGGTGTTCCTTTGACTTTGTATGTGTTTTATGGGCTATGGGGTCCTTTACCCCATAGGGCTTCATGTGTTTTTGGTATGTGGGTTACACAGCACCCTCCGTGCAGTAACCCAGGGGTGTCGTAGCGACCCCCAAACATAGACTACATACCCTGGGGCCGACTACTGACTCCCAGGGCATGTAAAGTCACCATTGGCTTTACTAGTCTTAAATTGTGAACCGAACCAGTACAAACCATCATATTGTGCATGTACTGGTCGGGGCAATTCGATTGCCCCGGGGTATGTTGTTCGAGGGGGCACTGTCCAGTCCCCCCCGACCGAGTTTTGGCTGGTGGCAGTGGATACTACCTTTTATATTCGACCGTGAATATATTCCTATGGGACTTTCCCATTGTTCGAGGCTACCACTTTTCAAAATAGCCTCGAACATACCGCCGGTTTATTAAATTAATATAAATTAACCGGTTGGTATTTTTTGCCGTAACTCGGTTCCAAAATGGCGTTTGTGTTCGCTTCTGTGACTCCAATTCAAGTCGAGCCCTTTGTTCTACTTTTTGGCGGGCTTCTCCACAGAAGCCTCCAAAAGTGGTGCCACTCCGTCTGGGTACCACAGGGGGTGTGGGAGGGGGTTTAGGCACCCTGGACTGAGTTGCCTCGGCAACTCAAGTCACACTCTCGTGTGATTGGCCCAGTGGTGAGCCGCCCGGCTCACCACTTAGCATGTTTGAGTGACAGCTAGGACTGATGAATGGGGGTTTTCTGCATAAAAGCAGGGCTTTGGGGACTTGGACTTCAGACGTCGCCACAGGACCAAAGAATCCGAAGAGGGAGAAGCTGAGCCGACCTGCAACGACAACACCACCAGTGGAGCCCTGCTGAACCGTCTCACCACTTTTCCCGACAACAGAGGAGATCTTCATTCCTAAGAGTCTTCTTCCTTTGACTGGTGGGGATAACCAGTTTGCCCGCCTTTTCGCCTTCCCGGATCATCTCATGGCCGCCTTGCCTGTGCCAAGCACCCCGGCAACCGGGATACCACGTTTTCTCCACTACCGTGAATAAAAGGGTAGTACCTTTTAACCGGAGAAACTCCGCGGCTGGTTTCTTCCCTGGCAGTGCAACGACCTTCAGCCTTCCTCCACGTCGAGATCATCTCTTCCTCTGGACGCCGCCGTGACTTGCACCTGCTGCCAGGAACAACTGCCCCCGCTGGAGGATCTGTGTCCGCCTGGCCTCCCTCGCAACGGTCTGTGTGGGGTGACTCTTAAAGCCTCAACTTACCACTTGGATTGGCCGTACGCTGGCTAACTGAACTTTTCTAAACTGAACTGATTCCTTCTGAACTCTCTGCAAGACTCTCCAAGCCTTTTAAACTGTGTGAACTTGGGCGCATTGGTGTTCTACTCTCTCCAAGAGGGAGCCTGGCCTCTGAACATTTTGCTCACAAGTAGACTTTGACGTTCCTGCCTTGCTGAGTGCATCTAAAGGATTGTGTTGTGCGCTGTCCCTAATTTCTGCCTTTTCCCTCCCTTTTTCTTAAACTTATTGGAGTGCCATCTTTAGTTAAGCGCTCACCTCTGTCTGGAAATAAGTGGTGTTAACTAAGACTTGTCTAATAAGGACTAAGGGATGTTTATATATTAATAGTGACTGTGTTTTTGAACTTGCTTATAATAATAGTGCTGGAGTGTTTCTAAGTGTGTCTTTAAATAAATAATTATATACTTGTTACCAAAGCTCTGGTCAGTGTTTGCTTGTGCTACTGTATTTTGGTACCTATCTTGTATACTCTATATACTGTCTAACTCTTCTTGAGAGAAGTCTGGCTGCTCAGCCACAGCTACCAGGTAAATCTGGGTGGTACAGACTGCTACCAATTGGGTTTACCGCCAACACCTGCAGTCTTAAGCCTTTTGCAGTGGTCCCTAAGGGAACTGCACAGGTTTCTGCCTAAAAGGGTGCCCCGCCATGACCAATAATAGCATGTATTCTGAACTACAAAGATAGAGAAAAAAATCCTTGAACACTTCCGGGATGGCGGCACAATACAACAAGCATCTGCCATTATTACTGCATACCGGGACTATACTTTGCAGGTGCAACGTGAAAAGATGAACTTTACATCGGTCAAGAGGAGACTACGAGCAGGGAACTTGAAGTATATGCTACTATATCCAGTGAGGATGAAAGTAATACATAAAGGGAGCATTATCTTCTTTCATACCCCTGATGACGCGCATAAATGGATGGATACTGAGAACTTGCCAACTGAAACAGACAACCCGCCAACTACGTTGGGAGACACCAGATGAGAGGCACACACAGGATCACATAAGATGCATCCAAAGGAGGATGCAGACGGCATGGAGCGGTGTCTTTGTACTGCATACTCAGGCATTAATATTTTGTACATCACGGAAGCGTACAGTATGTCCCATTTGGGATCGCACTGTGGAGAAGCGACCTACATCCACGAGTGGATTTGTCCACGAATAACAGTTGTTGAGCATCCACCATCTGCAATCCTAGCACAAACAAACAACAAGCAGGAGTGAGAAGCAGGAATGCCTGAGCACAAGGTATTGAGCTGGGCAATTGTTGGGGGGGGGCGTATTAGGGTAGTTAGTGGGGAGTTAGCCTATGGTACCACACACGCTGGATAATATTTACAACAGACTTATCAATCAAAGGGCATTGGTTACCTTGCATCCTACGGAGCTCGAGGTCTCTCTTGCCTCCCTTCCTTCCACCTGCCTTCATGGAGCCCTGATCTGCCTGGGCAAATCTGAACCATCCTGCACCAGGTAGGTGCTTTGCCAGTGAGCCTGCAACACCTGGCTATTTAACGAAGCATTTTAAAAAACGAAAAACTAAATAAATCACCAAAAAGCAGATTGTGCAGTGCAATTTCATTTTTCTACTTTCCTGCTATCTTTACTTTCAAGGACAAACTCATTGAAATTGCTATTTTCGACTGCTGATGCCATGTCTCTAACATGGCTGCCAGCTTCTTTGTGTTTGTGAGGCAGTGACTCCAGAAGTGCCTTCCTCCATCATCTAGATTGATTGGCTTCTGTTCTACCTTTATAGCCAATCGCGGCACTGGCAGGCTTTAGCCTGCCCCCCACCAAAGGCCCACTTCTAAGGCCCCTGTCAGCTGACCCGGACGCTACATGATGCTTCTACAACAGCCTGACCCTTCCTGGGGCTGCCAGCTCTCTCAGCTATGAAACTGGACTTCCAAGACTCTGTTACTTACCTCCCTATTGGTTAGTTTCCCTCCTTCTGCCTACCCTTTCGATTTCACTTCACTGACCTTCACTCTACCTTCTTCTTGTTTACAACTGGTCCTCCCTTCATGCTCTCGTCTAAGCAGGCAACTATAATCCTACCACCTTTCTTTTACCTATTGGTGCCTTAGCAGTTGCCTTGAAAGTCAAATTTGTGGGTGTTTGGGAAAGTCAAATTTGGGTGTGTTTGGGAAAGTCAAATTTGGGTGTGTTTCTGTAAATCAAAATTGGCTGTGTTTTCTTCACCTTACTTCGGCCCTCAATTGTAACCTACTAGCCCAGTGACTGCTCCATACCTCTGATCTTGTATATTTCTTCTACTGCCTCCTCTCTCTACCTGCCCATGTCGTTATCTGTTTCTCCTATCTATTCCAACTGTTTATCAACTTTCCTTCCCTTCTCACTAAGTCTGGTAAGAAGAAATTCAAAAAGGATATCTTGGATTCCAACCCGGGTCTCCCCATCGCCGATACCTATACCAGCACCTCTGGCAGACAAACTCTCACTGATATCCTCTTTCTCATTCCCTCACCAGATCTCTGGACCCCTCATATGATCTCTATGCTCTGTCCTGTCTCCTCCTCTCCCATTAATGGTGGCACCCGTTGGGGAGTCTGCATGGATCTCTTTGACTCCTCCAGAGTCGTCATTAATGTCTATCTAAATGGTACTGTCATGGTGCAAGGCACTCAGGCTAATCTCCTCCTCTTGATAGGCGGTTACCTTGCCTCATCAACTTCCTCTCATCTCCAGCTGTCTCCTACTCTCTTCCCCTGGCTACCTTGCCCTCCTCCACTTCCTCCTCTGCCCCACCTCAAGCTCCTTCCACACCTCTGCAGGACGTACCTCTGATCTGTACCCCTCCCCGGAAGGTCTTTAACCTTCTCCATCTCGCCACTCTCAATTCTCGCTCAGTTGTTAAACACTCCTCTGACATATGTCACCTCCTAGAAGAACTCTACCTCGATGTCCTTCGGTCTCACCGAGACGTAGTTCACGGCCAGCTGTGTCACGAGTTTTGACACTCTCCTCCCCGACGGCTGCAAGATCATCTGAGCCCCCAGATCCAACCAGCCTGGGTGGGGGATGTAGCCCTGATCTTCCCTGAGTGGATTCCTGCCTCTCTCATTCCCACTCAAGCTTACTCCTCTTTTGAATGTCTAGTCTGCAGGCTGTCTCTCTCTCCTAGCCACTCTCTTACTTTTGCTACTCTCTACCGGCCCCCTTGGCAAATTACCTCTTTTCTCTCTGAGTGGGCTGACCTCTCCTCCTCCCTCTTCCCCTCAAACACTCAACTTCTCCTCCTTGGTGACTTCAAGATCCATCTTGATTCTTCCTGTCCCTCATCTGCACTCTTTTGCGACTTCTGCGATTCCCTCTCCCCCTCTATCTTCCCTTCAGCCCGACTCACTCTGCTAGGCACACACTCAATGTTTCAATCTCCTCTGGCCTACCCCTCTCTACCCCCCTTACCACTCCTCTCTCCTGGAGTGATCACTGCCTCCTCTCCTCTCATCTCATCTCTCCATCTCCCCTCCCCAAGCCAAGTCCACTCCTAGATGCCACCCACCTTCTCGGATATCCGGCCCATGACGTGTGTGTCAGTCGAGGCCTTCGCTGCAACCTTCTCCCCCCCTCCTCCACCGAAGGCTGACTAACACCCTGACACAGCCCTCTCTTCTCTACTCCTATTTCTGCTACACTTGACACTCTTGCCCCTGTCATGAGGATCTGTTTGAAGTCCTAAGCCAAGTGCAATTCTTGGTATGACTCTGACATAGCTGTACTTCAACTGAAGTGTAGGACAGGAGAGAGGAAATGGAGGGCTTCTTGCTCATCCTCTGACAAACTGGCCTGCCGTCTGCTCCAAAGGCAATACCGACTCGCTGTCTGCACTAAGACAAGAGTCCACATACAAGCCTGCATCTCTGCGGCATCTAACAATTCGGCCGAACTCTTCAAAATCTGCAAGGAGCTGGCCAACCCTGCTGCAGTCTGCACCTCTCCTCTCGCCTTCCAGACTCTTCGCAATGCCCTTGCCTGTCAATTTATCTCTAAAACCCAGGAAATCCTGTCCACTCTCTCCTCCGCTCCCCCTCCTCCTCACTCCTTCTCGGCTTGCTGACCCTCCCTCAGCTACCCACCCTCCCCTTTCTCCTCCTTTCTTCTTTTCTCCCCTGATGAGGTAGCTAGACAAGTCCGATCTATGAAAACCTCATCAGGTCCATCCTTGTTCCTCTAAAACCATTAAGGACCACATTGACATCTTTGCTCCGGCCCATGCTGATTTCTGCAACCTCTCCTTTGCCTCTCGCTCTTTCCCCTCCCCTCTTAAGCACTCCCTTGTGCATCCTCTCCTCAAGAACTCCACTGCTGATCCATCATGTCTGGCAAACTACCGCCCAATTTCCATTATTCCCTTTTTGGGTAGGCTCCTGGATAATCTCTCAGCTTAATCTTCATTCTGACTCGGTTGGCTCCCCCCATGACCACCACTCTGGCTTCAGAGCTGCCAGAAGCACTGAAACTGCTCTCCTGAACATCTGTGAAGACCTGCTCTCCAGCCGCGATTCTAACATTCCCTCTGTCCTCATCCTACTTGATCTCTCTGCGTTTGACACCATCAACCATACCCCCTGATCAACCGTCTCCGTGACAACCTGGGCATCACTGATCAGGCTCTGGCCTAGCTGACCTCTTTCTCTCCGATCAACCCTCCCAGGTACATCTTGTGTCCTGCCTATCTTCTATCTCACTCTCCACATGTGGTGTCCCCCAGGGGTCTAACCTCTCATCCAGGCTTTTTCACCAATACCTGGTAACTCTCGCCTACTGCATCTATATTTTCTGCTCAACTTGCCAGTGCTATGTTGACAATACCCAACTCATTTTCAGGCTTCCTTCAGCCTCCTCCTCTCCTTCCCTCATCTTGGATTGTCTAATCGCCATTTAAAATTGGTGTGCCGCCAATGATCTATGTCTAAATGGCAACAAGACCGAGATCCTCCTTATTGGTACACCATATCCATCCTTTCCTCTTACTCTCTGACAGGCCTTCCTTGGCCCTCCCCCTACCCCCACCTGCATGGCTAAGAACCTCAGGGTTATCTTTGACTCCACACTTTCCTTCTCCGCACACATTTACGACATCTCCAAAAAGTCAAACTTCTTATTGCACCTCCTTAGAGGTACTCTGCCTTTTCTCTCCTTCACTGAAAAGCTCACTGTCTCCCAAGCTCTGGTTCTCTCCAGACTGGATTACTGCAACAGCCTCTTTCTAAATCTACTTGTCTCCACTCTCCGCCCTTTACAACTAATCCAGAACAGGCCTGCAAGACTTGTCCTTGGCCTCAAGCCCTGGGATCGTATCTCTCCAGCCCTGAAATCCCTTCATTGTCTCTCAGTGGATGCACTGATTAAATTTAAAACCCTCTGCATTGTCCACAAGGCTTTATGTGGCCTGGGTCCAAAATACCTTCAACTATCCCTCTGTAAATACCTTAGCTCTCGAGCCCTTCGCTCCTCTACTTCTAACTCCCTCTGGGCTAGTTGTTTTGCTAAGAAACAAGTTGGGGGTAGATCTCTGTCCTCGGCTGGGGCCTCCCTTTGGAAGAGACTCCCAGCCGCCTTGAAACCTGAGGAAACCCATCTCTGGTTCCGGAAGCATCTCAAGTCCTTCCTCTTTGCATCTGTCTTTGCCCTCTTTCTCCCCTGTTGATCTGTTTCTTCTCTTGGCATTGTGCACCTGGCCACCCTCTGTCATTTGGGCCCGGGTACCTGCTCACCCTGCCACCCTCCTGCACTGCCTCCAGGCCACCCGCTGCACTAGGGTTCTGTATCTGTACCCATACAGTCCCGATCTCACTTTTCTTCTGCACTTATCAGATATACCTTATATGACTAACTTTCACTTGCCACCTGCTGGCTGCACTACCATGGTTTATCGCCCTTATTTATTTTGTTTAATATTTATTTCTGTTTTCTCTCCTCTGCTCCGCACTTTCCACCCCCCACCCTCCATGCACTTTCCCCCTTTTCCCTTTTCCATGCACTTGTAAGTTCTTAAATGTCACTGGGCCTGGCAAGATTGCTGTTTTCTTTTTTGTTCTCCCTTGTTCCCCTCCCTTTTTGCCTGGTCGTGCTCTGAAACGCTTGTGTACGAGCGCGATATAAATAAAATATAATTTCATTTCATTTCAAAGGTGGGGGATCTTAAAATAGCTTAGTAGAATCTAAAAGGGCTGAATAGTTATATTAAATGAAATAGGATTATGGAATATTTGAGATGACAGAAAATTGATAAAGCACTCCTTCCAGAAACGCACTTAACGGAAGACAAACAACTCCAGCAAGAAAATGGAGTGGCAGGACCCTGGGCATGTCATATTCTGCATTTGCAAGAGGAGTCTTGATATGGGTGGCATTGACAGTCCTGTTCAAGGTTATTAAGACATTTAAGGATGTAAAGGGCAGAATGATCATTGTACAGGGTCTGGTGGAACGGAGGGAGCTTTGTATAATCAACACCTACGCACCAAACCACGACACAGCAGCCTTCTTTCATTTGCTATACCCCCGACTGGCTGAATATAGAGATGGCACGCTGATAGGGGGTGGCGACTTTAACTGCACGCTGATGCCAAACTGACGCATCCTAGCCTAGCGGCCAAAGCTCTGAATACATTGCTGTAAACGTTTACACTGTCGGACGCATGGCGGGCCCTACACCCGCAAGCCCGTGGTTATTCTCATTATACTTCCCCCAAAAATGTATACACCACGCTTGACTATTTCTTTACAGGAGAAGAGGCAATAGGCGAGTTTAGAACGGCAGAATATAAGGCACGAGTATTATCAGATCATGCCCCCCTAGTGGTCACATGGCAGTATTCCTCTCCAAGGGCATGCCTCCTGACCTGGAAATTTAGAAGCATATCCCTCAGGGATGCAGTATTTAGGGAGCGTGTAAGGGAGTGGGTTACAGATTACTTCAGACACAATACGGGGAGCCTAAGTTCAGCTGGCACACTGTGGGAAGCATTTAAAGTGGTGATAAGGTGGACGGGGATAGCTATAGCTAGGGGAATGCAAGCCACAATAGAGAGGGACTTAAAGTGAAAGCCAAGCTGGAGGCATTTGACGGCGCTGCAGATACGACCATTGAGCGGGCCGAAGAGGTGGTTCGACTGCAGCAGGAATGCTTGGAACATTGGGATAGGTCAGGCAACCTGAATTACAGGAAATACATGGAAAGAAAACCTGCAGAAGGAGATAAACCGGGACGCCTGTTGGCCTGGCTATATAAGAGTGAGGTGAAGCGAGATACGATACAGGTCGTCACGGGAGGCCCTCACGACACAAGAAGGCATAAACAATCGCTTTTATGATTACTACAGGGAGCTGTATGCAGAGACATCAACAACACCGCAGTCAGAGATAGACGAGGCCCTGGCGGAGATAGATCTTCCCAAAATGGATGCAGAGGTAGCGAGCAGGCAGGAGGCACCAATAACGATAGAGGAATTACAATCTACCATATGAGGGTTGCCGACGGGTAAAGCTGCAGGAGCGGATGGATTGCCCAGCGAATTCTACAAGGAATTCATGGCTGAGGTCGTACCCCTGCTGCTGGAAACAAGCCGGACAAGGATTGCAGATTTTACAGACCCCCATTGTTGCTTAATCTAGATGGGAAGATACTTATGACTCTGATGGCGAATAGACTCAAGCCAGAAATATCTAAGCTCATACACCCAGACCAGCCCGGATATGTCCCAAATAGAAATATTACATGTAACCATAGGACGTTGCACCATATCATTGACATGACTCACACTTGCACACACCAGTATGTGGTTGCTTCACTTGATGCAGTTAAAGCATTTGATTCGGTCAGGTGGCCATGGCTGTTGGCAACGCTGAAAGGCTTTGGCATGGGACCTACATACATAAAGTGGGTACGACTATTGTATAATAGTCCGATTGCTAGGGTGAAAAAATGAAGGAGCAAGCAGCTGATGGGATCTAACCCTGTTAACACTGAGCAACTGAATTGCAGCAGAAGGGATCTAACCCTGTTAATACTTGTTCATCTTTGGGATTTGCAGCAGATGGGATTTAACCCTGGTGAATACTTGTCCATTTTGGGATTTAACCCAGATATATATTTTTTGCAACAGGTTTAATTGACCAGGACCTGGAGTGCACACCTCGCCCTCCTTCATTTTTTAAGATCAATGGCAGTTGATGAAAGTAACCAGGCAGGGATGTCCATGGTCTCCTATGTTATTTATACTAGCCTTAGAGCCGCTAGCAATTTATCTGCATAAGGAATATGAGGACGCAGGCATAGTCATATGAGGCAGTAGCCACTTAATTTCTCTATACGCTGATGATATGCTCTTAGACTTACAGCATCCAGAAACCAATCTCCAGAATATCTTGGATGTGTTGGGAGCGCTACGCAGCCCTATCAGGCATCACGATTAACGGGCATCACGATTAACGTACAGAAATCATGCTTGTTCCCTTAGCAGGGTACAGGGGGAAACCCTAGACATATTTCCAACACTGCCGATTAAATGGGAGATAACCACATTCAGATATTTGGGGGTAGATATCTTTCATGACCCCAAGAGGGATCACCTACAAAACACAGTGAAGACGTTCGACAAAATAGAGAAATCCATGTCCCGGGAGGATAGCTCAGGGGCAACGTGCTCGCCTTGGAAGCAAGACGACATGCAGCAACACAGGTTCGATCCCCAGGTTCGCGCTTAGAAACCTCTGGGTATTAAGCGCGTTATAAATAACCTATCATATCATATCATATATCATATCATGGCTTTCTTGCCGAAATTGTCGCTTTCGCTGATTGGAAGAGTAGCGCTGTTGAAGATGGTGGTACTTCGAGGCTCTGCCATTTCCTTCACTAATATCCGATAGGATATACCAAAAGGCTTCTTCAATAGATTAGACACTTATGTCGTAGTTTTCTATGGCACAACTCAAGATGCCATTTGGCCCTGTCGAAATTGCAAAGGCTGTATGACATCAAAACCCCTCACTTTAAAGCTTACTTTAAAGCGTGTCAACTACAATTTGTTACCAATTGGCTATCAGACGAGCAGTCCCAGGACACCTTGCTATTACAGTCACTGTGTACCCCATTCTTCTTGAAAGAGATGACATGGACCACTAAGGCATACACCCCGGATCCTCCGTTGCTTTTGAGGTTGGGTAGGGCGACATGGCGTAGAGCTTGTCACTTTCTCGATAGAGAATTGCCTTATTTCCCCCAAGTATAGTTAGTTACGTTAAGACCAAGGTGAGGAAATATTGGGAGCCGTTGCGGGTAGCAACGGTGGGCGACCTATTGAAGGAGGCAAAACTGATGGATTTTCATACACTCGCCTCTGAAATAGGCATTAATGTAGGACAATATATTGCACATGCAGCAATCCTTAAGAGTGCAGAGTAGATGCCCTGTCACTGATGGGACATTACAGGAAGATGAGATCATGGAAACTTACAATATTTCGGAGGGAGGACATGCAGTGTGAAGCCTGGGGAAGAATATTAGTATATAACAAAAAGGTTTCCAGAAATGCAAGGCTTCAATTGATCCAGCTGTAGGTTACCCACAGAGCGTATTTGACGCCAAAATAGATCGCCAAATTCAGCAAAACTGCGGAACAAGTCTGCCCAAAATGCGGAAAGATTGATGCAGACCTGGTGCATATGTTTTGAGGTTGTATAAAGATCAGACAATTTTGGGAGGATATAGCCCAGGCCTTGGCCACTATGGGTATCGCATTGGATACTGGGTGTTGCGCTCACCTGGTATCCACGGGGACGCCACCCAACTGCAGGTAATCTGGTGCCCTTCTCAGCCGCTCCCTGGTATTTTCAGCGAGGAAGTTCTGCCTTGTTATGAGTTTTGTCATGCTCTGCGTCCTGCCTTCTGGGCAGGGGCGCGTTGTCCTTGTGGGCGAGAGCGATCTAGTTACTTCACTGATGCTCCCCTTAGAGTCTTTCAGGTAGGTCTTATTATTGTTATACTGTAAGCCTTTCTTGAATGCACTAATGTCTTTTCTCTCTCCTTAGGTGCGCAGAAGTTCACGGTGGAACGTTGGCTGAATTCGGAAGCTCCGGTAGGTGATGATGGTGAGAGCGCCTTGATGCGATAAGTAGGCACTATGCGCAGCGCTAATATGTCTTGCCTTTTCTAACAATGTCTTTTCCCTCTCCTTGGATGCGTGTAAGTTCGCGGTGGGATGTTGGTTGAACTCGGAATCACCGGCAGGCGATTATGGTGAGAGCACCTTGATGCGGTAAGTAGGCGCTATGCGCAGCGCTAAAATGCCTTGCCTTTGATAACCTGTTTGTCCTTTGTTCCTGTAGGTTGCGGTGCTCACCAGAGCAAGAAGTTCCAAGGCGATACTGGCCGATGGGCAACTCGAGAGGTAAGCTGCCGGTACAATTGTGAAAGTCTAATGTCTTGTTTCTCTCCTTTTGCAGGTCTGACGATCCGGGAGGCTCGCTGTTCCTTGGATGCTGTTTGCAGGAGGAGAGGGCAGCTAGCGGAGGAATCACAAGTAAGCTTCTGCTATTAACGATGTTCCTTTGTTTTTTCAGGTGCGGTTCTTCCAAGGTTCGCAGATGCTGCTGGACACGATGAGCGTCACGTTGCAGGATTGCAAAGTAACGCTAAGCGTTTTCTCCAAATCGGGCATGGTTTAAATGGCATAAAAAAAATAGTCCAGGTAAAGTAGTCCCTAGGCTACCACACCCAAAACACTATACCGCATAGCTTGGTTCCAAGGAACCAACCTATGTCGGCGCCTCCATGTTGGCTGGCATTGAATAAAGTAGTTCCCAAACACAAGTCTTCATTTAGTATAAGCCTGGCGCCAAAGGCGCCAGGACTGGCCCCAAGAGGGCCTGAGCAAAGGATGTCTTAGTTTGTTGGGGGCCCGAACCGAGACCCCTCCTGGTCTATGGGCCTGCCCGGGGGGTTTTAAGAGGTGGGTCGTGACACTGGGTCTCCTGGAGATTGCATAGTGGGCATTTTAGCGTGGCTGAAACAGGCGAGACGTTAGCAAATTGAAAGACCTGGCATACATCTTTGCGAAACGTCGGATAGCAATGGGGTGGAAAGCGCACAGGGGCCCGGAGATACGTCTGTGGTGGAGCGACCTCCAGAAAACGACACTAGCTGAAACCTCAGT
Source organism: Ambystoma mexicanum (assembly GCF_040938575.1). Taxonomy (NCBI): domain Eukaryota; kingdom Metazoa; phylum Chordata; class Amphibia; order Caudata; family Ambystomatidae; genus Ambystoma; species Ambystoma mexicanum. Next base: position 757,325,688 of record NC_090939.1, read on the forward strand.
ATGGCAGGAGGAGACCCGTCGAGGACAGGATGAACAAAATGTGTCCTTGGATTCCTGGAAGCAAATTGTACAAGATTTGTGGGTAGCAGCGCACAGTGCGACCCAAGGGGACAGAGTTTCCCCAGTGAATTAATAGACTGGTACCAACGTTTATGATGGAACCGCTGGATGCGATGCAGTAAAACAATGTTTGTGCAATTGGCTGGGAGGGGGAGTTTGGGGAAGTAGGCTAGAGAGAAATGATTGACTGGTATTCGGTCATATTTTCGAAAACATTTTCGAATGACCATTATGTCGGAAACATTTTAGTGAAAAAAACAATTTTGAATGTTTATTTTTATTTGGGTTTTGTTAGTAAAAAAAAGTGTAAATAAAAAAAAACAAGGGTTTAGGGGAACCCCCATTTTAAAAATACATTTAAAAAAAAAATGTCAGCAAATTTGGTGTCGAGAAAATGGCATTCGAAAATATGGGTTTCAAAAATATCACTATAAACCGATTGACTACACAATGTTATGCAACTTGATTGAAGTGTGTAAGTTGTATTGGTGTTCATAAAACCAATACAAATGTTTTTTTTTTTTAAAAAAGGGCCACTATGTGCAACACCCATGTGTGCTGAGAAAGGCAAAAGCCAAAGTGGACCCCCCAGCACAACCGCATGTACAGGCCCCATTGGCAGCACAAAAGGCAAATAGCGCATGCCAATGGGATGTACACTCTCAGCAGACACTACCACCACCTTGCACTGGCCAATTGCATTGGCCTGCAATCGACCATACCCATCAGGCCTCAAATGTACAATGACCCACCACCATGTAGCATGCGTAACTAGCAAGTAACTAGTGAGTAACAGCATGTCTTTGTCCATCCTACAGATACACAGGCGACTTAGGAGGAGAAGGATGATGCAGGTCCATCAATTTCCCATGGCCGGGCATCCAGAGCAATGTCAACAGCCACGACCCTGTACTGCCCAGTAATGGGAAGGAGTAAGGAGGGACACCAAGGACCAGCAGGATTTATGCATGCCAGCTCCGGCACGGCTCCTGATGACAGCAATGTTAACACAGGTACAGGTACTGCACCCCTGGCACCTGAAACTCCCACCCAGCAGCCGGCCACTGCTGTAGCAACAGGGGAGCCAGATGCTGGCAGGTTCAACATGGAGATGTGGCTGCACCCACCCAACTGGCCCATGACACCCCATCGTCACCTGGCAGGTCGTACAGCAACAGACCTCTGCACAGTCCACAGTGCAGGTGTCACAGGATGACATGTGGAGGAGGCTGGACACCACTGAACAGCGCAAGGTGAGATTAGAAACCTTGCAGGACACACAAGTCCAACACCAGTAGGCCATCAGGGACTGTGTCCATGGTGCCTCTGGAGGATAGAGGGTCATGGACCGGAAACAATGGCAGTTGGCTGTCACATCTGCCGCCCTGACTGTTGTGGGACAGAGGGTGAAGGAGATGACAGAGCATCTCCGCCTTTGCAGAGGCAATATAGGTCAGCATGCTGACACTGCAATGCATCCAGGGTCCTGAGCTGGACCAGTCCACCTCCATCACCCCCACAGAGGGGTCTCTGCCCAGCACCCCAAGGAACTGCTCTGCATGCCATCTGGTTCCAAAGGTGCTGGAGCAGACTTGTAAGGGCAAGAGGCCAGGCAAGTGACTATACATAGCACTGTTTATATAGGCACAAGGTGGATGGGAAGGGTGTGTTGGGGATGGTGTTGTGGGGAGGTGGGTGGGTTGGTGTGTTAACAATGGTGTTGTGGGGAGGGGGAGGGTGTGTTGGGGATGGTGTTGTGGGGAGGGGGAGGTGGGTGGCTAGGGTGTGTTGGGAATGGTACTGTGGGGAGGGGGTGTGGAGGGTGTGTTCACTATACTAATTAAAACAATAGTTCACTTGAAGCAATGCTGGGACATTCCTCATTGTATACATGTGTTTAATTGGTAACATGACTATATTTATAGAGGTGCATAGCATGTGGCATTAAATGTGCTAAAATAGACCTGAGGGCCCTTCCCTTTTTTGAAGAGCAGTTTTTAAATCTTTTAAACAATATTACCAAGGCTCAGACACCAGTTTTAGTGATGGGTGATTTGAACTACTGGTCCGATGCACCCCCTGACGCGGTCACGGTTTTATTGATGTGTGCTGTTGATAGCATAGGTTTCTCAGACACCAGTTTTAGTGATGGGTGATTTGAACAACTGGTTCGATGCACCCCCTGACACGGTCACGGTTTTATTGATGTGCGCTGTTGATATCATAGGTTTCTCGCAATTTGTTTGCTCACCCACTCATACTGCTGGCCATACACTTGACTGGCTTTTGGTTCACTGTCTCTCGCTGGCCAACTTGATTGCATCTGCAGTCATATGGTCCGATCATTCCCTCCCATCATTCAAAATTATTCTCCCAGACCCCCCCCTGCTAGACTTGATACAAATATGAGAACTGTTTTTGTGCATGCGTAATCAGAAGTCCCTAACCCCCGAAAATGTCTCCCTTTTGCTCCAGAGAAGCTCAGTGTTTTGGAGGACTTTGGTAACGCCGATTATCTAGCGCACCACATTACTAGTACTCTTGAGAAAATTACCAACCAGCTAGCGCCCTTAAAAATCCAGCACATCAAAGGTGAATCCAATCATAAGCCTTGGTTTAATGACAACACAATTCAAATTAGGCTCAAGAAACGAACAGCGGAACTTTGCTGGCAAAAACACCTGTCAGCAGTAAACTCTGGCCAACTGTAAAATCATGGTGAAACAATGTAAGGATGCCATTATTATGGCCAAATCCTCCTGACAGGAATTTGGGTGCAAAATCTAGTTCAAAGGAACTCTTTGCAATATTATGCAAATTCAAGGGTAAGCCATGCTCTGTGCAGACCCCAGTGAAAGACAAAGGCTGGTGTCAGTCTATTCACAATTCCTTTATCAACAAGGTCACTTTGCACCAAACCAACATCCAGTCTACCAGGGACGCTTGACACAGCATGGCTGCACCGCATGTGGGCGCTATAGAAGGTGACTCTACTATATCCACCTCCATTTCATTCTCCTTCATCCCTTGTTCTGAAACCTTCACTGCACAAACTATCTTGAGCATGAAGCCCACTTCCTGCCAGGGTGACGTCTGCCCATCTAGTCTTTCCATCAAATGTGTGGATGTGCTTTGTCCATGGGTCACAAAGTTCATTAACCTTTCGTTTGTGGAGGGGACTGTCCCGTTATCTCTAAAAGAAGCTTGGATCACTCTGCTTTAAAAAAAGGAGAATCTTGATCCCTTCTCAGTAGATAACTATCGACCTATTACAAATGTTCCATTTCTTTTGAAAATGTTGGATAAAGTGGCCTATATCCAATTTCAGAACTTAATTGAGGGTAATGACATTCTTATGGCACACCAGTCTGGATTTAGAAATGGGCATGGCACAGAAACCGCCATGCTAGATTTTAAGGCCAACTTTCTACAGAGTATGGATCTTGGGTAACCATCTGTACTGATGTTGTTGGATCTATCCTCTGCATTTGATCTTGTTGATCATGCACTGCTAGAGGATAGACTCTGCTCGGTAGCTGGCTGCTCGCTCAAGGCAATCCAATGGATTTCCTCTTTCATAGGCCTTAGGAATGCCAGAGTGTGCATGGGTGAGGTCTTTTCTAAACCTACCCCAATTACCTGTGGTGTCCCGCAGGGGTCCAGTCTCCCCCGCATTGTTCAACAACTGTATCATACCTTTTCTAAGACTTCTTCACAGCCTAGGTGTCCAGTACGCAAACTATGCAGACGACACCCACGTTGTTGTAAACCACCTTATGGCTCCTACGCTGAGGACCTGGCCAACCTCATCTCTATCTATGCCTCAATTCATGCTTGGATGGCTACCAACTTGCTTGCTCTTAATGCCAAGAAGACGGAGCTCTTGATTGTTGCCTCCAGCGTAAAATTATATCTCTCCCATCGGAATACAAGAGCTTCCTCATTCTCGGGTCCACGATTCTCGTGGCTAAGAAGATCAATACTCTTGGTGTTGTTCTAGACGCCAAGCTCACTATGAACCAACATGTTGCCCAGACCAGATCCTCCTGTGGCCTGATTAATAAACTTTTATGCAACATTCAACCCTTCCTGACCCATGAAAATATAGAAACACTGGCTACAGTCTTTACCAACTCTCGACTGGACTAGTGCAATATACTATTGAGTGGCTGTTTGCAGGCTAATATATCCTCTCTCCAGAATATGCAGCATGGAGCAGTTTGGGCGGTTTTTGGTTTGTCAAGACGAACTCATATCACTGCTTCCAGGCGGGACTTGCATTGGATGGCAGTAAAGCTCAGAATTAGACATAATATACTTACTCTGACCCACAAATGTCTCCTCTTCCTGACTCCTAAATACCTGGCGGCACATCTTCAGCCATATGTCCCAGCCCTTACACTCATATCACAGAATTTACTCAAACTTGTACAGCCCAGATTCATTCATTCAACGGACATAGTTTCAATGTTCAGAGCCCCACTGCCTGGAATCTGATTCTATCTTGCCTTAAAGCTATTCCGACAACGGTAGGGTTCAAGAAAAAGCTGAAAACACTTCTCTTTGACCTACCGCCTGACTAAATGTACAGTTCTCCTGCTCTGTCTTTCCCCGGCCCTTGGACTGACCGCCTTCTCAGACTGATTGCTCGCTCCATGTTTTGTTCGACAGTCCATTGTATGTACGCGCCCTGAAGCCTTTGAGGATGTGGCGCGGTATACAAGAATTTTGAATAAAAATAAACTGTCCATCAGTTCTTGCCAGATAAGATGTCCATCCCTATGCTCTTCACGCTCATTGCGTCGCAGCACCTGCAGGTAGTGAGTCCTAGTCCTTCTCTTCTAGGGGTGACATGTCCACATCAAGGAGAAGGGGGATTTTTTGCCTGATGCACATGTTGTGCAGCAAGGCACGGGCAAGAAGGATTTGTCTGACCTTGTATGGCCTGTACATTAAGGCCTGTCCAGTTCAGTGTAGGCACCAGAAGCAAGCCTTTAACAGGCCAAAGGTCTGCTCGATGCAGTCTGGTCGGGACGTGTGCCTCATTGTAGGCCACCTGCTGTGGTGTCTGTGGATTCTGCATGGGGGCCATATAAATACCATATCAGACATGGCAGCTGGGGGTATCCAGATTCACCTGCAAGGGCAAAGGTGTCAGTCACAGAGCATTGTGGATGTGTCGCCTTTTACGACGGCATGTTGACAGACACTATGTGCGTGCATGTCACAAATATTGTCACGTGATATGATTTCCCATCACAGTACTTGCATGTGGAGTCATCTATCATGGGAGTGCATTGCCATCGTCGCACAACACCATACACACTGTTCACAGACAGAACTCGTCACTTTCAGCGTGTGCAAATGTCATGGCAGGATGCCATGGTGCCTGTGTTGGGCCTGTGCGTTGCTCTCATGCATGTGCCCTGATGGGTGATTAATGTTATCTTTGCAGGTTTGTGTTGTCTGCATCTATTCTATGATTGCTACACATACATGGTTGCCCGAATATATGGCATTCCATCTGCCAGTATTTCATTCCATTGGTGCAGTGTTGAACTGTAACGTTGTATGTATAGGGCTATCTTATGTTGCATTGTGGTTCCTGTAGTCCTGTGTGTGTGTTGGTAGCCTGTCAGGACAGTATGCATTGGTGACCTACTACAGCATTGTCATTCCTGTCCGAGTCCCGTAGGTAGTTGCACCCTTCTTCACCTGGGCCTTTACAGAGCATGCATTCTTCAGTTGTGGAAATGTCCCCCTCCCCCCGCCCCCCCTCACATGGCATTTCACTAGTGCTGCAAGATTAGATCTTGTTATTCATTCATTGAATTTTTTTTATTTTCAAATTTCTTTAGTAGCATTTCTTAAACTCACAATTTACGAGTAATCGTCGTTTCAATTCGAATGCGTCATATTACGTAAAACAATAACAGATTTTAAAATACATAACAAGAAAAAACATTAACTGTCTCCATTTTCGACATATTGCTGTAGTACATTTCTCGTGAGGAGTATCTATTGGGGGTGGGTGGTGGGGGGGAAAGAGAGAGGTTATGCTTCATGATTCAGAGTGGCAGAGCAATTCAAGGCTTTCTGCCAATGCCAAGCGGGGACATTAGTCTAGGGGGGCTTGTCGTCCGAAGGGTGAAACACTTCCCACGTCAGGGCCTTACTTGCATCGAAAGACACACTGGTGTCATTGGGAAATCTGGATATACCGTCTTCCCAAGCTCTAGTTTCCGCATCCACCCATCTCTCCAGCTCTCCATACCATGCGGCGTATTGCGGACCCTTGGGGCATTTCCACGCCATTGCGATGGTTCTCTTGGCCAACACACATGCCATGTCCATAAAATGTACAATGTGTTTAACCTTAGCCAACCTGGGGTACGTTCCTAATAGACATTCCTTAGGGGTCCAGTCATTTCGAGACACTCCGGCCCTCCTGCAGGTGTGTTCCACTTTAGACCATAGGCACTGCGCCCTGGGGCATTCCCAGAATATGTGCATCAGGCCTGCCGGCTCAGCATTGCACCAACTGCGTTCGGGGCAGGCCTGCATGCTGAAATTGGCCAGTCTGATCGGGTTCATAAATGTACGATACAGTCCATATTGTATTAGCCCAAACCTGGCATTTCTTGACACTTCCCTTGGGAACGCGAGAGCCCTCTCCCACTCCATGTCCTCAATTTCTTGGCCCAAGTCTGTCTCCCATCTAGATTTTAGATCGGCACCTTGCGAGTTAGGTGAGTCTATCAGCTGGCCATAAATCCTAGACACCAGTTTCCAACCATCCCCCAGGTTATAAAGCAGTGTCACAAGGGGGTCAGCCACCGGTTCTTCCAGCCATTCGCTCCATTTTGCTCTTGCCACCCACTTCACATGCTGATACCAGAAGAATTGACTTCCTGGCAGGCCCTCCGTAGATTGGAGTGAAGTAAAGTCCCTAAAGGTCCCCTCCTCGTATAGATCCCACCACGTGCATATCCCTTTTCTTTCCCAGAGTCTAACATTTGGCAAGTCTGTGTTGGCTGTGCTCAAGTCCGAGATCAATGGTATCTCGGGGAACAGGAATGATCCAGGCGTAGAAGTGTTCTGGTCCTATGCCAAATCTGCCTTCCCAGGTTCACTATCATGGGCGTGTTGTTCAAGCAGTTGGGGGATGCCCAAATAAGCTTCCTCAGGTGCAGTGGGTCACCAGGTGTCTTAACAGCCCAGTTTCTGTCGTGACATCGTCTGATAGCCATCAGGCCACAAAGCTAAGTTGCACTGCTAGATAATACTTTTCGAGATCTGGGAGTTGGATACCTCCCACACGATAATGCAAGGTCAACATGGTCAATGCCAACTTATGTCTCCCCCTTCCCCACAGGAATCCCCGGAGTATTTTCTCAAGCAAACGGAAGAAGGAGGCCCTGATGTAGTAGCACACGTTCTGGAAGTGGTATAGGAATCTGGGGAGAATAATCATTTTGGTGATTGATGCCCTGCCCATTACAGATAAGGGGAGTTTGGATCTTGTGATGGCAGATGTACTCACCCAATGTCCACGTCCGTTGCCCTCTATGCTTGTCCATGTATCTGGGCAGTATGCTGTTCCGCAGGATCATGGCATTGTGGGTGGAACCAGGGAAGCAGGCACAGCAGTGTGTTATGCGGAGGTCAGGATCACAGATGACTTGGGAGATTGAGGGAGTGATATTGCTTCCGGTTGCAGCATACATCTTCAGATACCTGGGGGGCCACCAAGGCCACATGGGTGTACTCTAGAGCAACCATCACATTGGGCACGTCGGCTGCTGCATAAAAACATGCCTTCCTGTCATTCTCCTGTGCGGGGGTGGTGGGGAGGGATATGTGTTGGGAGTCTTGGCACAGGAGGGCTTGCAGCATGCACAAGGAGGTTGGAAAATGTGGGCTGGGACATGCCATGCAGCATGCCCACGGTGTGCTGAAAGATACCAGTTGCAAAGCAACGCAGGACAAACACAAGCTTCAGCAGCGGGGGTAAGGCTGTATTGATGTCGAGCTGCTCTCTGATTTGCTGGTTGTCAGTCAAAGTCCAGGGTGTGGGCCTGACCCTGGGGCTATGGGTGCTCGTCTTACATGGTTTCCTCTCCTTTCTGCACACTGTGCTGCCGCCGACTCATGATTCAACAGTATGGTAAAAGTGGTGGTAATTCCATTACCAACACTTTTACCTTATACCGCCAAATTCATAATGAGCCCCATTGTCCCTTATCTTGGAGGTACCCAGGGCACACACCTTCACAAGCCCATTGGATAAAGCAAAGGGCATTACAGTAGATCTAGGTTCCAATTGGTAGACAAAGCAGGGATATTTTAGGCAGGAGGGATGAGGTCAATTGGTCCAAGATCCAGAATGAGTTTGGCTGCCTTATTTTACATCACCTGCAGGTAGAACAAAAAGGAAAGGCCAAGGTAGAGGCTAATACAATAGTCAAACCATGAGACGTTCCACTTTATGAAAGAAATTGAGAAGAGGGTGAGTGTGCTTGACAAGGTGCAGGTGGAAAGGGGAGTTTTTAGAATGCTAGAGGATTGGAGGAAAGTGAGCTGCCAAAGATGACCCTTGGCCTTCCTGGCCATGGAAAAGATAGGGAGAAGGAGAAATTACCTACTGTAATGTTCTTTCTATGGATTCTTCTCCCGCAGATTCCTCATCAGATAGATATCCCGTTCTGGCTTCAGCTGCTCGGAAAAAACTTCGACAGGGGCGATCCTTTTTGACTTGTGCTCGACCGTTGGCTCCGGACGCGTCATTGGCCGTTATATACATATATATACTGCGTCACTACGGCCCGTACCTCAGTTCACACCTTTTTCCCCAACGAGCTCAGCCGTTATAGTGGAAAACCAGCAAGAAAAGAATGGTCAAATAGCCAACAAGGGATTAGAAAAACAGGTATCCCAACTGGGATAAACAGGACTTTATACACATTTTTATTAAAAACAATTTGTGGCAAAGAGAGAGGAATGCGGCTTGCAAGGAAGAAGAGCAATGGACCCTAGAAGCATTGCCGACACCTCCCTTTCTGGAAGTTCAGAGACCTAATGCTGATGCTTTCTGAGCGGGGATGCATGGGGGGCTGATGAGGAATCTGTGGGAGAAGAATCAATAGAAAAAACATTACGGTAAGTAATTTCTCCTTCAATGGGTTGCTTTTCTTCTACAGATTCCTCATCAGATAGACTCCCAAAGCAGTGGAAAACAATGGAGGCGGGAAGAAAGCTTTATAGCACAAAATTCTGCAACACCGCCCTTCGGAAGCGAGTGTCAGTCCCACGGGCGACATCCTTGCTATGATGTTTTGTAAACGTATGGAGCGTGGACCACGTTGCAGCCCGGCAGACGTCCCGAACTGGCACTCCCCTTTGCAGAACCATAGAGGTGGAAAATCCTCTGGTAGAGTGAGCTCTGATGCCAGAAGGCAATTCTCTGCCTGCGGTATGGTAGCATTGCGAAATACAAAATGTCATCCATCGCGATATTGTCTGCTTCGATACAGCTTGGCCTTTCCTTGAAATGGAGCAGGCTACAAACAACTTGTCTGTTTTTCTATATTCCGTCGTTCTTGATACAAAGAAGCTTAAAGCTCTCTTGGGGTTCAACTAGTGAGGACGCTGCTCCTCCTTGGAGGGGTGCAGGGTGGGTAGAACACCAGAAGATCTATCGCCTGAGAAAGATAGAATTCTGACACTACCTTAGACAAGAACCCTGGTCTCACTTTAAGAGCTACCTTCTTGTGGAAAAAAACTAAGAAATTGTGGTTTGCAACAAAAAGGCCTGCAACTCGCTGACCCGTCTGGCCGAAGTTATGGCCATCAAAAAGGCTGCCATAAGGAAGGTGAGAACCAAATCCCAATCCGGAACAACAAAAGGGATAGGCGGAAACTTATTTAAAAGACCCTTCAGGAATTGGGTCATAACCTGGATTGTGAAGAACAAGCCTTGATCCGGAGACCCTTTCGAACACAGACAAAGCTGCCAAGTATCCTTAACACAGACAAAGCTGCCAAGTATCCTTTGACTGTGGTGACCTGAAGGCCTGAAGAGGCCAGTGACAGAAGGTACTCACTCATTACTGTAGTGGCAAGAGATAGGATCAATCTCGTGTTCCCTGCACCATGCTTCAACTCTTCTCCACCTGCAAGCATACAGAGATCTTGTAGATGGTCTGCATGCAGCCAGCAACACCTTGAGCACCTCATCAGAGAGGTCCCAGTTCTCACATCTCATTCTCTCAAGAGACGTGCATGTAGGTTGAGGGATTTCGGGTTCAGGTGGAGCACCCAACCTTCCGACTGGGCTAGGAGATTTGGGCGGTGAGGCAACCGGAGAGGTGGGCAGGTCAGTCCAGAAGGTCTGACTACCACATCCTCCTCGCCCAAACGGGGACGATCAAGATCAAGGTTGCTCGAAACCTCCTCAACCTCCTAAGAACCCATGGAATGACGTGAATCGGAGGGATGGTGTAGTGAAGACGGAAGATCCAGCCCACAAGAAATGCATCCCCCATTGCGCCGTTCGCTGAGAATACGTTAAATCAAAACTGTTTGCATTTCCTGTTGGACTGCATGGCAAACAGATCTACCCTGGGGTAACCCAGAGAGAGAAGAGCTCCTCCAGGACTTCCTGGCACATGTACCATTCGTGTGAGACCGTGCTCTGCCTGCTCAGAGCATTCACCAAACTGTTCTCTGTCCCGGCCAGATGAACTGACAAGACCGAGATCTGGTTCTCCAATAGCCAGTACCATAGCTGCATCGCCTCTCTGCAGAGGGGGAGGGAGAGCACAGAACCCTGCTTGTTCAGGTAGTGCATGGCCACCGTATTGTCTGTCAAGATCAGGAAAGGCTTCCCCTTCAGAGACGGAGCAAATGCCTTCAGGGCTAACCTGATGGCTCGCAACTCTTGCCTGTTGGTTGCCACCTGGCTTCCATTGCTGACCAAAGGCTGCTCACCTGCAAGTCCATGCAGTGAGCGCCCCAACCCTTAAGGGACACATCCATGAAGAGTAGAACCTGAGGCCATGGCGGCCAGAAGTGTCCCCCTGTTAGCAAGTTGCTGCTGCTGGCCCTCCAAGAAAGGTCATTGACCACAGACCTGGACACTGAGGACATTGCTCAGGGTTCTGAGGTACTGGGACCACTGACCTTTCAGGAGCCACGCTTGGCCTCTGGCACTAGAAAAATACAGGAGGACATGAGGCCTATGAGGCAGAGGAAGGGAGACGCTGGTAAGGTGGCGTGGTTCTGGGAAAGATATAACACCTGTGCAATGCTGGCTACTCTCCCCCCGGGCGGAAAACCCTTCCCTGTCCAGTACTGCCCCAATGAACTGGAGCTTCTGAGCTGGTGTCAAGTGGGACTTATGCAGCTTGTTATCCCAGCCTGTGGAGTAGTGAGCATGTGTCCCCATGGACAAGACCTGCTCCGCCGACCTCCGTGGATCAGTGAGGCATCTGGGTACGGAAATATGTGAACACCGGATCTCCTGAGGTGAGCCTCGACTACCGCCATGAGCTTGTTGAAGACCCTTGAAGCAGCGATCAACCCAAAGGGAAGCACCTTGAACTGGTAGGGCTTGTCCCCAATGAGGAACCTCAGGAAACCTGTGTGCTTTTGATTTATCAGCACATAAAATTAAGTGCCCAGAAGATCTATGGACACCAGCCAGTCCTGTAACTCAAGAGTGTGGATAATCCCTCTCAACCTCACTATCCTGAATTTGTCTTTCTTGAAGAACTTTTTCAACGTCCTGAGGTCCAAGATGGGATGGCAATCTCCTCCCTTCATGGGTAACAGGAAATACCGGGAATACCAGCCCGATCCTCCCTGCTTGGGTGGTACCTCTTCCACGACACCCTTCAACAACAGTGCTGGCAGTTCTTCCTGGAGCTCCTGTTCCGGCTGGCAAGGAGATGGAGGGTGTCTGTCCGGAGGTTTTCTTAAGAAGGACAGAGAATAAATCCACCACACAAGCTACAGGACGCAGGCATCGGAGATAATCTCCTGCAACTGGAGCCAATGCTCGGAAAAACGTCCTCCAGCCAATGAGTTGCGAGAGAGGAAAAAGCAGCTTTGAGGAAGGAGCCACCCCAGTTGCTGCTGCCACTGCCTGCTGACCTCTAGAGGCCCTCCGTCCCCTTCCAGAGCACAAGAAACACCTTTGCCCCTGCCTGGCTTGTGGCAGTTGAGTTGAGCCTGTCTGCCACAGAGGATGTAGCACCTGTAGCCTCTTCCCCTCAAGGCGAAACTGAAGACAGGGTTGGCTGGCTGTTGCAGAGCTAGGCCTTGTGACTTTGCGGGAAGCTTGGACTCCTTGAATTTCTCCGAGCAGACATCAGATTTTGGGCAGAAGAGATCTCCCCATCAAAAGCCATGTCCAACTATTTATTCTGGAAATTGGGGGAGAACCCAGAGGAGCGCAGATAGGCCTGCCTCCTAAGGACCATAGCGGAACCCATCGCTCGGCCAATATAGTCTGACACGTCCAGGCCCGTTTCCAAGGACTGCCTGGCCACCGCCTTCCCATCATCCACCAGTAGCAATAAACCATCCTGCAACTCCTCCTCAGGTATGTATTGAGCTGCATGCTCAACTGCTTTGCACAGGCCAAACAAATATTTCACAAAGCCACAGGAAACATTAGTGGCTTTTAAAACCATGCTCCCAGAGGAGAACCCTTTCTAAAACTTTCTTTGCTAGGGCATCCACTTTCTTGCCCTCCCTCTCTGTAGGCAAATTGGACGCGGAAGAAGGCGCCCTGGTGGCGACCCTGGCCGCCTCAACAACCAAACCCTCCACTGAGGGATGAGAAGAGAGAAGAGAGGGTCTCCTCTTGCCTGCCTATACTTGCTGGTAAAGTTGGAATTGACCGGGGGAATGGAGCAAGGCCGTTTCCATAAGGAGACGACTGGGTCGGCTATCGCCGGATTGAATGGCATAGTTCTCTCTGTGGTGGGACCCTCATCAAGGATGTCCATGAGCTCATAGCCCTGGACAGCGTGAAGGGTCAGCAATGAAAGGCGAAGAACCTTTGGAAGATTGTCCAAAATATGCAATTTTTAAAAATTATGAATATTATCAAACGCCTCACCATCCCTACTCTGACAAGGATTTCCTTGCCTATCAAAACTAAAAGGAAACACTAACACAAGATATCTGGCCCTTACACTTAAACATAAAATACACAGAGAAAATATATGGCAATTCAAATAACATCAAAAATATATTCACAGTTTCTTTATAACTTTTAAGAAACAAGCGCGAGCTCCCTTCCCCAGGATTCAGGTAAATTCAGCTTCAATGTTCATCAGAAAGAAACAAGGCAATCCATGTAGGTAATACAGTCTCAAGCCAGCTTTGGATATTTCAATGACAAGGTAAAGTTTTGTTAAACAAAGTTCCAACAACATCAAAACTTTTCTTCTAGGCGAAATAAGGACTTTCAACTTCCTCAAAATAGCATAAATGTTATTCCCATCTACAATGCTTTGCCACCACTTCTAGTTGCCCGAGAAGAATTGCCACAGTTCCAACGAAATACAACTTCTGCCAATGTTAATGAAACACCGTTCCTGGTTCAGACTTGTTATGTCTCTCTTTACAAGATAAGGAGTCACAGTAGGTATCTTTGAGAGGATGCCTTCACCGCACTTCTACTTCTACTTCAACTTCTACAATAGTTTGCCATGAGGGCATTCTCCTTGACCTCATAGTATTCCACCTTCATTTGTGCTACTGATGTCTCACATCTACTGACAACCAAATACACCACCACAGCTTCAGTACTTTGTGTCTTCAAACAGGTTATGACAAGATTCACTTTTAGGTACTTCACACCTTCAAATAGACAAGGCACTCTTCCTCTGAATATCCCTTTTGCAGAGGGGCAGCCTTTTTGCCTCTCAGGTCTAGCTGCAACCAACAACATCCGCTAATTGCCTTTAGGACACACTCCTTTCTTCCTTCTACAGTCTTTGGTAATGTAGATTGTATCAACTTCAAAGAATATTTATAAGTAGCAAGTTTCCCTTCCCCAAGCTTGTCTTCATCCCTCTACCAACAGTTAGCCAGAATAATTACCCAGGGTGGTGTGCTGCAGTGCGTCTTATGGCCTGCTTACCTGCTGTACGTGTTGTGGGAGCTGCAGAGGAATCTGCTTTCTATTTCGTTGCTTGCTGGAGGCAGGCTTATTTCAACAAATACACATGGGGAGCGTGGAGCGCACACAGTGTGCTGCAGTGTGTCTTGTGACCTGCTTACTTGCTGGATGTGCTGTGGGAGCTGCAGAGGGGTCTGCTTTCCATTTCGTTGCTTGCTGGAGGCAGTTTTAATTCAACAAATATACACTGGGAGTGAGGAGCACGCGCAGTGTGCTACAGTGTGTCTTGTGTCTTCATGGTCGGAAGGACAGTGAGACTGTGGCACGCCATCTAACCTAGTGTTAACACAGAAGAATTATAAGTGGAGACGGACACAGAGCTACCTTGCCGTGGTTTGGCATGAGTTGGGCGCAAAGGGGTAAGAGGACTTTACAATCAAAATTTGGTGGGTAACAATATTACTTTGGCTGTTGACCCACTTTAGCAGACCTCTTGGTGGGAGATTCAGATTACACTTTACCTCTCCCTTCCGTGTGCCCCAGGGTTTGCTATTGTCCATCTGGGTTGGGAGCTAGTTCAAATACTTGCTTAAAGAAGCCACGCCAAGAAACTGCAGTATGCCCAAACTGAAGTAACATCCAAACGGGCTACGCAGTAACACTCAGTGTAAAAGTAAACGCCTGTGCAATTTGATACATGGAAAACTCGATCGGTGGAGCTCCCCTGCTCAAAGAAAGTCAAACAAAATCGATCAGGCCTTCACGACTCTCTTGAAACTAAAATAACTTTTTTGGAACTAGCGTGTTCTGAGTCAGAAGCAGGTCTGAGGGTCACAGTGTCGTTAGAGACCGGAGGAGCTATTGGCGACACACAAACTAGTGTGATTAATCTCTCGCCCAGCTCCTTCGCCATAGATAATAATGGCTCACTTTTGAATCACTGTATAAATCTTCGCAGGAATTCTATGGGAACTGGAAAAGGCAAACATGACAATGTAATAGGTTCTGTACTATCAGACACACCTGATCTAGAAAAGCTGCTCACGTCCTCGGAACTGGTATGGTAATGTTTATTTGTACAGCGCCTATACACAAGGCCGAGTTTCAAAGTGCTAAAGGAGGAAGGGAACAAGGGGATAAAACAACAGTCAATCAGAGCCCTTGAATTTCTGAACGATACAAGTCTGCACAGGCAGAGTAAGTGCATATAGTACAACAGTGTATATAACAGCAAATAGGTCTGACGATTATTCTGTAGTTTTCGAAGTGCATTGTGGCACCACCAGGGAAGGAGGGGAGACAGGGAGGATAGATAGACAACCTTCGAGGCATGGTACGTTCAGATCATGCAAGTGCACAGACAGTACAGGGCAGGAGGGTTATGGGGGGAAACAAGTGCGCTCAGTGGTCAGAAAAAAAAGAATCTGGGTAAGTGCTGAGAGAAGAACGAGTTACTACTTACCTTGTAACGTTCTTTCGATGGGATGTTCCTCCGACGTATTCCTTATCTATCATATTTGTATCTCCAGCTTGCTGGCCTCGGAAGTTTTTTTTTCAGTAGAGGGCCCTGTGCGTCGACGTCCGTCGGGTAGGTGCTCCTCGACGGCCACCGTATCGACGCCGACGTCATCATGCCTATAAATGGCCACGTGCAGCGTCCGTTGCTCAGTTCCGTTTTGTAGAGTAAAGTAGTTATTGTATGAATGGTTACTACCCTTGAAGGAGCATAAGCTGCAACCACAAGGGAAATGTTACTGCGGGGATAGATGGGAGGGGCGATAAGGAATACGTCGGAGGAACATCCCATCGAAAGAACGTTACAAGGTAAGAAGTAACTTGTTCTTCGAAGGGATTGTGTCCTCCAACGTATTCCTTATCTATGATAGACTCCCATAGCAGTGGTATGTGATTGGGAGTAAGAGATGTCATATTACCCTTTAAGAATGAACAGAGTGTAACACAGCTTTGCCAAATCTAATCTCTTGACTAGAGGAGGAATCCAGGCTATAAAATTTGGTAAAGGTATGAGCGGACGACCATGTGGCAGCCGCACATATGTCTCTAATTGGTACCCCTCTATGAAGAGCTGAGGATGCTGCGATACCCCTGGTCGAATGAGCCCTTAGATTTTGAGGGGGCTCTTTCCCTGCCAGTTTGTAGCATTCCAGAATGGCTAAAATAATCCATCTGGAGATGGTTTGTTTGGTTATTGGTAATCCTAACTTATGTCCTGCGTAACCTACAAAGAGTTGGTCTGCTTGTCTAATTTTAGCAAGTCTACTAATATAAAAACTCAAGGCTCGCTTAGGGTCCAGCCTGTGTAGTCTCTCTTCCTCTTTGCCCGGATGGGGAGGAGGATAGAAAGAAGGTAAAGTAATCTTCTGAGTAATGTGAAATTCCGAAACTACCTTTGGGAGGAAGTTAGGCTTCACATGTAGAACTACTTTGTCCTTGTGAAAAGTTGTATGAGGAGGTTTACAATACAGGGCTTGTATCTCGCTAACCCTTCTAGCAGATATTAATGCTACCAATAAAACAGTTTTGAGGGTGAGAAACTTCAATGAACAAGAGTGGAGTGGTTCAAAGGGAGCACCCTTTAGGAAGTTTAAAACCAGATTTAAGTCCCATAAGGGAACTTGGAATGGTCTTGGAGGGTAAACATTAGTTAGACCTTTCAGGTATTGTATTACCAATGGAATTTTGAAATACGATGGCTCCTCCGCAGTGCGCTTAAAGATCGATAGCGCTGCGAGATAGCCCTTAATAGTGCCAATTTGATGGCCCGAATTTGCCAAATAAAGTAAGAAGGATAACACCGCAGGTGTACCACATGAAAAGGGTTCGATATTCTTTTCTCTGCACCAGCTGCAAAATTTATTCCAACGGCAGCGGTATAGAGTCATAGTTGCTGGTCTTCTGGCCGAAAGCAACACCTCCATGACGTCATCTGGAAGGTTCCAATCCTTGTACCTCAACCTTTCAGATACCAAGCGTGAAGGTTGAGGGTCTTGATGGCTGGATGGAGAACCTGACCTCCCTTCTGCGAGAGAAGATCCTCTCTGTACGGTAGATGAATTGGAGGACAGATGTACATGTCCAGAAGGTCCGGGTACCACGTTCTCCTGGCCCAATCCGGGGCAATTAGGATCATGGTCTTCCGAAACCTTCTCAACCTCCTGATCATTTGAGGAATGACAGGGACCCGAGGAAACGCATACAGAAGTGGGAACTCCCAGTCCACTACGAACGCGTCTCCTAGAGCTCCTCTCGGGGGAAATTCCCTTGAGCAAAATCTGTCGAACTTCCTGTTGATACTGGTGGCAAACAGATCCACTTGAGGGGTTCCCCAAAGGGCGAAGATCTCTTGAAGGACTTCCTGAGCTATCTCCCATTCGTGGGAGACTGTGTTCTGCCTGCTCAGAGCGTCTGCTGTCAAGTTCTTCTCTCCGGCTAGGTGAATTGCCGATAGAGAGATTCCTTCCTGAATTGCCCAAAACCAGAGCTGCATCGCCTCTCTGCACAGTGGCAGTGACCCTACGCCTCCTCTTTTGTTGAGGTAGTGCATGGCCACTGTATTGTCCGTCATTACCAGGACGTTTCTCCCCCGTACAGACGGCAGAAAAGCCTTCAGCGCCAGTCTGATGGCTCTCAGCTCCAACAGGTTGATGTGTTGTCTGGACTCCGATGGAGACCAACGACCGCTGATGGTCAAGTCGTTGGCATGGGCTCCCCACCCCGTGAGTGAGGCATCTGTGACTACTGTTAACTCCGGCCATGGTTGCCAAAACAGTTCTCCTTTCAAGATGTTCTCTGGAGAGGCCCACCATAGAAGGTCGTGGGCTACCTTGTCCGGAATCCGGAGGAGATCTGTCATCCTCCCTGAGAATTGTGACCACTGAGTCCTCAGCGCCCACTGAAGGGATCTCATTCTCAGGCGAGCCTCTGGCACAAGGGATATGCAGGATGCCATGAGGCCTAGCAACCTCAAAAGGTCGTAGGCTGGGAGACGGTGGGCATTTTGAAACCTGGTGACCATCTGCAGAATATCTTGAGCCCTCACCTCTGGTGGCGAGGCTTTTCCCAGGGACGTGTCCAGGACTGCTCCAATGAACTGGAGTCTCTGTGATGGTATCATCTGTGACTTCTTTAAATTCAGGGAGAAGCCCAGTCTCTGAAGGGAGTGGCAGACATAATCTAGTTGGATCTGAGCTTGTTCCGAAGAAACTGCTCTGATCAACCAATCGTCCAGGTAGGGGTAGACGTGAATCCCTTCCCTCCTTAGACTTGCAGCCACAACCGACATTAGTTTGGTGAAGACCCTCGGGGCGGAGCTCGAAATTGATAATGAGAGTTGCCAATTGCGAACCTCAGGTACTTCCTGTGCTTGGGATGGGTCGGCACATGGAAATAACCATCCTGAAGGTCCAGAGATACCAACCAGTCCTGAAGCTGGAGGGCCTGAAGGATCTGAGAGAGAGTTAACATCTTGAACTTGTCCTTCCTGAGGAACTTGTTCAATTCTCGTAAGTCCAGGATGGGTCTCAGTCCTCCGTCTTTCTTTGGTATGAGAAAGTAGGGGGGAGTACCAGCCCTTGTTCCTGTCCGCTACAGGTACCGGTTCTATGGCACCTTTCTCTAGCAGGTCTACAACTTCCTGCAAGAGTAGCAGATCTGGCACTTTCAGAGAGCTGTTCCCCGGTGGATGTCTCTGAGGGATGCGTAGAAAAGGCAGGCAGTAACCTTGGGCAACTGTCTCCAATGCCCAAGCATCTGACGTAATAGCCTGCCATTCCGTCAGATGGTGAGTTAACCTGCCCCTTACAGGTGTCTTGTGATGGGAGACCTCAGAGTGGTTTGGGAGCGGCTGATGCAGTTGCCGAAGGTAAAGCGGCTCCTGCTGATGCGGCTTTCTTTCCTTTACCCCGTCCACCATGGGTACATTTTCCTTGGCCTCTTTGAGCCGGCTGTCCTCTGCCTCTTCCAAATGAGGAATAATAGCGAAAGGACCTTGCTCTCCAAGAGGATCCTGAGGGACGAAAATTAGTTTGTCGGATTGCAGCTCCTAGTGACTTGGCTGCTGCTTTAGATGTTTGTAGTTTTTCCAAACTGTCATCCGCCTTTTTACCAAATAGGGAAGAGCCGTCAAAGGGCATATTTAAAAGTCTGGCCTGTACGTCAGAAGCAAAGCCTGACTTTCTCAACCACGCATGCCTGCGGATTGTGGTACTTGCCGCCATGGCCCTGCTGATACTGTCAACAGAATCAATGCCAGTTTGAAGCCACTCACACATTGCATCTTTACCATCTCTGATGATATTTAAAAATGCGTCCCTTTCTTCTCCTTCCGGTATGCAGTCAGCCGCCGCTACAGGCTAAGAAGACTTTCTTAGACATGGCGTCATATTTTTTTATCATCCCTGTCCTGAGGAACAGTGGGGTAAGCAGAAGTACTGCCTAATGAAGTTGCAGCCTGGACCACAAGACTCTCTGGAGTAGGGTGCTTAGATAGGTATTCAGGGTCAGCAGCAGATACCCTATATTTCGCTGACAACTTCTTGTTAACCGCAGGGACAACTTCAGGAGTTTCCCAGTTAGTTAAAATATTTCTTTGTAAAGCAGAATGAAAGGGAACCACAGGATCCTCCTGTGGACCTTTATCCAGAATATCTGTGAGGTCATCCTGTTGAAAAACAGGTGAAGGCGCAGACCAACCCATGAACTCCATAATTCTTGACATTAGGGTTCTATAAGGGGTATCAGCATGTTCCCCTGGGTCTGGTTTGACAAATTCCACTTCTGGGGAAGTGTCTAGGCCACTTTCTTCCTGTAATGCATCCTGAAGGTCTTTCAACCTTCTTTCCTCAGAGGCAAAAGTCTCTGGTTCAGGTAATGTGGTCCTCTGCAGCCCAAAAGGCCTTTCTTGGTCAGAATCTTCCCTTTCTTCAAAAATTGAAGTTAAGGGGGGATGCTCTGGTCTGTGAAATGGTATAAAACCCATCTCTAAGGCAGAGGGAGCCATCATCAGTGGCCTTGAAAAGGTCAATGTCATCAACGCCGATGTAAAAATCCTCGAAGGCGCCGACAAAGGCGTCGAGAAAACTGGAAGAGGCCTCGAAGAACTCGAGAGGATCGGAATCCTGCTCGAGGATGTCGACGACGTTCTCGACGTCGTGTCGAAGGCTCTCGGTGTAACCGCTGGCTGTGGAGTAGCCGTGGGTTTTTCTTTTATCGGCGTCGATGTCGGCGTTGACTCGATCGACGGATGCGAAGAACCCTTCGATAACGGCGTTGATGGCGCCGATCTATGCTTCAAAGGGGCTTTCGACAATGGCGTCGAAGATGCTTTACTTCCCGATGGCTCATGGCGCTTTCGGGTCGACTCTTTCGCCGGGTGCTTCGACTCGCGGCGTTTAGATTTTTTGGGCTTTTCACCCGGGGTATCACCCTCAGCTGACTTCGAGGGGGACGAGGCCGCTTTCTCGAAGACGCTTAGCATCTTTTTTCTGAATTCCTCCCACTCAGCTTGAGAGCTGTGTTTTGTGGGGCAATTTACTCTTTCAGGGGAACTAGAAGACGACGATGAAGGGGATCTTCTTCGTCTTTTTTTCGAGTGTCTAGACCTCAACGAGTGGTGGGAGCCACTTCGAGACCTAGACCGAGAATGCTTTCGACGGTGAGGAGACGAATGTCTCGACTCTACCGCTGAAACTTTCGAGGAAGTTAAAATTGACTTACCTCTCTCGAGCTTCTCCTTACGCTCCTTCAAGGCTTTCGCCGTCATGGATAGGCATTCCTCACACTCCGAACACTGGTGTTCGATTCCCAGACACCACAAACCGATCCTTTGAGGATCCGTCAACGACATTTTCTTCCCACAGTCTCGGCATTTTTTTAAACCGGACCGAGGAGTCGTCGGGTCGGAGGAGGAAGCCATCGAGTACGAGTCGGTTTTCTCGAGGAAATGTGAATATATATCGACTGACGAACTGAGCAACGGTATTCCGAGGCACACGAAGCGCAGAAAAACGGAACTGAGCAACGGACGCTGCGCGTGGCCATTTATAGGCATGATGACGTCGGCGTCGATACGGTGGCCGTCGAGGAGCACCTACCCGACGGACGTCAACGCACAGCGCCCTCTACTGAAAAAAACATTTCCGAGGCCAGCAAGCTGGAGATACAAATATTATAGATAAGGAATACGTCGGAGGACACAATCCCTTCGAATGACCATTCTCATGGGTCATTGACCAAGTGCAGTAGCAATGAGGCAAGTGCAGGCCAGGAGGCAAGTGCAGGCCAGGAGGCAAGCGCGAAAGGACTGGCGAGTGACTTGTGAGATTCCGTGTTACATCCGGCGGCCAGTCCTGAGAGCTGTGTGGAAAAGGATAGAGAGTGGAATGGAGCGGAGAGAGAGGTTAGCAGGGTAGAGGGAGAGAGAAGAAGGAGGAGAAGAGGAATGTCTTACGGAGTTTTCAGAACTTAAGGAGATCAGGCTCAAGACGGAGGATGGTAGGGAGGCTAATCCAGAGGGAGGCCCCTGCTGAGGATAAAGATCTCCCTCCAAAACTTTGCTTGGAGAACCGGTTCACTCGCATAAGGTTGGAGGTAAATGAGCAGAGGGCTCGGGAGGGACAATATTTAGGTAGGCATAGTTGCAGATAGGTAGGTCCCAGGCCCCAGCAAGCCTTTTGGACAATGCAGAGGGTCTTGAACTTGATCCTTGCAGCCACAGGGAGCCAGTGGAGTGATTTTAGCGCTGGAGAGATTTGGTCCCTAAGCATGAGGCCAAGAATAAGTCTTGCAGTTCTGTACTGGATGAGCTGCAAAGGGTGCAAAGCGGAGGCAGGGAGGTTAAGAAAGAGGCTCTTGCAGTCGTCGAGCCTAGAGAGAACCAGGGCTCTGGAGACTATCACTTGAATTCATTTCAAGTGATAGTGACTTTGACTGTGACATCCCCCATACAATTTTGTTTATCAGGGAAAATCAACCCCAGTGAAGAGGTGCCTGCTTGACAAGTTCACTCTGCATTGATCTCTGCTTCCAAGGGCCGTTCTGAGGGTTGAGCCCATCCATGAAGCCGCCACCGGAGGAGGATACCCCCCTATGGGTTGTGTGGTCCCCAGGAGCGCACCCCAGACTGACTCCCGGGTCTGAGGGCACAGGGGAACTGCATAAAAAAGCTTTGGAGGAAGTAGCAGGGAATTCCCCTACCCCGACCCAACAAAGAGAACCACAAGGTATTACAGAAATGACACAGGCGGGGAGCGGCCTCGACAGCCCACGCAGCTAGACGGCCCCACCCCACCTCCACCCAAGAGCAGCAGAGAGGAAAATCACCACTAAGGGTGCAGGAACCGGTCGGACCAGTTCAGGGGCCGAAAACCTGAATCCAGCAGTCCCATCGAGGAGAGCAGGTATTCAGCCCCAGTCCCTATAACGAAAAGCGGCCTCCCAGGAGGCCCCACAGCAATATCCCAGCTGGAACTTGTATTGGGGGACGCAGGCAGGTGCCCCCCCGCACTAGACGAAATAGGGACCAATTGAAAATGAGGTGAGGGGGCCTAGAGGGGGCACGCACAGTGAAGAAACAGGCCAGCACTGGGCCCAGACAGGAGGTGAGGGAGGCCCAGGAGAGCAGAGGACGCAGTCTTGGTCCCCCGGTCCCACAGCGCACCTGTTAATTTTGGAAGAACCTGGGAAGGTGTGGGCCTGCAGGTGAGTGCCTGGGGCGAGTGCCCACCTTGTAGAAGACTCCCCCCCCTGCTCCCAGCAGCAGAGAACCCCAGCTATGGAGTGAATAGAAGAGAGGACACTACGCAGGGGGAGATCCGGATCGGGATTGCCGTCCATCCCCACCTGCCTTGTGGGGCCCCAGCAGAGCCACGTGAGACAGAGACAAGGTGAGGGCCCCCAGGGTACATACCTAGGGCGTGTGCCCACCAGTTAGAAGATCTACGCCACTTGACACCATAATCGCAGAAAGTGAAGTAGAGCTGGGGAGAAAGCTCGATATAACCACAGACTTCACTGCAAGCGCGAAGGGGCGCATGCTGTCGAGCAGCGGGAAGCCGACACGGTTTGGTACCGGTAAAGAGGCTCCCGGGCTCAGGGGCAGATAATAGTCCTCCAACCACACAGAAGGAGAGGAACCAGGTGAGCCCATCCAGTTACCCCCCAACTCCCCCCCACCCCCAACTACCTGAGTGACCTGGATTGGGGGGCACAGAAAAGCAGCAAAGGGCAACAACTGTGAGTGGGCCCCCGGAGAGGAGTTGAGTGGGTCCTGCCAGAGGGAGGGCCCAACACCAAAGCCTCAGGGACCAGGAGAGACCTCAGAATACAGAAAAGAGGCCCCTCCTGCCCATGAACTGGAGGGCAAGACCGGGACAATTTGAATTCCAGAGATCAAAGCAGGAGAGTGGCACAACCAATTCCAACATGTTGGAGGTGGGGAGTGTTGCCATGTCAACCAAGAGAGATATTGCCTCCCTCCTGGAAGAGATCAGGGGAATGAAGACAAACATGTTGGAAAAGTAGACAGAATAAATGTCAGAATCGGCAGTATAGACGGGAGACTCCAGGCGCTCGAGAACAACCAGCCCTCCCTGGAGAAAATGGAGACCCAGATAGATATGAGGTTGGCAAAGCTGGAGAGAAGGGAAGGTGAGATGGCCCTGAAAATGGACGATTTTGAAAACCGTGAGAGAAGAAACAAATTGAGATTTTTTGGAATGCTGGAGGAGGGCGAAAACGGAAAGAGAACCAAGGAGGACCATCCATGAGGTGGTGAAAATACTGTTCGGAGACAAGATCATGGATGAACCAAAACTCTAAAGTGTCCACAGAGCGTGAACAGTCGGGAGGAGACCACGCTCAGTGCTTGCACGCTTCCAAAACTACCCAAACTCATGGAAAAGATGAAGGGACTGGGCTCAGCGACCCTGGAAAATGTGGAGGTAGCAATCTACCAGGACCTGTCCACGCTCACACTGACGTAGAGGCGCCTAAGTTCCCCCTTAATGAAATGGTTCAGCGAGAAGGGGGTGAGATACCGATGGGATTTACAATGCTCTATATCCTTTGAAATCGAGGGTTACAGCTACAAACTGGTAACGCAGGGCGACATAAGAAGGGTCACTGAGGAGTTGATGGGAGAGGCAGCAGAAAATGGAAGGAGAGGAAAAGAGCCACGAGGACAGGCGATGGCGCAAACAGGCGTAAAGTTCTGGGCTCAAGAAAATTCAGGAAATTCAACACCCCTCCGGCCGGTCCCTCTTGAGCCAGTGGGACATGCCTAGAGGCCTGGCGTGGGGTCTCTACGCATGACATGAGGGGGTGGGTGGGAAGGTTAGCTAGCAGATTGTTTACAGTTGGAAAAGGGGGCAGGGAAGGGGGCTCAAGTTAGTGAGCTTAGTGAAGCTGGTTCTTTATTGGGGAGGACCTCTGATGATTCAATCCAGTCAGAGGAGATAGGTCCGGGCAGGGTTGGATGCTGTGGGAGAGGGAGGTAGGGAGGGGAGTGCTAAAGGGAGAGGGGGTCGCTCATGTTCAGGAGGTACATGTTCTCAACAAATGGTGCGGTGCAGTGGCCTAGCTAACAGGGTCCCAACCATGGATCTGTCTTGGAAGAGGGAGGAGTAATGTGATACCTCGGAAAAGAGGCAATGTCTGGCCTGGGTGAAATGAGCATTGGCTCCCTAAATGTATGAGGCCTTAATTCACTGTCTAAAAGGTCATTGGTATTCTGTGACTTCAATAAGGCCAGCCTCAAATGGATGTGCCTTCAGGAAACACACTGGTGGAAGGGGGGTGAGCCCAAACTACGCTCCCGCGAGGTGGGGGAAGTGATTATGGCCTCTGATGTCAAGAAGCAGCATGGGGTCGCAATTTTGATCTCAACCCGGTAGGGCTTCACGTCAGAATCGGTGCTGTCCGACCTGAATGGGAGGTATGTGTTTGCAAGGGGTCAGTTGCATGGTACTAAGCTTACAATGGGTTTAGTATACGCGCCAAATGTGAGTCAATGTAAATTCTGGGAAAGGGTCAGGGATAAATTAATCAAATTTGCCGAAGGTCAACTGGTGGTTGGGAGGGGGGACCTTAACATGGTGTTAGACCCTATAAGGGACCGTAAGAGGATGGGGGTGAGACAAATGAACAGGGCAAATTCTGGCGACTCGGAACGCTTTAAACAATTTAATGGTGTGCTTGGCTTATGGGACTCCTTTCGCCCGACACTAGAAGGTGATAGGCCATTCGCCTTTTACTCTGTCGTCCATGACTCCTGCTCACAAATAGACCTGGTCCTGGTGGACTCAACCTTAAAGGAGCATGTCCTGGAATCCTAGGTAGCTTCTATCCGGTGGTCGGACCACGATATCGTGAGTGTCTCAGTGAAAATGGGGGATTCACAGGGCCCCGGGGGGAACTGGAGATGCAATGATTTCCTGCTAAAGGATAAAGCGGTGCAACAGGAATTACTCAGGGGAATTAAGGAGTACTTCCACTACAATGATATCAGAGAGATGGGGATTCAGTCATTCTGAGAGGGCTTCAAGGCAACTATTCGGGGGACCCTGATAAGAATAGGATCTAAGAAAAAAGAGAGAAAGGGGGAGAGGGAGAGCATGCTGCATAGGAAAACAGAGCAGATACGGGGCAACCCAGGGAAAGAATATATCACCTGCAGAGGCAAAGGAGCTTCGATGATATAAGACACAATTGAAGGCCATCCTGACTCAGGACATGGAAAAAAACCTCCTGTTCCTGAATCATGAATGCCACGAGAAGGGGGGCAGGGCGGATAGGATCCTAGCCTGGAGAATGAGGGAGGAGAAAGAGAGGAGGACCATGGGGGCTATTAAGACAGAGGAAGGCAGGTGTGTCTACGACGCCAACAGCATTCAGACTGAATTTGTAAAATACTACAATACCCTCTGCACCTTGAATTGGGACGGGGAGGAGGCTCACATAGACAAATTCCTGAGGTTACCCTCCCGGGGCTCCCAAGGAGATGGTGGAAAGCCTTGAGAACACCATAACGGTAGAGGAGGTCCGGTGGGCCATCACGATAAAATTCGACAAACTATTTAGGTCCTTGTTAGCCCCGTTCCTGGTGAAGGTGTTTAACACATGTCTGGGAGGCGAGCCCCTCCCCTGCACGATGCTGGCAGCAACTATTGTAGCAATCCCAAAGGAGGGGAAGGACCCCACTAAGTGCTCTTCTTATCGGCCCATCTCCCTCCTAGATGGAAATGTAAAGATAATGGCAAAAGTCCTGGGAACAACACTGGAGGGGGGTCTGCCACTCCTAATACATGGAGACCAGGTGGGCTTCATTTGGGGGAGACAAGGATCAGATAATATCAGGAAGACTATCAACCTGATCCATGGGGCAAAAATGAAGGGGCTGGACGCATGCCTAGTAGCGTTGGACCCATAGAAGGCCTTTGACAGGGTCGAGTGGCCCTTCATGATGAAGGTCCTGTGGAGGACGAGACCGGGAACAAATTTCTTGATGGGGGGTGGCAGAACTATACAGGGCGAAGGTTTGGATAAACAGGGGACTTAGAGACTTCAAACTCACAAGAGGTACTAGACAGGGATGCCCTCTCTCTCCCCACTGCTGTACACCCTTGCCATGGAGCCATTGGCAATTGGGATTCGGATGAATGTCCAAATCAAGGGCATAGCAGGGGGAAATTGAGTGCATACTCTCGTTATTTGTGGACGATATACTGGCTTACCTTACCAATGTCCAAGACTCCCTGCCACCACTCCTGGCCCAGATTGCAGAGTATGGCCATCTCTTGGGGCTCAAAATCAATGTAGAAAAATCAGGAATTATCCCGATACTAGAGCAGAGTCCCCTTCTCAACTCGAAAGAGAGTTACCAAAGCATGAGAGTGAACCAGAGGAGTATTCAGTATTTGGGCATTCGGGTAACGAGGGACCTGGAGGAGATGGTTGTGACTAACTATGATCACTTCCGCGCTCAGTTGACTGCTGACTTAAAGAGATAGGGCCCACTGGTGTTGACCTGGTATGTCGGGATGACCTCAATCAAAATGAACGTGCTCGCCAGACTGCTATACTTGTTTGCATCCATCCCGAAACAGCTCCCGGAACGTCTTAGGTCATACCCCACGCTGGGGGCTATTTGGTCAGTCTGGCATGAATCCAGAGGGACACAGGGCTATACAATGTGGCCCTCCCCTATGCCTTTGGTATGGGGGCCCCCATTTGACTTAGTACATCAGGGACTAGCCCGCTCACAGAGGCGGTCAGATGCAGGCCTTGAAAGGGCGGGCTAACTGTTTGAGGGTGGAAACTTCCAGGAATGGGACAAGGTACGGGATGTACTGGGAGGGGACTCAATTTCAATATTTTAATATCTCTGCATCACGGGTATCCTGACAGACCCAAAATGGGGGGGGGGGGTAGGGTGACCAGAGAATTAACAGCAGTGGAAAAGGTTCTGGACCAGTCCACAACAAGAAAGGGCATAATATCCAAGTTATACAAAGCCACGAATGAGACCTGTCTACAGGGGAGACAAACCTTCCAGAGATATTGAGTAGATATGGTGGAAGAAGAGATTCCTGAGGAGGAGTGGGCACAAATTTATAGAGTGGTCTTCCAGGGTGGATTGTTCACCCCCACGATAGAACACAACTTCAAAATGCTAATGGGATGGCACAGGTACCCAGTGAGATTGTCCAAGATGTTCACCCTCTTCCATGCGCCCCGGGAGTTGTGGGAGCCAGGGGACGGCTGAGTCCGAGCAACAGACATCAATGGCCTTGGGCACTGAACAGTCAATGTTATACACTCCGCCTTCTCAGGACGTCATAAAGCAATTAACAAAAAATTACATTTTTAAGAGCAAATTGTTAATAGCTAAATCCAAGAAAGTGTGTCTCAAGAAAGGCTTGCCTAAGAACACCTAAAACTGCCCTTCAACCAAGATGACAGACCCATACATGGTCACAAACAAGACAGGCAATGGTGAGGTAAGGACGGTGATGCTGCAGGGCCCTCTGGATAATTGGGTGGTTTCCAGCACCAGCCCCACTGGGCTAGCCCCAACAACTGCCAAAAGTGGTGGCACAGTTGTAGATGGAAGCCTCCCTGCCACTGTACCAAAAGCTCAGCACCATCCACAAACTAGGAGATGAGCACTAGCTACAAATTCCATTGGTTCTTCACCTCCTGGTAATCTTAGAGGTTCATAATTGTCTGAAGTACCTGGCAATACCCCTGAAAATTGGCACTCATGGGTGGAAGGTTACAAAGACCAACGAATTACAATACCATACAACCAACTGATACTACACAGTACGCTGACACCAGATACATCAAGCTGGTGGAACGGTCTCCGACAGCTAGGAGCCCCTACCTCAATAGAAGCTGGCTATTGGAATGATTCCAAATTATCCCAGACCTTTGTACATTTACCACAAACGATATTGTCACACTAGTATTGCCTCGCTTGACCAGTCTTGCGAATTGGGTAATTTTATCATTTACCTCCCTTATTGTAGTGGAGCGTATTTGTAAACACACACAAGACCTTAAAGACTTGGGTTTCGAGCTTGCTGTTTTTCATCAGGTGGTGAGAAATTAACAATTCTAGGGACAAGGGGTTACTACTAAAGCCTATGGACAGCTTGCTAGAGCTGGTTACATGTCAGATGTGCAGAGGATGGAGGGTTGTTGCTCTTTGGTAAATGGGCACTGTTGAAGTCTACCCCAAGGGTCGCCCACCTTTGGGTGGTTTCTTGGAACACATGGGGGTTCAATTCCTTTCTTAGCAATCGTAGAGGTTTGCAGCAAATAACAGGCACACATGTATTCCTCCTGCAGGAAAGTTGGTTGACTGTCCCTTTTGATTTAGACAGGTATATTATCCACCTGGTTAAAGAATAATGCTAAATTCTCGCAAGGAGCTGTGGATTGGACTACCTCCTTTTTGAAGGAGAGGCAAGTCAGAGTGGCCAGCGATAGTGCAGAAGCAAAATCTTTTCCCCTTATGTATGGGGTCCCGCAGGGGGCCTGTGTGTCACCCTGCTTCTATAACATCTTCATGATCCTTTTCTTCCAGATGCTGGAAGAGGAAGGGATCATTTTTGCAAATTATGCAGATGACACCCAGTGTATCATCCCGATATCATGCTCCCATTTGGAGGATGAGATTCTGATCAATTCCATATATCAAAAGATCCAGGATTGGATGGTGTTGAATGGCCTGGCCATCAACAGCACTAAAACCGAGCTTCTACTAGTGGGATCAGAAACCAAACTACAGAGGTTGGACACCTGCTATAAGAACTTCATCATTGAAAAATGTACAATAGAAGTCATGAGCAAGGTAAAAACTCAAGGAATCTATCTGGATAAAAATCTCAATATGAAGGCTCAGGTCAATGACCTAGTTTCTTCGGCATCCTATTATACTAAACTGTTCTGCTGTCTTAGACCTTTTGTATCTGAAAATAATTCAGAAACCCTGACAAGGGCCATCATTGGCGCCAAGATCGATTATTGTTGTAGCCTCCTGGTTGGCTTACCCCCATCAGATTTCCATCGCCTCCAGGTTATACATAATGGAGTCGTACGAGTTGTCAAACGCCTAGCAAAAGGAGATCATGTATCAGAAGCGCGCAGAAGCTTGCATTGGCTCCCTGTTCAGGCGAGGGTATCATTTAGACTGCTTCTCATCACACACAAATGTGTGCATGGAACGATGCCGGCCTATTTGAAAGAACTTATTATTCCTAAGAAATATATCAGAAATCTTAGATCCAATGAGTCGTACACTCTTATGGTTCTACGCCTTAAGACCAAGAAATCCAGAGATGCTGCGTTTGTATCTGCAGCGCCTCAGTCCTGGAATTCTCTTACTCCCTTGCTACCAACATCGATGGAAGTTTTCAAGAAAGGGCTAAAAACGGCTCTGTTTTCTTAAACACTGTTCTGCTTGTATTGATCTCGACGTTTCTAGTACCACTATGTTCTGTACCACATGCTCTTTGTGCTTTGTTGTAAGGTGGTTGTTTTTTATGTTCCAGCGCCCTTAAGCCCTAGGGTACCTGGTGCACTTTACAAATTAAATAACATAACATAGTGTGACTTTTAAACCAGCAGTAGCCAGAGCCAAGGGATGCCCAAAGGGTGAGCCTCTGTAAAGGAGCAAGGTCAGCATACGACCTAACAATATTACGAGACATTTCTGGTAATAACAATATGATCTGTGCCACACTGACAAAGACGCTGTTTGGTTTTGGTTTACTGTTAGTTACACTGTACGACCCTCCAGGTGATGATCTCACCAAGTCCCTTAAGTTTGCAGTCTGTACACAATCGGATGAGCCAGACCTTAAGGCTGGTAAACGTTTGACTAGACACCACAAGGGACAGGCTTGGCATGAAGCTCTATTACAATTTGACCTACAGATGGTTACTCTGAGCAGCAGGGAACCAATGCAGACCTGGTCCAATGGCATATACAGCCATTGTAAAGACTTCTTTTTTGTAAACTCTGCTATGTTTAAGTTTTCACCCGATCTGCATGCGAGTTCTATCGATATATAAGTGATCATGCTGCCCTTAGTATACAATGTCAGCTTCCTAAACATCGGCAAAGGGTATGTTTGAGTGAAAACCCCACTGTGAATCTCCAGGGAAACAGACTTCGGTGGTCCATCCACAACATCAACCATCTTAACTCTAATCTTAGATTTGACACTATGACCAACCCCGACCTTCTAAGCATCATGATTGGGAATTGAAATATTTGCTAAATAGCATGCATAACTGTCCAAAAACAAATAAGTAGAGGAACACAAGTGGGAAGGACTGGTGCTCTGTTTGACTTGGGGATACCTAAGAGAAAGAAACAGTTGAACACTGAACTATGAGTAATCAGCAGAAGTGATCAAATCGATTGAATGGAAAAAGAAATACAAAGCCTCAGCCAGATCTAAATATAAAAACCGGCTGTGTGAGCCAAACGCAGCGAACGCCCAACTAATTGGCGTTTCATAGTAAATCTGATTAGGACTAAGGATTCTAAGAAGTTCTGGTTCTTACTTAGCACTTTTAGATTTGCTAAAACACGCCTGGTGACGTGTAGTATTACTGAGAGTAACTGGGCAGCCCATATTAAGAATATGTACTGGGCTTAAGCCAGCCATCAGATCTGTTTGCCCGATGCATTCTAGACAGGACCCTTTGTGTGGCATCACGTGTGCCAGGCTAACCTAGCCTCAATAATTATTAAGTCAAAATCCTCTAGGGCTATTTGGCCGGACGGGACAAAATACTAAAGAATGATCCACAAAACTGGGCTGAACTCCTGAGGGGTCTGTTTCTACATGTGTGTGAGACCGGGCTCTATCCTTCCGCATGGCTGGAGTCTATACTTACACCAGTATTTAAGAAAGGGGTATGTTCTGACCCTAATAATTACAGACTCTTGGCAATGTTAGACAGCAGCTCCAAGATATTCTCACGATTATTATTGTTGATGCTTACGATGTGGTCTGACACTAACGCCATATTAGACATTACACAAACAGGCTTCAGAAAGGGTCACTGTACAAATTACTCCATATGAGTACTTCTTACTCTCATTTCTGACATGCTCCAAAACCCTGGATCTAAACTCATCATGTGTTTCGTGGACTATAGTTCCGCTTTTGATTCTGTTGGTACAGGGTCTAAATTGAGGGATAGGGGTCTGGCCCATGAGTACAGTATTTTATCGAAAAGTTGCATGGTGGTACAGTAGTGAGGGTAAGCATGTCACAAGAAGGGGCACTCTCAGAAGTTTTCCCTACTAACATAGGTCTGGAGCAGGGGTGCATTCTTGCACCATTCCTGTACAATATATATATTTCATACTTTGTTAAGGCTCTACAAGCTGCACGTTAACTATCCTGCTAGATACAGTGATATGAAGCTACACTCTATCACATACGGCAATGACACTGTTGTTTTTTGACCAGACCCCACTGGATCTGCAAATTTCACTTGACGCCTTGAAGGATTATGCAGACCTAAATGTTCTCCAGATAAATATTGGTAAGACTAAGATCATGTATATTGGAAAAGAGATACAACTTGGGGGGGAGGGGAGCTTCACATGGCGTCTGGGTGGGAAGAGCCTGGAACAAGTTGAGGTCTATAAATAACTAGGTCTGAATATAACTTCCAACTCTAGCAGTATTTGTCACGCCAAAGCAACTATCACAACGGCATGGACAAAATGGTTATCATTAAAAAATGACATTGACAGGCAAAGGGGAAGATCTATTGAAGCCAAACATATGGCTTACAGAGTGTCAGTGGTCCATGGCATATTGTATACTTTGGAGACACTACCGGAGGAGGCGGTGCACTGGCTGAAAAGACTTGAGAGGAAATTACTAAGATCTTTGCTGGGGTACTTATTACAGTCCCTGTGGAAGCTATCCATCTAGAGTTAGACCTAACATCCCTCCACACATCATGGAAGTTGGCTGTGTGCAAATTATGGGCCAACATACACTTCAATTACCTAAAGAAAGAAAGTTTACTGGGTCTAATAAACCAACAGTCTCAGTTGTACGCATAGCATAAGATTTAAAGATATGCAAAAACTAATAAAAAAGGTAATGAAAAAAAGGAAGGCAGAATGGTATTACCGGTATCGTTAACGGGTCCGGGCATTACGACCAGACAACCCGCCAATACCGCCACCACCCGTACCGTGCCCCCTCATACTGGCATGGGTGCGTACACATGCCCCTTCCAGGAATAAATACCGGGATGCCGGTAATAGGAGGACACCACAATCCACGCAGTATATATTAGATATACTTTAATTACAAAGTAAGTGTATCCAACAGTACCATGTTTACATACATCGACTTAATCAGGGATAAGTAATCTAAACCCATCATCCTTTCCCTTAAAACATTTTTTTTATTTATTCTTAGAATCCAGTACTAGATCCCATCAAGTACAGAAATGTACATCAGATTTCTAACAGCTGGTTTTGAGGAATTAGAAATTGAACCTTATCTACACCCACTCAGTGGTCCAGAGACTGGGCTTGTTGTGATGCACGCATGACGGTAGGGATACTACAAAACTCTGTAGTTATGTTGATTTGCTATATGAGCTATATTCCAAATAGGCCAATAACAAAGTACTTACCTTGACAGGTTCCATAGGTGCATGTGACCAATATTTTGAGGATACAAGGATTCTAATAGCAGCTAGCATATAATAGAAGAAAAGAACTATTGCCAGATTGGTAAGCATTTACTAGCTATCACTAAAAATGATTTAGACACTATGGGCCTCATTACGATAAGCGCGGTAAAAACGGGTCCATAACTGGCCTGGAGGAACTAGCGGGTCTGTGCTCGTATGACGCCGCTAATGGCGGGTGATTACGAGTGTGCGAGCACCCGCGAACCCCCATGCCGGTAATGGCCATACCGCCATGGTGCTAAAGGCCCTCCAACCCCCCCATAGCGCCATCACGGGACCCACCGATACCGCCTCCGCCTCGGAGGCACCCCTTATTACCAACCCAGTAATAACACCATGCTAATACCGGACTCGTAATACCGGACCCGGAAGTAACGTCAACGCGTCGGAACGGGAAATTGCGCCGGCGGCCATCTTTAAAAACACAATCCATTGCAATCCTCCCAAACCATCAATCAGTTGTGTTCAGGAGAGACCAGTGCCAATACCTTCACCATGTCAAGGGCTACCCAGAAAACAACCCCCCCTCCCCCCACCTGCGCAAAAAGCGTTTTTCAGATGAAGAACTTAACATGCTGGCAGACACCCTTGCTGCACATGCAGATAAGATCAACCTGAAGAGGGAGGTGCAGCAGCGCAAAAAGGAGATCTGGGAGGAGGTAGCCCGCAAGGTCTCGGCAGTCGGCACCACCCCACAGACAGTGAAGGACTGCAAAAAGAGGTGGGATGACCTCCGCCTCAGGGTTCGGAATATCCTGGCCAGCAACAGAAGGGAGGCTATGGCTAAAGGCGGGAGTCCCCACTCACCTGCCAATCTGTCACGCTGGGAGGAGACTGCAAGCACGTTTATTCAGATGGAGTCCATCGAGGGATTTGGGGAGATGGAGACGGGTGCCGCAACATCTGCAGACGGAGGTGAGTGACCCTGCAGATCCCTGTAGGGGAAACCATGACGTGGCACACGTAATGTGGAAGAGCAATGCATGTCCCAACACACACATGAACATATCCTTGTGCAGATGGAGGGCCAAACCCTGCCACACTGAAATGCATGCTAAGTGCCAATCCCATTACCAACACACAGCCAACACACACGGACCGTGCCCATGTAATACATCACACAAACCCCAACACAACGGCATGCCACCTGCCATGCATAAAACGCCAAAATGCCCCCTTCAAACTACGCTGTGTGACACACCTGTAAGATATGAATGCCTGATAAAATGAAATACTCCACAGCACCATATAATGCATCTAGCATGTAACACCATCACTGATGCCCTGCATCTCTTCTACCCCCCATGGCACCGATGGAGAAGATGCCAGCGAGGATCCAACCGCAAGGGCATCCACGTCCCCGCCAAAGACAACGGCCACTGACAACACCACCTCCGGGGCAGCCTCGCAGCCCACACCAACACCCAGGGCGCCTGACACTGTGGACACTGAGCTGGCTACACCAGTGGAAGGCGAGGCCGTTGACCCACTGAGCAACAGTGATACTGCAGTGGAGGAGTATGTAGACCAGGATGGACTGACCCATGTGCCATGTCCGCACTCCCCAAGCCCCGTGTCCACCCCCCAACCCCGCACTCAGCCCTCACCCACCTGCAGCAGTGCAGATCCCTTGCTGCAAGATTCTGACCTCAGCAGCCTCCCCGAGGACAGCACTGCCAATGCAGGCCCGGTCACAGCACGCGCGACCACTGCTGCTCCCACCAACAACCTTGAGGCATGGCCAGCGATGGTGGAGGCCAGACAGGACTCTATGTTGGACCTGCTCAGACAATATGTCGCCGATGGGGAGGACACGAGGCAAGAGATAGCCCAGGCCATAGCGGGGACAACAGCCGCCAATCACTGTTGATGAGGGACAGACTGGGGGCCATCACGCAGGTCCTCACTTCCAGTCTGCTGCAGATGCAGCAGCCACAACCCGCACCAGCCGTGCAAATCCCCATGGCTTCCACCCCATCCACCACACCCGCTTCCTCTGCCCCCACTTCCTCTGTACCCTCCAGCCCTGTGTGTTTAACAAGGTGGAGTGTGAGGCACTCTGAAATGCTGCCCCCGGACATCAAGAAGTCCAGGAAATAGTGTTGGAGAACTATGGGAGTGGCTCAGATGGTGTTGGCGGTGAATGTGAGTATTGGGGGGACTTCATTGAGGGGTTTTGGGAGTTCATTGAGGGGTTGGGGGGGTTGCACATTTCTGCTGCTCATATCAATACACCCGTTGTGTGAAAATCATTCAATGCCTGGACATTGTTCATTTTGTGTATGCATTTAATACATGGCGGTGCACAGTGCCCAACTCCCCACATTCCCTGTGTGCATGTCCACATGGACCCAGTGTACAATGTGTCACTGCCACATATCCATCAACGTCCATGTGGGTCAGAAGTATTTGTCAATCAGTGATTGGCGTACTGCACGGCCATCCTGTGCATCACGTACTGGCTGGGGTACTGCTTCTCCTGCGTCTTCATCCTCATCATCCTCACCCGGTGCATGCATGTCAATGTCAGGTGGCTGTGGTACATTTCTCTGGACGCACATGTTGTGCAGCAGGACACATGCCATGGTGATCTTTGCCACCTTCTCAGGCCTATAAAGGAGTGCTCCACCAGACCTGCTTAGGCAGCGGAACCACGCCTTCAACAGGCCAAAGGTCTGCTCAATCACAACACAGGTACGGGTACGTACCCGATTGCAAACCTTGTTTAGTAATGCATTGCTTGACATACCCATGGTGTCCAGGTTGTGCGTCTTACATGTTGTCATTGATATACGTAATTGGTCCAATGTGTGGCAGTGATGTGTTATGTTGGGGTTGGGAGGTTCAGGGCAGGAGGTTTTAGCTCTGCGTGCATTCTCCACTCTCAGGTGGAGTATGCACCCCCCCCCCCCCATTCCCACCCAGGTGAGTATGCATCTCCCCATTCCCACCCAGGTAGAGTATGCATCCCCCCCATTCCCACCCAGGTGGAGTATGCATCCTCCTCCCCCATTCCCACCCAGTTGGAGTATGCATCCCAACACATCACTACCCCGATGCACTGCCATGGGCCAGTCAGGCAACTCACCAAGCAGCCAGGCACGTCGTCCAGCATGTCGCTCCATGTGACGGGGTAGCATGGAGTTATGCAGCACCATGGCATCATGCGTCGATCCGGGAAATCGGGTGCAGCAATGTGTGATGATTTTGCTGGAGTCACAACCATCTGCACATTGATGGAGTGGTATTGCTTGCGATTGCGGAACACAGCCTCTATGGCATGAGGGACTACCAATTCTACATGGGTGCAGTCGAGGGCAGCAA
This sequence comes from Ambystoma mexicanum, assembly GCF_040938575.1. Lineage (NCBI taxonomy): Eukaryota > Metazoa > Chordata > Amphibia > Caudata > Ambystomatidae > Ambystoma > Ambystoma mexicanum. The sequence continues at coordinate 757,362,469 of NC_090939.1, forward strand.
TACAATTGGGCATGCCTGCCAGTGCATGGAAGCCTACTTTGGTATCGGCTATCTCCTGGGCAGTCCGTGGTAGGGATATGTGGGTGCTAGCGTGCTTCAGGAGGGCATACAGCACTTGGGTCAGCATGCGTGAAAATAGTGGTTGTGAAATGCCATGCAGCTGGCCCACTGTGTGCTGGTAGGTGCCTGTGGCCAGGAAGTGGAGCACAGTCACCGCCTTTAGTAGCGGGGGGATGGCAGTGCGTATTTCTATGAGGCTGACGATGTCGTTAAGTATCATGTCCACTATGGTGGTGATGGTGTCCAGGTTCAACCGTTACAGGGTGTGGATCTGCTCAGGGGTTAGATTGAATGGAGACTGGATCTGATGCGAGGGATTGATGGCTGCCTACGAGGTACTACTGGCTGCACTGGTGGTATTGCTGGGCCTGTCTCACCCTCCTTCTCCTCCTGCATCTCCTCTGTGCTGCCTGTTGTTGCTGCTGTAGTTGTTGTTGTAGTTGCTGTTGTTGCTGTAGTTGTGGCAGTATAGGCATGTCCTCCAGCCCCATGATTGCAACAACTAGTGGTATCATTTTGGTGTTGGAAGGGGTGTGGTGTGTGGGTGTACTCCTTTTATGCTGGGACAGGCTCCATTGACTCCACCTGTGGTGATTGTGTGCATCTGTGGCAGTTTGCTTGATTGCAGATTGCTGTTTAGCGGTGGTCCACAATGCCTGTATGGCCGCCATCGTGCAGGCCCTAATTACCGCCTTCGGGATGTTGGTAATTGCATGCCGCGTAGGTTGTGATGTCCTCCTATTACTGGCATGCCGGTATTTACTCTGCGAAGGGGTGCGTGTACGCGCCCATGCCGGTATGAGGGGGCACGGTACGGGCGGTGGCGGTATTGGCGGGTTGTCGGGTCATAATGCCCCGGATCCGTTAACGATACCGGTAATACCATTCCGCCTTCCTTTTTTCATTAGCTCCATTCTCGTAATGAGGCCCTACGTGTCAACTATTAATCTTTTGATGAGTGTACCAGACCATCATATCCTATTTGGCAATTAGATAAACATATGCCCCTTGGGTGACTTATACATCAGCAGAAGCAGGTCCACCCTTATGGTGCATAAAATCCATGAGATGTATGAAGATGACAAACATATTGGGAATGAGCCCTTTCATGCAATTGGACTACTTGGTAGTGCTGAATATGAAGAATTGTTTTTGAGTTGATTGTACATAAGTTGAGAAATCATGTAATTGGACAACTTGTTAGTGCAGAATATGAAGCATCTTTTTTGAGCTGATTATACATAAGTTGAGAAATGTAATATATACTTAAATGTTTTCTTTCTTTATAGAAATGTGTATGAAAAAGAATGCTTGTCCCTGAAGAAGAGTAATACATACTCGAAACGCGTTGGGCCATTTTACTTCAAATGTATAAACCTATGCTATAAATTGTCAAAGGATCTTTGTGCTATTTTTTGAAATTACCTTGTGTTCATGAGGTTATTATTGTCTAAAACCTAACATAAATATTGTTTTGAAAAAGAGGGAGTCCAATTTAGCAGCTCCTACCTGGGAGTTTGCAAACAGCAGACCATCCTTCAATCACAAACACACATTTAGGCCTCGGCCTCACAGATAGTGTGCAGGGGACGCAGGTTTCCTACTTAGGAAATCTCTTTCTCTCACTCCTGCCTTATAGTCTAAGTCTAAGATCTTCATAGCTTTTGAAATAGATGTCCTGACAGCACATTGGCTATCAAACATTGCGTTCTGCTGTACAAGAGGTCAGTTCATGGGCCGAACAGCTTATCTCAAATGGGCAACTTAATGGATGGATCCTGAAGAAGATGATTATGTCCAAGACACAAAGACGAGACTAAGAGCTCATACCAGGAAGAGACTAAGAGCTCATAGCAGGAAATATGTGATCAGAGAAGAAAAACCTGGAGAAAAAGGAACTGTAATCAGATGTGAAGTAAACAGAAGACTGGAGAGTCCAGGGAAATCTGCAGAACTTCGTGAATGAAAAAACAGGCCAAATGCATTTCTGGGGATCAGTGCTTTCACCAGATGGTTGGTAGGAAGGTGTGGTGATCTGCAGAGACTGGATAATAATGAGTCACGATCAGCCAACTATTGAAAATGCGCAAATGCTGTGTAAACCTTTATGATGAAAACTTGCTAAACTAATGACATGGGTCTAGGATAAAGGAGGACCTTTGCAGATAGTGGCTTTGGAAAGTACCAAGCTCTGCTTCAGAAACAATGGCACAAGAAAAGTAGGAGAGAACCAGAATTGTGGATGAATCTTTGAGGCACAAGGGATGAACATTGGGACAGAGTGATCATGGATCAATACTGGGCATGTGGATCCAGAGCCTATATGAAGCTGCCGTTCCATAGTAAACGTCCATGTTCCACCGTTGGTGGTTACTAAAAGTGACCTGAACTTTGACAGCTTTTCAAAAGCAGATGCTCACCTGAGGAAGAAAAGATCTGTGGAGCTGATGAGTAGAATGAAGAGAGAGAACTATTTCTCAGCCAAGTCAATAGAAGCCTTTGATTTTATCCCATATGAACACAGACTGCTCAGCCAGACTTCATCGATATTCACTTTGAACTTTAAGATGATTATCCAGGTTGGAGCAAATACTAAATGGCTGCAAATTACCAGATGGGAGCTGTTACAGACAATCAACACTACCATAAAGGGATTCAATGCTATCAGGGAAGATCTGAGAGCCATACGACTGATGACTTTTCAGAAGAGGTACGTCTTGGATAGGATCACAGCTATGGATGGAGGTGTTTGTGCAAAAATTGGAGAATCATGTTGCACATTTATACCTTTGCATGAAGACATGAATGGCAATCTTGACAGAGGCCATAGAGATGTTGACAAAGCAGAAGACATTGCTGATGATAGCTGGTTTGGAGCGCTCTTTTCTTGGGTTCCACAATGCATGGCAGATATTTTCAAGTTTCTTGGAGCCCTGATAGCGATGGTATTGCTTGGATTTTGTGTGATTATGATAATAATCTCACAATGCAAGAAGACAGCAAAGAAAGCCTTAGGTATGAAGATCATGATTGATGTTGAATCAGGATGGAAGACCAAAGAGTTAACAGATGAAGAAATCAGAGATTTCTAGAAAGCCAGCATCAATGCACCTGAGGGAACGAAATTCCTATATCCAAAGAACCATAAGAAGTATGTGGGAAGATGGATCTATTGTAGTCCAAGTGGCCAGTGCATGCTCATGACCTGGAACAAGGATGAGCATGTGAAGGCAGCTGGATGCCTGAAAGGAGTAATCAAGATATGGGTTCCAAAGAAGCATTTCTTCAGACAAGGATGTCTAGATGTGAAGAATGATGGGAGAGTGGTCGATGAATTGTCCAGAGGGGGAAGTGTAGAGAAGGAGCCAAGTACCACCACCTCAGCCATCTCGCCCATATTAACTATATGTTGGTAACCAGAGTGTGAGACACGTGCGGTACCAGTGAAAATACTGATACCAAGGAGAATCCTGGAGGCAATGTTCCCATTAAGAAAGCCATATCTGCATACAAGACAGTATGATGGCCATTTGAATGAAATCCCAGAAGTAGCAGGACCAATAAATGAAAAAGCAGATTGGTGACGTCACACAAAGCCAGACTGATGTACATGGAGGAGATGCAGAGACAAGAAAATGAAGATAGTCTATAAGGCATCAAGAAAGGATCAAAGATAAGTGACATCTCGGGCTCAAGATGAAGAAACGTATGCTACAGAAACAATGAAGATATCAAGTTATTTTACACGCCTACAGATGAAAAGAAACGCAAGCAGATGAAGTATTCTTGAAACTGTGATATTCTACACGTGTTGTGTTAAAAAAAAACGAGATCTTAGCCAATAAGTAGTTTGTTTGGACTAAAGTAGAGTCCAATTATTTTATTGTTCATAAATATGGGGGGGGGGGAGATTCTGTTTCTTTAGGTAACTTAGAAAAAAGGATACGTCTTCTTCAGCTTTCCCGGAATTTCAGGACATAACTCGTCAGCGTGGTATCAAGCTTGTTGCAAACAGGTAAGTCCTTAGGGTAAGACTGTTCCTTTAAATTATGCTCTCTCTCTCTCTTTTGACTCTTTTGTCGTATTTCTTCTCAATGAATAGTTCTAGTTCTTCACTTGCTGGATATTTGGTTCCCAGCTGTCTTTACTGTCTTTAAAGTATATTTGGTACTTCACTTGTCTTTACCTTTCTTTCTTCTCTTAATCTTTCTTAATACAGAAATCTAACCTTTCTACTCTTTTCTACTATGACCAAGAAAATGTTCAGGTTTTAAGGTGTTTGGTCGCTCTTATCCTCATCATCTAGATGTTGTTGTTTATTTCTACACTTTCTTCTTAGTTAACAGTATATCTGGGACCACCTCTTTGGCTTGGCACTCCTCCTGTCAAGTCTTTCACTCCGTTAGTATTACTTCTCACTTCCACCTTTCTCTAAAAACGTCTCTCTCTGGCTGTGCTCTCAGCCTTACTCTCCACAGGTGCTAAATTCAATCTCTCTCATTCAGGCACGTACCTCCACTCCGCCGGGGCCCACTCAGCATCTCTATTTCGCCTCTAGGTAGCGTTGGAAGGAAATACTTTACTGTTCTCTGCGGCGCGGCAGCTGGCTCATTTCCCTTCTTACGTCCGACGACTGCCAATGCTTCTATCTGCCTCTCCTGAGATCGCGTTTTCCCTTTTTACAGCACACCTCGTTCTTACGTCGGATGTCGTCTCCGTTCTGGGGTTTCACTCGCTCACCTCGATAACAGCCTCCGTACTAGTCAGGTGTGTATCTCGCTCCCCTTCGGTACTCGCGACAACGGTCGCCTTCTCCTCAGCACCTCTTGGAGCGTAACGGCGCTGTTTGCTCCGTTCCTTTCGTCAGCTTCACCCGACTGATAATATTAACTCTTTTAAACACGAACTTCAGTGTTAACGGATGTGCAACGGCACAACAACAGCCCAACAGCGGCCTTCGTTTCTCAGCTGCTCAGTATGCCCAGCTGTAACCGTTGGGTTCCCCCTCCTCGTCATCACCCTTCGTTTCCTAGGAAACCAAAAACATCGACCTTGTTAGAGGAAAGTACATACACGAACAACTTCCTGGTTCCATCTGAGATTTGCTATCGTGCTCCCCTATCATACAGTAAAGGTATGATTTACATGTAATAATCAACCCAGCATTGTCACACACTGGCTATGTAGTGAATAGATTGCGGCATGCGCCAACGTATACATATATTGGAGTAAGTAAAGAATAGATGTTTACACAACGTGTTATAGCAGAGCTGGACCAGAGAAGGAAGGCCCCTTTTCCAGTGTGTCGCAGTTGGAAAAACAATCGAATTACAGAAGTGAATCTCAGGAAGGCGAGGCTGGATCAGCCCCAAGAATCCAAGGTCTTATCAGACTGGGATGAGCAGATATTAGTTACAATCATGTGAAAGAAGGAAACTCCTGTTCAGAAGGCATGGACGAAAACATGGAAGACGTCAGAGGTTTATTAAATAATAGTATTTTAAATGCACCAGAGCTCAAATTTGTGGTCTTCAGTCACGTGGATGGATGAAGTTGGACAAACATGATGAACCACACCTACGCAGGAGGGCAGAGTGTGCCTCTACTCCCCTGTATTTTCCAAAGCAAAGAACATTTCCAGGGCCAAGTTCCAAGCCTTAATTGACATGCAGACCACTGAGGTGATGATCGATGATATGCTAATCGGTGGGAAGCTATCGTTATGACCAGCTCACCAGCACCTGGAAGTCCAGCCTGCGTGCTGCTAACGTGGGTGGAAAAGTACTGACGGATGTTAGAGTGCCAACCAATTGTAGGAGGCCGCACAATTAAGGGACCTATAGTTTGTGTAACAAATGGGACGTTGTGTATTTAGTGAGGTTCATAGTGACCTGTTTGAGGGGAGGGCTTAGTTGCCCAACCTGATATTAAGGAGCATATCACTTTCTTAGACTAGTATGGAATGTATACATAGATGTTCCCTCTAAGACTATTGTAGGGGAGGACTGGCCGCGAGGCCCTCCTCACCTGCAGCCTTCTCCCCAGGTGAGGACCATGACTCGGTGGCCGTCCCCTCATGCCACCCGGGCCCAGGTGGAGGAGGGTTCACCCGCCGACGACATTGCCCACACGTATCCGTTCCCTGCATATACCAAAATTCAGTTAGGCCTAGAAGCCATCTTGTCTAGCAAACATGGCGTGAGTTCAGTACACTGTAACGAGGCCCCCACCTTTGGAGGGCCTTTCATGCATCTCTGCCGCCGCAGTAGCCCTGGTAGATCCGCTGCGAGCGCGTTCCCATGAGAAAGTCGGGTATGAGCTAACCCGAGATGCTAACACTGTAACATTTTATCGTTCACAATGTAATATTGCACCCCGCACGACCTGGTCCGCGAGGCCAGGGTGACGGGAAAAAAGCTGAAGCATCACTATCTGAAGAAAGTAGAAAATAATTCAAGTATTGGTATTAACGAACTACCTCTGTTTAAACAGATCCTGTAAACTGTGAATAAACCATAAAGATGTAACGTTACATGATACCACCCCAGGTCTGGACTAGTGCTGCTATAACCACCGAGAAAGATGTCGACCAAATGTATAGCCTTTATCTGTATAAGTGTTCTTACAATTTTATGTAGAAACCTGAACTCATATATGCTTTCTTAATCACCTAAAGCAGCGAGCATCAATCTCTGTAGGCCATAACCTAGAACTACCTCGTGTAACGTCTAATGTACATAAAATAATCACACCATGTAGTAAATATAATGTTAGGTAATGAAAAGGTACTCGGACCGACTGTATTAAAGAAATGTGTAACGAAATTGAAATATATATGTGTGTTTAAATAACATCAAAATAAGGCGGAACATTATAAAAGTTCTGCATTCAAAAGTTAGCAACGCACGAGGAAAAAACCTTTGTGAATATATGCAAGGCCATTCTCCCTCCCACCCTACCAAGCCTGCCAGATAAAGAAGCTAAGGCATGTGCCGCGCTCCCTCACCTCCCCCAACCAAGCTGGAGCCGCTTCAGAGAGTCAGAGGCCCCGGTACCGCACCCAAGGCCACAGCCCGCCACCTGTGTTATTTACAGCACGGTAATAAACCCACGTTTGAATCTACTGATCTACCAGCACCCTCTCGTAAATCCCACAACCCCCCCCTAGACCACCCCAAGAATCATGACCCCGTGCAAAGACGACCCCCATCACTGGGACAAGACACAGAGACCCATTTATATAATAACTTCTAACGCGGCAGACAGACATGTATCATTCGGCTCAGGCCCCAGAGCCCAGCCCCTCGACCTAAAATACCGGTCAATAGGACACAGGTAAATCTCACCCCAACCGACAACCACCGGACCTCTCACGAGGTGCATTCCTCATGTGTTGCGTTTATTTTATAAGACAAACTGCTGAGCGATTTATTGATGAACTTAGATGTCGTTTCTTGAATAACTGCAGTGTGCATGGCCTAGGGCAAACGAGTCAGGAAAGGTATTCATCTTTGTCACAGGCTGCCCCAGCATACCAACACCGCTCGGATGACCTCAAGCTGGCCTGCCAGGCCCAACCCAACCCACGAGGCTGACCAGTGACGTCCTCACGCCAAGACCAACCACGCTGCAGCAACACCTATAGTTAGTCGACGCCACCCAATCCCAATTAACTTGTGCCCCCTATAGTGTGTAGGTTCTGATGACGTTTTTTGTATTAGAAATACGCCTGTCTTTGCTATTGTCGGACAGAGCGCTCTCGGAGGTTGCAGAGTTCTTTGCATGCCCTATTCTTTGGATAAACTCCCACTTACGCTCACCCGCACTCTGTCCTGGTCTTATTCCCACTACGGGAGAGTCCCTTATTGTCTCTCATTGCGGGGAGGATCGTGCTGAAATTGGGGGCGCTTCCTTTCAGTGGTGACCCCGATAGCGTGATATCTCCAAATTATTTTTCCTAACTCCTTTTTAACGACCCCCTTGTGGCACGAGAATCTCCGGTCGAGAAGGGATACGCACGGTGAGCCGGCTCCGGGAGGCTGCCCGCCAACGGCGACCGGCACAATAAGAAGTGCGCACTCAATGAGAAAGGGTACGGGATCCCGATTGGAAAAAAATCCCCTTTGAGTGCCGCTCGCCGGAGCCAGGGGCTGACCGTTGAGTTACCGGTGACACTGCCTGGACGGACCCAGTTTCGGAGACTATCGGTTCAAGACGGGCACGTGAGTACTGAGTGCGAGCGATCGTAAAGGGGAAGGGAGGGGAAATTGTGAACAGAAGAACGGGGACAGGTAGAGGAGAAGAATAACGGGGGTCTACTAAAGACGGGTCTTGAAACTTTCTTTATCTTTTCTTTGCATATGGCCATTAGGAGTAAGAAATAAGTGAAGTGGTAGAAGTGACGGAAACCTAGCTCCGAAAGGGGGTGGAAGGCGGCGCCGCATAGTGCTATCTAAACTAGTACTGGGAATATACGAAGAAGTAAGAAATAAGTTATTGGTGTCTGGCAAAGGGAGACACCGGAATATTTTTTAGTGATTGCTACTCTCTCTATTTCTTTTTTCCATTCCACGGGGCAGGGGGAGAAAGCGAAAAGGGTATAAGGTAAATATACTTGTAGAAGAACTATAAAATAGGGAGCACATTTGTAGGAGTGGGGATTAAGTAGTGGCACGTACAGACGTGAACACAGTAACCTTAGCAGAAAAACAGGGACAGCTGGCCAGGGAGGAAAGGGAGGAAAAAAGACGAGGTGTGAGTGGAAAAGCATTGTGAAGGGTGCGCGCACCGTGTGAGTATTGGAGACGAACGGTTGACCGCGAGGTGGTGCCAGAGAGTGTTGGTCATAACTAGTAATTGATCAGTTGCAAGTGAAATCACATGAGTGTATGGGAATGGGAAGGAGATGAGCTACGGTGAGTGAGAAAGGATTTGCGCAGTGAATAAAGTTGGGTGATAATTTTTGAGACGTCCGCTCTTGTCTGTGCCATAAAGGTATACATACACATATCTACACCTAACTAAAAGTAAAGAAGGTGGACACGGCTGTGTTAGTGATTTAGAGTATGGGGGCAGAAACTCCCTTGTCACATATTTGTAAGAGCTTACCGGGATACGCTGAACGAATAAATAAATATCACGATCAATGGGTAACAGAATTGAAAGGGGAGGGTCTGCCCCAGATTTGGCCCGAGAGAGGGTCTTTTGACAAAAGCGTTCTTGATATGGTACGAGCATGCATTAGCCTCAAGTATAAGGGGAAACAATGGCAAAATAGGAAGGAGATATTAGACCTCTGGAGATTGTTTGAGGAAGTACCCCCACCCAAAGCTCTGGCACCAAATATTGATCTACCTTCCACCACAGATAATCCACTGATGATTCCAAGAGAGGAAAAGGAACAGCTAAGTACAGAACAACCTGCGGAGGTGATTAGTTTGTACCCGATATTACCTAAACCAGCCCCCGCAGCAGGATATAGCGACCCTACTTATGTGCCTCCCCCCACAACTGGTACACCACAAAGACCAACAGCCCCCCCGCCATACGAAAGCACCAGAGAGCGCGCCCAGGGAAGCACACAGAGGGTGGATATAGAGAAGCTAACGAGTGACTTAGAGTTGAGGCTTACTGTGGCAAGGGATGAACTCTCAAGAATAAAAGACATATGTGAGCGCACAGCGTGCGCCCCTACACAATCAGGACGCACGTCTAGAGCGTCGAGCGAAAGTAGACAAATTGAGGAAGGATGGAAAAAGGGGGAAATACTGTTCAGAATTGAGGAAGAGCCGACACGAATAATAGAGGTAGGAGCAGTGGAAGGGAGCATTGGTGATGTATCACGAGAGAGAGGGATCAGAGAGGACTTGTTATGTGATGTCAGAGGAGGGTTGGATGAGAGTGATAGGTTGAGTATGGCAGTAGGAGGGGAAAGCGAGGAAGTGGACGGTGCATGTTCGCTAGGGACTATAGACGACGAATGGATGGGACGACTAAGAAATAGGGTGGGGAAGATGGCGTCATTGGAGTCAGCAGCGACTAAGGAAAGGGAGGGTGCAACTGCAAAAGGGAAGTTACAACTTCCATTGATACACAGAGGGGGGGGGAGACCAAACTATATACCATGGGCTCAGATGGATAAGGCTAATTTAATGAAATTATTGCCCCAGCTGTCAGGAGGGGCGAGCAAGTGGATATATGCATTTGAGAAACATACCGCCGGCATACCGTTGGCAGTAGGCGATGTGAAAAGCCTACTAGTAACCGCAGTAGGAGATCAAGCGGACAGAGTATGGGCTAAGGCTGGTTTCCCGGCCGTGACGTTAGACTGTGATCGCCATGATGGGGCTTCCTTTAATACAGTACGAGCAAGGGTGTGGGACGCACTGCGGGAGACATTCCCAGATACCCCTGATTTACAGTCAGTAATGCAATGTACAATGAATGACGGGGAGGATGCTATGGATTACATTCTCCGGGTGCAGGAGATGTGGAGAGCGGAAAAGGGCACGCCCTGGCACCAATCCACATCTCTATTTTATTTTATCATTAAGAGAGGGCTCCCAAAAGAGGTGCAGAAGGCACTCGATAAAATAGCGGGCGTTGAGGCAAAGGGGTGGCCAGAGATCCAAAGTATAATAGTGCACCATTGCAAAAGGATCAAAGAGAGAGAGAGAGAAGTAGCACAGAAAAGGTTGGCAGACGAGGCAAAGTTGGTACAATCAAAACTGGTGAAGGTTGCAGCAGCGGTAGCAGGGCTCCCACTCATGAGGGAGGGAGACGAAGGAGAGGAGGGGCAAATAGCAATACAAGGAAGAATAGCAGCAAATTGGACAGGACAAGGACAACGACAGTGGACTGAGCAGGAGCAGAACGGAGGTCCAACGTGGCAAGAGTGGGCCCCAAGAGGGGGAAGAGGTGGGTACAGGGGCCGAAGAGGAGGACAAGGGTATGGAGGAATGGGAGGAAATGGGTGGCAGGGTCCCAGAGGTCCACAGGGGAGCTGCTGGAATTGTGGGAGATGGGGGCACTACTCAAGAGAGTGCAGGAGCAGACAAAACAACGGGTTCCAGGAGACAGAGCAGTACGGTCACCCCCACCCAGGAAGCCCCTACGGCCTCCCCATGGGACAATACCAGCAACCAGAAAATGTAGGACAAAGAAGTAACGCACAACTACACGGACATCAGTACAGAACACAAAACCACCCACAGAATAATGACAATATGCAATACACGCCAGGTAACACTTTCGCCACAGTAGCTAATGGAGCGCCTGCCCCCGCACCTTACAGCGGGGTGTCAGTAGTTTCGGGGAACATTTTTGATCAAGGGGGGGCAATGAGACACCCCGCATAGGACAGCCCACAGAGAGCACTTGCGTGTCCAGTACTATCTACGACCCACAATGCATCAGAGGAACCATTGATAGGAGCGCAGATAGGAGACAAGCAGTTCATATTCATGGTGGATTCGGGAGCGGAGAAATCATGCATTAGAGAGGGCCGGTTCCCGTTATCTAATAGAACGTTAGAGACGCAGGGGTTCTCTGGGGCTGTAATTGAAGTTCCTTACACAGAGGCATTGGATGTGACAGTGGGGGGTAAAACAGTGAAAGCACCCTTACTGTACTATGAACACTCTCCCATTAATTTGCTGGGGAGAGATCTCTTAAGCAAACTAAACATGACAATATCATTCACAGGGAGCGGTATCGTATGTTCGACGCCAGGCATATGCCCCCTCCGCATATTAGCAGTAATACACGGCCACTCAATCATGCAAGAGATCAGAGGGTTACCAAGAAACAAGGAGATGTTTGTTGAGGGCATGAGAACATTGGCTCTCATAGTACCAGAACTAAAAAGGATGGATTGGAGGATTCCAGCCGAATTCCTTTTCCGCCCCATAGCAAGCCCCGACACTGCTCCCGGGTCAGTGCTATCGTTGGATTTACACGCAGTACACGTGTCAGCAAACAGAATATGTGTGATTGGCATTGACATGGAAGGATGTGAGTGGCGGACAGTACTGTGTACAAATGCAAATATCCCACTGAGGGAGCTCTCGGACGAGGAGCTATTTTCTGACACTGAGACAGATGGCGAAATAGTGATGGAACTAGCAATGCCGTGCGACATTGTAGTTACAGCCAGAAAAACTCAAGTTGAATTAATGGCAGTAGTAGGAGCACCACATGCATTTTTTGATGACGACATGAGGTTAGTACCCACTAACATATGGACAAATGGCCCCCATGATGTGGGGTTATTACATGGGGTTCAGCCTGTGGTAATAAAACTGAAACAGGGAGCAATTCTACCCCGGGTAAAACAATATCCATTGTCACGCGAAGCAGAAGAAGGGATCAGAGAGACACTAGATGCACTGCTAGCACAAGGAATAATAGTGCCCTCAAACTCCCCATGCAACACATGCATTTACCCGATTAAAAAGGCGAAGGGAGGTTCATGGAGGATGATACAAGATTTACGCCCACTCAATGATGTGATTCAGAAGGAGTTCCCTTTAGTCCCGAACCCGGCGACAATACTGTGCAACATTCCGAAAACGGCATCCCACTTCACAGTTATTGACTTGAAAAATGCATTTTTCTCGATTCCCTTAGCAGAAGAGAGCAGGTACTTAACAGCGTTTACACTAGGGGGGAGGAGGTTCGAACACTGCAGACTACCACAAGGATATTGCGAGAGCCCAAGCATATTCAACAGGGTACTACATGAAGATCTGGGGAATTTGTCTGTAGAAAGCACAGTGATTCAGTACGTTGATGATTTATTGGTTTGTGCACAAACTGAGGAGGAGTGTAGAAAGGACTCAATAACACTCCTGACATTATTGGCCAATAAAGGGTACAAGGTGGACAAGGGGAAGTTACAATACTGTCTGACAGAGGTCCTATACTTGGGACAGCTGATATCAAAGGATGGCAAGCGGATCATACCAGACAGGGCACAGGCGATTAGAACAGTTGGGGAGCCCAAAACAGTAAAAGAGATGCAGAAATTTCTGGGTATGTGCAACTATTGCCGAGCATGGATATTGGATTATGCAGCGTACACAAGGCCCTTGTTACAGGCACTAAAAGAAGCACAGCAGGAAAACAGACACATAGAATGGACAGAAGAGATGAACACAGCATTTAACTCACTAAAAGAGCTGATATCAAGCGCTCCAGTACTGGCAAATCCAGATTATGGGCGCGAATTCTTCTTATTTTCACACTGCAAAGGAACACTGATGACAGCAGTACTGACACAAAAGACATCGTTAGGGCACAAACCACTGGCTTACTATAGTGGCACCCTAGACGCAGTAATGCAAGGTCACTTCGCGTGCGAGCAATCCCTAGCTGCAGCCGCGTTCGCGATTGAGAAAAGTGCCACGATAGTGATGGGCTGTCCTGTGACACTGTTTGTGGAACACTCACTCTTTGCAATATTAGAGCGATCAAAGAGCACATTGACGACACAACGCGCCACAGCATATGAAATAATACTGTCCAGCGCAAACATCCACATAGTAGATGTAAAACAGTGAACCCGGCCACATTCATCACAGAGGCGTGCACCGTAGAGGACATGCAGAACCACAACTGCGCTACATACACAGGTGACGAAGGTCAGGATCAAGTGATTTTTGAGAATGCCCTGAACGAGGGAGAGGTGTATTTCGTGGACGGGTCAGCATCAATAGACATGGAGACAGGAGAGAAACATGTGGGTATGGCAGTTGTACGATTAGAGGAAGATGAATACGAGACACTAGTGCAACACCGCCTCCCATCACACTATTCAGCCCAAGCAGCAGAACTAATAGCGCTAATAGAAGCATTGCATGCCGCCAAGGGGTGCGCAGTGACAATATATACAGACTCAGCATACATGACAACAACAGTACACGGCGGGTTGGCACGGTGGGGGCGGAGAGGGTTTCGACGAGCAGATGGAACACCGGTTCAGCATGCAGAATTATTGAAAGAATTGATTGAGGCCCTGCAAGACCCCACGGCAGTGGCCATCGTAAAATGCCAAGCCCACACCACAAATACAGATTTTATATCTTTGGGGAACGCGGCAGCAGACGCCGCTGCCAAAGAAGCTTCGTATTTACAGAAAGGTGAAGTAGGAGAGTACATGTTGCACCACACAGCAAGCCAAGAGGTCCCCACAGGATACAACATGATGCCCACACAGGAAATAATAGAGCTGCAAGAGGGAGCTAGTGCAGAAGAAAAATTGCTGTGGACTAAGAGGGGATGCAGCAAATCGCCGACTGATTTATTGTGGCGACAAAAAAGTTCAGGAAAAGCGGTAATGCCAGTTACATTGTTAGAAATAGCATTTCAACAACTACACTTTCCCGCACATAACGCAAAGCAACACATAATGGCGGACATACAAGAAGATTGGTTTGCACCTTGCCTCCATGAACACATCACAAGGCTGGCTTTAGAATGCACGACATGTCAGATTTACAACTCAGGTATGACATTGCGCACACTGAGAGGAACGATACCAAAACCAAATGGCCCATTCAGAGAGCTCCACATTGATTATGTAGACATGGGAGAAAGATGTAACGGGGCTCGCTACATGATTGTGGTTGTATGTCCATTTTCGAGGTGGGTGGAGGCAGGCCCCTGTGCGCGCCCTGATGCGAAGGGCGCCGCGAAGTTCCTAGTGCGGGAAGTATTCCCGCGCTGGGGGATTTGCGAAGTTATTCGCTCAGACAACGGCACGCATTTTGTTAATGAACTATTCAAGGAAGTGACTACGCTATTGGGAATAAAGCACAAATTATGTTCGATTTATCATCCTCAAAGTAATGGCGTAGTGGAAAAGATGAACGGTCTGTTAAAAAGCAGATTGTCAAAACTGTGTTTTTCCCTTAAAAAGACCTGGATGTACTGCCTGCCTTTGGCCCTGTTTGAGTTACGAAATCAGCCAAGTAAAGACCACCATTTGTCCCCGCATGAGATCGTCACGGGAAGGAGGATGCACACAGCGCATTCGCCTCTCCGTGAACGTTCTGATGCACACAGAAGTGCAGCGATATTGGGAGAGGAGTTCACAGAGTACTTGAAAAAACTGACACGGGCAGCGCGCGTAATTGCGAAGCAACTAGCCCCCCCCTCTACAAGAGAGGAGGGGAACACAACAGAAACAGAGACACTGCCTGAAAAACCATTACAACTAATGCCTGGTGACCTTATATATGTCAGAAGTTTTGTGCGAAGGTGGAATGCGCCACGTTTCCATGGCCCTTATGAGGTAGTGTTTTGCACACCCACAGCAGTAAAGGTGAAGGGCCTACGATACTGGGTGCATTTGACAGACGTACGCAGAGCCTATAGCGCTGTGGAAGGTGAGGTGCAGGACGAGGCACAGGCAACTGCGGACAATGAAGTTGTGCAGAATGAATGATGGGAATTTTGTGTGCATTAAGTGATGAACATTGAACGCGACTGGCGCACGACAAGTGTACTGAAATAAATATGTATATATATATATATAATTTTTTACAACTTTTGAAGGTTTTTGTGGGTTTTTTTTTTGGTTTTGGAGAAGTTTTTTTTCTCTCGACTTTCCTTTTTATATATGAAATAATGAACGGATAGTAATGATTGTAAAGTTACCTTGTCTGTGGACACACCCCCTCCCTCACCCACTCCCATACTTTGTCGAAACAATGTCACAACGTTAGAAATGTTTACATGCTTGTACTTAATGCACTTTTATGTTTCAAACAGGATTTACTATGGCATCGAATGGGCAGCCTGCAACTAATAGATTTGTTAGATTTAGAGAAATGTTAGTAGATAGATTGACATATTCATACGAATGTGGTTTATCAATGTGTGTTATTGTGTTCTTCATCTCAATATTTTGCCTGGTGACATATTGGTTCATAGCGTTCATCTCTATCGAGATGAACGAGGGGGGAGGGGGGAGTAACACCACCCTTGCCCCTGGCACGAATTCAATTACAAGTATGAATATTAGAGAAGGTGATTTTTTGGTCTGGGATGGATCACACTTTGTATGGGGTTACTATACTGCACCACCCACTGCTGCCCTGTCACAATCAAGAAATAAAGATATGGAAAATGACACAATGTCCCTACCTGAAATATATAACAGCCCCACTACCCTTCCCGCCCCGATACAAAACAGCGATTTGTTGTTTATTGAGGAAAATGGAAAAGTAATTACGATGACAGAACACAAGTTCCTATATGAGGAATTGGAAAAGGGGGGTGGGAATGAGAGAGGGGGGCCTATTATTTCACCTATCGAAACTAAAAGGTATAGGAGCGGGGAGAAAAGTAGGCGAAGAAGAGAGACAAGTAGGAGGGGGTATGATGAGTATTATGGGTTAGGATTAGACAAGATGGAAGACCCACGACACCCCCACCAAGCAAATAAATGGTATGCAGATATGAGTACAACAGCTAAACAGACAACCAATGAAAGCTGTTATGTCTGTTCGCTCATCCCCCATGCATCAGGTACACCCAAAGTGTTGTTGCCAAGAGAATTGCCCATTGTGGATGCCCAATGTCTCCTTCATCTCACGCTGTGTAGAATAAAGAACACCTTCCAAGCACACGATGTCTCTTTCAAAATGATACAGGACAACAAAACGTGCTACTCAAAAGCGTCTGGAGTGGTCTGTCTTAAAGAACCTTTCTTTGCAATACAAGGGACGCTGTTTTCCGAAAACAAATGGAAAGATGAGGAAGTACTGTGCAAAGCGGAAGCACTGAAAGGTGTCCAACCAGACAAGCTGCGGTGGATGGAAAAAACGTGCTTACCAATATGGAAAGAACACATCTCTAAACTAACATGGGTAACAGCGATGGAGAAACCCTTCAAGCTACAAAGTGAAATACAAAACGAACTATGTTTCAAGGGAGAAGGAAAAGTGGCAATGGGAACGAATAAAAACTGTAACAAAACTCTCACCATCCCAGACATGAAAAAAGGAACAGCAGCACTAATGGACACATACTGGGTATGCGGGAATCAGGCTTACTTGCACCTTCCCCAGGCATGGAGTGGCAGCTGCTCAATGGCCACTTTGCATTCGGCCCTAATGGTGATTCCAGAAAGTCACGTCGACGAAAATAAAAGGACGCAAGG
This sequence comes from Ambystoma mexicanum, assembly GCF_040938575.1. Classification (NCBI taxonomy): domain Eukaryota; kingdom Metazoa; phylum Chordata; class Amphibia; order Caudata; family Ambystomatidae; genus Ambystoma; species Ambystoma mexicanum. The sequence goes on from NC_090939.1 coordinate 757,379,693, forward strand.
AAACGTGAACCAGGATGTGACTTCTCCCACTGCAAAAGCGCACCTCTATGTCCTGTCCTCCGGAGGGAAAGAAGAGGAGCTATCACGGAACAAGCGAGCATCGAACTACATATCACAAGCATCATCCGATTTATTGGCACAGATCCCAGACAGGTATCGCCTGTTCAGCTCCGTGGAAACATTTTTTGCCTCACTAGTTTCAAGTGTCCAAGCAAGAGCAAATGCAAAATGGCTCCAGATCACACGGTGGGAACTGATTCAGCTGGCCAATGACACTGAAGAAGGGTTCAACATAATAAAGGTGGAACTACGAGCTCTGCGACTAATGACCATGCAGAACAGGTATGTTCTGGACCTGTTAACAGCGATCGATGGAGGTGTTTGCCGAAAAATAGGAAGTGCGTGCTGCACGTTCGTACCTTCTGAAGACGCAGAAAATGGGTCCCTGTCCCACGTCATTGAAGCAGTACATAACCTGGGAGAGAAGATGAAGATGGAAGGTGGGGCTAAAGATAGCTCATGGTTCGACAATATCTTCTCCTGGGTTCCCTCATGGCTTGGAATGGCAATGAAGTTCTTGATACCAGTTGTGGTGGTCCTCCTCGTGGTGTTCTGCCTGTGCCAGGTGGGCCTCCGATGTTGTGCTAATGCAGTCCCTAACGGTGCAATGATGATGGTGACAATGGGCAACTCTGGTGGTACAATTAAGGCGACACAAGAAGTACATGTACAGACAGGAACAGATAACACTCCCAGGTACCAGTTAGTGCCTATGTACCGTGATAAGTACATAGTAGATAAACTATGGCACACCACTATCAAAGAACCACGAGACGTGGAACTGGAATGGTATGAGGAGGTCTGGGTAGACTTGGAAGAAACTGGTGACTGTATATATTTAACATGTACACCAGATGAGTATGCTAGAAGAGGTGAGAGCTTGAGGGGGGTATGCAGAGCCTGGATGCCTAGAAAAGGAACACCTGCATGGGATGACGCAGTGATAGAGGAGCAAGAATGTAGAAGATTAGAAGAGCTAAAGAATTCGTTACTTTAGTAACGAAAGGGGGGAAATGTAGGGGAGGACTGGCCGCGAGGCCCTCCTCACCTGCAGCCTTCTCCCCAGGTGAGGACCATGACTCGGTGGCCGTCCCCTCATGCCACCCGGGCCCAGGTGGAGGAGGGTTCACCCGCCGACGACATTGCCCACACGTATCCGTTCCCTGCATATACCAAAATTCAGTTAGGCCTAGAAGCCATCTTGTCTAGCAAACATGGCGTGAGTTCAGTACACTGTAACGAGGCCCCCACCTTTGGAGGGCCTTTCATGCATCTCTGCCGCCGCAGTAGCCCTGGTAGATCCGCTGCGAGCGCGTTCCCATGAGAAAGTCGGGTATGAGCTAACCCGAGATGCTAACACTGTAACATTTTATCGTTCACAATGTAATATTGCACCCCGCACGACCTGGTCCGCGAGGCCAGGGTGACGGGAAAAAAGCTGAAGCATCACTATCTGAAGAAAGTAGAAAATAATTCAAGTATTGGTATTAACGAACTACCTCTGTTTAAACAGATCCTGTAAACTGTGAATAAACCATAAAGATGTAACGTTACATGATACCACCCCAGGTCTGGACTAGTGCTGCTATAACCACCGAGAAAGATGTCGACCAAATGTATAGCCTTTATCTGTATAAGTGTTCTTACAATTTTATGTAGAAACCTGAACTCATATATGCTTTCTTAATCACCTAAAGCAGCGAGCATCAATCTCTGTAGGCCATAACCTAGAACTACCTCGTGTAACGTCTAATGTACATAAAATAATCACACCATGTAGTAAATATAATGTTAGGTAATGAAAAGGTACTCGGACCGACTGTATTAAAGAAATGTGTAACGAAATTGAAATATATATGTGTGTTTAAATAACATCAAAATAAGGCGGAACATTATAAAAGTTCTGCATTCAAAAGTTAGCAACGCACGAGGAAAAAACCTTTGTGAATATATGCAAGGCCATTCTCCCTCCCACCCTACCAAGCCTGCCAGATAAAGAAGCTAAGGCATGTGCCGCGCTCCCTCACCTCCCCCAACCAAGCTGGAGCCGCTTCAGAGAGTCAGAGGCCCCGGTACCGCACCCAAGGCCACAGCCCGCCACCTGTGTTATTTACAGCACGGTAATAAACCCACGTTTGAATCTACTGATCTACCAGCACCCTCTCGTAAATCCCACAACCCCCCCCTAGACCACCCCAAGAATCATGACCCCGTGCAAAGACGACCCCCATCACTGGGACAAGACACAGAGACCCATTTATATAATAACTTCTAACGCGGCAGACAGACATGTATCATTCGGCTCAGGCCCCAGAGCCCAGCCCCTCGACCTAAAATACCGGTCAATAGGACACAGGTAAATCTCACCCCAACCGACAACCACCGGACCTCTCACGAGGTGCATTCCTCATGTGTTGCGTTTATTTTATAAGACAAACTGCTGAGCGATTTATTGATGAACTTAGATGTCGTTTCTTGAATAACTGCAGTGTGCATGGCCTAGGGCAAACGAGTCAGGAAAGGTATTCATCTTTGTCACAGGCTGCCCCAGCATACCAACACCGCTCGGATGACCTCAAGCTGGCCTGCCAGGCCCAACCCAACCCACGAGGCTGACCAGTGACGTCCTCACGCCAAGACCAACCACGCTGCAGCAACACCTATAGTTAGTCGACGCCACCCAATCCCAATTAACTTGTGCCCCCTATAGTGTGTAGGTTCTGATGACGTTTTTTGTATTAGAAATACGCCTGTCTTTGCTATTGTCGGACAGAGCGCTCTCGGAGGTTGCAGAGTTCTTTGCATGCCCTATTCTTTGGATAAACTCCCACTTACGCTCACCCGCACTCTGTCCTGGTCTTATTCTCACTACGGGAGAGTCCCTTATTGTCTCTCATTGCGGGGAGGATCGTGCTGAAATTGGGGGCGCTTCCTTTCACTATCACATATGCCACTAGGTTTTTGTAGTTTGCCACGTAGGATGACGTTAGTAAATGTGTAGGTTAACGTCATCAATTACACATTTTTACTAGAAGTATGATGTTTTTTAGGAAGCAAATTGAGGAACCATGCTATGAGACATCCGTTGATGTCCTTTGTACGTCCTGTTTTAGATAATTGTTATTAAAACAGTCAACTTTGTCATCTTCCTGAATCGTTTTGATTATTGATGTTTGAGTAGCTTCTGCATCCCCATTCATCTCAAGGTATTTCTACCTCATCTTAAAGGGCTGGGTCAGCTGTCCCGGTTCAGTCCTAAGTGTCCCCCGGTCAGATGCAAATGCGCAATCTCGAGTACGATCCTTTGGTGGAATTTGGGGATTACGAACTGAGTTTTACTTAATCCTTCTGTGGGAGTTTCTTTTCTATATAGCAATCCTTGCTTTAAGAACAAAAAAAGGACTTCCCTTCTCTGGACCTTTTCCTTGGGGAAATAGCTTGTAAAAAAAAAAACTCAGCCAGATCTGATCATTTTGCTGGGTGAAGGCCAAGTCGGGATAGATGGTAGGCTCTTCTCCCTTTTTCTCTTTGGTGTTAGATGGTTCATCAGCTTCCCCAAAGCCTAAGGTACCCCTCTCCATTTCTTATGGTTTACTTTCTTTAAAATTAGGAAATAGAGCCTTTTCACGAATCCCTTGGGCAATTTTATCCCCACGATGTATTTCAAATGGGATTTCACAACGGTTCTGTAAGAGAACCTTTATGTCTCCCCCGAAGTCGGGGCCGATGACGCCTGCTAGAACTTCCAAGCCAGGCCAGATTTTGAGGCCAATCCTATATAACACCCTAGAAGGGGTATCAAAACTAGATCTGTGGGAATCATTCCTCTTTACTCAGGAGGGATAGTAGCCTCTCTACTGCTACAGATAACAAAGCCTATTGATTCTCTCGTGGCAATAGAGGGGTTGGAGGCTCTATAACTAAGCTTCTGGAATTGTAGGCTTCCCCAATTTGTTTCAAATGAGTCGCATCCCACTCCTAATACCACATGTAAGGAAGGCATGGTATCAACAGTAAGACAGAGACAAGTGACCACAGTTCATGGTTGTTTATTGAACTTTCACAAGGGTGTGATAAATGCCAATCTAAACCTAAATCTGCTGATGGGAGCAAGCTACAACTATCAAATAATAATAATGCAGTCATAGTGGAGTCTTGTCAAAATAAAATGGCCAATACTAAAAAACCTGTAGCCAATCTTTACTGCTAACTTACAACTAGTGTGGGGTAATGCTCATGAAAAAGAATGACGTGTTCACAAAAAAATATGTCGGGATGATGGGCCGTGGGCCTCCCTTACCCACGTTTTTAGCCATGGCAAGACGGTTGACTCGAGTAAAGCACACACTCTGGCTTCTTGTACACGAGGATAGAGTTCAATTTCCAGCAACAGGACCTTCTGTGCCCAGGTTTCTTATCTCATTAAAGTCTCTTGTTTCGGAGGGACTGATATATAAAGTATCACAGTTCTCTTCATTTTACAAGTATTCAACACAGGTACTTCACCCTGGATCCCCCTCTTCCGGGCTCAGATGCTACTTTATACAAGGTTCAGAGAATATTTGTTTTCTCGGGTGACACACGGTTCACCCTGGATCCCCTTCAGCCAGGCTCAGATCTTTCCTCTTTACAATGAGTCTCCCTCAGCCGGGCTTAGACTAATTGTAGTTCACCTTGGTTTGTCAAAGACTTTGGAATATGCACTGATTTAGCTTGACCCGTTAAAGGACCACTTTGATACAAAAGTTCTATGATACAGTTGCCATTCAGTTGGATACCTAACAGAAACCTTTGAATGACCACCCACGTGGCGCGGGACCACTCTGTATACAGTATCTCACTTGACCTCCCAAAGTTCATTCACTACTTTGGTTTACAATTATATTTGCGTTGCTCATCACATGGGGTTTCACACACTGTCCTCTTTGGATTCCTTTATACAATGTTGTCGCTTTCGACCTTGGTTCAAACACAAGCTGTTTTAGTATCAGTCTATAAGCTGGTTTGGTATCAGTCTATCAGACTCACCGGCTGTGCTGTCTTTACTAGTGCTGCTTTGTTGTAGTAGCCAAGGACAGTACCACAGCAGCAATCGCTCCTCCCGCCTTGGTTACTGATGCAAAAGAGCCCCAAGCACCTTTGATGCACAGTGTAGGTTTGTTCAGCTTCAGTTCCGGTCTTAGACTGCTTACCTTCGAGGTTTGCGAAAGTAACAGTCTTTAAAGGTCAAGGGCACGTCCCTCCTTGAAACCCCCTTCTGGTCTCGCCGTCTTTCTCCTTGTAGCAAACTGCCATCTTGTAACTGCTGTTTCCTCTTGTGCTGTTCCTTGATCAGAGTGTGCTTTCGTGCTCCGCCTTTTATCCATGCCGGGAAGTGTAATGGAAGTCAGGTGTGTATAATGATTAGTAATTGCCTGACCTTGCCTGACCAGTGTATTGGGACAATTCGGGTATATGGCTCTGGTGTTAGTCCTTTGTCACTCATGGTGAACTGTCCGTGATAAAGTGTTTGTATCGGGAAAGGGGGTTGGGGGTGGGGGGAGTTGAGTTCCTAGGTATCCTACTTGGTAGGATGGAGAAAAGGTGTTACAGGGAAGGGGATACTGCGTCTCACCATCCGGTGCCCCACTTCCACTCCCTGAAGACCCCTCATCCAGGTGATCCTCCCACACTGGTCCACCCCCAGGAACTGGATCCAAAGGTGATGGCTGTGTCCTGGCCACGTGGATGACAGATCCCCAGAAACCAGCGGGTGAGACTTTCAGTTTTCTCACACTCTCCAGATGTTTTATACTCCGATTCCATGATTCCTCACCAATCAATGTGCTGGCTAGGGACAATGGGTGTTGTACTCCAAAACATCTGGAAAGCCAAAGGTTGCAGACCCTGTGCTAGAGAGACCAGATTGAAGGGTAAGAAAGAAGTAAAACCAGCAAAAATGTGTGAAGGGGCGGTTTTAGGATGGTTGTCAAGGGTGTCCTGGATTGACCAGATTTTATCAATTAGCGGGTGAGCTATCACTGGTCGACAAAAGGGGCCAGACGGGGGAATATGTTTACCAAAGATTACATTAACAAAACAAGTACAAGTTGGGGAAAAAAGAATGTACTTGTAGGTTCTGATATAAACAAAACCTTTTCACAATGACTATTTTCCAGGGTAGGGAAGTGTGTTGGGATATTTAACCGATGAACTTAAACATTTTCCCAGTTCTTAGTATGCTCAAGGCATGGCCTTGTCCAGCTGCATTACCCCAATACAAGCTTAGGGATAGTTTGGACGTCAATGTTTCTCGGACTCGTCAAGTTAGGCTCATTTTGCGGTTCTAAGTAGTTCCCTAACCATTCTTGTAGTGCTCAATGCAGGTTTTTAAGGGTTGCCAAATCCTTTTCCCCCACAGTTCTCAGGGTCTCTTCTCCTTGGTTCCCCATCCCAAGTTTCAGCTCTGAATGTACTCATGTGGGTGGGGTCATGAGTGGTGGACCTTAAAGCAAGTAGCAGAGTCACAGAATGACGAGAGGCTTCCCAAAAATCAGGACCAGTTTCTCACTTTGCTCCTCTTTATCTCGCCTCAAATCTTCTTTCCACCTACCCCATCTAGTTGCACCCCTTCTGTAACTTCTGGTACACTGCCTCCTCTTAACTTATCTTCTACCTCTCCTCGAGTGGGAATTCTGCTATCTCATTGTCAACATTATTCCACTCCTCCTTCACACATTTCTCTGCCATCTCCTTCCATAGTTCATTGGTGATAACGCACTACCCCTATTCAGTTTCTTCTACCACTTCCTCCTTTACCACTTTGATGTTACATGTTTTCCGATGTGTGACGAATCGTGGGATTCTGTCACTTCTCCCCAGGGGGCAGCCTTTCCTTGTGAGGCTAGGGAGGTGAGACCACTACATGATGCCCTCTCTAGGGGTAAAGGCAAGCAGGACCTAACCAGGAGAGATCCCCCCCCCTTGACAACAACGACTCCCATTCCGAAGAGGAACTCCCTCATCAAATTACTCAATGACCCAACTTGATAGATCCTGTTGAAAGAAAACGGGAAAAACCACTATACATCGGTTACTGTGACGTGCTTTATGAAGAAAGGCACCTGTCAGGTACTGTGAAGAAGAAAATCCAAGAAGCAATAATGAGTACCACTCCAACACAGAAGGTCTGCAACGTTACGCACGGGCTTCCCAGCGCAACGTCATAAGCCTGGAAGGGAGGGGAAGACTCCAGGAGCAGAGAAACCCGGGAGTTTCGAATCAGCAGTGCTGCAAGGGCTGAGAGAGACCGGGAAGCCAAGCGTCAGAACCTGAATGAAGCCTGGCATGTGAGGGAGACACGAGCAAGTCTGAAAGCAGGAGATGCTGGGGAAAGGTTACTCCCAAAGAAGAGACCAAATGCAGAGTGATGCCATGACCAAGAGTTAGTGGACTGTGCAGTCCAGCAACAGCAGTGAGACCACAGACCCACTCGCATAACGGAGCAGACAGAGTGTGAGAGAGAGAGAGAGACAGCAAAGCAAAGAGAAGCGACGGCAACCCAACGATTGACAAGCACCCTACTTAGTTGTGTTAGGTAGGGAATCCCATAGCTTAGTGAAAGTGAGAAATGTTTCTTATTATTTAAATAAAATTTTGTTGACCATGCAAAGCTGTAGTCTGTCTCCTTCTTCAGACTCTCAACAATGCTCACCTCTTTCCATTATTTCCTCCTTCCTAAGGTTTCTCCACTCTTGCACCTCTCAACGACTCTTCCACCAACTCCACTGCTATTTCCTCTATCCGTATTCTGGTCCTATCCAACTCTAATCAGTGTTTCCTCTCACCAGAAATCTATTTTCCTTCCACTTCTTCATGCCTTTGGGCACTTCCTAATATAAGTCTGGTTCCTTTACTTCACTATTTCTCCCACTCTCTGGGACTTCCTTTCCCCAACCTGTGGGTTTGTCTCCGCCGGCCCTTGTGCGCAATCTTCCCTGAATCACCTTTGCCTTTTATTCCACAACTACCTGGGTTTTGCTCCTTCCAGCCTGCTGGCTTAATCTCCTGCCATCTCCCTCCTTGGCATTTCTCTCCTCAGCCCTGTGGACCTTGCTCCTCTCAGTCTGCTGGGACTCTTAATTTCCTTCTACAGGAAAATTATACAGAACCCTTGTTCTGAACACGGATGCAACCTTTGCCCTTTTCCAAATATTCAATTTGCCATTCTGCCTATGCAGCTTATGCCGCAGCATTTTTACACCTGGAACTTGCATCTACCACTTGATGTAATTGGTATAATTCCTGGTTGGGAACGCATTAGTCCTCCTCCTAATGCATGGATAAACATCTATTTGCCCACGAGCTGTCCTCATTATAACCTTTTATCCACACACTTAAAGCAAACATTTCTGTTAAATAGTCTTTCACGTTATAGTGGTTTTAGGGGACAATCGTGATAGTGGACCTAACAGCAGCTAGAGACTAGGAGAGGATAATAACACAGCCAGGCCCTTTTGTACACTAGAAACAGAGGACGGTACAGGAGTAGCTGGGCTTTTTCCAGGTCTGCTCAAAAGTACTTGATGTTAAGATGTGTGGTGATTCTGATCATCAAATCTAATTGTGGATTAGTCAGGTTCTTCAGGCTAAGGGGATGGGGGTGCCGACAGTGAGAAAAACAATTCAACATGTCCATCCTAAGTCCTCATTTATCTTACACTGCTTGATGTGGACAAAGGACAGAACCATGGTCCTATGGTTAAGAGGCAAGGATTCCATGTTGTCCAACTTATCAAACATGACTATTTTAGACCATTGTTGATCATGGTCAAAACTCACCAAAAAGTTGAACATAACAGAGACTATAGCACATGGAGTGTGACAGAGGGTGCAATGGGCTTTCTAGCAATGGCGCCCCTGTATGCGTCTTTGGAACAACGGGGTGGGGTGAGGGACGAGTGCTGCCACATACATCGACCTGGACTGGGGGTGCAAAGCAGTAATACAAGTCACAGGCATGACCATGCCTGTACACAGGGGTGTGGTGGCATAGTGGAAGCTGTTCTGCGGGATGCTGTCAAGGAGAGGTGTTGTGTGGGGTACTGAATTGATGCCCGAAGTTCAACAATCATGTTAGGTGGCTAAGGTGTTAAAGAGAGGAAGGGGTGTGCAGAGGGAACACATAATAAATGACAGCCAACGGTCTGAAGGAAAAGGCAGTCTGAAAAGCAGTTGAAAAGATCTTTGAGGATTATGGGGTAGAAGACATGAGTTGTTCCTAAACAATATTACAGTGAATGCAAAAGTGGTTACCTGTTGGCCTTCGGGGCACCCTCTTATACTTCTTTGGTCCTCTTTTCAAGAGCGACTATTGTTGGTACGTGATATGTCTATCAACAAATTCTAGCTAGTTGCGTGGCATGGGCTTTTTTTTAGTATAATTTCTTTTAGAGCTTGGTGCTCTCAACAAGTCTTTGCAAATACTATGTTCAGAGTTGACCCTGAAATAATGATGGCACTTTGCAATCTATCTCCCACTACAATGAGAATTGCTAGGTCAGCAGACATTCTATCCTTCTACATTCTTTTCTTTTGCAGCAATGACATGCTAAGAGAGGGTACACCTTGAAGGCTGGGTTGGACATCTGCAGAGCATCCATTCCGGTTTTCATGGGATGCAATGCAAGGTCAAAGTACCCTTGATGGTTGCTGGGGGTGGGGGCTTCTGGAGACGGAAGAGCAACTTCTAGAGACCGTACTGTTGGGCGACACTGGAAAGCAAGAGAAGAGGCAGGGTAAATAAATAAAATTAAATGATTGGTAGTGTAATGGTACTGGAGCCTGTTAAAACTACCTCTCCTATCACCTTGCAATCACATACATGATACCAGGCCACACTCTATTCTAGAGATGCTTGTTTAGAAAAACGTACTTCTGATAGGCCAATTATAAATGCAGGGTTATAAATCCCAGCATTTAAGAAAAATCTCAGGTAATCATTTACCCCAAAAAATTATTGGACTGCAGTGAAAGGACTGCACTGTAAAACCATACAGCTGATTATTTTAGAACATTTATTCTGATTAATAACGGGGGGAGAAAAATTATTAATAGAAGTTCATTGATCGGGATGACTAAATTCCTTGCTCCTGTGGCAGCTCGGTTCTCAAGAGTGTTCCAACCTCTGCTTCACCATAAATCCGGCATAATGGGAGACTAAGCGGATACAAACCTACTTGTGTCCCAATACAGCAGTGTGCACTGTGGACAGACCATGTATGTGCAGGCATGATGGTCAGTGTTAAATAACAAGGACATGTCTTGTGGCAAAACTGTAGATAATGACTTACACTGCTAAGGCTATTCTGGGCAAGACATTATATGAAGCGATATGTATAAATGTCGCTCTCAAGTATGTTATTCAAGGAGTGATATGGATATAACTTAAGAGTAAATTGAGAAAGAATAGTATGAGAATTGCAACCTTAGATGAACTGCCTGGCATATCCACAATCTCACTCATCAGCAGTGGTATACTTGAACGTCAATTATTATTATCTATTTAGCGTGTTTTTAGTTCCAAAGAACTATTTCTCATATTAAAAAAAATACATCAACATTTGAACAATAATGGAATTGATTCATTCCATTTCATAAAAGCTGAAAACGTATCCTTTCATTTCATTTTAGTTCATCCAATTTAGCGCTTGCCACTTCCCATACATTGTAAAGTGCAATTATTAACGAAACATAGTTGGAATTATGACAGTACTTCCAAAAAGGACCCTCACTTATAGAATTAATACTATAAACAAGTCGGCAAGCAATTTTAAATACAGGTGCTTCAGAGTCACAAGCATTATGTGCAATGCGGTCTCCATTAAGTCCAGTCTCAAGCAAATACGTCAATTATGACTTTCTTATGCTAAGCAAAGGTTCTCATTTCCTTCACTTGCCCCCCGATCGCCCACTAGCACCACCGACTCGGCATCAAAGGCGAAAAGAGAAGACAACCACATAAGCACAGGAGGAAAAGCATGATTCAACTCGGCACCCAAGCAAAGCTGTATGAGAATGGAGTAAATCGTTTAAAATCACTCAAGAAATTACACAAATGCATGTTGTGCATGTTATACTTTAAACAACGTGTATTAAGTACATATATCCAAAAGGAAGGCAACAACAAGCATTAGGAAAGAAAGACAAAATAAGAGGAACCATTTACAATGAGGCCATTACATCACTCAGATACGTCTAGCTTCAGGAGCTATCCATCGGTGTTGAAAGAAAAGAAAATACACTGCCCTGACCCAGTACTTTGAAAGAGGGTCCTAATTCCAGGGAAAGCTGCTGATCGCCACCAGAGCTCATCAAAATATTTGTCAATATCAAACAAGTTTTGTTAAACCAATAGGGACCCTCAGCCTTCAAAGGGGACTACCTCTATTTAGAAGGGCATCCCAGCAGGGTGATTCCTTCACTGGCAGTTCTTCTGGGAGGGATGATAAAGATTTTCGGCAAGTTACTCTTATATTACCAGGGGTCACGCCTGAGGCCCGAAGGGCTTTACCACCACTGACAATGGGGGGCTGGCAAGCTCTTACCAGGCCTAAGCCTAGCTAGGTTTTCCATGCGGCTCCACGGCCAATACCGAGGCTACCTTGTGACCAGGCCAGAGGGGGCTATGGGATCTATCTCCCATGCCTCGAATTACACCAGTGGGAAATTTCTCAGGATTCGGTGGATCCTCTAGTTGCTCCAATGTTTAAAGTTAAAAAAGTGGATCACGAGATTTCTGTCAAGCCAGCTGTAGCCTCCAAGCCCCCTTGCTCCGAGGATCAGTCAGGACAATCGGGTCCAGACTGGCAAGGAAATAGTGGATACGGACATTGAGGAAGAGAGGGACTTCCCCCCGCCCCTCATCTGCAAAATCCTTCAGGTACAGAAGATAAGGCATAGACACGTTTTGGGGTTTTTCAGGCCCAACCAGAGAGGTGTTCTGCAGAGGTTCTAAACCTTCAGTCAACTGGGCTTTCAGGCATTCTACTTCTGAAGGATGCTTTTGCGGTGGCTTCCAAGAATTGGCATAAAGCTAATTTCTGCCAACCCACAAACAAGAAAATCGAAGAGAAGTATTGATATGATATGATAGTTTATTTATATAGGGCCTATACACAATGTGTTTCAAATCGCTTCAAGGCAAGGGAGGGAACAAGGGAAAATAAAATGACATGCTTACAGGCCATGAACAGTAAGGATGTGAAATTAACTATCATACTCAGCCTGACGACATTTCAGATAGTGCAAGAGCTAAGACATAGATAAGGAAGGGAGGGAGAGGGTGGGAAGGAAATGGAAACAGACAGGTGACTACCGTACTAGGCCGACAACATTTCTGGTAGAGCTAGAGAAAACAAAAGGTGAGGGGTTGAGGGGTGCAGAAAGGGAGGAACAAAACAAGCAACGTACTTGGCATGACGACATTTCAGATGGTGCTGGGGGGGGACAAGTCAGAGGAGGGGGGAGGAGCCAGAAGAGGTTGTCATCATACTAGGTCCAGGGACAATTCTTATAGAGTAAGTGCATAGAAGAAAGTAAGGGGAGGGGGGAGGGGGGAGGAGATAGGAAAAGGGAGAGTAGGACAGAACAGAGAGTAAGCAGTCAAAAAGAGTGGAGAAGCAAGAAGGGAGAGCAAATACAATTGCAGAAGTCAGTAGTAACACATAATGTTGCAAGCCTGGATACAAAATGAAGATGGGAACAGTATGATTCAGGGCCACCATGAGAAAGGGTGACACACCGTGAATCAATGAAGTCCATAAAAGTCAAATCCAGCATTGGCCACAAGATGGTTATGGTGAAACCAGAATGTATCAGAACAGACTCCTGCAGAAGTAAGCTGGAGGGGGGAGGGAGAGTAGGGTAGATGAATGAAGCAAAACAGGCAACACCTGTGTGCGAGAAGCGGGCGGGGGGGCACAAGGGAACATCCTGGGAGGACAAGAGGGGTGGGGATGGCCTGTGGGGACAGAGGGAGTAAACACATGTTGGTGCATTGCCTATTAAACTTTAACATTCCCTCCTTACTGAGCCATCCACAACCTCCCACCTCTGTGCTAGCTGCTGCTTTGTTTTAGGATAAGCTGTGAACCCCAACTTCTTAAGACATCTTTCTCAGCCATTCTTCTGCGAAATGAAGACAAACTCCTAGATTGTTATAGCTGTAACATCGGCCAGCTGTGATATGAGACAGACGTGTCTTGCCCGAGCTTCCTAAAGGGATCATTAAATGATATGCTTTCTGTGTATCCCAGATTGCAAAGCGTCAAGAAAACATACTAATGAAGACGTGGGGCACTGCGAGAGTGTGAATGCTCTGAAACGCCAGCAGACGTGTCGTGAGAGCGAAAAGACTAGTATGGGAAAGCCCAAAATGGCAGTCGTGCCCTGCTAAATGGCGAGATTGCTGGCGAACTCAGCACAGAGACGGAGAACGCCAGCCGGGAGGTTGATGGCAGTGCGGAGCACAGATACCAGATAGCGCAGGCGGGACCGAGTGCCTGATCAGCTGTCAGTGGGGTGACTGCTAGATCGGAGGGACCGTTGTATAAGTCAGGGGAGCACAGAAGAGCGATCCCCGACAAGACAACCAGCCGGGAGGCAGATTAAGACATGCTGTGTAGAACGGGGTGTTCGGCGCAGGACGGGAACAGCTACAGACTGGGTCTGGTGGAGACAAAGCGAAATACTGCAGACGCACCAGTACACCCTATAAGTAACAGCGGGAATACAGTGACCAGAGGGTGAATGAGAACACATAGCATGTGTAAGGTAAGCGGCTGGGAGTGCCAGACGCTGACGGGTGCAACAGGGCGCACACTGCTGCGAATGACATGAGGAAGATTTAGCCCGCATGTGTGAGACCAGTGAATGAAACGGCAACAAACTGTAAGCCGCACTGGGCGAATATAGAAACACTCTGGGCGCCGCGTAAGATACAAAGCACTCTCTGTACAAGAAGAAATGACATGACATGGACATTGAGTGAAGAGACATTGCAGCTGGCACGGTGTCCGGGGTGGTGTACGTGTGAACTACTTCCCCCCGCATGGTAGCATAGAGAACTTTCACAGCCCCAAGAAACTCACGACTGGATGAAAGCCTGGTGGTCACATTAACAGGCGTGGCGACCCCCCCGAGAGGATCAATGACCGCACAAGAATCCGGAGGCTTAAGAATTGTGGCCTACACAGGGGAGAAAGGTGACACACAGACGCGGTCCAAAATCTGGCAGCAAGATAGAGGCAGATATCACAACAAATAAGGGGGACACACCTGCTGCACGGATATATCACAGATCATTTGGAGTGGTTTCTACAGACACTGGAGAGAAGGGCCTGGAATTGTGTGAAACAGGCAGGCGCCTGAATAAGCGACCGTGGACATATGCTGAAAGGGGGGTGGAGAAGAAGACTGCAGCAAAAACAAGGCATGCGAAAATGTAGGCGTTTGCAAGAAAAGATCAGAAGCGGGAGTCAGGGAATACGGAGGCGCAGCTGGTGGAGAATAGCCCCCTGCCGATGGCACTGACAATAGGATATCAGAGGCTATTGCTACCCTAAGAACATCCATGCAGACCTGCATTGAGGAGATAAAGTGTGACGTTGGAGTACTGAGGCAGGATTTGCGCAATCTGGCCGGCAGAGTGGGGGAGAGCGGAAGAGGTGTCCACCACCAAGGAAGAATTGCAAGGGAAGGTCCAAAAACTAACCACACAGGTACGGATGTTGCAAGAATGAGCGGAAGAAGCTGAAGGGAGAGCACGAAGACCCAACATTCGGATCCTAGGGTTACCCGAAGGAGAGGAGGGACGAGATACCATCATGTATTTTGAAAACATGCTGCTCCAAGAGATTGGTCCAGGTGTGCTATCACAGGGGTTCACGGTGGAGAGAGCTCAGAGGAAATTGGTGAGAGCTCCCCTCCCCCAGAGCCTCGCCTCGACCTATCATAGCCAAGATATTGAACTTTAAGGACAAAGAGAAGATCTTCGCTCCAGTGAAGGGGGCAGGATTTCCCGTGGGTCTACATCATTGGCGATCTATCCTGACTATTCCCTGCAAGTCCGAGACGGAAAGGATTATTCGTCCAGATGAAGGAAAGACTGAGAAAACAGGGCATAAAATACATGCTCCTCTACCCGGCGAAGCTGAAGGACATACATAAAGGAAGGGCCCTGTTTTCGATGCTCCTGACGAGTTGAATGTGTGGATGGACGCCAACCAGATGAAACAATGGAAGGATTGACAAGCGAGGGGCAGTTGAGATACATATAAAGCCTGGGACGCACAGACACCTGAGGACCCTACAGTTTAGGGATTAGGTCAGACCACAGGTTTGGTGGGTTGATTATCCTCTTTCTGCCCATAGCAGTGAAGGACCAGAGGTTTAGAGGATACGACCCATTTGTTGGACCTCCCCCTAACTTCTTTTGGGAGTTTTTGATTTACTCCCTTCTCCGAGGAGAATTTAGGCTACCAAGCAGTACCCAGCCACCACGTTCTCGGAAGGTGGGAGAAATAAATGGCAGTTATGCCTCTACAGACTGGTTCTGATGAGCGGTTAACTTTGGTTCGAGTTTGGGGTAATTTGTTTGGGTTGCGACACGGCTTGGTCCAACAGGGCCGTAGATACCGGAAGCTCACTTGCAAATGGTAACGTGGGAAAGAGAGTGCCCTAAGAACCTACAGGAAGTTGAAGGGAGGCGGAAGACACAGTGAGAGAGTGAATGGCAGAAGTACTGAAAATGCCTACCTGGAATATCAGGGGGCTGAATAATTATGTTAAAAGGGTCAGGGTGGTGGCATACTTGCGCAGAAAAGGGGTCAAGATAGCACTATTGCAGGAAACGAACCTTACGGCTGACAAGCAATCCCAGTCCTGCTGAAGGGGTAAAGGGGTCGAGTCATCCTTTTCCAACTATCCAAGGGGAGTCCTTTTCTGGGTTGCCCCAATGGTGCACTTCTGGGAGGTGGGAGTCCACAAGGATGATGAGGGCAGGATGGTGGAAGTGCACGGGTTCCTGGACAAGAACGAAGTCTGCTTGATCAATACATATGCCCCCAACAAAGGTGCATCCACTTTCTTGTGCTCCTTTTTTGCGAAGTTGGCCCCTGATCGAGGGACAACGTGGATCTGGAGGGGATTTTAATTGCACGCTAGACCCAACGTTAAACCGGTCGGACAGCCAACACATGTCACCGTCCCCACCGACTATGGTCTTGCTGACACTGCTGAGAGAGCTAGAGCTGCAGGGAATTTGGAGGTGGCAGATGGGACATAAGAGGGAATTCTCATTCTACTCAGGTGTGCATAAGGTATACACGCGCATAGATTATTTTTTCACAGGGACGGTTCATCTTGGGGAGTTCGTGGGGTCCTCCTACGAGGGTCAAACTCTTTTGGATCATTTGCCATTGATCATAAAATGGGTGCTTAGTAACCAACCAGCCGTGATACCCACTTGGAGGCTGCAGGCAGAGACCCTGTGAGACGGGCCCTTCCGAGATGATATAGAATAACAAATAGAAGAATATTTTGACATCAACGGGGGAAGTGTAGACTGCAGAGGGATTTTGAGGGATGCCTTTAAAGTAGTGATACGAGAAGCTGCCATAGCCAAAGCTGGGCGTGTCCAGAGGGAACTTGGAAAAAAAGTTAGCGGCCACAGAGGTGGAAATCAAGTGGGTGGAGAGTGCTGACCCGCATGGAGGTAGGATTGAGGGAGTGCTTACCAAACTCAGGCAGGAATGTCTGAACCACTGGGAGAGATTGGGAAGGTATAGTTTTGCAAAATACTCCAAAAGCTGCATGGGCAAGGGGACAAACACAGGAGGCTATTAGCATGTTTGTGCCAAGGAGTGGATACTCGAGATGCGATTACCGAAATAGAGGACGAGTGTGGGGAATTGTGGCAGTCGCAGGGGGAAATCAACAAGGTCTTTTGGAGTTTTTATCAGGCCCTATATGAGGAGTTGGAAGACATCAAGTTGCTGGCGATCACAGAGACTCTGTCCGTGATAGGCCTGAGTGCGGAAAACAAGCGGAGGAACCAGGTGCACCGCTCACAAAAGAAGAACTATGGGCGGTGATTGGCATATTGCCTACGGGGAAGACGCCATGTGGGAATGGCCTGCCAGCAGAGTTTTATAAGAAGTATATATCGATGAGGTAGCCCCTAGGTGGTTGCGCACCTTCGAGTAAGTGTATGAGGTCGGCAGACTGCCCCTAGCATGGAGGAATCCATACTCGTCTTGATATTGAAACCGGGTAAAGCGGGGAGGCATTTTGAGTCATACTGTCTGATATCCCTGATAAACCAAGATTTTCATAGCGATCCTAGCGAAAAAGGTTGAAGAGAATAATTGGGACATTGATCCATCCAGAACAGACAGGGTATGTTGTGGGGTGGGCGACATCAGAGAATCTCAGACTGTTGCATTCAATCATAGATGGGACGCGGGGATGGTCAGAGGGATGTGCGGTAGTGGCACTGGATGCCTTCAAAGCGTTTGACTTTGTTCGGTGGGAGTGGTTGTTTGCCTCTCTAGAATGTTTTGGAATAGGTGAAAGGTTCATGAAGTGGGTCAGAATTCTTTACTCTAGGCAGGTGTTGAGAGTAAAGACTGATAAACAAGTGTTGAGGCAGTTCCCTGTTTCGTGCCCCTTTGTATAGAGATGACCACTGTCCCCTATGCTGTACATCTTAGCTCTAGAGCCTTTAGCAGTGTTCTTGAGGAGGGAGTTCAGCGATACAGAGCTTCTGTTGAATGGCACGCATCACGTGGTTTTGTTAAATGCAGATGACATCCTATTGTATGTACAGAGCCCAGAAGATAACCTAGCGTCCTATATTGAGGTATTACACATTTTTGCATCATTATCGGGAATAACAGTTAGCAAAACGAAGTCCTGTATATTTCCGCTGGCAGTTTGGGTTGGGGTAGATGAATCGCGACTTCCAAACCCGGGGCTGCAGTGGAGGGTCAAAACATTTAGATACTTGGGGGTAGACGTCCACCATAATGTGACGGAGACCCATCGGCAGAATATGCCGAGAGTTAGAGCTGGGTTGGTGAACACAATCAAGTTTTGGCAAAATCTACCCCTTTCGGTGGGGAAGGATTGCCCCCCCTCGTCTTTTACAGCTAGGAAAGAAGATTTGGGCCAGGACCAGGTCACTACTAAAAATAAGGGAGCCATACTCACCCCCCCCCGCCCAAATACCCTTGGTAGCAATATATGGTCAGAATGGTCCGGATGTAGTACAGATTAGATTGCAATGGGAGACTAGAAGGGTAGTGACAGTGGGAGACCTGCTCTCATCAGAAGGGCTCTTGGACATCCGGGAGTTAGGGAAGAGGTATGATATTAAGAGAGGGCAGTTCCAAGCATACCCTAAAATATTGCATGAGACAAGGAAAAGGTTGCCAGGTTTTCTGAGTCAGCTAGAAGACAATATTCTTGGGCTTTGGCATGAGGTGTTGGAGAGAGGACACAGAGTATCCAGGTCGTATCAGGGGTAACTGGAGGCAACGCTCAAAGATAATACCCAGGATAAGAGTAGGTGGGAGCTGTATTTCGGCAGAGAGCTCACAGAATTAGAATGGGCTGGAGCGTTGCTACATCTGAAAAAAGTCTTGAGGAAAGCTGGGTTAGAGCTCACTCAGTTTTATGTACTCCATAGGGTGTACTTGACGCTGCTCCTTTTGTCGCAGTTCACAGGCTCAGAGGAAAGAGGGTGTCCACAATGTGGAGGGAGAGGGGCAGGGATGATCCACATATTCTGGCCGTGTCCAGTGATCCAAGGGTTTTGGCAAGAAATGGAGCTAAGGCTCAGGACCGGAGGGATAACAACACAAGTTGACGCCGGAGGCCTGCCTACTTGGAGTGTTTGCGCGCCCCAAGGGTCCAAACCGTAAAACAGAATAATGGATCTGGCCTGGATTTTGGCAAAAAGAAGGATCGCCATGGCATGAAAATCACATAATGGTTCGCGCATTGACGGTTGGTGGGAGGACCTGCGGCACTGGTCTGCAGCAGATGCCACGGTACGGTATGAGGCCATGCGAGTAGGGAGCAAAGCAAGCTCGGAGAATATGATGGCCTAGAACGCCTTAGTGCAAAAGATATTTGCCTCGCCGGATTACAAACCCTACTGATGCCATGGTGAGACTTGTCAAGATTAAAGGGGGGAGAGATTTTAAACTGGGAGTTAGGTGAGTTGGGAGGGAGGATGTTTTGGACTATGGGTGGGCAAGAGAAAGAACTGGACTTCCAAGGACTACAAGCCGCAGGTTTTATCTGTTTGATTTGGGAGGGTGTTGGGGAGTTGGGGTATTGTTGAGGAAAAAAGAAGTTGCACAGGGAAAGATGCGACATGTGAATTCCAAAGTGTATTATGATACAATATGTGCAAGAATCTTTAATAAAATAGCTGTAAGTTCTATGGGAATGCAGCTCTTCATCTGAGGTAAGCAAAAGCTTATGCAGTGTTAGATGCAACTAATCAGTACTTCTGGCAAGAGTTGTTGTTTTCTCCCAGATCTCCTCCTGGACAGGCAGGCTGGCTTTAAGTCCAGTTTGGAGGAGGCCAAAAAGGTGGCTCAGGAACTTTCTGAGCCATGGCTGCACAACAACGACATAGCCAGTAGAGGAGTTTGTGTGGGAGAAAACATGAGGTGATCCACCTAGAGGCGCTCAATCAGGTTTACTTCTGATAAACAGGAGTGTTCAGGTGGATTACCAAAATAAAACCTGGGGGTGGACTTTGGGAGGCCACTCTATTTTGGTGATAGGGAGACACTGAGAATAGCCAAACCCAATCAGGGTAAGATAGCAGAGCGACAAGGTCTAGTCTCAGGAAGGCTGTGTGTGGTCTTGGGCTACAATGAGTCCACACAGAACACCAATAATTGTAATTAGACAGGTAAGTACAAAAATATAAAATAATGTATTAGGCTTTTACATACACACAGAGTAAAACTTCTAGTCAAACATTGTCACACATTTACTATAAAACAGATGCATACATTCTCCCTTAGGAGAAGAAAGTCTATGCTTCAATAACCAGTGAATCACAGGTAAGAAGTCAGATGCATGAAATTCAGTAAAGCCATTTAGAATAACCACAGAACGGTTTCCCTAACACTTACGGCGTCCAACTAGATGGTTTGGGGGTCTTGTGCCCTAAAGTCGTCAGTTCCAAAGTTCTACTTTTCAGGTGGGTTTATTAAGAGATTGGGCAAGGTAAGTAAAGTTCAGGTAAGTAAACTCTGGCAATCCCAGTCACTAGGGTAGGGGGAAAGGAACAGATATGTTAACTTACCCATCCCTGATTCAGAGTTCTCCAGAGACCACTTACGAGGTTCTGCAATGGGTTGGGAACACAGTCTTCTGTGCTTGGTCCGGTTGAGGAAGGCGCAGGGTCACTTTCAGACATGGGATTTAGTTTTGGTTGGTCACAGTGTTTAGAAATTAGTTCCAGACACCTTCCAGTTAAACACCAAAATAAAAGAAAAGGAGAAGACTCCTGCGGAACATGTGACCTAAGAACACCTCTAGGTTGCAAAGATGCGACAGTCAGGCGGTGACAGGCAATCTTCCACAGACAAACAAAGGAGTAGGTCCTGCAGGGCTTCTGTTAATGCTAAAGGTTGAAAATGCAAGAGCAGGCATCTTGTTATGCAAGTTGAAGTTCCTCCAAGTTCCAAGGATGCACTCAGAACTTCAATGGCTACAGCGAGGTAGTCCAGACACTTCAGAAGGCTCATAAGGCACAGATACTCAAGCAGGGGTCAATACTGATTGTTCCCACTGTTGTATGGGTCGAAGCACCAACAAGGGTCTTCTTGAGATCAGACAGAGGAGCAGGGCTTCATCTAAACTTCAATGGAGTTGGCGCTGGTTAGCTGCAGGGGTTGTCCTTAGGTTGTCAACTGGCTGCTTTGGCAAACGAGAAGAAGGACTCAGACCAGAGCACATACTTTCCAAGTATCTTTATTCAAGTTCAAAGAAAAAGCCTTACTAACCATATTGCCAAAGGAGAGTCCACTTACTACCAAACTAAACTAAGGTGTTCATCAACAGTCAAAAGAAAAATAGTCCTCCGTCCAAACCTATCCACTGAACTGGCCCTACCACATAGATGAAAATAAAAGAAAGTTAGGTGAAGTGCCCTGCACTCAGTGTTGGATTCTATAATATTTCACAGGGTTTCCAGGAATCTCTCCAGGTTTCAGGATTCTTCAATGTATCATCATCATCAATTAAGTTTATTTGGAAAAAAATCCATAAACCGAAGTACAAACAATACACAAAATTGTTACAATGGTCAAAAATGATTATAAAAACAATTCCTCTTAGACAAAATTCATACAAAGCAATGTAAAAACATTAAAATAGCATAATAAGAAAGAGTGCATGTGTAATCTCAGCTTTCAAGCAATTTGTTCTACACAGCCCTATGCCACTGGGATAATTTTGGCACGCAACAAAAAGATCAGGACAGGTCTGACCTGACTGAAGCCAGCATTTTTAAGCAACGGTACAATGGTCCTTTTTCTTATACAGTGATAAGATGGGAAAAACATTACAAAATGTAAAATATCCTCATCAGGCCAATCATAACATGGACAAGCTGTAGACTGTTCCATACTTTGCCAGTTCTTTGTTTGTGTCCTGAGCCATAAGGAATTAAAGCGTGCCCGGGTCAATGGCCAACGATTAAAGGGCCTATGGCTATGCACAAGATATGGCTGAATGCCCTCTGCACCAGAAATAAGCAAATGCTTTCTATCAGCCTCAACCCTAAGGCCTTCTGTTTGAAACAAGGATTGAATTAAATAATTGCTTATATTTGTTTACTGTGTTCAGTGACAGGAGAGCTGAAGAACATTGGAGGTTCTGGGCATTCAACTGGGAAGTGCATTTGTAAATGCAGGATAGCCATGGTATTTTAGATTCCTCGCCTATGTGGGAGCTTCCGAGTTCCATGTGTGTAGCATAGTTAGGTGCTGAGCACGGTAAACCAAGCCGTTATTTTAGGAAAGTATTTTCTATAGTTTCAATTTGTGTAACTTTCTCCACACCCCACAAGGCCGCCCCATGATTGGTAGAGGCCTTTGTTTGGGCTCTGTACACTTCCAGGATCATCTTGACCGGTTGCCCTAAACACATGTTCTGGAAACGAGACAAGCCCCCCAGAGCCTGACTCATTCTCAGACACTGCTTCTCTATGTGATCGGACCCCCGACAGTTTTCACTGAAGGTGACTCAGAGATAGTCAAATCTATCTTCCCTGGGGATTAGTTGAACACCACTCCACATTTTGCGCATCCTTAGTGGTCTACCACCTCTGCCTGAGCAGGCCATTACTGCAGATTTCTTGGAGTTCACGGTTAGCTTAAGATTAGACATAAACAAGGTATAGGCATACACCAAATGTTGTAGAGCTATGGTGGTCCAGGCAATAAGGACAATATCATCCGCGTAGCCTAATACTTGGAGCGGGAGTCCATCCACCCTAATGAAGTCAGCGTTAGTTTCCACCAGTACCCGGTAGAGTTCGTTGAGATAAAGGGCAAAAAGTACTGGGGAAACCACACACCCCTGATGGACTCTCAGGGCCACTTCAAAAAAACCTGTGCATTGGCCATGTTCCCCAAATCTCACACAAGCTGAAGTATTTTCATGGATGATCTGCAACACCTTTACCAACTCCTCAGGGCATTCCCTTGTACCTGAGCACACCCCACAGCAAAGCTCTATCCACCTTGTCGAATGCTGTGCCCAGGTCCGTGAATGCCAGGTAGACCCTAACAAAAGTAGACATTGCTCCCACCAGGTACGGATTTAGGACTTGGTCTCTGGTCCCCATACCTGGGCGGAAGCCATACTAGATGTTTACGAGGACCTCACTATCGGTGAACCACTGTTCCAAGTGCTCCAGGTCAGCCCAACCAAAAATCCTGAATGAGGTATCTAGCAAAGAGATTGGCCTGTAAGATAAAGCACTCCCAGGGTCAACTTTTTCAAAGATAGGGTAAATTCTTGCTTGACGCCATGAAGATGGGTATTCCCCAAGATCAAGGTAAGCATTGAAGCAGTTAGTTAATAATGGAGCCCACAAAACTGCCTCTTCCCTAAAAAGGTCTGCTGGAATTGTATTTGGGCCCGGCGCTCAGTTATGTAGTTGCTTATTCACTGCCATTTGAACCTCCTTCACGGTTAACCGTAGTGAAGTGCACGCACCCAGTCAAGTTTACTGGGGGTCTCTGCCTTGTATAGAGAGCTAAAATGGTGAGACCAAGCTTTCGCACTCACATTGTTCTCTCTATGAGTTCAGGTTCTTTTATAAACAGGCCCGTCTGCAACAAATTCCCAGAATCTTTTGGAGTCCCCTGCCGTTACAGCCTCAAGGAGTTCTTCCCATGCCTGTTCTTTTAAAAGGCCTTTCCTATTCACCAATACGGTTTTATAGTGAGCGCGGGCACTGATTACCTTACATCTAGTGCTATCCCTTGCGCATAGGAGCCCCTTCAAGTTATTCTGGGCTGCACGACAGGATTCGAAAAACCAGCATTGAGTATTAGTTCTCTCTGTTTCAAATTTCTGTTGAAAAAGATCTGTTAGGGATTTCCATATCTTTTGTGAGGCCAGGATGATTTCCCTTGAGTCCACACCCTGAGAAAGGATGGAGACAATTTGTTCCCTGTTGCATAAACCCCCTTGGTCTGAATGGTCATTGAATCCATTTTAGCCCACTTCACGCTTACAGTGGGGGTTAATTTCGCAGTAATCCAGGTGCGGAAAGCTAACATGTGACACCACAGAATGACCAACCCTCAATACTAACCTCAGAGGGTAATGATCACTGTGCAGTTTTTCCAACACCTGGAATTCCATAATTAGAGGCCAGTCTTTTGCATAAATACAAAAATAATCTATCATGGAAGTCCCTTGTGTTCACTGATAGGTGGGCTTCCCAGGTCAGTCCAAGCCAACTTGGCCATTTACGGAGCAAATTCCCCAGTACACGAACCAAGTATTAAACTGAAGGCCCCTGACACACGTTCCTTCATCTGTCAGTTGGGGCGGTGCTATCCCATAAGCAAAATCTTCGCCCGGGTCCACCATTTTGCTTATAATCCCTCTACCATGTTTGGCATTATAATAACCTCCCAGTATCAAAAATGGGTTTTTGGGTCCCCATGGTTAAGCACTCTGAGTCAATAAGATCCCTCAGGGCCCCTGGGAAACTTTTGTTAGGATGTGTGGACTGTTGTAGAAATTAACTAGAATCAATTCTCGGCCCTGCTTGGGCCGTGCTCTGATATACTGTATGGTCACATTTGTAGTTTCCCTAACTGTTAACACAAGGTTGAGTGATGACTTGAACAAAATTGCCATGGACCCATAACATCGTCCTCTTCTACCCTTCTTGGTTGCAAAACACTTTGAAACATAGCCATCCAAAGACAATGGGGAAAGAGACTGGTTGTTCCCACCGGTGTATGGGTCACAGCACCAACGAGGGTCTTCTTGAGATCAAGCAAGGGTGCAGGGCTTCATCTAAACTTCAATGGAGTTGGCGCTGGTAAGCTACAGGGGTTGGCCTTGGGTTGTCAACTGGCTGCTGTGGCAAACCAGAAGAAGGACTCGGACCAGAGCACATACTTTCCAAGTATCTTTATTCAACTTAAAAGAAAAAGCTTCACTAACCGTATTGTTAAAGGAGAGTTCTCTTCCTAGCAAACTAAACTAAGGGGTTCATCAACAGTCAAAAGAATAATAGTACTCCGTCTAAACCTATCAACTAAACTGTCACTACTACTTAGACGAAAATAAAAGAAAGTTAGGTGAAGTCACCTGCATTCAGTGTTGGATACTATAATATTTCACAGGGTTTCCAGGAATCTCTCCAGGTTTCAGGATTATTCTATTTAAGTGATCCCTTATTTCAAAGTTCCTGGCAGTTTACCAAAGCTCCTCAGGCTTTCAAAGTTCAAATTAAAAAAAAGTCTTACGTTCCAAAATGTCAAAAATTCTTTAGATGGAGGGATATTTCCTTGATCCCTCTTATCTCTCTCCACCACTTATGTTGCTCTCTGCCCACTAGATTCAGGTTTTGGTTGCCACCAAGCTCCCTTGTGTCTCTTCTTTGCTTTCTTTATTGGGTCTCTCTGGCTCCCTTAGGTTTCTTTGTACCGCTACTTCACTTGGTTCTATGAGGTATCTGTAACCTCTCTCTTCTACTGCGGTTTCTCAGTTCTGGTAGGGTTTTGTCATCCTTCTGGACGTTTACCCTCCTTGAGTTTCCAGGGCTCTCAGAACCCTTCTCTTTCAGTCTTTCTCTGGGTGTCTCTGTGACCTTGTATTTCACATAGCCCTCTCTGGTCCCCCTCAAACCGGGCAACCTGCATAACTTCTACGTTGCAGGTTTCGCTCCACTAATGGTGTTTCTTCGGCAGCGGCTGCGCTTCTCCCCACCTGCCGGTCTTCCAGACAGGATAGGAATTGTCTTCGTACTCCACTTGCTCGTTCAGAGCGGAGGATTCACTTCTCCCTTGGTTCCTGGTTTTACCGTTCGTTCACGGGCTCTGGGCCCACAACGTACTCAGCGTGGTTGTGACTGCAGGTAAGTTTCACTTTGGTTGGTCTTGGCTTCTCAGCCCCAATATGCTTCTGTAGCGGGACAGTGGTTTCTCTGTGCGGCGTTTGCCTCTCACCCTTCTGCGTTAGCCTCACTCTTTAACACAGCCAGCTTTGTGTGGTTTCTCCTCCTCCACTCAAGAATCATTGGCCCTTTATTTTCGCTCCTATAACGAGACAGGGCGTAGAGGAGGTGTAAAGTTTATCATTATCTTGGGACAAGCGCAGGAGGGATTATCAGTATTGCTGACTACCATAGGGAGTTCCCCATGGGAATGGAAGGCCTTGTTTCCTGAGGCGAGTCACTCCCGGTGAGGTCCCACTTTCCCAAACCCCTAGGGACGGTTTTGCTTAGTGGGCTCACCTCCCCAGACTCAAATGGGGTGGCTCCTCCTAGGGAAGCCGGGACTGATTTGTCACAATGCTCTTCTTTTAAGAGGACTTCACTTTAACTATGATCTCCAGAATGGCTTATCCAAGATTGAGACTAGACGCTTGTTCAGATCCACCAATTCACGGTAGGCAGGAAGGCTACATCTCCTTTGAACCCTTGGGAAGGTGGGTAACACCTCTCCAGCCCAGGAAACTCCCAGCAGGAGCACTTCTGTAAACCAAGCTTCAAAGACACACACCCACAACAAAAGGGCCAGCCTCAACCAGGGAGCAACATAACAT
The DNA here is from genome assembly GCF_040938575.1 of Ambystoma mexicanum. Lineage (NCBI taxonomy): Eukaryota > Metazoa > Chordata > Amphibia > Caudata > Ambystomatidae > Ambystoma > Ambystoma mexicanum. Next base: position 757,406,120 of record NC_090939.1, read on the forward strand.
TCCTTCCCATCACCTACATTTCCTGCAGTGCAAAGCATATTAGTAAGATGCAAGAAGGCAAAAGTCACTTATTACCTCAACAGGAACAGGACCCGTAAAGTAGGCTTGTAATTAGCCAATCTTGGGTGGCCATTTGAATTTATAAGGAAGTGGTTTCCAATAACTCCTTCCTTGATTCATCTTGGACCTTTAGGCACAGAAGAATTCTTTTGGACCCAGTTGAGAGAGCAGTCCTTTTCAAAGCACTCTGCAAGAGGTGAAGATAGGTTTTTCAAGGTAGAAGAAAGGTCTAATTGCTAACCATCCCTAGGGCACATTGGAGGCAACTTTGTTTGACAAAGACCTGCATTCTGCCTGCTGCAATGGTACCAGGCTCCTCACTGGAGGTGAATGCCTGTCGCAGATGCCAGAAAGCCTCCCCGGGGTGAGAGCAGAAAAGGACCAAACTTGTCCCAGAGCACCTGGATTGGGACTCACAACCAGAAATAAAAGCTGTTGGATTTCTGCATTCTACAGCTTTGAACCGTTCTTGCAAAAGATCTGACCACATTCTAAGCATCAGGACCAAACGTGCTGCCTTTGGCACTTCTTTGAACGTCGACCCGCTGTGTTGCTGTATTGTAACCAGTTCACCACATTGTCCCAGCTGAGCGCACCACCTGTTCTGGCTCGAACAAGAAGCTTGCCACTGCAGAAGCCTTCGAACAGCCATGTCTCGAGCAGCAAGTGGGGCTGCCAGGAACTTTGTCACTGACCCAAGCTCGACCTTTGGAACAACCCTCGTGACTTCATCGAACCTCCTTGCTCAAACGCTGCATCAAACCACATACCTAACGCCGACTACCCATCTGGAGCACCGCAACCTGCTACATCTGAACCTGGCTCCACCCACACTCACAGCACTGAGAAGCCTGGTTCAACACTGTGGAGCAGTCTATGAACAGATTCAGGTAAGTTTAAGAGGTCTACCCCCATGGTCCACTTTTGGGACCCTAGAGACTGAAAAGTACCCATTTGCACCTTTTTCTACAAAGACATATACTTTTAAGTAACATTGTTGCCAATTCTAGCTTTTCACGCCTACATTTACATGTTGCATATTCTGTGTCTGTGGCTTTTTGTCAGTATTTTGCTACTATAGTGAAACTGCTAATTGGTTGGTTTAATGAAGATGTATATAAATATATTTATAGAACCTTCATTGGACATTCCTTTGTTTTGGAGTGTTGTACTATTTCTGCTTGGGTTGCAACTGTTATCAAGCCTTAAGACTATAGCCTGCCCACGCTATCCTGACGAATCCTGCAGAGTCATCAATGATTACCCGGTGATGTTCGCCTCCCACATGGCCAGGGAACGGCAGCCCCTTCCTGATCCTGACTGTGGAGGGGGTATTATGAGGGAGGATCATGTAGGAGGGGACTATCGGGAGGAAGTGATGACTGTACCAGAAAAGATACAGTATTCTTCCCTCCCTTGTGAAACCTCTAATATAATGATGGCATATTGTCAACCTGCACAACATGCCATTACCCATAAAACACATTTAACATCTCCTGTTTATGATGGTTGTTATTTAAACAAAGATGTAAAGCAATGCAACTTAAAAAAGGTTTAAAACTGGGGGGCGTGGCTTGGAGCCGTGGCATTCGACAAGGTTTCTTAGAATCTCCTGGCACCAATACACCATCGACCGCATTTTCGCCGGCAATTCAAATTGTAGAAGCTTAACAGACGGCGCTACAGTGATATGATGGCATGGGGCACACACGGCTAGAACCAGAGTCTTCAAATCAGCCCCAATCACGGTAATTAAGGGGGTGCATTCGGCCCTGGTGGGAAGAATCGAACTCCAAAATGGCGGGCTCACAGAGTCCGCAGCTACAGCAGACGTCAAGAGCAATGTGAAAGTGATTACGATAAGCCCTGCATGCCTTGTGGTACCCTACCTGGAATGACAAGACTCGGCACAAGTGACAGGAAAGCATGAGGGAGAAAGATGGAGCACCTGCATCCCGGACAGAGAACACTGTGCAGGACGAAAGGTATCCCGCTGGCCGAGGCCCACATAGGGGCGCCCGCTGGCAACAACATGCAGCAATTACACGCAGGCCGGAATACAGGACCCAGCAGACAGAAAACATGCTGAGAATCCGGAGGAGCAACTAACTGTAACGCCACCAAGTAAGCAGACCCCTCATAGTGCTTCAGGACATCGGCCGGTAGCAACATACAGCCCCAGCACGCATGCCATGTTCCGGAGAACAGCATGGGGTGCCTGAGACATTGCCAGGCGTAGGATGAAGCACTGTTTCCCCAGGCAGAGTACGCAGCGCAGCTCGGAGGGCTCCCTGCGGCCCGAAGCTTGTACCAAGACTACCGCTAGCGAATAGCATGCATGCTGTCGTATGGGACCCAGTAAACGTTGATCGTTCTGGGAATCGGTCAGTACAGCAACTTGCCAAAACACCACAGTGCAAGCAGATCGTTCCCGCTGCAACGCAGGCGGCGACATTTGGTAAGCAGAGGTGTGCCCCTCATTAGTCATTGCTCCATGCCCCAGAACTCCCCAATGGTACGGCTCATACAAGACTCTTCACCATAGAGCTGGTCGGGAGACCCGCTCCCGTCAAGAATACAGTCGGAACCCCCAGCTGGCGGGGTCTTAACACAACAACGGAGCCTGCAGCTGAACTACGGCAGCCACTTCATTCATGCCCCCAGGCTTGATGTTCCCTTCTCCTCCTGCCTGATTCCACTGCACGGGGGTGGATCAACATAGGGAAGCCACAGCAGGATATGCTGAACTAATTGCCACAACAGCAAAGGCCCTCAAACGCTGCCACCCCCCACCGAATTACAACAGCAGAACAAAATCAGCTTAGCAATGCACTGAATTCACCGGAACCAGTGGAGGAAGGAAGGCACTCAGCCCTCACGGGGGCCGCCTGCCGCTGAGTCAGCCCATGCTACTATCCCACTTCTGTTGCTCTTGGAGAAGTGGGAAAAGTAGCCCCTGAAGTTCAGCTTGGTCCTGCTGCCCAGAACGTGACCAGGATGGAGACCCTGGAATCCCGGGGATGCATTAGGGGGGGCTGCCTTATGGAAACTCCTGGGCACCCTTTACAATAACAGCACAGCTTCCAGCTGGCCCCTAGAGGACACAACGATTGTACGGGCAGGGGTAGGCGCAGAACACCCTAACTCACTCGGAAGCTCTCAAGGCTAGCTTGCAAGCCCATGACACGGCCTCAATTCATGTTGGTTCAGAAAGCAGAGTCATCCAAATAAACCCAGGACATTTAAGTAGGCTAAGTGGCAAGCACACTTCATGAGGTCACACTTCCAGAAACATTCACAACACCTGGGTACTCCTCAGGCCCTGCGCCCCATACTATAATCAGCGGCAATTGGGAGGGGCATTGCTGCAGCGCTACCTAGAGGACACCCCTGGCGGAACAATGGCAAAGAACACAAATCAGACTGACATCACCACACTGCTGGGACACTCTTACCCTGACAAAGCAAAAAAGGGCAAGCACATGGAGGCACAGCTGGGTGAGGGAGACGAGACTTCCGGTTGCTCCACATCCACACAAGCAGTAACAAAATCAGAACTCCAGGACCTGCTGACAGCAATGATTAGGGAGTATCAGAAGGGTATGGAGGAACTGATGAAGAAAATATCCACGCTGGACAAGCGCATCGAGATGTAGAAGACAGAATGGCGGAAATGGAAAACCACCTCTGCAAGCAAGCATTCAAGATCGGCAAGGGGGCAAACAGATTATCAGCCCTCGAGGCACGATGCGAGGCCCTAGAACTAAAACAAGAAGATGCGGAGAACCGCTCTAGACGGAATAATATCTGGCTGCGGGCCATACCCACTTTGGTTACGGACGCAGGACTAGCAGATTTCACAAAAGACTTATTTCGATTCATACTAACGCTTTAGGACAGTGCCCTGCTGGAGATTGATAGAGTGCATCGAACCAGAACTAAACAAGCTTTCTCCACTCCCCCGAATGTGCTAGCAAGGGTGCATTTCTATAAGATGGAAAAAGTAAATAATGCAGGAGGCAAGGAACTCTAAACATATCCAGTTCAGGGACGCAACCATTCTGCTCTACCAAGACCTAGCGAAAAGCACACTACTGAAAATGAAAGCCTTGAAGAATATTACTGAATGGCTGAGGGAACGGAAGGGCGCATACCGCTGGGGTTTTCACACATCGCTGAAGTTTACTTGGGAGGGTAAGCAATGGCAAGTTCATACTCCAAAGGAGGCAGAAAAACATTTGGGCCCTGAGGAGGAGAGCAAGGACGCTGAAAAAGGAGCAATACCACACGCGTCCACCGGGAGAGCCTCCACAGCAGGTTGGTCCCGTGTGGAACACAGGTGCAGGATCTGGGGTCCTCCTGGGAAAAACAAGAAACTAGATAAGGACTGAACAGCTACACCTGGCTACTGGCAAGTTAACGGCCCAGGGGCCTCCGCTCAACTGGCACCGGGCCTCTCCTCTACTACTGGGTCCTGACCCCGGGCTGTGATTCGAGCGCCATCGCTGAATCGGCAGAGGGGGGCACCCAAGCCATTTAAGATAAGTTCCAAGTCACCATTTTCACAATGCTTGCTAAAGGTTACACAAAGGGCTGGTTGGCCCTCTACACGAGAAGCACTAAGTTAAGCTAAGGGCCTGTTGGCCCCCAACAGGGTATGTGGCGATTTGAAGCCGTATACCCCGTTGGTTGAGGGCTGGACTCAACACTGCAGTTGCGGAGGGGCATGGGGGTAGAGGGAGGACTATAGGGGAGGGAAGGGTTAAAATGGTTTTTGAGAAAGCCGAACAAACACAACAAAACATCAACGACACCAAGGAACACAAGGGCAGACAACCGATACACATTAGGGGACTTCACAAGACATAGTATGGGAGAGGAGCTACAACAGGGCGGAAAACACAATGTGACCCATGACACAGCTGATGTGGAATGTGCAGGGCCTTAACTTCCCAGGAAAAAGGAAGTCTGTAGAGCGAGATTAGCACAATTATCCGTGGATGTTGTGTTTCTTCAGGAGACTCATATCCTGGAGGCAGACGAGAAACAAATTGACTTCAACAGATTTTAAAAGCCCTACCTTGCCACGGCAAGTGAGAAAAAGATAAGCATGGCTCTCTTGCTTAGCGAGAATGTCCCCCTAACACGAGTCACCATAAAGCAGGATCCCATGAGTAGATTTCTGATGGAAAAAAGGGTATTTTCTCGAGCAACCACTAACCTTTGTCTCCATCTACTGTTCGAATAGTGCACAAGATAGGTTCCTACATGACATGATATCATCTTATCTTGGCATTCACGGAGGGCTACCTTATGATCTGGGGAGATTTCAACTCAGTCCCAGACCCACAAATTGATAAAACTCTCCCTCCAACAAGAGCAGACTTCTCCCAGGCCCTAGGGATAGCTGAATTCCTGAGAGAGTCGGGAACAGTTCACATCTGGAGGCTTGATAACAGGGATACCCAATACTACACCTTTTAGTCACACGTGCACAACGGCTTCTCTAGAATTGAGCTTCTCTTGATCTCTAGCGCCCTTTTCCCCCCGTCTTGAGAGGATTCAAATTCTACCAAGAGCATTGTCGGACCATAGACCTGTCTCGGCCACCTTGCAAATTCAAGGCCTCCTGTCTCCCCCTCAGAACCGCTGGAAGCTTCAGGACTCCATCCTATTAGCTCCCTCAATCATAAATGAGGTAGCCGAGACACTCACACATAATTTTAGGGAGAATACAACAGGGGAATGCCCACCACCCATGGTCTGGGACGCCATAAAGACAGTGGTGTGAAGGGTCCTGATTAGCACTGCAGCAGCATTACAACAGAATGGTCAACACAAACAAATCAAACTAGAAAAGCAAATAGAGGAATTGGAACTGAACTTCAAAAAGCGCCAATCCACCAAGGGGGGCAGAGACCTCAAAAAAGACAAAATTGCACTAGTCAGCAAGGGCGATGGATTATATCAAACAATACTACTATGTCAATGGTAATAAGGCAAACCGACTGCTAGCTTATAAACTGAAAGAGGCACACATGAGGAATAATATTCTAAAGCTCAAGGGGGCGCATGGGGTTCTCTGGTACGCGGAGAAAGAGAAAATGCAAATATTGCTGGAACACCACAGAGAAATTTTATCAGGGCCCCACATGAAGCTTGAGGCCCAAACACACTAATTGCGATCCATACAAAGCGCCCCTCCCCTTATCCAGCCCTGGAACTCCCATTCACAACAGAGGAAACTTACAGAGGCAATAAAATCAATGAAGAGCGCTGCTCTGTGACCCGACGGGCTCACGTTGCGGTTTTATAAGGCATTCATACATATTCTGGCCCTTCAACTTTCTACCCTGTTCAACTCCTTTCTTACAGCGGGCGGGATTACCCCATCCATGGACGAAACACTGACAGTACTCATCCCTATACCAGGCAAGGACGCCAAACTATGCGCCTCATATAGGCCAATCACACTGATGAACAATGACGCTAAGATGTTTTCCAAGATCCTGGCAACTAGATTACGAATAGTTCTCCCCGAATTATTTCATCCAGATCAAACATGCTTCCTTCCCGGGCGTAATATCCAAGACAACATAAGACACACAATTAACTTAAGAAAGTGCTGCCAGACTGAACTCGCAACTGTTGTCATTTCCCTTGATGTACATAAAGCCTACGATCAGCTAGACTGGGGATATATCAGCCAAACATTAGCACATTTTGGATTTGGTCCTGACTTTATAAAATGGTCCATGGCCAATTACCAGCATCCGACCACCTCCCTCAGGATAAATGGCACTAGATCAGCTAAAATCAATATATCTAGAGGCACCCCCCAAGGATGCCCACTGTCACTATTAATTCTCACTCTATTTATGGAGCCATTCGCCATTAAAACTCTGGAAAAATTGAAACATACATGGCCTAAAAGTGTGGGCACACACATACAATGCTGCCATGTACGCGGACGATGTCCTTCTCACCCTAACTCAGGTGGACAGCTCAATTGAAGCCCTCTGGCATGAAATTGAGGCATTTGGTAACACATCAGGTTTTCCTGTCAACTACTCTAAATCTGCAGCCTTGGCAATCAACATACCACAAAAGCATAAGATAGCCCTAGCAGCTAAAACCCCTATCCCTGGGCCAAATCTCGTATGAGCTACTGAGGGGTGCAAATCCCAGACAAAATAGAAGGCATATACCGAGCTAATTTCCCACAATTATTCAGCGAGCTACACAAAGACCTACACGTTGGCATAGGCAGGATGGAGGTCTCCTGTCTATAACGGCGGTGAAATGAATATTGTGCCAATTCTAATCTACCACTGCACAGCCCTCCCCATCCATATCCCGGAGGGAGACCACCTCAAACTGCAAATAAGAATACTGAAGATCGTTTGGGGGTGGGGGAACCACGCATAGTGAAACGAATCATGATGCGAAGCACAGGCATGGGCGGGCTGGGGGGTTCCGGATGTTTCCAGATAATGTAGGGCAGCGCAAATCTCTCATACCTTCATGTGGGAAGTAACCAGCAACCAGCCATGATGGAAGCAGATCGAGGAAGCTTGGAGCCCTGCTCCTCTAACAGTGCTTCCACATCTTACAGCACACCGAGCTTCCCCGAACTAAGGTAAGGTTTCAACCCTATACCGCCTCCTTGACAAAGCTTCCGCGAACTCCGGCCCATTAACCTCTACAAAGAACACAATTAAAAGCTGGAGGAATGTGGCCCACAAATGGGGATGCAAAGGCACTCTCGGCCCCCTAACCCCAATATGGAACAACCCCAAATTCACACCCGATTTGCACCTGCAAGTGTTTGTCAGATGGAAGGAGGGGGGGGCCGAACACGGGTATCAGACTTCCTGGTCAATGGGTCACGCCTAACATTCGAAGAATGTAAGGCAAAATTCCTGGTGATGGATGCTGAAACATTCCACTAGACACAAATAAAGCATTGGCTGTCGCAAGTTTCCATCAGGGCCAGTGTAACCTCAAAGGGAGGGACCCGTCAGTTTTATAACACACTCACAACACAAACACACCAGGGTAAGGTTTCAACCCTATACCGCCTCCTTGACAAAACTGACCTTGATAGAAAAGAAAAATACATGCTTAATTGGGAAAGGGACCTGGGACGGGTATTAGAACTAGAAGATTGGGAGCGTATTTGGGCTCGAGGAAGAGCAGTAAGAGGTCAATGTGGAATGAAAGTAACATCAAGTTAAACATGCAGACTACTTGTCATCCTACCAATCAGCTGCATGGGACATTTAAACCTGAGGAACAACTGTAATTAGGGAGTGGAGTGGAGAGCTGCAGAGCAAGCAAAGTGGGAAGCGGTCCCAACAGCAGAAGCAGAGACACAGACGAGCCGTGCTGGAAGAGCCAGACGCTTGCAGGCAACAGCTTGGAAGCATACTTTACCGTAGGAACAGGAGTCCGGTAAAAGTGCAGCAGGTGTCTTGGAGGGACCACTGGAAGGCAGACAGCCGCCACAAGGCCGTAGTACACGTGGTCATGTGGAGCTGCTTTGGTTCCATCGGCGAATGGTTGTGAAGCCAATGCGGGAACCGAACAAAAGTCTGCATGACAGGGTAAGCCTGCCCTGAGATAAAACATTGTGGCAGCTACACATTACACCAGAAAACTTACAAACAATTGAATAACTATTTTGAATAGCGACCAAATAGAGTTGAAAGGCAAACGTTGTACAAATCTCCTTATATGAAATGTCAATTTGGGGAAACTTGGAACAAGCATTGCCACAAGCCAAGAGATACTAATGAAGTTGAAGGGCAAACGTTGTACAAATCTCATTATATGAAATGGTAATTTGGGGAAAATTGGAACAAGCATTGCCAAAAGACGAAATACTAATAAAGAAGTTGACAGACAGAACTTGAACACATCTCCATATATGGGATGTCAATATGGGGGACGTTGGAACAAGTAGTACCTGAAGTCAATGAGGTATAAACAGTGAAGACGTGCAACTGTATTATACTTGGAAGGAAAGCGAACATTGTAGAAAGACCTAGTGAAAGAAACACATCAGGCAGTGCACCCTTTATAGAGAGTGATACCTGTCAGGAGAGTACACCAGGGGATCTGCAAGATCCAAAAGGGGGATTCCTGGCATGAAAGTACACTAGGCAATCCATAAATCATATGAAAGACATATGTAGAGATACCTAGCAGGAGAGTACACCAGGAGATCTAAAGAATCAATTGAGTAATTGCTGGCAAGGGAGTATATATACTAGGAAATCATTCTTGGAACAGTTGCGTGAAAGAAAATGTGTTATTTGAAGACGTTGTTGCAATTAAACATTTTGCCATCCTGTAAAGTAGAAAATACTTATTTCTGCTATCCTCCCAACAGTGTTCTGGGAAAAGAAATGTTCTTTGCCATCTTGAAGCAAGTGTTATGTGAAAGAGATATTTCCATTAATCTTAAAGGAACATTGTTTGAACAGAACACTTTCAACATTCTACCTGAGACAGTTCAGGGGAATGGAACCAAACCCTGGATACAAAGATTGTTTTGGTTGGATTTACACATTGTGTTTTTACAAACTTTTTCGCTGAATGGAAGCAGAGACATTTACCTCGCATCTTTTGATTGTGTGTTTTAGTTTGAGGGTCACGCACATTTTGGACACAAAGTCAACTTGCTTTAGTTTTAGTTTCGTAGGCACGGAAACTCTCTTTAGGATGGGGACAGACAGGCCTTTATGCAAACCCTGTTCATTTTAATAAAAATGACTAATGTTGAAAGCATCATGACTTTGTGTCCCCCTCTCATTTCTGACCCATCACAGATCACTGTTGGTTTGTAGTGGTGTCAGGGCTGAGAGGCAGTTTATCAATACTCACCCTTCTATTCCTGCAGAGCAGTAATAATTTTGCCACACAGATGCTCTTGCATCGTGACATGATCCTTCTATCTCAGGAGGAGCTGATCTGTTCTACATCCCTACCCTCAGGCACTTGCCTGAGAGGCTTGGCTCCTAAAGAACTGACTCGAAGCCATCTCAATCTGTTGGAGGATAATTTGAAAAAGATTCAGGTGGCCACAAATTACAAAACCCACCAACAGTCTAAGAGCAAGTGGGTGCATTTTTGTCCGTCTTTAAAGGAATTAATCCTCTTTACTTCTGGTTGTCCTTTATGGCACATTTGGTACAAAGCAACATTCAGCACGATAAATGCAGGACTTATTTGGCCACTAACAGAGCACACAGAAATTCATATTCCCTCGTAGTCTCTTCAGATAACCCATTGTAAAGAAGAAATTGGGAGGTACCTTGCAAGCTCCACCCTTCAGGATTTCCACCTTGTTTGGGATATGGCTCCAGGGTCTTTCAAGCTCATGGCATTGGTGGGTATGTTGCATCTCTAGGAAGGACTACTGCAACAGCCTTTCTCTCAATCTGCCTACTTCTACTCTCCACCCGCTACAACTCATCCAGAACAAAACCGCAAGACTTATCCTTGGCCTCAAGCCCAGGGACTGCATCTTTCCAGCGCTGAAATCCCTCCATTGGCTCCCTGTGGCTGCTAGGATCAAATTCAAGACCCTCTGCATAGTCCACAAGGGTTTCTGGGGCCGGGGCCCGCACTATCTGCATAGCTCTCTTCCTAAATACTCTCCTTCTAGAACCATCCGCTCCGCATCCTCCAACTCTCTGCGTGAGAGATGTTTTTCCAAGCAGAGATTTGGGGGTAGATCTTTAGCCTCTGCAGGTGCCTTCTTCCTGAACAGCCTCTCCCTGCCTTGAGCCAGAACTCCTTAACTTCCAGAAACTCAAGACCTTCCTTTTTTCTTCTGCTTTCTCTCTCCCTCTCCCTTCCTAACCTCCCCTCTCTTTCTCTCCAGCTTCACTCCTCCATCTCTCCCCTAACTCTGCTCAGTTTTTGCTGACGGGTCACCTGGCTCACCCGTCAGTCTTTGCACTGGCCTCTGGACCTCTGCACTATGCGCAGCACTACTGCACATTCAGCTTTCGTTCCATGAGAGGGGTAACCCTACTGTACTAAACCAAGGGCCCTGCTAGACTGGGTACACTTGTTTCCCCCTCCCCCTCCCTTGCACCTCTGCCTGTACCTCTGCATGACCTGAATTTACTAGTCCTAGTAAGTTCTGTCTTGTCCCCCTTCATCTCCCCTCCCTAATCGGGTTGAACCTGTTACACTTCATGCACTTGAACTAGGTGAAATGCCGTCAGGCCTAGTACTCTATTTACTTTCTGTTAGATCATTCGGAAACTTCAAGGCCTAAGAATGACTACTGTTTTTCACTTGCTCCCTTTCTGCCTTGAAGCGCTTTGAAGCACTTCACTTGTGTATAAGCGCTGCACAAATAAACAATTACAATGGAAAACTGTCTTTCTGATGGACTTAACCTCTGCTACGAGGGTCAATTAGATCCAGACATTTTTTCCTTCAGAACTACTCACATATTTCATAAGGACAAGGTAGTTGTGTGCTCCTTTCACATTAATCAACAAATTGCCTTACCCACTTTCTTCCCGTCTCCCCAGTTTTACATCCATAGTGTTACACTGCTCAGGTGTCAGGCAAACTCTGAAATTGTACTCATCTTCAACCAAGGAATTTCACACATCAGATGAATTCTTTGTATCCTTTGGAGATTCATGCTGTTTGAGTGAAGGCCTCTGCTATGGCTTTCCAAGGTTAGGGTCTTGTGGGGCGTTTTCAGCAAAGCGGCTACTTCGTCAATCACCAACAGAAACGACTGCATGTATACTAGTTCTCGAGCAGATAAAGCGTCTCTAACTTAAAGAAAACAAATAGGACAGAACAGGATATGATCCAAGGTTTTAGAGACAGGATTGAACGTGAGCAAATTAATCTAACTAATACCATTAACATCTGATGCAGTAAATACAACCATTATTCCTCTACAGCAGTAAATTCACTGACGTACTCAGATGTTCACATCAGAACATTTAAGACCTGACAGACACTGGATAAACAGCAGAAAAGTGCTTGGAGCCTGTACTTCTGCTTCCCTTGGAACTGGGAATTTAGCGATGATATATGTTAAAGCGGAGTGTTGCAGGGTTTAGATAGGAAAATATAGCACGGGGAAAGCAAATCTGACGGCTTGTGGGCTGTAAATTAATTTGTTTCTCAGCAGGCACCTAATAAAAGCAGACGTGACCATAGCAGGCTACACATAATCGGTAGTGCCAAGTTCAATTTCCACTGCATTCCTGGCTATTTCTTTCCCAACCAGAATCAGCTTTTTGAAACCCCCTGGAATATCTAGTGAAAGGCAGTTTCCTGCCATCTGTGTCACCCCCTAAAGGGCGTTAACATGCAAGACACATTAAGAGACCTACATGTCAAACTGTTAGAGGCGAACACTACGGCCCCATGCATCCAATTTATTTGTTCCTCTGTATGATAACCTGTTCCAAACGGGCAGCAACTTGTCACTTTGTGCACCACTGAATGGTAGCAGAGAAACCTGAGTATCTTGGGTTGCAAGATATCCGTAATTGTGTGTGAATGAACCACATCTGAGACAGGAACTAAGTCAAGGGTATCCACTGCTCTGGTCAAAACAGCTCTGAATGACCATAAAGTAGGTCCTAAAGCAATGATGGGCCCTTCACAATGTCTGAATCAGGAGAAGTGTCTATACTACTAGCCTCAGAGGTTGTAACTGTAAAAGGGCAGCATCTGGCTGGCCATACCAACCGCCACACCTTTAAGGTGCTCCATGCCTGAAGAAAGATCACCCTTTTCATCTTCTGCCTCCTCAGATGTCTCTGAATCTTCTGAATTGTGCTTTTATACCATGCCCCTTGTACTGATGGTATTGGCACAGAGAGCACCAGAATCCCTAACAAGCCCACATTAGAACAGAGGAAGCCAACGATGTCCAAAACCAAAATAGTAGTGCAGACCACGTTAGCAAAAAGATGCTCGCTCCAAAGAGGTCTGCATCTGAGTCAATTCAGGGGATGAAGGAGCGGATCGGTGTGAAGCGAAGGGCAAGAGATGCAGATGTCGCTGACTCTTCCAGCTCTTGGAATTGCGAGCCCTTCGGCATGAATGAGCAGTGTTTTGGCCTACCAGAACTGTCATTTCAAGTGAAGGAGGCATAGAAGATTTTACATATTCAGGGTTATGGTCAAAACGTTTTGCATAGCTTGCATGAGTTCTTATCCTTAGTAAGGGGATGGTGGGGTAAGAAGGTCTCCTATTTTGTTGTGGTGCCAAGTCCACTTACTGCATCTTACTCCAAATGGTCTCTTGGGTGCCTTTTTCGAGAAGAGGTGCGGCTGGGGAGGGAGAGGACTTACTTAAGGAGGGATGGTGTATCTTCTTTTCCATCTTCATCTCCCTTCTCTGAAGACAAGGCACGGTGTGCTGAAGAAGCTGCTCCATGCTCAGCAGTCGGTTTAAGGGTCTCTTGAGAAAGTCCCTCACGGTGGACTTGGCAGTGGCTAGGAAAAGCTTTGCTATGCCCTTCCTAATCGCCTTCTGTATCCTAGTCTGACCAAATTCCCACTCCTCAGTGTCATGACCATTTCCTGAGCAAAAAAGAAATTAGAAACACAGCTACGTCAGATATGGAGCAGTAACAATCGCCACAAGCTTTGAAGGAGCCAACTTCAAAAATAGGAAACGTTGGGTGAGGGACTGGAAAAAAACATGTTCCTGAGTGTGGATGCCCAAAAAAAGAACAGAGATGCTGGCAGATTCGGGTACATGCATGTGTGACATCACTTCCAGCTCTTGTCAGCACTAAGGAGCCACGATGGAGCAATCTCTAGAGTTGCCAGAACCTGGTGGCTGAAGACATGAGTCAAGTATCCATTAGAAACTGGCATTAAATAATGCATGCACCAAACAACACTCTGAATATGTGTTGTGCTAGGACCTTTTATTTCCTTTATCTCCTTATTTAAGATGCCCAGTTCAAGCATACGATCTTTATCAGACCCAGAGACTGCAGCAGAACATATTTACAAAACAATATCATTCAATATCATTCAATACCTGGAATGATGTGGCAGCTTAGTTACAAAGTCTGTTCGGACTCTCAGTTTAATATAAACCTGGCAGCAGCCTTCAATGGGTAATGCACTCATGATAAACTCTTGTGCTTTTTGGGACATTGTTATTTATATCACACATGTAGCATATATGTTAGTCTAACTGTGAGAACTCTTTGGGAGATCGGATTGTCCCACTTATGGAGGGAGAGCAAGTACAACTCCTAAAAACGGCATCTTTAACCCACAAATCTCTTAACAATGTCACCCCGATCTATTTGATCAACAGGTTCCATAGACAAGCATCCTCGAGACCCCTCAGAACTGCATACAAAGACTGTCTCTCTGTCCTAAATTTCAAACTTGCCACCATAGGAGGTAACAGTTTTCCAGTAAAAGCAGCCAAACTGTGGAACTCCCTGCCTCCCAATCTTAGAGCAGACATGCCCTACCTGAAATTCCGATCAATGCTAGTCTCATGGCTGAACACGAGGGACCACCAAGATAGCTAGGTGCCAAGGCTTTCACTCATGCTACCCGCACACTGTGTAACCTCGTGCGCCCACTTTGTACTCGTGTTTATATTGTACATATTGCTTGTTCTCCTCATTATGCTCTGTATATACTTCCATTGCTAACGTGTACATTTAATATCTGTAACTAAGCTTAGCATATTCTTGTAAATGCTGCGCCTTGATACCCCCGGGTATATCCGCGCATTATAAATAATAATAAAACAACCCTCTTTTGGGAGAGTCTTAAAGTCAGCAGATCCTGGATTGGTGGAATCACTTATGATTCGTAAGTTGATCAGCAGGGCTTGTGGGCACAGAACTTTATGTAGTTAACCACTCCTAAAACCAATGGAACTCCCAAGTGGGACTAACCTCCCAACCATACAATCATTCTTACTCTTGGGGAGCTTTCTCACAGGCAAGTGCAGTTCTGTCCTCAGGTCGCTTCTAAGAGGGATGGATGCTCGGGGCCCTCTCTCCCAAGCGACATGGAGAGGGCCGCAAGGTGGATACCATTGTCTGGGTTTGTGCACAGTCGCACCCTACCTTGAATCTTACAATGGGACCGAGGAGGAATGCTGCAGAACCTCTGGAGTTCATTCCAGATTAGTGTCCAGAGCAGAACAGACTCTACCTTTATCTAGGCTGGCTTTATGTACTGCATCCCTTATCCCAGGGAACCCTGCCCCGCCTAGATCTCACAGGCCTGCCAACTTGAGCAGCAAGACCCATCACTACAGCTCCAACATTATAGTGCATGGTGATGAGGCAACTCCTGAGGCAATACCAGTTTACTCAGTCTGCAGAGTTAAGACTCTAAGCACCAGCACTCCCGAGGTCCTCACTTTAGTTCCATTCACTGAGATTCCATGCAAAGGGGAAAGGGACATAGTATAGTAGTCCCTGATAACACTGGGTGGGGCTACATTTGCAGGAAAAAAAATACCTTCAAAAAAGTAAATCAATGAAAAAAGGCAAATGAGCTAAAACATACGAACAGCAAAAAAATCTTTAAAAGAACAAAACCATTGCTCCTCTTAGCTCAGACATTGTTTTGGATTATAACAGAGCTAACATGTATTTTTGGTTGAGACAACTTACTTAAATACAATGACAATTTTGGTGAGAATGTTTATAGAAAACATTCTATTTGTGACACCAGACCCAGTCGCTCAGAAAACATACGGTAGAAGTTGTCCCATCATCAAAACAGGAATGAAAAAAAGGAACAAGTATTATTTCTGTAACAGAATAGCTTCTGTGGTCCTTTTAGCTATGTTGGTATGGTTACTTGTAAACACCATGTAAGATAACTGTGCTGAATAACTTCTGGTACAGGCAAGAAACCAAATTCTTCTAAGTTATGGGATCTTTCAAAGGTTCACATGCTTTCACAGAGTACCATTGAGCACTAGTAATTAAGATATATCACAAAGCTTCAACTTGGGCCTCACAATTCAAACAGCAATGTTCAGCAAATGTACATATTTCTGATAATATAACACTGCCTAATAGAGTGACAATTGTAGCATGTTGCTTCATGAGAACCTGGAGATACCCCATTTTCCCAATCATAAGAGCAATTAATAAGCTACAACAATGAAACTGGAAAGAAACACTGGATGATTTCTATGAGCAACATTGTCTCTGTCAACCTTTACAGGATAAAGATGCAATCAATTAACCTAACCAAAGGAAGTAGCAGCTAAAATAAAAGCCACTTTCCATGACAAAACATAACATGCATTGATAGGTTCACATAATGCACCATTAGTTTTCCTAAAGTTATGGTTGATACTAGTACTGTCAGTAAAATGGTCTCTGAGAGGAAGTGGGCCTTGGAGTGGGATGGGCCTCAATCATGGCTGTGCCTTGAGGCTGTGTGGGGGCAGAGGAGATATGAACCTTTGGCGATGAGCAGTGATGGCCTTTGGGTGAGATGCAGGGACAGACCTAAGAAGAGTGTTTGGTAGAGTTAATTGTCTAGTTCAGATACACAATTCGCGGATTATACGATTGTGATGAATTGTTAATTTTGTGCATTATTTTACACTTGGTATTACAACAGAATAATAGTAATAATAATCCATAAGAAAAACAGATAAGGCAGTGTATTTGGTACAGTGATAAGTAAGGTCGGACTGGTTACTTCACTCAAGCAGGGCAATCTGCAAAGGATTGGGGAGTACCTCCAGCAGTCCAACATGTGCAGGGTTTATAGGTCAGGAACAGTTCATCAACCTTTTTGCAGAAAGAAACTTTCAAACAAACTCCAGAAATAACGGTTGGCTACTACTTTCCATAAACTGCTTTGGACCTAAAATAAAATATCACAATGACTCCAATGGTGCTGTTTTCACTTACCTTAATCTTTTGTTCTTTCAAAAGTTTTTCAGCCTCCAGCTCTTTGTCACTGTTAACTTTAGCTCTCTGCATTTCTAAGATCTGTGCCTCAAGTAATCTGGTGTTGGTCTGCAGAGTCTCAACACGAACTAGCAGGTCTTCTTTCTCAGAGCTGAACTTATCCAGCTAGAACAACAAATAAGGAACCAATGGTTCTCATTTACAATACAAGTGTTGCGAAATGAATGTTACTATGTGTACTCTTTCCAAAAGAAAATCAATGAAACATGGTTTAAATGTAAACAATATCAGCCGGGCACCTAAAAGTGGCCACATTCCATATATACACAATATCAAAACATTTAGGTGCATTCTTTCTGTTTACAGATGTTTAGCAATAGATTAGAGGAAACTGGGATACGCATCCAGCAATTAATTTCAGAAGGTTTTGCTAAACATGCCACACATGCGTTTGCTTTGGTACAACTTACATACCTAACAAACTGGTCCGGTTTAAACTGGTAGTTAAAGATCAAACTATGTCCCAAACAAATGAGAAACACTATCAATTGCAGGATTGCGACAACCACCTTTTAGCAAAAGAGAAACAAGTTTTCCAGTCCATGCATATATTCTAGTCCAGGTGATGGAGAGGTGAACACGCTTCTACCTTGGCTAAGGGAGTTAGTGGAAGAGACATAGTTTTAAAGACAAGTTTACAATGTGGATTTTTAAAGCAGGCAGAGGACTTATAAGATTGTGCACCCTGTAACTCGATTGTTTGAAAAAGGTAAGAAAAGCAAAGCACTGTATGTTGCAAAGACACAAAAACAGCTGGACTTGGATTACAAGTGATCAAAGGATATAAATGTTTAAGGAAATTCAATTTACAGAAACAGCAACAATATTACCCTGAAGGAGATATTACCCTGAAGTAAATTGTTATTTAGGATGGCTACCTGCACAATAGCTGCAGTGGCTCCATACCATTAGATAACTGTACTAATGCATTTGTAGTTGGGGCATCCTCTCTTGCCAGTTCTCTTGCATCTATCTACTGTGTCCTGTGTTAATGTTCAATTTTATGTGTGGGTGATTTATTATGGAAACCTCTCCCATTTAATCACCCCAGAACACTAAGGTACAGACTATCCTTGGACACATTAAATTAAATTTACCTTCTGATATACAGCCTCTAGTTGCCTTGTGAGCTCTTCAATTTTTCGACCACTATATTCTGCTTGTTCCATGGACACATCAAGCTGCTCTGCTTGCCTGTCATACTCTGCTAAAAGATTCTGTAGAACCAAAAAGGAAAAGAAAATTCAAACATTTCACAAACTCCCCACTCAACAAGTGGAATTCAGTATGCTAAGCAAAATGGGACTGAAAAGATTGAGTTACTAAACAGTAGTTTACAGACAACCAACATCATGGACTGACATGTTTAATTTACAAATAAAATAGATTGTTCAAATCAATTGGATGCGTCTTTAATATGTTAAAATATCACAAATTAATCATATGTATTTTTATTTCCAGCGCAAATCGATAACATGGGGTCCTAGTTTCAAAAACACTGAGAAAGATTAAATGTAGAAAATGAGACCACACAGAGAAAATAAAATAGAACACCAGTTGAAAGAACAATTGGAAAGACTTCACACATGAAATAAAATGGCAGAAAATGAAGAAAAAGCAAAATATAATCACAAACCAGACGGGCGTGTTGTTTGGCAACATTTTACTAATGTAATGAGAAGAAAAAGCAGAAAATAGGGACACATTTAATTTGGAGGTGGTAATGATGTTGGCAGGAGCCAACGTTTCAACTCTGGAGGGGAATAGCAGAGAGCTGGTGATGGGATGCCCCTTTCAAATATGTGAAAATATTAAATATTCTTGGTGAAAAGAGTGCAACTAGTGCAAGACATCCAAACCTAGTGGACCAGGAGGACCACACAAAGGGTGTGAATTTGAGGACTGATGTAGAGGTGGTTTTGAACTTGGTGGTGTTGGTATGCATGTGCAGCACCCATGCCCACCCAAACGATTTAGGATGCGAAAAATATATTAAAGCACGAGAAAGTGAACGTGCGCTGCTACATGGGGGGCAGAACATGTGAAGTGGAACTAATATACATAGTGGCTTTGTATTAGTCATGAATATATATATATTTATATGTGTAGGCCCAGGTCGAGGGCAAGAGTGCCATTTAAGTACAGTAGTTGAAATATAGTGTACAAGGATGTATACGTAGGCCCTGATCCCGAGGCGAGAAATACTGAAGCACCGCCATATTCGAAGTGAGCCCTACTGTATTGCAGACCATGTTGAAAGTAACAGCATAGTGTGGTAACGTGTTTTGAATCGCCTTCCCATCCCAATCCCCAGCAGTGAAACCAAACAGAGGCCTCCAAAAAAGTAATTGTATCGAGCTACGGGCCTGCAGAGCCAGAAAGGAATGTGAAGGGCAAACTCATGGTAGCCGGGGTAAAAGTCTTGAGCTGCCAAAAGGTTCAGTCGAGATTTAGAGCATTAGCACCCCCCCAGAATATTGGCCAACCCATTTGAACTGCCACACGCCCATAACACAGAATACCTAAATCCAGCAGAATTTGGCTGATTAGTGTGGTTTTTGACCCAGGAGAAGCTCCAGGGAGAACCAGCTGATAAGGGGAGAGCCAAGAGTGAAGGGGAGGAATGGCAGGGGTACCCGCATGTCTGGTATCAAGAGAAGCACTCCATTATTCTAAAGGGGCAATTTGACCTTGGAGGTCTCCATGGAGCTCATGTTAACGACCAGGTACACACGATGTGACTAGGCGCCCATGGGGAGAGTAACATTCTAGGAGGTACCCCAATCAGGTAGTGGAAACCCAAGGTGATGGAGGAGTGCACCACATCTTAGAGGGCAGGGGTAGATTAGAATGTGCCCAATCTGTCAAGGGAATATAAGGGACTGGTAGTATGTATATATGTCAGGGTTGGGATGAACACTGTATATTGTGTGCGCCATCAGTGACGATGTCTCTACTTATAATGCCATGTTTGCTTTGAACTGAGTGCTCAGTGGCAGTTGGGTTCTACCTTTTTCATTTTTGTATACAAAATAAATTTGTTTTCCTTGCAAAGAGGTGCACCAAGCTTTTTTCCTTAGCGGGTTGTTGTTTCTTGTCTGGTTGTCTGGAGGTCTTGCGTTACAGTGGCTTTAGAAACCAAAGTAGAGACTTGGGAGATTGCCAGGAAGAAGAGGCAATGCTGCTGGTGACCATAGTGGACATAGAACAAGCCAAATGGTTTCTAGGGGCGATCATAGAGTATCCTTATTAAATACTTTATTAAATATCAACTAGACTTCTAATTTGCTGTTGTATTGTTCAACTATTCTATTTTTGTAAACGGAATGCTTTGACAAAGTTAGATGACTGACCCCATTCCAAATCCTTGACAAGACCACACAGCCCAGGAAATCCATCCAACCTACCACATTCTTTTTTTAAGGGCTGAGATGTACTTGTAAGATGTACTACTGCGTGAGGGCTACAGCGTCTCCATCCGAATCAGCATCACTCACATCCTGATGATTAAGTATGTCAGAGGAAGGGAGCCTCAATGCCAGCAGGGCCCTTGCAGTCCAACCTCATGGAAGCTCCAGGACAGACAGTTAAGAATGTGCTAGAGCTTCCACCACAGGCTACCATTTGTCAGGGGGACAGTCACAGATTTCACTTCAACAAGAATCATGAAAGAGAGTTGAAGACCATATACAACTCACAGGAATGCTACAGGGTCCTGTGGCCCAGAAGGACCCGTGCATGCACAATAAGCAGAGAGTGAGAGAAATAGTGCGGAAGAGCCAACCACAGTATCGCCCATAGGGCAGACAGGACCCCCAGGAACATCCATCACCAGCAGCAGCAGAGACTCAAAAGGAAACAGGTAGAAAAACTGTGTGAATTGCCACTACATGGGATACCCTGTGGCAAGAAGGCTCTATGTCAACTCTAAGAGCAGCAGAAGATTCAGTGCATGGAAGACAGAAGATTTGCGGAGCCCCAAGCACCACTAATCCTTGATCACAGTAATCCATGAGGGTAAAAATCTATGGTAGGAAGGTTGGACTTTCACCCAAAAGCAAAACGCCCTTGAGGGGTTTGAAGCTGGGGACACCAATAACCCTGCAACAGCTGGGGCAAATAACACATTTACAAGATGGAGTTTACCAGGACAGTATACACTTTGTTAGAGTGAGGATTCTGGTTAATGTTAAGTGCAATGAAGAAACTGCTTTCCATGTCACTAGAGTTTACTGTCACTGGATGCCAAGGGCACAAAAGGCTTCATAGACAATACACAATCTATTCAAATTTAAAACAGAATGGAGCCTTTGAAACTAAAGGAACTGATTTAAAGTGAGCTTAACAACTGGGTTCAACAGTTTGAAATACACCCAGTCAGGATTTATGTGTGTGCCAACAGCGGTCAGACAGGTTCTCCAGAGGCTCAGTGTCAGAATCAATACCACCTGCTTCAATTCTGCTGTCTAGAGAACCATTTCCTCATTGCATGAAGAATCTTTATCTTGCACTGAGACAATTCAAAATGTTCATAGGTCAATGCTTCAGACCAAGGATTGAGGGAATGTATGAAGGAAAATACCCCTATGCTTATGTAATAGATTACTTCCTGAGGAAGTAGAATAGTTTGCTCTTTAGCCATAAGCAGGGATCTATGAACCAATATCTGTTTTGAAACCAAGATGTCACTGGAACTTGGCTTCCTCAAAATGTGTGCCTAAATCTGAGGATGTGAATATGCCTGACTAGACCATAAATATATCTTCCCCTTTGAATCCCCAATGAATTTGGATCTTTCTCCATTCAGCAGGGACAATTCTGCATGTTTCTAAGGGTAAAAAGGTAAATGTGCTGGTGACTGAACTCTGGAAGAGCATCATCACTATGTCTTCTGGACAGCTCACACTCATGGAATACATAGTTAGATTGGATGTGTGTCTATCACTCCTTCTAAGCCATAGCAATGTAGGTGGTAGTTCTGTACATTTGCCGAATGGAATCAAAATCCTTCACAATCTATGCAGAAACTGAACATAGCTCTTGGGGATATGTTTTGAATATGGACTATATGTTTACCAATGTTCCATTATATACCTTCTTAAACACAGAGTTAATGTCACAGAGATATGTATCTATGTATGGCATTAGCTGGCCTGCAGGGTCAAAAGTAGCTTCTGGTAGCCTTCAGTACTAAGCTAACCAGGATCTTCTATACTAAAGGTAGAAGCTACATTTCTCCACGCAATTCTGATCTCTGCTTTGATACATTGCTAGTTCCTGAACAAAAGGAATGGTATATTCTGAACGAGAGCAACCATCTTTAAAGACTTTTAAGAAAGAAAGAAGTTGACGAGCTGAGGAAACTTCAGCAGCCAAGCCACTCCTTATTTCACAGCAACGTCACCAGCAGGGTTTTCATGATCACTGGGAAAGGGAACAGAAGTCAGTATTGCTTCTATTGGTTTGTGATGCCAGTGAAGGGGAAAATCTTAAAGGACTTCTTAAAATTCCACCAGTGACCAGTGGCAGATCTGCCTTACATGTTAGTAGAAACAAAACCAAATCAACAATACATCCTTGCAATAGATAATGCTACAGGGGCTCCCATTGCTTGGCAGAGATTTGGAAGAAACTAAGTCAGGATAACAGTGTGAGACTTGGTAGCGACCGCGAACAGTAAGTTGCATAAGCATATCATTAGTGGTGAGATCAAAGATGACAGCTCCATTAAAAGTCAGGTCTAGCACCTTTTTCTATACCTCAGATATGAGACAAAAAAGAGCCATGCCTGTCAGCAGACTAAACACCTCAAAGACAGGTCTATTGACATTATAGTCACATGGTCATTTATTTATTTTATTTATTTATAGCGCGCCACAGTCCGCAGGCATCAGGGCGCAAACATATAACAGCAGGTACAGACAGGACAGGGCGGGAGCCGGCATTTGGTAATGTTCTAAGTAACTACTTGAAAAGAAGCGTTTTGAGTTTCTTTTTAAATGCCATGAAGTTTGGTTCAAGTCTGAGCATGGCAGGAAGATTATTCCAACTGGTAGCAGCTTTAACTGGAAAGGAACTTCCTAGGCCATTGGCTTTTTTCATTCGAGGGGTTTTCACTAGGCCTTGGTTCATTGAACGTAGGGATTGTCCTTGTTGGTACAGTGATATTTGTTCTTTTAGGTATGCTGGGGCAGTGCCATAGATGCAGTGATGAAATATTGAAACTGACTTAAAGGTGATACGATCTTCGATGGCCAGCCATTGTATGAATTTTCTGTCCTCTGTGACGTGATCCTTTTTAGTTTTGTTTGTGATGATTCCCACTGAATCATTTTGTATGACTTGACATTTGGATATGCTGCTTTTATTTGCTCCCAGGTGTAGGGCGAATCCATAGTCGAGTCTTGATAGGATAATGGCTCTGGCTATAGTTGTGCAATTTTTCTTATTTAGGAACGGTCAGTGCCTGAGGAGTCTTTGGTAGTATCTGCAGTTTTTCTTTAAGCAGGCTATGTGTGCTTTTGCTCCTAGTGTAGGGTCCAAGTACACTCCTAATGTTTTTACTTTATCGAAAACTGGGATACTGGAGCTTTTTATTTTAAATTTAGCGTAATCTGGGCTGAGTTTAGCCCTGGCCTGGGAAGATCTGAAGATCATGAGTTCAGTTTTACTGTTGTTTAAACAGAGCAAGTTTGTTTTCATCCAAGCTTCGATTATGTTGTAAATATTTGTGATGGCAGAGCTGTCTTTGTTGTGACACCCATTCAATTCTATTATGAACTGAGTGTCATTAGCGAAGTTGGTAAATTGCACACCCAAGTTCGTTAGGAGGGTGCACAGGAGTCGAAGATATAAATTGAAAAGAAGAGGTGATAAGCTGGCCCCCTGTGGAACACAGCAGTTTATGTCTATGAGTTTTGAGAGTTTGTTGCCCCAGTGTATTTTGGAACTGCGGTCTGTTAGGAAGGAAGAAATCCAATCTATGGGTTCCTGGGAACTGTTTCCCGATGATGCCAGGGCTTCTTGGAGTTTGCAGTGGTCTAGCAGGTCAAATGCTGCCGACAGATCTAATAGCATCAGAATGCCATTTTTTCCCTTTTCCAAGATGTTTAACATTCTGGTTTGGAGGTCAAGCAACGCAGTCTCCGTACTGTGAGAGCCTCTGAACCCGGATTGTTGTTCATGGAGTAGATTTTGATTGTCCACATGTGTTTGTAGCTGTTTGGTTGCTACTGTATAGAGTATTTTTCGTAGGACGTTACAGTTGGTAATTGGCCGGAGATTGGAGGGATCATTTAGGTCTAGCCCTGGCTTTTTGACGAGTGGGGTAACCGTCACTACTTTAATAGATGTAGGAACTATTTTATCTCTGAATGCTGAATCGTGAACAAGTTGTTTTGTCCATTATCTATTAGCCTTCTTGTGTATTTCATGCAATGATGTCAGGAGAACTTTACAGGCTTTCCACTATTTGGTAAAACTTTTTACATTGGAGACTGCAGATAGGACTATCTGGAAGAGAAGAAGATCTTAATCTCATTCCCGTCTATTCAATTCAAATGATAGAAGACAACTGCACAAGTGGATGAGAGGCAATTCATGGTTTCCAATCAATGTGAGACCTCAAGAAGCTAGCTTGTGTGGCGACAACCGTTGAAGAATAGCAGTTTGGCACATTTCCGTTATCACATTTTTAGTCCATTAGGTGTCATAAGGATGGAAGGCAACTGGTTTGCGTCTTGATGCATTCTTTAAAAAAAAAGACTTAAGATATCAGTAGAAACATTGGAGCTAATGCAAGGAAGCCAACCATCCAGAAGAAAACTCCTGTTTGCAAATGATGCCGATGAGGGGTAGGAAACATTATTTGCAGCGGAGATACTTGCAAGGTGTGTACAATTTGGCTATTGCTCACTCAAGCAGAAATAAAGGACTATAAGCAGGGATAGTCAGCATGTGTGTCAAAGGTAGGACTTTATGTGTAAAGGGTTACACAAGCTCCTGGGATTTTGTTAGTTTTACTTTGTGCTGTGCAAACAGTGCTTTGGTCCTTTTCGTTATTACACAGATGTTCAATTCAGGGGCATGAGAGACATGAAATGTATGGGAGGATGAGGGGGTTGAGTGAAAGCCATAGGACACTGTTATAGACAAATCCCAAACTAAATAGGCACAGGTCTGCAGCGGTCTGTCTCCCTTAACATGCATATTGCTAGATAAATACACTGCACAGTCTGTTAGGACTGATTTAAATACATGTTGATGATAGCTTCTAGGATATTTGATTCATGCAAGTCATCACAAAAGTCACATCCCCACCCATGATACTGGTGATAGCAATGCCATTTGGATCCATGCAGAAAATCGCCAACAAGCTGTTGATTGAAGACAGATTCAGACCTGGCTCTGCCCGAGTACAGAAATGAAATGGTAAATTATGGGCAGGTCAATCTGCTAAATTAATGTAGCCCTGCAGACACTGCTTCCTGTTCCCTTTCCACAAAAAAATTAATGTATGGTAGTTGACAGGTCAGCATAGGCTGCATTTATTTCAAAGGTTGCATGAGATTTTCTTTTATTGTTAACACATAAGGCTGCCCACAATGTGGCACATCAGGGGTAGGAGGCAGATATGATTTGCAAGTCTTTGGCACATTTTAGATGTAGTAATTCTGAGGGTATTGTAAGGGTGCAGAAGTAATGGACCAACATAAAGGTGGCGTGCTTTTGGCTATAGACTTTTATTATCATTAAAAGAAAAGGAAAAACTTAGCTATCCATATTGCTAAGAGAGAGGGGTTTCCTTGCCTCAACTAATAAACAAAGGGTTGTCAGAACGTCCACAAAATCATAAAGGTCCACCGTCGTGTCAAACACACTTCTGTCCCTAACACTTCCATTCAACTAAAGATAATGGGGGTCATTACAAGGTAGGAGGTAACCATGCCGCTATTAGCGGCATGGCTACCCCATTACCAGGTACCGGGTCCGGGTTCCTTGAATGAGGAATTACCGGGCCATTCCGACCTTGGAGGGCCTGGTAATTCCTCATTCAAGGAACCCGGACCCGGTACATCCCCATTCCCATTCAAGCCCCCATAGGGCTCAATGGGAATGGGGAGCATGCTAACAACGAGCCGTTAATAACGGGCCTGTTGTTAGCATGCTGGGCTGCTCGCGGGACCCGCTAAGGCCCCCTGGTAAAACCAGGCGTCCTTAGCGGGTCCCCTGAGCAGAACTCGTAATGAGGCGGTAAGGGGTTGACGGCTCCGGCACCTTCACTTCATTCCGCACTTCCCTTAAATCTCTCCTTCTCCATTCTCCGCCTTGAAACCCCTTCCCCCTTCTACTTCTCCCCCCTCCTCCTCACTCTTTTCCCCCAACTTTCTCCCCTCCCTTCTCCTACCCTCCCTCCTCCACCCTCCCCCTTCCCTCTTCTTCCACTCCCCCCCTTCCCTGTCCCTCTCCCCTTCCTCCCTATCCCTCGCAGTTAGCTGCTCTTCTCACTGTTTTATTGCTTGATCGATTCATATTGTAATTGCTTCACTGTTATTTCGTTCATGTTTTATGTATTGTTGTTCCATGTACAGCGCTTTGGCGTAAGGCGCTTTATAAATAAACAAATACAAATACCCTTACCGCCAGGGTCGGAATGACCCCCAATGTCTCTAAGAGGTCCAGAAGGATACTTCCCTCTTTCCGGACAGGAGATCTTGCCAGTCCTTAGCATGGTTTGTCAGAGAAAGGATTCCCGTTTCCCTGGATTTCTTTCACTGTTTTCATCAAGTATAGATGACTCCCTCTCTGTGGTTTCTTCTTCCTTCTGCACACAAGTCTTTCAATGTTCACAACTACCAGAGAGGATGACTCCCCTTCCCCTGGTGTATTTGGCTTCTCTTGCTGCTTCAGTTTCTTTGCTGACGGGTTATCTGGCTGGCCTCACTTCCAGGTATTGAAATGATGAACAACTATTTCTCTGCTTGTTCAAGCTGTTATACTCTCCTGCCAGGTGTTGTGATGATTATGAGCACTCTTGACTATTCGGTACTCTTTTATAGGTGTGAGTCCCAGATTTGCATATTCTGCTGCCTTGGATAGAATACCTGGTGTCCTCTCCTGCCAGATATACTGTGACTGAGATGAGCAGCCTTGATGCTTTGCTTTGGACAAATGGGTGTGGGTCCCAGACTTGCATATCCTGCCTTTATGTGTAGTCCACTCTGGTCTGCAGCATTGTCGGGGCTCTTCTGTTGCCGGCTGTCAGCTGTGTGGTTTCCTTGCCGTGGTTCGCTAACCTTCAGTCTGCGGTGGCTCCGCAGGGGCAGTGTTTCGCCTGGTGTCTGAAACGTTGCTTCCCACTCTCTACGACCGGCCGGTTTGTTGAGTTTCCTCTATGTCTCCCATGCCATCGACATACCTTTTTTTGCTCATCTGAAGCAGTGCCAGGGCTTTTTTCGGACACTGGCTGTCAGCTGTGCAGTTTTCTGGTCGAAACTCGGCTTGCTCCTGACCACGGTGGATCCGAAGAGGCAGCGCTTCTCCTAGTGGGTTGCTTTTGGCTTCCCACGTTCCTCTGTCTCGCAGGATGCTGGAAGCTCCACTCCTGCGTCTCTCTCTCTTGTTCGGTGATTACCAGGCCGTGCCTGGGCTTACTCTTCCTTCCTGCAGCATCCCGGTCCATCTCCTGCTCCAACTACTTCGAACATTGCGGTTCCTCCAGGGATGGCTCTGGGTAGCTTGCTGGCTCTCAGAGGTTCCCCGTCTCCCTGGTAGGCGAACTTGTCCACAACCCCTTCTCTTGCAGCACAGCTTGCCTGTTCCTAGATCCTCGAAGGAGGATTTCACAATACTTCCGGGATTCTGTCTTCTATTTCTACAAAGCTTGGACCAATGGGAAGCCGGTAACCACTAGACCGTTCAATTTGGTTCCTAGAGGTGCTCTTCATGTTTCTGCACTTCCTCCTCCTAATCTTCGTCATCCCAGTACTGATCTTACTGTTCTCTTGGTAGTCAAGGGAGTTGTTCTTCACAGTACTGGGAAGGGGGTCTCCACTTAGGTAACTCAGTCTTCCTCATCCCAGTACTCTCTAGAAAAATTGGAAATTCTTCATTTACGAAGCCTACACTCTTCGTTGTCCCAGTATTTCCCAAGATGGTAAGGTGACAATAACAAATGACCATGTTAGGGTAGTGGTTGTTGTTAGGGTAGTACGGAGAGGGGGCTAGGTTCAGGTGAGTGGTGGGGATACTGCATTCTCTACAGGTCATCACTAACCCCACAGGGGGTTTCCCTCTCCATGATATCCGCCCACTGAGTACAACTCCTAGATCCCCTTTGGGTAGCGGCATCACCTCCCTGGCCCCATGGAAAGAGGCTCCCCCTACGGAGGAAGTGACAACATCTGGAGATTTGTCACAGTATGCACAAGGATGCATAGCATAGCTGTACAAAGCTTAAAGGGGAAGTTCTGCCAGAAAATTTATTGGCCGAACGGATCGGGCAAGTATTTTTGATCCAAAATCTTTTTCCAATGCATTTTACCTTTGGGTTTCCTCACATTTACAAATGTGAAACTCACGGGTCGTAAATCAGCCATCTTGTGCTAATCTTATCCGTTGATCCATCATCCTAAGTTCAAGCGCGGCAGTAAATCAGATCATCTGCCCCTCAAGTTGACAGCAACATATCAAACAGATATGGTCCATCTCTTCTCATGATGCACAGCTTAGCCAAACGTACCCCGTCATCACCTACATCATCATCTTCCCTAACACAAAACCAGGAGATCAACAAACGCACACACCCAGCAAAAAAGTTTATTTTTTTTTTCAAAACAAGAAAACAACTTGCACTTAAAAAAATACTAATAGTAGATTTTACCAAGTTGTTATATTTTTCATTCAAGTTAAACATAAAAGATTACCATCCAAGGAATCATTGAAAACTTTTGAGAACATAATGATTGCAAGAAAAGGTTGTTTACTACAAGGCATAGTTCGACTGTCATATTCCATTCAAAGGTTTCAGATTGCTTTCATCGATCTTTACATGAATTGTGAAGTCAAAGTTCTATGTGGTAACATGCAATGCACTCGTGTGTTCCTTCTTCATTTTTCTGGATGCACCCAGCGTTCCATTTGTGACAAAAAAAAAGGTCTCCTTTCACGTCGAAATGGTGCCACACGTCCCAGAATATGGTTATGACTGTCCCGTTACTCATGGTTATCTTCCAGTTCTGGTTAAATAACCCATCCACAGGAATATTGTATGCATGACACACGCAAATCCGAATGACATTTTCTATGTAAATTTGGGAAGGCAAACATATATTGCAGTACCCAATTGGAAAAATAAGTTAGACAATAAATAACATATTAATTAAAAACTAAATGTTCGTTAAAATTGACATTTATGATGCACACTCTTTGGGTCAACTTGAATATCAATGCTGCACATCTTTAATCATGAAGCATACAATTGCATACATATTATGTAAACTTTTACTTGCATCATTTGCCAATTTTCCATTCTAGCAATGTAAAGTTGAATGACCATTTTGCTCAAAAGCTCTTATGAATAAAAACTAACTTTTGTACGCTACGTTTAATTATAGTGAATCTTATAATTTCTTTGTGGTTACTCGCCACATTGTGTCCTTATAAATAATAATACGAGGGATTCTGTCAGGAATAAGAAATGGGGGCAGAGAGGTGCAATCAGGTGGTGCACAAGAGGGCTGGTCTACGGCAGGACTGCACTTCCCATGTTTCTTGGGAAGAGGTCGCAGGGCGCATGGCACGCAGCTGCGCCCGGAATAAAAGCTTGCTGTCCGCCCATGGTACGTGCGGCTTATTGAAGAAGATTATGGCAGAGTCGAATGCGGCGAGGTGTTGCGCAAGAGACAAGCAACTGGAGACCTTCAGCATCAGCGGTGATGGCGGGCTAGGGGTGATTGTTCAGCGCATGTAGTTTGAGTCAGGAGAACCGGGCCCAGGCGGCAGTGATGTGCTCAGCTCGCAGTGTATACCTTGCAAAACTCATCTTTGTCCGGGTGGCCTCACGGGGCTCCGGGATCTTCAGTTAAGTGTCCTGATAGTCTTTGTGGGTCGCTGGTTGATTCTCTGCAAATACATTTATACACGTGCTGCGGGGGGAGGAGGGGGTTTATTGCTCCAACAGTTGCTCTTCTGTTTAAGGGTTTGGAACTGCCATGAAAGCACTGTGTGAAAGGAAAGATGGGTTATGCATGTAAAGAAGAGAAGTTAGCGAATGCTGTGTGAAAGGCAACACAGGATTAAGCGCTCAAGGAATACGAACTAGTGAATGCTATGTGAAGGGAAACATGCTTATTTGGCAAAACATGTGGGATCATAGCACGTTAAGACTCCTGCTTAGGGAGAAACTTGCATGCTGTTCGCTTATTGTATTTGTTGCTCATTTTCCATCGATCATCTAGCCTATCAGGCCATGCGTATTGTGCTTCATGTTGGGAACTGATTTCCACGTGTGTCATTCATTGTTTCATTGTGTTCATGTGTTATTCAACTTAGCTGCATTTGTTGCATGCTTAAAATGTGCTAGGCCATCATCATAAGCAAAGGCCAATGTTCATTAATCTACCATTATATGTTGTTAGGACATACTGTGTGCTAGAGTCCTGGTGATGAAAGGTTCAATGGACAGGTGTGGAAGCTACTACTGTAGGGAGATATAGGAGGTATTCATGCAGGGTAGGTACATGTTAGGCCAGGTATTCAGGAATGTGTTATGATGTTCTTGTTCCTAAACTCCCCTATCAACTTTGGTTACCCTAATCCTCTTTCCAGTGTTCCTAATTTCCCCCTTCCCATCATTAACCTCTCCCTAATCCCCCTTCCGCTCCATTGGCTGCCACGTGGTCACCTGTACAATCTACCATCAGGAACCCGTGCCAACCACAGTGGGAGAGTCAAGTTCATTTCGGCTTCTATGGTTCTGGAGTGGGTGTCCGTACCCTTCCCTCACGCCTTGACAGATTCAGGGACAAATAAGAAAGAGATCCTGTACCGTGTGATCACCTTGCCAAAGGAAGGTTTTGTTTTCGGGAACACATACCACAAAATGAACAATATTATAGTCCATTTTCATTTGCAAGCTGTGCTGTGAAGATCATTCAACTCTTAACAATAAGCAAATATGCTCTTTGTTATTTATTATAAGAAACATCCTTAATTAATCCTTTTTTAATATTATAATAATTTTAACGTACAAGACTACATGCAAACTTGGGAGTGCTCATCTGGTCAGCTAATTTTACATTACAAATAGATCATAACTGTCATCAAAATAAATATATTTTTGTACAATCAATAACGACTAACTTCTTTGAACACAATTACAAACCGTGTCATACAGTAACAGCACATTTATGATGATGCAAGTTTGCTACAATAGTAACCACTAGCGTCACAAGCGTCACAAGCAGGGGCCTCTGTGGGGCCTTGTTGGTGTCCCACTGCAAAGACAATTAGTTTGCCATGTGAGCAGGAGCACACCACAAATAGGTGTCCATGTTATGTTATGCTGTGATGTGTACCACACACCGCTGCCATTTTTATTGTCTCTAGGTGCCCTGTGCCCCCTCCCCCTCTATGGCCCACTGTAGCAGCTGCAGCCTGGAGCGGTGCAGGACATGGCCACCACACAATGCTGTGTGCTCAGAGCCTCCCTGAGGCATGGCCAATCTGTGCAGCTGACCAGTGCCCCGTGGCCATAGGGGCCTGGCATGGCAGGTACCTGGTGCCTGCCTGCTTACTGTGGCATGACTTTTTTTTCTGGGCATGTATGATAAACTTTGTCATAGATGCCCAGAAGGGAGGCTGTCACGCAGCAGTGGTGGTCTGGGGGCTGCACAGTCTATGCCTAAGGTTGCGGTCTGGCAAGGTGGTGACGCGTACAATGTTTTTTGTTTTTATAAACCAAGCATGGTGTACGTTGTTGCTTGGTTAGAGTGCAGTTTGTGGCTGTCAGTAGAACACTTTCTTGTTGTATCTTGATGGCTTCTCTTTCGGGCATCCCATACGGGACAGTATTGTTGCTATATGTTCTTGCTCAGCATGGGTGCTTGTAGAACGGCAGCCTGGAGCAGGACACAAACAACAATGTGGCCGTACGGTCATGCTCTGCACCCCACATGCACAATGTGTGGCACAGTAGGAGCACTATTAGTGTCACACTCCAGGAAGTCGACTGCAATACAGATCCAATAAGGGGCAGAGTCAGATGCACAGCATGAGTACACAGCTTCATGTTCCACGCCTGTTTGGAATACTGGATAGAGATCGCTCAAAGTATACATTTACATGTTTGAAAACTCAAATATAGTTATATTTGCAGGGAGAGATGGATACAGACATCAAGACGCGCATACAGATCAAGCTATATAGACCGACACTGATGGATATGTACATTGATATATATAAAGAGATATATATACACATTTATAGATAAAGACAAGAAAACAGTGATCGTCAAGGACAGGCATAGAGAGATGGATACAGCGAGATACACAGATGCATGGATGTTGATGGAGAAAAAGAGCTGGATGGATATAGAGACAGACACATATGAATTGAGATCACTATGTATAAAACGATGAAGCTTTGTTTTGGCATAGAATTATTGAAGAATTGTGGAACAGTCAGTCTGTACCATTTCAATGCCTCCCTCCATGCCTTTGTAATGCCACAGAGAAGTAATCTGCTTCATAGTTTACAATAAAGTGCCCGTATGTTGCATGATTAAATCCATATGCTGTCAGAATATTTGCTCTGCGTTGTGCAAGGATGCACCATAATATCAACCACACAACTAATTCTTCTTTTCCGCTCAGTCCATGTTCTGCCTGCAAGATAAATCCTAATGTGATCATGGCGTATAGTATCATATGGAGTATAGTTGTTTTGGAGGTTAGGGAAGTAGGAAATCCGTCTTATGCCACTGCAGAATCACCATCTCCTACAATATTGTAGTAGCCTACATTTAAAACCATTATAGGCTAACCCTTTGTTATGAGGTGGACAATTTAATTATGTATGTTTATATATTTAAATATCTGTGAAATAATCTTATTATGTTGTTGTAACCTGTATTTACAAATTCCCCCAAATTATTTTTGTCACATCCGTCACCTATCTGACTATAATGATTCAATTCTGTCTGAGCTGTCCTTTCCATCTATGCACTTTTTATATAGTTCAACAAATGAGAAAAAATGAACCAACCATATGTATATAGAATTTTAAAAATAAAAATTATTTTCAATGTTTCAGCAAAAAAGTACAGACCTAAAATGTGAACATACTCGTTTATTGTTATAATATCAATTGATAGTATTGAGGCAAATACATAATTATAAGGTTATAAAAACATTCAGTAATAAATATCGACTAACATTTAGTAAAAACATTAAGTAGATCTAAAATAAAAATAAAATATTTAAAGTTCTACCTTTTGTACAAATACATATTTTATTTATCAATGCAGTTTCTCAAGATAAAGTCAAATTACATTGCTTCGGACGAAATTGTAAAGACCTTAACACTTCATTTGAATCTTGAAGTCAACTTTTCAAGAAATTGAATTTTTGAAGGACGAACCACATTAACAATGTTCTTGTAAGTTTTTAATTCTTGAATCTTCTGAAATCAATTCCTCAGGCACTGATGGTGTTCCATACTGTAGACCAAAAGGTCGAGATTCATCAAAAGATTCCTCTGCATCCTCATAAAAAAGAGGAGAGGGATTTAGAATATTCAGATCTGGGAAAAGGAGCATATATCCTCTCCATTTTAGTAGATGACATAATGTTAGTGGGGCCTGGAAACATACTCTGATGCCAGTCCATGCGTTTGCATGGCCAGCACAGTCAACATCAGATCTTTCACCAAATCAAATTCCATCTGCCGTAATACTGGCTTTGCGACCCATTGTTTTGTTCTTTTTGTAAAAGCCACAGTGTCACGAAGCATACCGAAAATGCCCACAGTTTTTGCTTGTTCCCTACCAATGTTCACATTGTGTGCAAGTACAGCCAGGCTTGTTCTGGCCTCCATACAATTGTACCAGTGGACCTCTGTCAACAGTTGTGAGGTTAACCAAAAGCTTGCAGTTCTGCGCAGGTAAAACTTTGAAGCTCTACAAAGGTCCAATGAGTGTAGCGCTTGCTCTGCTGGAGTAGAAGCCTTGGAAAAGAAAACTGCTAATATTATCTCTGATTGCAAATGGAACTCGGAGCATTTTAAAGAACGAAACCAGGGTTAACTTTTAACATTACCCTGTTAGTTTAAAAGTGAAGGTATGGAGGTTTTATTGACAATGCCCGGATCACGAACGTCTGCCTGAATGACATCGCTGCCAGTCGGAAAGCCATTTTCCAAGCAAATGCCCATGGCTCGAATGGTGCTTTGATCAGCACTGGGAGGACTGTATTCAAACTCAACTTTGGAAACATTTTCATTTTAGGCACATAAGCGCAAAAAAGTCCTCATGAAATTATTCATAATTCTTGCACTATAGACAGAGGCTTTGCCCACTCTCCTATTATATATTGGGATTGCTGCAAGTTGTACTTTAATTGACGAGTGTGAAAGGGCATCTTTTGCTAGCTTCAACAAATATGGCAACAGCTTATGTGATGCGATATTGAGAGGATCTTGCTGTTTACAGAAACAATCCCATTTGTACCTACATAACTTGTTTGTAGAGTCTGCTCTAGTTGCTGCGAGGATCTCTCTGCAGTCTTGTGAAATTGGCACGTGGCCAAATTCTACAAAGTCAGAGGCATGGTTTTAGGTTGAGGGACCCTGGATTGTGGTGCAGAACCTGTTGGCTGCACATTTAGAGCAGATCTGTATCCTTCCCTAGCGAGATCAGTTCTTTAGCCAAGTGCATAAAATCTGAGAACCAGGGCTATCTCTGCCATGCTGTCGCTATTGGAATGATCTTGCATTTGTACACGGTCATCATCTGCATGACTATGTGTATCACCAGAATTGGTGGAAACGCATAAGAAAACATTCCTTGCCATGATAGTGTGAAGGCGTTCCCTAGTGAGTGCTCCTGTGGGTATCTGCTGGCAGACTGGAGATACTTCTTGTTCTTCCTCGCTATGAACAGGTCGATGGAGTGTGTGCCACACTGTCATGCCTGTGCCACTGGCGCACACATTGGCAACTATCATGGACTATTTGGAACTCATTTATCTTCATAATACTCTTTGAACAACCCCTATTCACACTTTGGTCCTTCATGTCCATTTGCACGACTTTGGTACTGTCATGATGCCTACCCCCGGGGAAGCAGACCAGGTCCAGCAACCCCGGAAGCAGGCATCAAGTTGTTTTGAGCAAGCCCAAAAGCCCCTGTTAGGGGCTGTTTGGGTGCGGCCCTGGCGCCTATGGCGCCAGGCTCATATGGGGAGTCAGTCCTGGCGCCTATGGCGCCAGGATCATAGAGTAGAACTTACCTGATGCAGACCATGCTGCAAGCTTACCTGGTGCAGACCATGCTGCAGAGCTCCAAGCCAAATGAGGCTTGGAAGGGACTATTTTACCTAGGGACTATTTTTTTACTCGGTGGGGCTGGGGAAAAATACTTTCCTGGCACTACTTTGGAGGCTATTTAAACCACTTCCGAAGAGCAGCACACGCTTTGCGTTATTCTGCATCCAGCAGCGTAACGCTCACCGTGTCTGCAAGCCTGCATCCAGTCTTCTGCCACGCCCGCCTCGAGTCTGCAGCTCCTAGAAAAAGGGAGGTACAGAAAGAGAAAGGCTAGAATAAGAGCAAACCTTCGATCCTTACGTGGATTCCGGATCCACCGCACCTTCGAGTTGGAAGAAAGAGGCATTTACGCGCGCCGCCTTGCCTGCTGCAGCGCCGCGCTGAACTCACCGTCCCTCGCAGCACCCTCACGATCCACTGCATCCTTCTGCACGTTCCGCCGCATTCTGGCACCTAAGGGGAACACAAGAACAGCAAAGGTGAGCCAAGGAAATAAACAGAGGCAATAGTAACTACCCCCATAGACTTACCTGATTACCGCGGGGGTACTATTCCTCTTTACGGGTCGGCGCAGTCTCCATTGCATCCTCGCCGCACCCCAGCCCCTAAGGGGAACAAAAGAACGACAAGGTGAGACAACGGGACAAATAGGGGGAACTCTTCTCACCGCAATAGACTTACCTAATTTTACCGCCGGAGGCATAATTCCTCGAACTTCATATTTTCTCGCCACACCTGAATAAGGGAACAAGCTGCTTACATTCTGGCCTTATTTTATTGAACTGTGTAGGATAAGCCAAATCCTTACCTGAACTTCGTCAGCTACCACGAGGAACTCTTCACTGGGGGTCAAGCTGCAAACTGCAAGGAATCGGACAAGAGTGAAAGTCAGACATATGAACTCTTACGAACTACATATTTTTCAGAATCATTATTGTTCTCGAACTCACCGATTCCTTCGAGCCAGTGAAGCAACTGGTTATCAACGCGCCCCTGCGCTCAATACAGGATGGAGAGCCCATCTTTTCAAACCATCAGGTGTGACTATAAGAGGGGACATCAAAGGTGATCTGTGGGAAGAACAGCGGGGGTGGGGGAATTTACACTCAACTCCACGGGTGGTTAATTCCCTTTCTCCATTTGCAGAAGGATATTCCTACGGGCCAAGCAAACAAAGCTAGGTGGGCCAGTCCAGTCCGTCATCTCGGCCCTACGCATCACATTGGTGGAGACCGCAGCTGTCCAGTTCAGATCGACGCCTCTGTGGGAGCCAGGTGAGCGTAACCGGTACTTTCTTATTTAATTCAGCTAACTACATGTACCATAATGCACCTTGCTACAGTTACCATTTCCTGACTATTCCCATTCATCAGTATTGGAACCACAATCCCCAGAAACTCTAGCGATCAGTGCTGCTTCCACCTTTTCAGGACCAGAGAGGGAGGAGGCAGATTACCTTCAGGTGTGTTGTTCCAGGTGCTACCAATTAGCCTGCCTCATTACAGGGCAGAGCTGTATTTAAGCAGCTGCCTGCAGGAGCACAGTCTCTTGCATCAAGAGTCCTCCCAGCCCCTTTTTGCCTTGAGCCACGATTTGTATGCTGTTCCTGTTGCCGTATTATCCTGCTTCTGATCCAGTGCCCTTTGCCGGCTCCTCTGGGCTCCCTCCCTTGCAGCCTACTACAGTCCTCTGCAGTCCACAACAGTTTGCCTGCACCTTGTGCCATCCGTTACTGCAGCCCTGCTTCCCTGTTTGCAGCCCCCCGCCCCAGTTTCCTGGCTACTGCTCCCTTGCTCTCTTCTTTGTTTGCAACCCCCTGTCCTTCTCTTCCTTGAGTCTTCTGTCCTCCCCTTAGGTTATACATTTCCCCGTACAAGTTCCAGTCACCATTCCCTACAGTTAGTTACCAGGTTCTGCCCTTCCTTTCTTCCGGATCCTGTTCTGAACCTTGTTCTCTTTGACTTCCTTTTCCCTTGATATTTCTGTTCTTGTCTTCACTTATGTCTTATGTAAATCCTTTGTACAGAGCTTGACTGTTGGTTTCAGGCAGGCAACCGCTGCCCCTTCCCTGGTCACGTTTTCAGTGTTCTACTTCGTGTCATTGTTTGGTTTCTGCTGGACGCGTACAGGCTTCAGTCTTGTGAAGTATTGTTACCTTGTTCGTGCCTTAGGGTTCAGGTACAGACACCCATTGTTGTTGTTCCCAGCCATGAGCATACAGAGTGGGCCCCTGTAAGAGCAATCTGTGCAGAAGGATGGAGTTTCCAAAGGTCCGAGGAACGCCCTTTCCCATTTCTGCATACACCCCAAGAGGGAATCCAGTTTGTTTGTACCTTTGTAATCCCTGCCCCTTTTTGTTCACAGCTACTGTTGCCTATTCTTCTTTCTTGTTGAGCTTCCTGCTGTGTGTGCGCTTACCTGTCACCTTACATCAGCACAGCCACCCAAAACCTACCCGGGTGCCCTGTGCCACTTTTGACAGAGTGCCATTCCTGAGACCCACTGTTCACATACATTGTTGAGCTGTCTGTCCGCTAGTTGCCATTCGTGGTACTGATTGATGTCTCTGCTGAGTTGATCCACCGTTTCGTTTTGCTTTCCTGGCACGTGGAAATCTTGTAGCATTATTTGGTTACTGTTCGTCCAATGCCACAATTCCTGTGCTTCTTGCGATAATGTCCTGGTCCTCGGGCCACCTTGTTCCTGTATGTAGTACATGGTGGTGGGCAGAAACCTGTGCAGTTCCCTTAGGGACCACTGCAAAAGGCCTAAAACTACATGTGTTAGCAGTAAACACAATTGGTAGCAGTATGTACCACCCAGATTTACCTGGTAGCTGTGGCTGAGCAACCAGACTTCTCTCAAGAATAGTTAGACAGTATATAGAGTATACAAGATAGGTACCAAAATACAGTAGCACAAGCAAACACTGACCAGAGCTTGGGTATAAAAGTATATAATTATTTATTTAAAAACACACTTTGTAAAATACACGAACACTAATATGGCAAGCAAGTTCAAACACAGTCACTATTGATATATATACATCCCTGATCACTTATTGAACAAGTCTTAGTTAAAACACCACTTATTTTCAGACAGAGGTGAGCGCTTAACCTAAGATGGCACTCCAATAAGTTAATTAAAAAGGGAGGGGAAAAAGGCAGAATTAGGAACATACACAATACCAACACTTAAGGAGAACCAGAGCAAGTCAGAAAAGGCAGAATCTACTGAGGAGCAAGAAAGTCATAGGCCAGGCCCACTCTTGAAGAGAGCAAGGCGGAATGTGTCCTAGATCACACCGTTGAATAGTACTTTTAAAGAGTCATCGCAGAGAGTTCAAAAAGGGATGGCTCAAGTCAGGAAAAGTTAGTTAGTAGGTCCCAAGTCACCCCAGGATAGAAAGTCAAGGATTTACGGGACACCTTGAACAGTCTGTTGCAAGGGAGACCAGGCGGACTCAGTACCTGAAATGGTGAGAAAGCTCCATCGGGGGCAGTTGTTCCTGGCAGCGGGTGCAAGTCGGTGCTTCGTCCAGGGGAAGAGGAGATCTCGACGTGGAGGAAAGCTGGAGGTCGTTGCACCGCCAGGGAAGAAACCAGCCGCTGAGTTTCCCGGTTAAAAGGTACTACCCTTTTATTTGCGGTAGTGGGGAAGCGTGGATATCCGGCCGCCGGGGTGCTTGGCACAGGGGATTCGACCACGAGACGATCCAGGTAAGCGAAAAAGAGGGCAAACTGGTTATTCCCACCAGCTCAGAGGAAGAAGACTCTCCGGGATGAAGATATTCTCTGTCGTTGGGAAGTGGTGAGACAGTTCAGCGGGGCTCCACCGGTGGTGTCGTCGTTGCAGGTCGGCTCAGCTTCTCCCTCTTCGGATTCTTTGGTCCTGTGGCGACTTCTGAAGTTCCAGTCCCCAAGGCCCTGCTTTTATGCAGAAAACCCCCATTCATCATTCCTAGCTGTCACTCAAACATGCTAAGTGGTGAGCCGGGCGGCTCACCACTGGGCCAATAACACAAGAGGGCGGCTTGAGTTGCCGAGGCAACTCAGTCCAGGGTGCTTAAACCCCCCTCCCACACATCCTGTAGACCCAGACAGAGTGGCACCACTTTTGGAGGCTTCTGTGGAGAAGCCCGCCAAAAAGTGGAACAAAGGGCTCGACTTGGTTTGGAGTTACAGAGGCGAACACAAATGCCATTTTAAAACCGAGTCCTGGCAAAAAGACCCAATCGGGGAATAAATATTAAATAAATAACCCGGCGGTATCTTTAACATTGCACCAAAAAGTGGTGCGTTTATAATGAATGGGAAAATCCCATAGGAAATATTCTGGTGGAATATTTTGCGTGGTAACCACTGCCACCAGCCAGAACCTCGACGAGGGGGGACTGCACAGTGCCCCTTCGAAAAACAGACCCAGGGGCAATGTAATTACCCCTACCTGTACTTCCACAATATGATGGTTTGTACTGGTTCTGTTCGCAATTTAAGACTAGTAAAGTCAATGGTGACTTTACATGCCCTGGGAGACAGTAGTCAGTCCCAGTTTATGGAGTCTATGTTTGGGGGTCACTATGACACCCCTGTGTTACTGCACTGAGGGTGCTGTGTAACACACTTAGCAAAAATACATGAAACCCTATGGAGTAAAAAGACCCCATAGCCCATTAAACACATTACAAAGTCACAGGATAACTCAAATCATGTCTAAGAGTGGGAGAAAAAGAGTCTCACTCTTAGCAGGAGAAAAAAAAAAACAAAAATCCAGCAAAGCTGCTGGGGGACTCACTAGGTTTGGGAAATTAGCCTTAACAGAGAATTCTCCCTAACATCTATCAACACCCTCGCCACCTTGTCTTTCAGTACTGTTTGGAAAGATGGAAGTGAATGGAACACTGCTGCATTTATTATAATTATTTCCTGAAGAGGGGGGGGATAGCTCAGGGGCAACTCATTTGTTTTGGAAGCAAGACAATGCGGTGCAACAGAGGTTCGAATCCAGATCCCGCACTTAGAAACCACTCGCTGGTATTAAGCGCATTTTAAATGAACAATAAAATAAATAAAATAAAAGGTAACTCCTGAAGTGGCATTCCTATTGTTGTGTGATGGGGACCTACCCACCAATCCAACCGGGGCACTAGTTGAGTCGTTCTGAGTAAGTTGTCGTTCCATGAACCACTTGTCTGAGACCATCAGTCCACCAGAAATTCTTGCAAATGATGCATGTGAAGCCAGCATTGCGGAATCAAAGGAATACAGGAGGACATTGTGCCCAACAGATGAATGCATGTTTTCACTGAAATTCTGTTTCCGGGCCAGAACTTTGTTAGCAGATGGGGGATGGAGAGTGTCCTTTCTTGAGAGGGGAAGACCGAGCCCTTGTTTGTGTTGAATTGTGCCCCCAAAAACACCAAGTTGTTGGATGGCTCGATACAAGATTTCTCAGAGTAAATTGTGAAACCGAGATATGTGAGGATGTGTATATATAACATGTCTGATTGCTTCTTGGGCCCTTGACTTTGACATGCTCTTATTAACTAATCGTTGAGCTAAGGGTATACGTGATACCTCCTCAAGAACATTGCCCTGGAGCCAAGCATTTTGTAAAAGTCCTTGGTGCATTTTGTAAAAGTCCTTGGTGCTGAATGCAATCCGAATGGTACTGCCTTGAACTGATGATGGTTGTTTCCCACGACAAACCTTAGAAACCACCTATGAGCCTTGTGGATTGTTAAGTGAAAGTATGCATCTTTGAGAGCCAGTGATGCTAAGAATGGATTGTGTCCTCCCACGTATTCCTTATCTTTGATATTTCCAATATCCAGCTTTGCTGCATCAGAATTGTTTTATTCAGCAGGGGGCGTAGTGCGTCGATGCCTGTCAACTCGATGCCCCTCAGAGGCCTCTGTCTTGATGTCAACATCACCTAAGGTATATGTAGCATGCGCATCGCACGTTGCCCTTCAGTTCTGTTTTTCCACGCTTACGCTTCGGTTACGGTACACTTCGTTCCACGAGAGAAATATCTTCGATAATTTCTTCAAAAAATCTTCCAGTGAATTTGAGAGAATGGTGTCGTCATCGGCTTCTTCCAGTCCCAAATCGGGTTTCAAGAAATGTTGTGACTGCGAAGCGAAAATGTCTGTTACAGACCCACCTACGATATGTCTGTGGTGTCTGGGGTTGATTCATCCGTCATCTGAGTGCGAGGATTGCCTGTCCATGATGGCGAAAGCCCTAAGAGAGCGCAGAGGGAAACTTGCGGCAGGTAGGACCCAAAAGTCCCCTTCGACTCTGTCGACAAAAACAGACTTCCGACGAGTCGAGAACAGTTTCTCCTCACTGCAAAAAGAACAAACGATCCAGATCACGTAGTGGTTCACACCACTCGTCGTTGAGTAGACATGGAAAGAAACAGCTCCATAGACCGCCATCTTCGTCGTCTTCCAGTTCCTCACCGGAATGGGTTGTTTGTCCCACTAAATCTGACCCCCGGCCCAATGGGAAGAGGTTAGATTAAATATGGTAAAGGTGTTCGAAAACAAGGCCTTACCCCCCTGGACTACACCCAAAAGCCATGCTTTGGTCAAAAGACCTCACAAGCATAAAAGCTGTGCATCTTCGGACCCAGCGGGCAAGACTCCTCGAGAGCGGTCGAAAGATCTCTCGATTCGAGGAAAAGTCCCCTCAAGGACTGAATTGTCAACGTCATCGACGCCGAAGGACTCAACGCCTTCAGGGTCGAAAGGCGAGTCATTGACGCCGATACCTTATGAAAAGACATATACGCTTCGAGCGTCAAGCTCCTTGGCGCCTCATGTCTCGAAGCCGCTGACGTCAACAAGTTTGACGATTTCGGCTCCTTTGACCACTAACATTATGTCATCTACTACAATGGAGAAGATATATGCTCCTTTACCCAGATCTGACTATTCTAAATCCCTCTCCTCTTTTTTATGAGGATGCAGAGGAATCTTCTGATGAATCTAGACCTTTTGGTCTACAGTATGGAACACCTCAGTGAGGCATGGATTTCAGAAGATTCAAGAATTAAAAAATTACAAGAATGCCTGCATGACGCCAGTGGGTTAGACACCTCACCAGAGGTGGAGTTGGGCAGGGCAGACCCTGGTGACCATGCAGAAGTCACATATAGACAATTGATGTCATGAGTTATGAGTATATGGGTTGGTCGAGACCAACTCCTGTCTTTGAGCAAGATGACTTGACTGACATCTTGGACAGGGGGCCTCAAGAGGACCCAATTGTGCCATTGCATCAAGCCTTACAAAGGCGTGTGGCTAACAATTGGGAGGCACATGAGGTTATTCCGAGTGTCAAAAAAAGGTTGACCTCAAAATACAGAGTTTCAAGCTCTGATCCATTTTATTTGTTGAAACATCCAACACCAGAGAGTCTGCTGGTCCAAGCTGCCGACTCAACCAACAGACAGAATGCCTACCCTACAATCCCTCCGTATAGGGATGATAAGCGTTACGACGCCCTGGCCAAATAAGTTTTCTCGGCTGGAAGTGCATTTCGATGGCGGCTGACCAAATCTCCGAAGGGGAAGAGCGAGATGGGGTGCGAATCACTCCAGATTGGTCTCGACTCTGCTGACAGTATCAGCAGAGCTATGGCGGCAAGTACAGTTATGCGCAGATTTGCCTGGTTGAGAAAGTAAGAATTTGCCCCAGACGTACAATCTGGACTTCTCAACATGCCCTTTGACGGCACTCATTTATTTGGAATCCAGGCTGATGAGA
Source organism: Ambystoma mexicanum (assembly GCF_040938575.1). Classification (NCBI taxonomy): domain Eukaryota; kingdom Metazoa; phylum Chordata; class Amphibia; order Caudata; family Ambystomatidae; genus Ambystoma; species Ambystoma mexicanum. The sequence goes on from NC_090939.1 coordinate 757,449,481, forward strand.
GTTTGGCGAAATTACAAACTTCCAAGGCAGCAGCCAAATCCCTTGGTGCTGCAATCAGACAACCTCCAAACCACCCCAAGGGTACAGCCTGGAGGGGTAGTTCCTTTTACCACTACTCCACATTTGGAAGGGGCAGAGGACAGCCAGCTCAAAGAGGACAAAGAAGATTCCCCCGCGGTGGACGGGGAAGAAGTACTAAGACCGCAACGGCAGCGGCTGCCTTACCTTCACAGCCACTGCGTCAGCTGCCCCAAAACCTCTCCGAGGACTTGATTCGCAAGACTGCAGTGGGAGGCAGACTGTCACAGCAGCTGACAGAATGGCAGGATATTACTTCAGATGCATAGCCATTGGAAACAGTTGTCAAGGTTACTGTCTACCCTTTCTGCAAAAACCTCAGAGTCACCCACTGGGGAACAGCTCTTTGAAAGTTCCAGATCCACTTCCTATGCAGGAGATACTAACCCTGCTATAGAAAGGTGCTATAAAACCAGTACCCAGTACCTGTAGCAGAGAGGAATAAGGGTTGGTACTCCCCGTATTTTCTAATCCCCAAACAGGACTAAGGAATGAGACCCATCTTGGATTTAAGAGACTTGAACAAGTTCCTCAGGAAGGACAAGTTCAAGATGGTAACCCTTTCTCAGATCCTTCAGGCCCTCCAGCTTCAGGATTGGATGGTAGAATTGGACCTTCAGGATGCTTTCTTTCATGTGCCGATCCGAAGCTCAGACAGTACCTGAGGTTCGTCGTTAGTGGTTCTCATTATCAGTTTCAAGTTCTGCCATTTGGGCTGACCTCCACCCCAAGAGTGTTCACCAACTAATGGCGTTTGTAGCAGAAAGTCTCAGGAGAGGGGCAATTATCCCTACCTAGAAGATTGACTGATCAGGGCCAGTTCCCCAGAACAGGCCTTGGAACACCTCAGCTATACCGGTCACTCCCTTCACAGACGGGGCTTCTCCCTCAACTTCAAGAAGTCTCACATGATACCATCACAAAGACTCCAATTCATTGGGGCAGTCCTGGATGCATCCCTGGGAAAAGCCTTGCCACCAGAGGTGAGGGCTCAAGACATTCTGAAGATGGTCACCAAATTCCAAGATGCTCAGCATCTACCGGCCTTCGATTTTCTGAGGTTGCTCGGCCTCATGGCATACTGCATTTTTCTGGTCCTAGAGGCCCAGAATGAGATCTCTCCAATGGGCTCTCAGGACTCAGTGGTCCCATTTCTCAGGAAGGATGTCAGATCTCCTACAAATCCCGAGTCTCACAGGATCTTCAATGGTGGGCCTGTAAGGAGAACATCTTGAAAGGAGAACCGTTTTGGCAACCATGGTTGGAGGTAACAGTAGTGATCGACGCCTCATTCACGGGGTGGGGAAGCCCAAAGCAACGATCTTACAATCAGCGGTCGTTGGTCACCATCCGAGTCCAAACTACATAGCAACCTTTTGGAGCTGAGGGCAATCAGATTAGCGCTGAAAGCCTTTCTGGCATCTGTATGGGGGAAGAATGTCCTGATAATGACGGACAACACAATGGCAATGTACTACCTCAACACGAGAGGAGGTTTAGGGTCACTATCACAGTGCAGAGAGGCAATGCGGCTCTGATTCTGGGCAATACAAGAAGGAATCTGTCGGCAGATCATCCAGCTGGACAGCAGAACACAAGAGCGGACGCTCTGAGCAGGCAGAGCACAGTCTCCCATGAGTGGAATCTAGCTCAGGAAGTCCTTTAAGAGATCTTCACCCTTTGGGGAACCCCTCAAGTGGATCTGTTCGCGATTGGTACCAACCGGAATTGCGAGCTGTACTGCTCAAGGGAATTTCCCCCCAAGAGGAGCTCTAGGGGACGTGTTCGTGGTGGACTGGGAATTTCCACTCCTGTATGTGTTTCCTCCAGTCCCCGTCATTCCTCACGTAATCAGGAGGTTGAGAAAGTTCAGGAAATCCATGATCCTAGTTGCCTCAGATTGGTTCAGGAGGACGTGGTACTCAGACCTTCTGGACATGTCCATCTGCCCTCCGATACGTCTTCCACAAAGAGAGGACAGTCTCTCGGGAGAAGAGGGTTGGGTTCCCCATCCGGATATCAGGACGCTCAGCCTTCATGCATGGTTTCTGAGAGGCTGAGATACAAGGATTGGGACCTCCCGGACGATGTAATGGAAATTTTGTTCTCAGCCAGAAGGCCAGCAACTAAATCTTTGTACCGCTGCCATTGGAATAAATTATGCAGCTGGTGTAGAGATAAGAATGTTGACCCATTTACATGTAATACAACGATGGTGTTATTATTTCTGTTAAATCTGGCTAATCTGGGGCTCCAGATTGGTCCCATCAAGGGATACTTGGCGGCGCTTTCTATTTTTAAGCGCACTTGACAAGAAGTTTCTTACTTTAAAATACTTCTGAGAGTACAATTTTTAAAAGGTCTGACTAATGTTTTCCCTCTAATCCCTTTTCAAGTTCCAGTTTGGGATCTCAACTTAGTGTTGGAGTTTATGATGGGGGCTCCTTTTGAGCCATTACACTCCTGTCCCTTGAGGCTATTTTCCCTGAAAACCATCTTTTTATTAGCGATTACATCTGCCTGAAGAGTGAGTGAGCTACAGGCTTTATTCTGCAAGCCTCCTTACACTGGCCCTCATGAGGACCCTGGCGGAGAGGGTTTTACGCCGGCGTAGTGCATGGCGTACCTCTCCGCCAGACTACGAGTTCCCGTAGCGCCATGGATGATTTTTACGCCTGCTTTTTGCAGGCGGAGAAATCCATGGCGCTACGGGACTTGTTGTTAATTACGCCACCGTAATTTACGGTGGCGTAATGAACGCCTTCCCCACTCCCATTATACCCTATGGGGCAAGAATGGGGAAGGGTAAAATGGGGATTGGGGACTTACCGCCCCGCCAAGGTCGGCATGGGGCGGTAAGTCCGCCAACCACCTTGGCGGAGTTGGCAGCTTAGCGCCATGGACCATGGTGCAAATTGCACCATGGTCCTCCGCCAGGGTCGTAATGAGGCCCACTGTCTTTTACAAAGAAAGTGGTGTTGAAAGTGAAACCCACTTTTCTGCCCAAGGTTGTCTCTGAGTTTTATCTCACACAAAAGATAACTTTGCCATCTTTTTACCCTCTTCCACATCCTAGGAAGGGAGAGACTTCACAGGCTTGACCCGAAATGTGCACTGAGCTTTTATATATCTAGAATGACACAGTTAAGACACAATGACCAATTATTTGTGGGTTTATGCTATAGATAGGCGGGTAAAGATCCTCCAGAAGGTTTACAAGCATGGCAACTTCCTCTGCTTTATAGAGGGGAGTACCAGTAAAGGAAATATGTGCAGCAGCCACATGGTCGTCTGAACACACCTTCAATAAACATTATAGTTTAGACTCTTCTTCAGGTCACGAAACTGCATTTGGCAAAGCAGTGTTGCATTCCGTGCACACACATCCATGAAAACTATTCAAGTATCATAAAATTCAGAATCCCTCCACCAAATAATATAAACTGCTTTGTAAGTGTATCAAAGATAGGGAATACGTGGGATGACACAATCCATTAGAAGAACAAGTAACTTACCCCTGGTAACATTCTTTCGACTGAATGTTCCTCCCACGTATTCCTTGTCACCCCTCCTGACCTACCGCACAGTAGAATTTCCCTTGCGATTACAGTCTGCGCTCTCTCAAGAGGAGTATCCGTCAGTTAAAGGGATGGTCTAGTAAAAAATTTTATTTAAAAAATAGATAGGCAACATAAAAAAAAATACTAGCATTCTCTTTTTTAAAACTTACTATGTAAAATTTTGAGCTATTCAAGCTCAAAATTTGCAAAAGCAAGCACATGGGCGCATCCATTTTGTGAAATGGAGGCCCTCCTGTGCTGGCTTTTGCGGCACTAATGAAGGAAAAGCCAGCCAGCTGTAGTAAACAAAAGCTACCGCCGGGTGGCTTTCCCTTCATTAGTGCTGTAGGCGGAGGACGGGGACCGGAGAACAGAGCAGGAAAGCTGCAGCTGAATCTCGGTAAGTGCTATTTATTTTTATTTTTTAAATAAGCACTAGCTGCGGTTTTTTTTCTAAGTTTTCCGGGCTGGAGGAGCCCGGAAAACTTAGAAATAAAACCGCAGCTTTAAAAATGTTGTATTTATGTTTGCAGTCACTTTTGAAGCGACCGCAAACATAAATACAACGTTATTGTGTTGGAAAACGCTGCGGTTTTTCTTTCCAAGTTTCTCAGTCTCCTCCGGCTCGGAGGAGCCTGAGAAACTTGGAATGAAAAACTGCAGCGTTTTCCAAAACAACCGCGTGTGTTTCTGCCTGCTGTGGCTATCACTTTGGGTCTCCGGTGCTCCCCGGGGAGCACCGGAGACCCAAAGTGAAAGCCACAGCAGGCAGAAACACAACACGGTTATGTTTACATGCCGCATAGTGTTTCTACCTACAGCTGATTTCCCATTTAAGGCTCAATGCTGCGTTGTGTCTGCCTAAATCTGCTTTCCCATTTGGGGCTCTCGGGCTCCCCGTGGGGAGCCCGAGAGCCCCAAATGGGAAAGCAGATTCAGGCAGAATCAACGCAGTTGTTTTCCGCAATGCCGCGTTGTTTCTGCCTGCATCTGCTATCCCATTTGGGGCTCTCGGGCTCCCCACGGGGGAGAAACAACGCGGTTGTGTTGGAAAACGCTGCGGTTTTTCTTTCCGAGTTTCTTAGGCTCCTCCGAGCCAGAGGAGCCTGAGAAACTTGGAAAGAAAAACTGCAGCGTTTTCCAACACAATAACGTTGTATTTATGTTTGCGGTCACTTCAAAAGTGACCGCAAACATAAATACAATATTTTTAAAGCTGCGGTTTTATTTCTAAGTTTTCCGGGCTCCTCCAGCCCGGAAAACTTAGAAAAAAAAACGCAGCTAGTGCTTATTTAAAAAATAAAAATAAATAGCACTTACCGAGATTCAGCTGCAGCTTTCCTGCTCTGGTCTCCGGTCCCCGTCCTCCACCTACAGCACTAATGCAGGGAAAGCCACCCAGCGGTAGCTTTTGTTTACTACAGCTGGCTGGCTTTTCCTTCATTAGTGCCGCAAAAGCAAAAGCCAGCACAGGAGGGCCTCCATTTCACAAAATGGATGCGCCCATGTGCTTGCTTTGGCGAATTTTGAGCTTGAATAGCTCAAAATTTTACATAGGAAGTTTTAAAAAAGAGAATGCTAGTATTTTTTTTTATGTTGCCTATCTATTTTTTAAATAAAATTTTTTACTAGACCATCCCTTTAAAAGATAAATCCTTCACTCGTAAAAACAGAACTGAAGCCAAAGGGCTTCATATACCTTCAGTTACGTTGACATCGAGACAGAGGACTCTAAGGGACATTGAGTCGACAGGCATCGACGCACAGCGCCCCTGCTGAAATAAAATGTCAGAAGCAGCAATCCTGGAAATTGGAAATATCAAATAAGGAATACAAGGGAGAAACATCCTGTCAAAAGAATGTTACCAGGGGTAAGTAAATTGTTCTTCCGTACCACTTTTATTACGCCGGACAGAGTGACCATTCTGAATTCCTGTATCTTGATGGACCACTCTAACATTGGTCTCCAAGATTTGTTGGTTTTCGCACGACAAAGAAACGGGAGTACATTCCCTTGACCCGTTGGTATTTTGGTACCTTTTGTATGGCCTGCCTGAAGAGCATTTTCTCCACTTTATGTAATGTAGGGGGCGCAAGTGTGGGTTTTTTTGAGCGCTTGGTGGGACCTGGAGTGGTGTTCTGTTGAACTCCAAAACATGACCTTTTTTAATCATGTCTACGACCCATTTGTCACATTTAACTTGTTGCAGGTGAAAGCTTTGAATGCCTCCCACTTGTGTTTGTCTGATGAGGTGTTATTTGAATTCCTGTGGGGGCCTAGAAACCTCACAGGTCAGGCCAGCTTTTGCCGTCTCCCCTTCTGGGAGGTTGGTCCTTGACGCCTTCTTTGCAGCGCCTTGCAATTCTTTTGTTTGTGGGAGTATGAATTTCTGTTCCCCTGGGAATATCCTTGAGAATAGGACGATCCACTGTGGTCGGATCTGTCCCCCTGCTAGAAGTTATTGAACACCCTGCAGCCCCCGAAAGTGATCAAACGTGCGCCTTGACCGAAGTGAAATCAGAGATCTTGCTGTGTCCGTATCAGTTTTAATTGCCATTAGGAACTCATCAATTTTGGGCCAAAAAAGCTCATCACCTTCGAAAGGCATATCAGCAACATTTGCTGTACCTCCGGTCTGAAGTCTGTGCACTTAAGCCATGCCCGTCTCCGCAATACCACCCCATTGCCAATTTGCTTAAATTCTGCTTCTGCTAAGTCCACAGCAATGTTGATTGCATGATTTAATGCCTCCTTTCCGTCGTATAAGATGGCCATAGCTTCTTTGCACTTGTCGTCTGGGAAATGTTCCAACAGTGGCGCCATTTAGTTATTTTATTTATTTTGCATTTATTTACAGCGCACATAATCCGTAGGTATCTAGGCGCTTGTTTAATTATGGAAAGGCAGGTTATTTATAATGCGCTTGTTATATTGTGTTTTTTTTTTTCAAGCGCGGGTCTGGGATTTAAACCTGTGTTTACTCAGCGTGGTCTTGCTTCCAAGACCCAGGCATTGCTACAGAGCTACCCTCCCATTCTATTCCACATCTCTCGATCATACCTTGTTATAATCGCTAAAGAATTTGCTACCTTGTCTGTGGTGGCCCCAATAGCTAGGACCTTTTTCCCCAAAGGCATATTCTTTCTTGCTCTTATTCTCCGGATGGGCAGAGCATTTCGATCGCTGGGTGTTTGACTTTTTCCCTGCCACGGCTGACACCACCGACTCAGGGTTGGGCCGAGATATAAGACACTTAAGGGACATGTCTGTTGCTTTAAACTTCGTTTCAAGTCTCGCTTTCAGCTGTGGCTCAGAGAACGGCTTTTTCAAAAGCAACAAGCCTTCGTCCCAGACATGGTCTAGTATAGGCGTCGGCATGACTGTCTTTTGTTTGTGCGTCAAATTAAAAAGGAAACAATCCTTGTTCTGCTCCGATGGTACTAGGCCAAATTCTTTGAATACATTTGCCATTAAGGCTTGAAAGGTGCCCACTTCGTCAGGATGGGACTGCTTGGTAGGCTCCTGCGGTAATGGGTCCATACCTGTACTGCCCTCATCTCAGTCATCTTGGGGCGGGGTTTGGATGACTATAGAAGCTGTATCTGTGTTATTTCGATCTGTATCTGTTGTTTGTATTTCCCCTTCTTCTTGTTTGCAATATGGATAATCAGCCGGTCTCCACTGTGAATTTTCTGGGGAGCATAGCGGTTCCTGTAACAGGCTCCTTGAAGCAGCCCTGTATCGAGGTGTCAATGGCCTGAAAGGTGACTTCCTGTAAGGAGATATTCCCCTGAATGGAAACCGTGAACCCCTTCATCCAGAATCCTCCTATGAAACCATGATGAGAATTTCAGTGACTCCCCGACAGACCTGGAAGATCTTCGTATGAGGTATACCTGTCCTCTTTGCTCTTGTGTGGGAGATAACCTCCTATCTAGTTGTTCCTCTAGCGATTGTAGTGAGGTTAAGACCCAAAGAGTCAGAAATGAATGTGGATTGAGAGCGTCTGGCTGTCAAAGCATTGGCAGGGTCTTTAATTGTGGCACTGTTGCCCTTGGAAGTGTTGGTAGGGTTGGCAAGATGGGCGAGTATATCATTGGTTTCCTTTATGGTGACGGAGGGTCAGGGTCTGAATAATCATCTTCTGATAATTCTGGCGAATAACCCTGTTCAAACTCAGAGTATTTGGTACTTAAGGATTTGTTCTAGTAGCACCAATAAGACTGGGGAAATAGAAGGTGATTTCTTGCTGGTCGTCGGGGTTTGTTCCCCGACAGGCTGTTGTTCCTTGACAGACTTGTTGAAAAGCTGTTAGGGGTATCTTTATCAGTATGGGTTCCTCGGGGGAGATATCCCTGCTCTGCCCTTGATGTTGTTGGGTTTAATCCTGCCCTGCGGATGAGGTTTCTCCTGAAGGTGTTGTCATTGTAGTGACGGTTGTTTATGGAATGTTTGATAAGATGTGTTATGGTCTGTCGAAGGGGGAATGACAGCCTTTTTTGTTGACGAGGCGTCGCTGTCCCTTCTCTTGCCGATGGCTGTTACAGTGTCCTATGTAAACTTGGCCATAAACAGATATGGGATCATGCTAGCATTACTGTGATAACACATATAAATAGCCATGACTGTGAATATCAACCAGTTGAATTATAAGAGCTTAATGTATCAATTTGGAGAATAGTCCTTCACTATGAATTGAATTGATTTTTTATTTCTATCGCGCTCATACACAAGTGTTTCAGAGCGCGAGACATCAACACTTGTGAGATAGGTGTGCATAACTGTAGAAAGTGCAATCAATGTTTGTTGATTATCGCGGCTATGTCGTGTTAATATTAAAGCTTAGTATATATCAGAGCAGGGGATCATCAATAAACAGTGTTTCTTTAATAAGCATAAGAGGGCAGTGACGTTTATGAAGCGTCAAGTAGTTTTTGGTTTATACCATACTCTGATGTCGGGAATACATGTACTCTTTATTTATGTATTAGTACATACCCCCTTAACACATTAAAGAGATGTTTTGCGGAACTTAAATATTTTTATGAGATGTGAAGAGATCACGTTCTTCAAGATAGTATCAGGTTAATAATGTAATAATTTTTTGATATTTGAAATTGAAAGTGAGAGCCATTTGTCACCATTATTGTGGTTGTAGCATTTTAAATGCCTTGGTACAATCTGGGGATTGAAGCCTTAGTTAGGCTTATTCAGTACACAATACTTTTCAAAATGGCCGCCACGTTAGGACACAAAATTTGTATTGTTTCCCCATTGAGAGCGTTTCGGAAGGCGTGATCCTCACGTGATGAGCTCTCTTCACTATAACACGCTGATGCTCCCAATTCTTGTATCAAGCGTTTTGAATTCCCTGTAGGTAAGTTATTACTTGATATACACCAGCTTTACCCTGTGGACTGTGAGTGTTAACTGGGACCCTATTGGAAATATTGGGTAATATTGTGACATTGTGTTCATTAATTTATAGATCATTCGAATGCACTGAGAGTGGCTGTTTCATTGTTGCCAGATGGCCTAATTGCAAGTAAGCGGGAACTTTTCTTTAAGAGGGGGCTGGTAGTACTTTGACCAAATGGTGTGTTTTACTGTGTGTTTCATAGTGATGTGTATAGGGTGATAAGACCTCTAAATTGTGGTTGTTTTATTGTCAGCATGTGTTACTTGAAATAGACAGGGGAGAAACAAGCTTAGTGTTTATAATAGAGGCATGTGTTGCTGGAACTGTTCATCCAGTGTTGGAAATTGTAAGGTATAATCTCTATCTCTTTGACAATACATGGTTGTGTATACCTTTCTTTCAGCTCCCTTGGAAAGGATAACATTCACACCTGAAGAAGGGGCATTAAACCCCAAAACGTGTAGCCTATAGTTTATATGGGAGCATTTCACTGATATACTTGATCTTTGTTGATGACTTATTGCTCCGATATAATTTGAGATTGTTATCCTATGAGACAAAAAAGTAAATGTCAAGAGACAAGAATATTAATCAATTGTTACATACTGAGGAGTTCAAATTATTATAATCTTTTCTGTGTTTCTTCTTTCTTCTTTTTTATGATGAAATTGTATAGAGTGAAATGATTTAAAATTATATTTGTGATCAAAAGAAAACATTTTTGATTTAAGGCTTTTTGTTAATACTATACATTTAAAAAAAATCTTTATTAAACTTTATGATGAATGAAATGAGGGACTTCTGCTTTTTTCTTGATCCCCATTAGAGTGACTGGGTAACTTGTCAAGTTTTGATAAGCCAATTTTTGTGTTACCGTGTCCTTGCCTGCGGTGGACGAGGCTGGCGTCCACCAGTTTGTTGTTTAGGCCTATTTCTCAGATTGTTTCTCCGTCGTCGACTAGTGTCCCGTCGACAATCATATTGTCGTTAGTGATTTGCCATGCACTGTGGACGATAGAATAGTCTTCACTATATTGCCACCCGTTGTCTTAGTCATCGACAGGGTTTTCTTATCGTCGTTGACTAGGTTTTCTTCATCGTCGACAAGGTTGTTAATGTCTGCTTTAGCACGGCTTCTGCCGCCGCAGAGCACGTCGATGATGGTGGGACTGTCAACACTGCACCTGCCTTTGACAGAGGTTTTGCCGTAGCCTCTTTTTGCTTTATTTTGCCCGTAGATTATGTTTTCTTCATGGACAAGCCCGTCTGTGATGCTGTCGACGACAATTTGACTGATTTTACCGCAAGGCTTGATTTTCCCCCCTTTTTCTTCTTAGAGAGAGATGACCTGTTCCTTTTAGGGGTTTGGGGTTTGTCAATCTTGGCAGCCACCACACGTCTGGAAGACTCAGCCTCAGAAGGGGCATATTTACCCTCATTTAACCAACACACTAGGCACCTATGCTGATCTTTACGTGTTTTTGTGCTAAAAGTAGCACACATGTCACAATCTTTTTGAGTGTGGTTAAGGTACAGGCAATACATGCACTCTGAGTATTTATCCCCTTCATAAACGTTTTTGATGCCACATGACCGACATGCTTTAAAAAGGGATTTCTTTTCCTTTTTCCTCATAACAAGTTGACACTACAAGGGCATTGAATAAGCAAAAACTGGAGATGGGACTGGATAGAGTTGACCGTAATTTTGTTTGCAGGAGATGTGGAAAGGGTGGCCACACAGACCGCACGAGGCGGATAAGATGCAATGATTAATAATATGTAGCATGATATGTGTAGTGCAGGCTGGGTTGGCGGGGTTGTGGTAGAGTTAGTAAAACAGTGCAATGGTGAGCTGCAAATATGATGTATAATATTTGGTGTGTCTGTTTGTTGTGATATATAAAATGTACTAAAAATATATATTTTTTAAAACTAGTTGACAACACGTATCTATGTAGAAGCACTTTGAGTGAAGAAAATTCTTCTGTACAATGCTATTTTTGTCGAATGAAGACTCCTCAGCACGACGTGCAATTAGAATATGAAGATGGCCTCTTGGGTGGCGCTACATACTCGACAGCCCTTTGGCTCGGGCACAATTCATCCAAAAGGACAGTGATGGGCTACTAAAGTGAGCTAAAATAAAGTGTATTATATATTGTAATACTGAGGTTACCGAGGATTACCAGCCTGATGACAGGGAATATTCAAAGCATGTGAAGTATTTGCTCTCAGCATGTCTTACTTGGTAGATAGCTGAACAGAGCAAAAAGAAGTTGTGGAGGTATGTTCAGGGGTCACATCGGGACTCAGCAATAAAAATTACAGAGGAAGCCACCAGGGGGTCAGGAAGTCACCAGGGGGGGTAGGGATGTGGCATATCCTCTGCGTCTGCTCCTCCACACCGAGGCCAAAAAGGGAATTGAGCCCACCCATATTGCCCACAGAGAGCTGCATTGAAGCAAAGAACAGGGGCTAGCTGAGCCCCCCCATATTGCCCAAAAAGAGCTGCATTGTCCACCCCCCTCGCCAAGCATACATCAGGCGCACCCTGGGAAGCAAAGAACTGGGACTAGGGACCCTACAACGGCAGAGATATGGGCATCCGTTCAAGAGGCGGAGCCAACTATGATTCGAGCCGCTTCGCAGCTCTAAGGCAGTGCTACCTTGCACCAGGGACTTGGGCCGCGCAACTGGCGACCAGTCAGAACGGCTAGCCTGTCTACTCTCCGGAGAGTGAGAGCTGAGGGGCGGCCTGTTCTACACACGGCCCAGAGTACTCGGGAGACACAGACAAGCTCCTGTCGCACAGCAAAATAACCGAGGTAAGAGGCGAACCCTGCACACTCCTTTCCTCCGTATCTGCATAGTGTGTTGTCCTCGGTGAGGGGTAAATTGAGCACAGCGGTACCAGCACTATGCCCTGCACAACTACAGAGGCGGGGGAAGGAAGCTAGTGTCTGTCGTGGGTGGCACGGGATGCCCTACATCGGGGTGCTTCGGAGCGAGCAGCTTGAATGGGAGCTAAATTATCCACTGGGAGGCTCACTATCTGAGGAGCTGAAACTCAACCTCGAGTGGGGGACAGGAGGGCCCCCCCCCCCTCATTCAGCCATCCGGAAGACCCAACTGACTTGAACAGCCCATTCAAGGCGAAGGACTCAGCCCTGAATCCAAACAGAGGGCCTGGCTTTGCGGTGGAGTGGCTAAGGGGGTCCTCTGGCCCCATATGAAAGGAAGTAGTGTGCAGAGCTTTGGAGGCAGAGCCTACAGAGACTCCCCAGCAACCTGGGGACTGCAGGTGCTCCTGACCAGGCCCACGGAACAAGCCTAGAATACCCGAGCACTCGCCCTCCCTTCGGCATTATCTAGACTCCGGCTGGCCCCCCTACAGAAATCGCCCAACTGAGGCACGCTGTGGTAGTGGGTCAGGGGGTGCCCAACCTCCCCCTGCATGGGAGTAGCAGAAGAAGGCCAGGGGGGGTTAGGTGAGAGGTCTGGAAGGGGAGTGCACAGATAAGAGACAGGCCCAAGAGGGGCACAGACAAGAATTGGAGGGGATCTGAGAGATTGGCTCAACTTAGGAAGATCCAACTAAGGTGTGGGCCCCTGGGTTGTTACCTGGGGTATGTGCCCGCTTCGTGGAGGAGTCCCCCACAACCCCACAAAACAAGGGCACAAGCCGAACAGCAAGAGAAAAAGAAGTCACCATGAGGAGGGAGAGCCAGATCAGAATCTGACCTCATCCCACCGCCCCGTGGGCCCCCAGTAAATTCAAGTGAATCGAGTTGAGGTGATGGCCCCCACGACACACTCCTGGAGCGTGTGCCCTCCTTAAGGAAGACCCATGTCACGTGGGGCCATGCACCCAGACAGGGAGCAGGGGAGCAGGTAGTAGACCCCCCTGCATAAAAGAGGGGAAGAAAAGGGGTGGTCTCACCGTATGACCGGCCCCCTACCCCCACACGGCCACTGGACGGCAGGGCAAAGAGTAGCAGCAGGGGTCGACAACAGAGTGTGGGCCCACGGAAGTGAGTGCAGAGGGGCCCAGTAAGAACCGGACCAACAACAAGGGAGCTGGGAACGAGGCTCGACCCATCCCCATACACCAGTGTCCCGGCCTGCACATGGACTGGAGGACAAAACTGGGACGGTTTGAATACCAGAAAGTAGAGTGGGAAGTGAAGCACCCCACCCCATCATGTCGGAAGCAGGGAGCAACGCCATGCCCACCAAAAGAGATTGCCTTCCTTCTGGAAGAGATCAGAGGAATGAGGGCAGACATAGGCGGAAAAGTGGACAGAATAAATGTTAGAATGGACAGTATGGACGAGAGGATACCGGTGGTGGAAAACGACAAGACCTCCCTCTAGACACTGGAAACTCAAACGGACATGAGTTTGGCGGAGTGGAGAGAAAGGAGGGTGAGGTAGCCCCAAAGATGGATGACTTTGAAAACCGGGAGAGAAGAAATAATCTGAGATTTTTTGGGATCCCGTAGAAGGAAGGTGAAATGGACAAGGACCTAAGGAGAACCATCCATGAGGTGGCGAAGACGTTGTTCAACGACGAAAACATGATGAACCCAAACTTGAGAGGGTCCATAGAGCAGGAGCTGCCGGGAGGGGCTCGCGCTCAGTGCTAGACAAAAAATTCCGGAGAAGACGAAGGTGCTGTGCTCCGTATCCCTAGGAAATGTAAAGGTGGCGATATACCAAGACTTCTCTGCACTCACACTGGCAAAGAGGCGCCTATGCTCCCCCCTCACAAAGTGGCTCCACGAGAAGGGGGTGAGGTACCGATGGGGGTTCCCCTTCTCTATATCCTTTGAAATCGAGGGCTACAGCTACAAACTGGGGACCGATGAAGATATAAGAAGGGTCACGGAGGAGTAAATGGGAGGAGACAGGGATAAAATGGCTGACGTGAAAAAGAGCCAGGAGGCCAGGTGTTGGCGCATAAAGGGTCAAAATAGACAGCAAGTGCTAGGTTTAAGGAAATTCAGGAAGCTCGTCTCTCCTCCTGCGGGTCCCTCCTCAGCTAGCGGGACATGCCGGGAAGTATGGTTCTGGTTCTTAGGGCATAAAAAGAGGGGGGCGGGGCTAGGAGGTGAATTGAAGGTGGTTTGGAAAGAGGGCATGGAGGGGGGCACAAGCAAAAGTGCTTCATTAAGCTGGTCTGTGTGTGGGGAGGACCACTGGTGATTCAAGCCCGTCAGGGGAGATGGTTCTGGGACAGGGTTGGATGCTGTGGGTTGGGGGAGTGAGGAAGGGGGGCATTATTGTTCAGGGGACAAATGTCCTCAAAAGATGGTGTGGTGTAGTGGCCCAGTTAAAAGGGTCCCAATTATGGATGTGTCTCAAAGGAGGGGGAGAAGCATGACACCTTGGAAAAAAGGCGATGTATGGCCAGGGTGAGATGTGTATACGTTCCCTAAATGTCTGGGGTCTCAATTCACCCTCCAAAAGAGCTATAGTACTCTTGAGTTCAAGAGGGCGAACCTGGACTGGATGTATCTCAAGGAAACACACTGGAAGAAGGGGGGAACCTAAACTGCGCCCCAGGGAGGTGGGTGGCATTGATTATGGCCTCTGACATCATGAAGGGGTGGGGAGGGGGTCTCAATCTTGGTCTCAATTCGGCTGGGCTTTACGGTAGATTTGGTTCTGGTTGACCCCAATGGGAGGTATGTGTTTGCAAAGGGTCAAGTACAGGGTGTTAAGCTCACGGTTTGTTCAGTTTACGCACCAAATGTACAACAATGTGAATATTGAGAGGTGTCAGGGATAAATTAATTGAATTTGCTGAAGGTCATTTGGTGGTAAGAGGTGACTTTAATACGGTGCTGGAGCCGGTAAGGGACCGTAAGAGGATGGGGGAGGGACGATTGAGCAGGGCAAACCTGGGCGACTCAGAATGCTTCAAAGTGGTCAATGATGAACTGGGGTTATGTGATTCCCTCCACCCGATGGGGACATGCCGTTCACCTTCTACTCAGCGGTTCACAACCTCTTCTCATGTATTGACCTTATCCTGGTAGACTCGACCTTAAAAGACCAGGTCCTGCAATCCTGCGTAGCCCCTATCCTGTTGTCAGACCACAATATGGTAAAAATCTTAGTGGATGTGGGGGGGAGGGGTTCAAGGCGCCCCCGGGCTACCTGGAGATGTAACGACTTCTTGTTGCTAAAAGACAAGACTGTGCAACAGGAACTGCTTAGGGAAATCAAGGAGTACTTCCTTTTCAATGACACAGGGGAGGTGGATATCCAGTCAGTCTGGGAGGGCTTCAAGGCAACTTTCCAGGAGACGCTGATGAGAATAGTTTCTAAGAAAAAGAGAGAAAGGGTGGAAAGGGATGCAACAGCCCATAGGAAAATTTAGCAAATACAACCGGCTTTGGACCCAAGGACAGTACATTTCGCCTGCCAAGATGACAGAGCTTCGGCGGTATAAAACACAATTGAAGGCCATCCTGATGCAAGACACAGACAAAAATCTCCTGTTCCTGAAACAGAAATGTCACGGGAAGGGGGACAGGGCAGATAGGATCCTGGCCTGGAGACTGAGAGGAAAAGAAAAGGAGAACCATAGAGGCTATTAAGAAGGAGGAAAATAGGTGCCTGTACTATGTTGAGAACATCAGGAGTGAATTTGTGAAATACTACAGTACCTAATTGCGACCTGGGGGTTCAAGAAATCACATCTAATCAGAGATACTGAAGGGAGATGCCTGGGGACCAAGGGCACAATTAGAGGCCAAATCTATACGATATTAGCACTATACATCCCCAGCGAAAAACAAGACACATATTATACAGAATACTGCAGAAAATGGGGGGCTGGTGCGAAGGGCAGCTAACATAGGTGGGGATTTTAACTGTGTTATGGATCCGACACTTGATAAAATGCTTCCATCCACGGCAGCCAACCAGAAAAATAGACAAGCACTGGGCAAATTCTTTAGGGAAATGGGGGTGATCGAAACATGGCGGTTCTTCCAGGAAGAAAATAAAAAATAAACACATTACTCGTAAGTAAATAAATGTTACTCCAGGATAGACATGGTACTTGTCTCTTCCTCCATGATCCCCCAGGTAACGAAAGTGGAAATAGGGACGAAATATCTCTCAGACCATGCGCCAGTGATGGTCAATATTGAATTAGGGGGAGCAGGGAATTAACAACGACCACAACAGAAATTAAATGATATGATCCTAAGGGATATAGCACTTAAGGCGCACATGGAGTGTTCCATAAATAACTACTTGAGAGAAAACGATAATGAGGAGACAGACTGGAGGGTGGTCTGGGATGCGCCGAAAGCGGTAATATGTGGTGAATTCATCTCACAGGCGTCGGCATATAACAAAGAGAGGGCCCTCATAACGCAAAAGCTGGAAGGGCTATTTCCTCTTGGCAATCTCAGAGTCTTGGCTCAGTGATTGCATTCCCAATGAGGCCACCCTTGCTGTTCCCCCTGGTTACATTATGTTGAGGGTAGATCGGATGGGTACCAAAGGAGGGGGGTAGCTATCTTGTTAAGATACCTGGCAACATCACCTTGGTGCACATGAACCTATTGATGAATGTGAATCCCTGGTAGTCAAAATCAAGATTAACAACAACACCACCACCACCACTTTAACAGTTATCCTTATTTACCGTCCTCCTCGTAACTTGCCTATGTTCGAGGAGAAGCTTTTGCATCTCCTCAGTAAGGCTACCAACAACAATGCCCCTGTGGTTCTGCTAGGTGATTTCAATTTGTGGGCTAATACTCCCACTGACAGGGTTGCACAATCTTGTGTTCCGCTATAGGTTACACCCAACAAATCACTGAGCCTACACACGTCGGGGGTCACACCCTTGACTGTGTTCTGCTACATGAAATCACTGCCTTAAGCACTAACATCAGTACCTTATACCACTGGTCTGATCATGTTCTGCTCACCTCTCTTATTACCATGCCCGTCGCCTTTCCCAGAGTGGACGTCATAACTGACTCTGTTACATCTAGATCATTCAGAAACTTACCCCAGATAGATTGTCTCTGGAGCTTGAAAACAGGTTAGGCAACATGTTGAACTTTGAAAGTTCCTCTGCCACTTCAGCGTATATTAAAAGTGCACTTGACCAAATTATTGAGGATCTTGCGCCAATCAGCAACAGGTTCATTAAACCCAAAACCCTATCAAAACAGTGGTTCAATGATGACATTTTTTCCCTCAGGCATTGCAGACATGCGGCAGAGCGTGCATGGCGGAAATAACCTTCTCCCACATTGCTTGCCGAATATAAACGTGTGGTCAAGAATTTTAAAACCGCCATCATTCAGGCTAAATCCGCCTACTATAGTAATCGCATATGTCAAGCCCAATCCAATTAAAGTGTGAAAACAAAGAAATAATATGAGGCTGGGTAGTCCAAAAAGGAAATACACCAAACACAGGTTACAAAGGTCTTTATTTTCTGCTAAACAGTTACAAAAAGTCAAAGACAAATCGCATAGCTATCAGCCCTCAGTAAAACACAGCAAACTCCAGCGTGGTTCGGAGTGCTCAGTGAGTGGGCATATTCATTGAAAGAGTCAGGCTTTTATACAATTTTCAGCCTGCTGTCCAGCCCTACTGTGGGTTAACTATTCCATAAATGCATTACTGATCTAGTGTTCGTACCAGGTTTGCTTCTAATTTGTTTGTCTATATGTATCTAGTACATCTTTGGTTTACACAACAAGTCAAAATGGCAACAGTGTATTCTCTAGGTTTAACATTAAGCCTTAGGACATAGTTTATACAATGTAGTTAAACAGGCATTCCCATTCAGTTATTCAAACAACATTGCAGTTAATATATGTTCATAGATCAGTTTCGTTGACACAGGTAATCCATTACACACAGGTCAGCAAAGGACAAGGTCTCAGTTCATGAGCCTAACAAGTGGCCTACAGGCAAGTTACATATTAGCTGTACACAGGGGTCATGACGGCGGTGTTCTATTCTGAATGACATTGTCCACCATTTTAACTCACAGGGTGACTTTACAGGGAGAGAGAACCTAAAATGGCGGTTTACATTGATTCTAGGGTAAGGACCTTGCAACACGAATTTCTTCACAAGTAGCTTGTTAGCAGCTTGGCATAGGCCAATATACATATATTCAGAGCAATAGAAGGCACGATATAATTTCCAGTTTGACAAACCCTCCTTTTGGCCTATGCCAAGTGCTAAACTACTTCTGATCTCCTTGCAAATAACACCATGCATCATCGTCCAAACACCCTGCATCACTGTCAGAAATATCTATTGCCATCAGATCGTTTACTAAAATCTCTTTCAGTACATATTCTTTGGAGGTTTTATCCGGGGCATACACTTTATGTCCCATCGCACCTATCACCTGAGCGCAGCATCCCCCTAGCATGGAACATATACTAGGTTGACATTGGATACAACAACAAAGGAACAACAGAACTCCCAAAATGATCAGCAAGAGTGAAAGCAATTTCCAACCCCAAGATCGCAAGAAGTCCCAGAACCAAGCGCTAAGATCCCAGTTTCCCTCGGGAACATGCACTTCTGAACTAAGGACGTGCAGATTCTGTATTGCCTTGAAGATAGTTGTGGAGGAATCTGGTCGAAAAACAGCAAGCGGACCCCACTAATTTACATACTCCACCACGTTCAGCCAGAACGACATGTAATGCCATTCGGTTCTGAAGTGCTACTAATCTGATCACTTTCTGCTCTAATGTCATGTTCTAGAGTATATCTGTGGTCCGGTTGATGGTTCTCTCCAGTACTCTCGCTAGTCTCCTGATGTCTTCGGAATTTGCTATCTGCCCAAAGAATGGAAGGAATGATTTCGCTACATCTCCCAAAACCTGTGCCCGAGTGTCACCATTCTCGTCCCGCCGTGGACAAGCCTTTGACACTTCTACAGTACTTGCTATGAACACCCCAGGTAATAGGATTCCTAGATAACAAGTTCCCTGCCAATCCATGGGTAACCATGGAAATGCTGCATTACCGCAAACGAAATAGACAGGTTCGCCTACATACAAAGGTCTGTCTTCCCCAGTCAAATTTGCAACGTTGGCACAACCTTTAAAATCCCCCATTGACCGAGTGCCATTCCTTTGTATGCAGAAAGAAACTGAATTGGGGCTATGGTTAACAGTGTAGGAAGGAGGCATGGCGTCCTTATTGCCTATCAAAGCCATTTTAAAGGAAATCAAAGACTGGAAAGGACGAGACAATCTATCAGAAAGCCTAATAGAAGCAATGTTGAGCTTACTCCTATTTGCAAAAAGCGAGCATTCCAGGGGAGTCAAAACACGTTTCTCAAAACTATTCAAATTAGTGCCATCAAAGTTCCCCGAGATGCTATCGTTCCAACAGCCAAAGAACAGTGCTCCGAGAGAAGCATAATAAGCAGTTGTCAAAGGTAAAGGTTGAATATACCAACCTAGCCCCTTATCCCCATGTTGCGGTAAATGTGAGCAGACCCAACAGTTAGACCTATTAAAGATGGCATGTGTAGCGTTCATGGTAAGTAGCAAAGTATTATTATGATATTTTTGTCTATGCTGGAAATCTCTAGGAGACAAATTATGCAAATGTACAAAAGGTGTAGGAACAGTGGGTACATTTTCAGTTGGCAGCAAAAACTCTAAAGGATGAGTTTCTTCAAAGTACCAAAGGCCTAAAACAGTGACTATTATAAAACCAAATATTATCATAAAAACACAGCAATACGTTTTCGGGGGCCCAGGCATTCTGTCCATTGTCCCAGCTGGTCACCCGATCATTTACAAGTCCAATACGAGCGGTGGCGGTAGCAGGCATTTTAGTCTTCGGATGGAAACCCCAATGTTAGTTGCTGGCGACCCCCCGGTCGCGCGACTTCTTAGTCCTTCCACAACCCTAGCTAACAGAATCCCCTTTTCTCAAATTTGGGCAAAAAGCAAGCCCTTGATGACTCTTTTCTTTCTCCGAATGCACAGCCGAACCGTGCCGTAAGTCTATCAGATGCACAGCAAAACCGTGCCGTATGTCTATTTTCTTGGACGCAGATTGTACTTTGCTGTTCCTGGTACTGACTGATCCAGAAACAATGTGTCGTCACTTCCCGTTGGAAGCAACGTATCAGGAGCAAATACAGATGCAGAGCCTGAAGCAACGATTTCTGTAAGCAAAACTTTTGGAGAGTGTGGAGACAAAATGGCGGCTTCCCCAAGCCTCACGGGCTCAGAGAGATTCTCCGACACACTCTCGGTGCTTTTTTACTGCTTTGGATCGTTGGTTGCAGCGTTAGCAAGGGGTTCTGTTTCTTCTGTAACGTATGGCACTGGGTGAGGAAGTTTCTTCAGATGCGACGCGTGTATCCAGTGACGTCGGCCTGCTACCCGCGCTGCAGTCTGGGTGACCAGCAGGACCTGGAACGGGCCCTTCCAGCGGGGTGCAAGGCAAGTGGATCGCTCAAAAGCCTTTACAAGCACCCAATCCCAAGGCCGTATGCTGTGGCCCGGGGCCTCGTATCGCACAGGTAAAGCTTCTCGTATCTGGTGATAAATCAAATACAGGTTTTTGGTCAACTGGCTACAATAATCTGAAAGTAATACTTTTTCGACATTCTTCATAGCTTTGTATTTAGGAAGCTTCCAGATATTGGCAGGTCTCCCCTTTACCACCTCAAATGGAGAGAGCCCAGTCTTAGTTTGAGGGGTTGTACGCATGGATAATAACACGATCGGTAAGGCATCCGGCCATTTTAGTTTGGTGCCGGCACACGTCTTAGCGAGCTTGTTCTTGATGATACCATTGTGTCTTTCCACTATTCCGGCGCTCTGAGCATGTCTGGCCGAATGTCAATTTGCAATGCCGCATATATCTGTAGAATTACAGCAGCGATAAAATGTGGACCATTGTCCGACCAGATAACTCTCGGCAAACCGAACCGCGGGAAGTACTCTTTTAACATGGTTTTCGCAGTTGTCATGGCTGTAGCAGCTTTGACAGGGAAAGCCTCGACCCATTTACTAAAGGCACAAACGACCACAAGGATGTATTTTAAATTGCTACACCGTTCCATTTCTAAAAAAAAGAAAAAGTGGATGACTTCAAATGGGACAGATGGTGGCCCAAAACTTCCCCTTGGAGTTGATGTCCCCTTTCCCACATTGTGTTGTAGGCAAATCATGCAGTTCTGGACATAGCGTTGGGCAATTTTCAAAATCTTGTAATTTGCCCAAACATTCGCTAACATTTTCGTAACCTGCTGGGCACAAACATGTGTAGGGCCGTGTGCCATGACACCATCATCATGACATAGGCGTCAGGTAGCAGCCATTTCCCTTCGACCGTATCCACCCAACACCCATCATCATCAAGTTTCCCCAAGCCTTCAGCCCACCTCTTAGACTCTTCCATTGTGGCATCAGCTTGGATATCCCGTACAGACCCAACACCCTCATCCATTGCATAGGCATCTACAGTCTCCCTTGAAACATACATCTCCGTGAAGAGATCAGTGGCAGTTTGTCTAGCTATCTGATCAGCGAAAGCATTCCCTTTTCCAATATCATCTACAATCTTTCGATGTGCTGCACATTTCACGACCTCTAACTGAGTAGGGAGCGCATGCGCTGAGAGCAGTTGTACTATCAGGGAGCCATGTTGAATCTTGGTGCCATGCAAAGTTAAAAACCCTCTCTCTGACCAAAGTCTCCCAAAGTTGTGAACCACCCCAAAGGCATACTGACTATTGGTATATATATTTACTGTAAGCCCTTTGGAAAGTTCACAAGCTCGGGTCAATGCTATAATCTCTGCAGCCTGCGCGGAGTTATGCGTGATTCTCTTGGTCTCCACAACCGTGCTCAATGTGGTGATTGCATAAGCAGCTGTGGATGTACCATCCGGAAGTTTGAAGCAGGAGCCATCACAAAACAGCTCCCCTTGTGCATTATCCAAAGGAGTGTCCTTTAGATCAATTATACCCTTTGTTTCTTGATCGGTAGCATACAATTGTGTGACTCTTCGTCACTGCAAGCAGTACCTTGCGGGAAAGGTAGGAGTTCAGCCGGATTAAGAACACAACACCTCTTAATTTGAATGTGAGGAGCAAAAAAGATCAATTCATATCTCGTCAACCGTGCGGACATGAGGTGTTGCGTTTGGGTTCTGTTCAGTAGAACATCTACAGAGTGAGGCACCATCAGGGTTAGATCATGGCCTAGGACCATTCCCTCACTCTGCTTTATAGACGCAGCAGCAGCGAGCGACAGCTCGCAAACATCTTGGCAAAGCGCATGCTACAGGATCAAGGGCGGAAGAAAAGTAACTGCATGGTCTATTCTTCCCTCCATGCTCCTGCGTTAATACAGCCAAAGCACATTCATCACATTCATGCACAAACACCACAAAGGCCTTTTCGTAATTTGGTGTGCCCAAAACTGGTGCCGAGCATAATGCAGTCTTGAGCAACTCAAATGATTGTTGGTGTTCCGTGTTCCATGGCAATGGCGAAGAAATGCCCTTCTTTGTCAAGGCCAACATCGGTTTTATCACTAGTGAGAAGTTTTGGATCCATAACCTACAGTAAGAAGCCATACCTATCAAGGCTCTAACTTCCTTCTGTGTATTTGGGACAGACATGCCAGAAATTAACTTTATCCTTTCAGGTGTCAATCTTCTTCCCTCCTTTGACAGGAGCAACAATATGGAAACTTTTTAAGTGAAGCTTTGTGACCATGTTCAGCTAGATGAATAAGCAACAACACAGTGCCCTCCTTACAAGCGCTCTCAGAGTCTGCAGCTAAAAGCAAATCATCAACATACTGAAGCAATGTACATGTAGGGGGCAATTCAAGGGTATCAAGCTGTTCTTTCAAAGCCCTACTATAAATACTAGGACTCTCAGTGTAACCTTGAGGTGCACAAGTAAATGTGAACGAGCGTCCCCCTAAGGTGAACGTGAACAAGTATCTACTGTCCTTGTGTATAGGAATACTAAAGAAAGCATTCTTCAGATCCACAACACTAAAGTAAGTAGCTGTAGCTGGAATCATAGTTAATATTGTCATCACATCGGGGACAATTGGAAATTGCGGAGCAACGACTTTATTAATGGCACGCAAATCAATTATGAAACGGAATGGAATTGCATTATCGCCTTTCTTGTACACGGGTAAAATCGGACTATTACACAAACTACCTGCAATCTCCTCAATCACCCCACGATGCACAAAATCGGAAACAATGCATTTCAAGGCTTGCTCACCCTCAACTGAAATCTTATACTGTGGAATGCGCGGCAGCTTAATTCCATGTTTCAAGACTATCTTAACAGGCTCAATCTGTAAAACACTGACATCATTGTCGTCAACTGCCCACAAACACTCTGGTACATTACTGAATTCAGGCGGCAAAGGTCTAGTCAAGAATTGAGAGACAGAAAGTTGCTGTGGTGAAATCGTCAAACGCACTCCATCAGAAGAACAATGAATTACCGCATTTAATTCCTTCAACAGATTTAGCCCCAACAAATTCTCTCCACAATTCGAAGTCAAAAGAAATAGACAGTGGTCCGTAAAGGGACCCAAAGAGATAGGCACCAGCGAAGAAACCGGACAGACAACTGGTGTGCCAGAAAACCCTACAGAAACGTTGGTTTGCCCTGACAGTGAAATGTGTGGAACCCGAGAATGATCAATGGAACACTTCTGTGCTCCAGTGTCTATCAAAAAGGAACAAGTTACTTACCTGTAACTGTTGTTCTCCAGCATGGGTCTGGCATGGATTCACATGCTCATGAATATTCCCCGTCGTCAGGCTGGGAATCCTCGGTAAAGAAAAAATCAGTATCAGTTTGGTTTCTGATCTGTCTTTCGTAGTAGTAATCAATCACTGATCTCTGCGTCATACTGACAACAGCCAATGACTGCCATCTCCCTAAGCCCCGCCTCTGGCAGCCATCTACAGATTTGGTAGCACGTGAAGTGGCAGTATGACCAAGTGAAGAGCCGCAGAGGGTTAGGCGGGAGGGTTCGCATGTGAATTCATGCCAGACCCATGCTGGAGAACAACAGTTACAGGTAAGTAACTTGTTCCTTCTCCAGTATGGGGTCTGGCATGGATTCACATGCTCATGAATATAAGAATAAACAGCAGTACACACATGCACAACCACGGGAGGCGGCAAAGGCTCAACATTAAGCAATACAACAACTCAACATTAAGCATCTCTTACCTCCTCACCAGGCTCACCTTAAGCGAACAGGTTGCGCAGCACTGCTTGGCCGACCCTGGACTCCTCCCTGGAATCCCGGTCAATGCAGTAGAATCTCGTGAAGGTGTGCGTCGACCTCCACGTAGCAGCCCTGCAGATGTCCAGCAGGGGCACACCAGATAGGAACGCTGTAGTAGCAGCGATCGCTCTGGTCGAATGGGCTCTCGGACGGCCTGGCAGCGGTCGGTTAGCCAACCAGTGGCAGTGCATGATGCAGCCGGAGAGCCATCTGGAAATAGAAGACTTCGAGAGAGCCTTCCCTTGATTCACAGGTCCAAAGTTCACAAACAGCTGCGATGTCCTCCGACAACTCTTCGTGCGGTCCACGTAGAACTTCAGGGCTCTAGCCACATCCAGCGAGTGCAAAGTCCTCTTGGCCGGCGACGAAGGAGACGGGAAGAAAACAGGTAACACCAGGGGCTCATTAAGATGGAAGTCCGACGGCACCTTGGGCATAAAGGAGGGGTGCGTCCTAAGCACCACCCTCGAGGCATGGAAAGTCAAGTACGGTGCTTTGCAGGATAGGGCCTGGATCTCTCCCACTCGTCGTGCGGAGTTAATGGCCACGAGGAATGCAGTCTTCCACGACACAAACTTCATCGGTGCGGAGTGCATCGGCTCGAATGGGGGCCCCATGAGCCTAGTCAGCACCACGTTAAGTTCCCACGCCGGGGCCGGGGCCTTCACCGGTGGGAACGACCGGAACAGTCCTTTCATAAACTCTTTCACCAGTCGATGGGACCACAGGGACGTCCGTCCTGTGGTTCTGGTATATCTGGAGATCGCCGCCAGATGAATCTTAATGGAGGCATGGGCTAGCCCAGCCTTTGCCAGCGATAGCAGGTACGGCAGCACTTGAAGGGCCGTATTCCGTAGGGGGTTGATCATCTGTGCTCGGCACCAGATAGAGAACCTCTTCCACTTGTGACCGTAGCATTTGAGAGTCGAGGACGCCCTCGCCTTTGCAAGAACCTCTCTGCAGTCGGCCGGTATATCGTACCCTCCAAACTCTAGCGCTGCAGGAGCCAAGCCTGCAGTTCAGCAACGCCGGGTCGTGGTGGAAGATGGCGCCTCCTTCTCTGAAGAGAAGATCCGCGTCCGCCGACAGCTTAATGGATGGGGACGTTGACAAGTCCAGAAGGTCCGGGAACCAGATCTGCCTCGGCCACGCCAGTGCGACGAGGATCATCCTGCACCGGGACCTCTTGAGCTGGTTGATGAGTCGAAGCAGCAACGGAGGGAACGCATACAGGTATAGGCCGTCCCAGGGGAACGAGAACGCATCACCCATACTTCTCGGCTGGGGAAACCTGCTGGCGAACTTCTGGCACTTCGAGTTCGTCGCTGTTGCGAACAGGTCGATTTGGGGTTTGCCCCATCGTCGGAAGAGTTGATCCACCTGATCCTGGCGCAGCTCCCACTCGTGACACGCGCGCAGCTCCCTGCTGAGCGAGTCGGCGGTGGTGTTTCTTTCTCCTGCCAGGTGGAAGGGAACCAGGAACATCCCCTGGGCGACCGCCCAGTGCCACAGATCCTGTGCCTCCTTGGATAGGGCTGGGGATCTGGTACCTCCCTGTTTCCGTATGTAAAACATTGTCGTGGTGTTGTCCGTGAAGATCCGCACCACCTTGCCCTTGAGCGACGGGAGGAACGATTTGAGAGCCCAGAACATGGCTCGGAGTTCCAGGATGTTGATGTGCAGGAGCTTCTCCTCCGGGAGCCAGAGGCCTCTTGCGTGGAGATCTCCGGTGTGGGCGCCCCAACCTTCCAGGGAAGCGTCCGTCGTCACCGTCTCCTGGTACGCCGGCGTCTGAAAGTCCTTGCCTGCCGTGAGGTGCGCTCGAACGCCCCACCACTGAATCGCCCGATGGAACACCTCGTTGAGGGGGACCCTGTCTTCGAAGGTGCCCGTCACCTGCATCCAACGGGCGTCGAGAAATTCTTGAAGAGGGTGCATCCGTAGTCTGCATAGGCGCACTAGGTAGATGCAAGAGGACATCATCCCCAGGAGGGACTTGATGGACCTCACCCTGGCCACGTCCGTGGCTAGCAGGTGCTGCACTTTGCCCAGAATGGTCTTCGTCCGTTCTTCCGACGGTGCCGCCAGGCGCCTCACTGTATCTAGCTTTGCTCCCAGAAACAGGGCCACCTGCGACGGCACCAGGTGGGACTTTGGGTAATTTATGGCGAATCCCAGGTCTGTGAGTAGCTGGACGGTCCTCGCAGTGTGTTCGACGGCGAGTTCCCTCGTCCTTGAGCGGATGAGCCAGTCGTCCAGGTAGGGGTAGACGTGAATCCCCTGCAGGCGCAGCCGCGCCGCCACAGGTGCTAGGCACTTGGTAAAGACCCTGGGGGCTGACTTCAATCCGAACGGCAGGGCTCTGAATTGGTAGTGGCGTCCCTGGACGCCGAACCTGAGGAACTTTCGGTGACTTCTGAGGATGGGAACGTGGAAGTAAGCATCCTCCAGGTCCAGCGACGATAGAAAGTCGCCTTCCTCCAGCTGTCCCAGCACGTGCTGGAGGGTGACCATCCTGAACATTTGTGACCGGATGTATTTGTTCAAGCGACGAAGGTCCAGGATGGGGCGCCAACCGCCCGTCTTCTTCCTGACGAGGAAGTACCTTGAGTACACCCGGGAGCCCCTGAGCCTCTTCGGGACGGGCTCGATGGCGCCTTTCCTGAGCATCGCCCATACTTCCAACAGCAGTTGCGGGACGTGATTTTCCTTCCTGACCACACGTGGAACGTGAGGGCACTTCTTCAGGAATTCGATAGAGTGTCCGCTTGCCAGGGTATTCAGCACCCAACGATCGGTGGAGATGGACTTCCACACGCCGACGAACTTCGTCAGCCGGCCTCCCACCGGGGTGCTTCGGTGGGGGCCCGAGGCCACGGCCGGTTCAGTCCTGCTTGGAGGTGGTGGCCTTGCCGACGGCGGCGAGGCGCTCCCTGCTTGCCGCGACCCCTGTAGGCCTCCTGAGACGAGGAGCGTGCCGCCTGGCGGTAGGACGACGAGCCACCGCTGGATCCTTTGGAGGCCCCCTGTCTGCCTCCGGAGCTCCGAAAGGGCTGTCGTTGCTGAAGGGCTCCTAGGGTGCGGGCCGTCTCCGTGTCCGTCTTTATGGCTTGGAGGGATTCGTCCACCGCCTTCCCGAACAAGTTGCTGCCGTCGAACGGCATGTCCAACACCCTCGTCTGGACGTCCTGACGGAAGTCGGTCGCCCGGAGCCAACCCCGTCGTCGTAGGAAAACTCAGTTGCCCAGCTGGCGGAACCCGGTATCAGCAATATCAGTTGCCACCGTTATGGCGTGGTCCGACGCCACCTCGCCTTCTTGAAGTATTTCCAGGGCCTCGGACCTCTTGTCGTCCGGTAGGAAGTCCAATATGGGGGCCAGCTTAAACCAGAGCTCCCTGTCGTAACGGGCCACGATCGCCAGGGCGTTGGCCGCTTTGATCGTCGTCGCCGCCGACGAAATGACCCGTCGCCCCATGGCGTCCAACTTCTTTCCCTCGCCGTCCGGAGGGGAATTCGCCGTTGAGGCTCCTGACCCCGCCGCTTTCTTTTTCGCCACCGCCGAGACGACCGAGTCTGGCGTTGGCTGGGCCCTGAGGCACAGGGGAGTGGTCTCGGGGACCCGGTACTTCTTCTTGTACCGGTCCCGTTTGGCTGGTGCTGTGGAGGGGTTCTTGAGTACCGACAGGCCCTCCTCCCAGATGTCATCGATTAGAGGCACCGTGATGACAGTCTTCCTCTTGGCCTCCCGGCGCTGATGGAGGAAACCTTCCTTTTTCTGCTCCTCCGGGCAGAGCTGGAACAATTCGGACGCCCTGGCGATCATGGCGTGGAATGAGCCAATCTCGTTGGGCGGAGATGCCCGTGCGACGGGAGACGGGAGAGCCATTCCGTCGTCGTCGCCCTCAAAACCCGTCGTCGAGCCCACCGCACTGTCATCTCCCGACTCGTGGGAGGATGAGGAGGGAACTGCAGGCCTTACGGGGGCGGGCGGAGGAGAGGGTTGGGTCCTCCGTCGTTTGTTCTGAGGACTTCCCGACGGGCCAGGTTGCGGGTCCTCCGACCTGGGCCGTGGTAATCTCGTCCTTATTTCAGAGCATTAGGGCTGGATCGCAAACAAAATGGCTGCCGAGCTATCCTGAGGCCTAGGTTCCGGCTGCGCCCGAAGGGAAGGCTGCTCTTCCTCGCCATCGTCGTCTTCCTCGGTTATCTCCCGAGGATCTTCCTTGCGGGACCGAACCTTCTCGAATTGTACTTCGAGATTCCTTGCGACCTCGGTCAGTTCCCCCTCCGAGGCTGACTCCGAGCTCGAGGAGGCTACCGTGCCCCCCCCTTTTTCCATCAAGGGGGCCATGACGATGGGCTGAAAAGAGGATTCCCTCCTTGGCGGCAGGGAAACTCTAGTCCTGGAGGCAGTCTCCGCTGGCGGGGTCTCTGCCGGCTTGGCCAGAGTCGCCGCGATCACCTCGATAGAGGCCTTTGCCTGCTGGGTAGGGGCCTTCACCACCTTAGGTGCGTCCTGGGCCTTCTCCTTACCCGGGGTCTCGGACTTCCTCTTCCCCGAACCGGAGCGCTGGCTCGTGGTTGACGGTGCCGGGGAAGGTGCGCCCTGCCTGGCGACCGAAGAGCCCGCCCTTTCGGCGCTCCCGGAGCCAGCGGACTCGCAGCGCTTGGCCTGGTGTTGGGCCCCCGTCGCCGGGGGACCCGCACAGGACTTAGAAGCCCGCTCGGACCCTTTCTTCTTCTTCTCACCCGTTGAGCCCTTCTCCAACCAGCTGGCGAGACGGGATCGACGGTCCCTCATGGTCCGCTCCGACAAGTTCTTGCAGAACCGGCAGTCCTTCTCTACATGTGTCTTGTCCCCATGAAGACAGTAGAGGGATCGCGAATGTTCGGCCTCCTTAAACACATTCTGCAGCCCGCATCCAGGGCAGCTGCGAAACAGGGTCCGGGTGACGAACTCGCGTCCTGGGCCATCTCGAAGTAGGCCGCAAATCGTCTGGAACCCTCCAAGAGGTTGATTCGACGAAATCTTCACCCTTGAGGGGCGTAGGAAAATCCCGCAACGGGTACCCGTTAACAGGAGTAGAAACGGTGGAGCTTGAGGCTCGATTAACAGAAAAAATGTGAAAATTCACCTGAAAAAGGGCGAAACACGCAGCAAAAGCTCGAGGGCTAAGCACGAGGACTCCCAACACTTGAACGTGCGGTAAAAATCTGAAGATGGCTGCCAGAAGCGGGGCTTAGGGAGATGGCAGTCATTGGCTGTGGTCAGTATGACGCAGAGATCAGTGATTGGTTACTACTACGAAAGACAGATCAGAAACGAAACTGATACTGATTTTTTCTTTACCGAGGATTCCCAGCCTGACGACGGGGAATATTCATGAGCATGTGAATCCATGCCAGACCCCATGCTGGAGAACTGATGTTTCCTATTTCCCACTACCATTTCAACGTAGGGACCTTTCTCATTAACAGGAATAGGTGTAGGTTCCAAACCCTGCTTCGGGCAATCCTAGCGAAACAAAATATCATCAAAAGGAAGCTCTTCAGATAGATATGCAGCAGAAGGATGATCAAATATGTTTCTAGTATCCACACTCGAAGTCTGATTATCCTGTGAAAAAGGTTGCTGGGGATCCTGTGAAAACTGACCTCTACCAGGGCCCCCTACACCCGGGCGACCTCTGGATCGTCTACCCATATTTCCAAATGTGTTATTCGACCTCTGTCGAAGGACGGGGCATTGTGCACGCCAATGACCCTCCTGGCGACAATAGGCACACTGATTAATGTTCACAGGACCCAAGGGCACATTCCCTTGTGGAACATACTGACCTCTAATCTCCGAACTACCACCTCTGGGGCCTCTAACAATTTGTTGTAACAATACTTTAGTCTTTAAATCACCTTTTCTCTTCTCGACTCTATCTTTCTCATTATTGACACGGTTCTCGTAGTACTGAGCCATGTGCAGTACTTCTGATTGGGATTCTGCCTGCCAAGCGCTCTCGGAAGACATTTTGTGACTGGATGTCAGGCAGCAATCCACGTACAAATTCGTCAACAAATAATCTTTTCCCAGACTCTGTGCCTAAGTCTTGTCCACTGAAATCCGAGAATACTTGTTCGAACCGATTAAAGTACTCGGTAGCACCCTTAGACTTTCCTTGGACACAGGCCGTAAGCTTGTCCCAAATAATTCTCTTTTCAGGAATTATGGTTTTTAATTTAGCAACGATTCTGTCAGGTAAAGTTAGTATCACCTGAGGCGGTCTCTCTCCAGCTGGCCTTTCTCCGTCAAGCCTAGTTATGTTAGCCCACGTATCTCCCAACCCAGGTACGTCGTCTATAGTTCTAACCTGTTTTCACAAATCTACGGGCAGGAGTACAGGAAACAACAAATCAATGTCGCCTAGGGTGAACACTGAGGACTGCAAAACGGACTCTATTTCTTTATAGAACCCTGTCGGATTTTTCCTAATGTCAGGAATAGACTGTCTAATGGTGTTCACTTCCTGCCGTGAAAACGGGGCGTGAACAAACTGTGATACATAAAGTGCAGGGATGTTCACAGCGACTATATTATGTGCAGGATCAGCCGCAATCTCAACCTTCGGGACAAATGTCGGAGGAACCTCTCTCATAGGCAACTGAGATGTAGGCAACTTCGAACGCTTACTAAGCAACAAAGCCAAGTCGAGCGCTAGAGCAGTCAAAGAAGTGGCAAGTGAAAAAGCTCTCTTATAAATGCTCAATAAATCTGTGGGACAACTAATCTTCCTTTTTACACACTCATCCTGCAGGTACTCTACCATTACCTGTCTCACTTTCCTCTGCATTTCTAGCATATATTGACTGTATGTGTCATATACCTCAACTGGAGTTATCGATATGTCTCAAATCCATCTAATTGCGTCTTTTTTACAAATTCGCATTTCCTCAGATATCGATTTACGACACGGAAGAAACCGTTTCTGTACATAAATACTTTCCCCTTCGTCATCCTCATTCTGAAACCTTTCCAACTCCTTTCTATACTCAAATATCCTCTCAACATGCTCATTTACTTTCTCCACAGTGTCTCTTGAAAATGCTGAAGTGTTTAAATCTCTTAACCCTTGTGGGAGATCTACATTTTTTAATCTCCCCCACATCACACACAAATGAATCCCTAAACCTTCAATGAAAACATTTTTCTCAGGAAAATTATCCGCATTACAAAGTGTGGCAAAAACATTAGATTGATCATCCCTCTCTATACAATGCTTAGCCCATGCAAACAAATCCTGTTTCTTTTCTATAGGAACAGGGAGTGGGGGTGCAGGCAAATTCAATGGAGGTATTATTACCGGTGCAATGGGAAGAGGTGGAGGAGCAGGTAGAGGAACGACAACCGGAGGAATAGGAACAACAGGTTGAGCAGGAGGAGCAGGAATAACAGCAGGAAGAGGTACAGCAGCGGGAAGAGGAACATACGGAGGTGGTGCTGAGGCACCAGGCCTTCGTTCATTTAGCAATTTGTCAATAAACTCATCAGAAACATGAAGATCTTTAGAAGGATAGATTTTCTGAATACTGAGTGAGAAAGCCCTATCCATATTTTTAGTCGCCTCAGACTGTTTGTCCTGATCATATAACAACGCTTTTTCAGCGTTCGATTTATGACGACGCTCATGTTTTTCCCTACTTTTAAGCTGTTGCAACGCTTCTCTTTTCCAATTCTGCAAGACATCAAATGCTGCAGGTCTAGCCTTTTTCTTTAACAAGACTGACTCCAAATATTCAATACGAGGGATCTCAAAACTACCATTGATTGGCCACTGAAGTTCGGAGGCATGTCTGGTTTGTCTGTGCCAAATATCATTAAACACTATACTTCCAATGCCATGCTTACAGTACATAGTACATGCCGGCGACCACTCCTGTGGTGCGGGATGGCTAAATTCCAAAGATTGTCTATCACTGCGGAATAATGCCCTAAAACAGGTAGACAATTTCCCAGGCATATCTCAAATTCTTGGTGTTACCTGGTCAATAATTGTGTCTGCAGATACAATGCGCCAAATTCAAATTGTCAGGATTAAATTAAGAATCGGGTCACGACTCACCTGTCCAAACCTAAGGAGGTCCGATCGGATTTCAAGGAACTAACCCAACGAATTTTACCTTGTGTTTGGTGATTTCGGCAAATCTGCCCGCCTCAAGAAATGGACCCTCGTCAAGATGCCGTCTCGGACCACAAGCTAATCGTCCAGGGATCGGGTCGTGCAGCGCTGCTGAGGTGTCGCGTCTCGTTCAGTGGGGCCCCTTATGTCACACCGTCCGATCCCGGTCCGATAGCGTGCGTCAACCTTCAACAATCCGGCATCAATCTTGAGGGTCCCTATTCAGGGCGCCAACTGTGAAAACAAAGAAATAATATGAGGCTGGGTAGCCCAAAAAGGAAATACACCAAACACATGTTACAAAGGAACATACAAAGGTCTTTATTTTATGCTAAACAGTTACAAAAAGTCAAAGACAAATCAGATAGCTATCGGCCCTCAGTACAACACAGCGAACTCCAGCGTGGTTTGGTGTGCTCAGTGAGTGGGAATATTCATTGAAACAGTCAGGCTTTTATACAATTTTCAGCCTGCGGTCCAGCCCTACTGTGGGTTAACTATCCCATAAATACATTACTGATCTAGGGTTCGTGCCAGGTTTGCTTCTAATTTGTTCGTCTATATGTATCTAGTTCATCTTTGGTTTACACATCAACAAGTCAAAATGACAACAGTGTATTCTCTAGGTTTAACATTAAGCCTTAGGACATAGTTTATACAATGTAGTTAAAAAGGCGTTCCCATTCAGTTATTCAAACGACATTGCAGTTAATATATGTTCATAGATCAGTTTCGTTGACACAGGTAATCCATTACACACAGGTCAGCAAAGGACAAGGTCTCAGTTCATGACCCTAACAAGTGGCCTACAGGCAAGTTACATATTAGCTGTACACAGGGGTCATGACGGCGGTGTTCTATTCTGAATGACATCGTCCACCATTTTAACTCACAGGGTGACTTTACAGGGAGAGAGAACCTAAAATGGCGGTTTACATTGATTCTAGGTTCAGGACCTTGCAACACGAATTTCTTCACAAGTAGCTTGTTAGCAGCTTGGCGTAGGCCAATATACATATATTCATAGCAATAGAAGGCACAATATAATTTCCAGTTTGACAAAAGGAGCTTTTTTCCATTCTCCGGGAATTTAACTCCAACACCCCAACCAATGTTCAGGTCTCACCCTGTGACACTTGTTGTCAAACTATTCACAATGCCTTTACCACCAAGGTCACCTCTGACTTGGAAGCGAGCGCTCTACCACCGACCGTTGTCACTCAGAGTTCTTCATTGCCTGTATCAGCTTTAATATCCACCACCATGCTCGAGCCGTCCAACCCCCCCACCGCCATCACTAGCGGTCTCTGAGCATTTCAGTTCTAGCCCTATGTTACTACCGCCCCCATTACTGTTGCCACGTCCAGTTGACAACATCAAAACTAATAAGCTCTCCTTCTCTTTTTCCCCTTGCACTGTATCTGAGGTGAACAAGATTATTCTTGGTATGAAACCTAACTCATGCAAGGGTGACGCTTGTCCATCCAGGCTGTTGGTTCAGTGTCTTGACACCATCGGACCATGGATTAGCAACCTGATCAACTAGTCCTTTCTCAAAGGTCGAGTACCCACCTATCTGAAGGATGCTTGGATCAACCCCTTACTTAAGAAAGCCAATCGCGACCCACTCATACCTAAGCACTATCGGGCGATAACTATTGTTCCATTCTTACTTAAGGTAATGGATCTTGTAGCATACCTTCAGTTACAAAAATGTATCTGAGACAATGCCATACTCGTACTTCGTCAATCAGTCTACCGTGCCCATCATGGCACGGAAACGGCCATGCTCGATTTAAAATCTAATTTGTCATCTATTATCGATCGCGCACACCCAGCTCTTCTTATGCTGTTAGATGTTTCCGCCGCTTTCAACCATAAGCTCGTGGCCGCCAGGGTGCAAATCACTTGTAGGCTGTACCGAGTTAACCACCCAATGGTTAGTCTCTTTCTTAGGCCCTCGCAACGCCTGAGTTGCCATTCACAATTCTTCATCCATTCCATCTTTGCTGACAAGAGCTGTCCCTGAGGGATCTTCTTTCTCTCTCCTACCCTCTTTAACATTTACATACTTTCTCTTCTTCTGTTGCTTGATGACCTGGGTGTTTTGTACACCAACTACGCCAATGGCATACAGTTCATCCTTGAACTCTCTGGCTCCTACCTTGGTCGACTTTAAAAAGAACTTGAAGACATTCCTTTTCTCTGCTCCCTAGTTCCGGGCTCCCTATCTGTCTCCGATTCTGATTTCCGTCACCTCTCATAATCTTTTGTTTTATGTGCGTCGTGAGGCCTGCAGACGATTTGGCGCTCTATCGAGAATTTAAGTAAATACATATAAATAAATAAAGAAGCTGAGAAAAATCATAGGACCAGACAAACACAAAAGTCACTGCGTGAATTAAGAAAGGTCAGAGCCCAGTTAGAAAACCACACGGCCGACCACGTGGCACAGTTGCTATTGAGCACCAAAACTATCATATTATATACATGGAGGGAAGGCAAACAAATTCCTTGCAGCTAAACTGAAAAAAATAAAAATATGCAACTACATCACACGCCTCAAAAACTGACAGGGGGAATCACGTACCACAGAGAGGGAGAAACTACAAATAATGACACACTTTCACAAGGTATTGCTACAGTGAAAAAACCTTGATCCTGTAACCCAGAAATCTTACATGATGGCAACACCCCTACCCCAAATCACAGAACACAATAGGAACATACTAAGGGGACTGATAACGGCCCAGGAAATTAGTGACGCAATATCAACGCTACCGGCAAACAAAACCCCGGGTCCGGGCAGTTTGGGAAGTGGCTACTATGAAACATTCCGCACACAGTTGCTGGCGCCACGAGGGAAAAGGGTTTGGTCACAGCAGATATGGGGAAATCCACAACTATATTAACTCTAAAGCCAGACAAGGATCCCTCAGAATGCGCCAACTACCGTCCTATCTCACTACTAAACACAGATGCAAAAATGTATGCTAAGATATTGGCCACCATGTGAGACCGTAATACAAATGAGACAAACCTGCCTTTGGCCTAGCCCTAAGTGGGCGATCATGTATCAGTCTTAGACAACCTCGTATGGGGGTGTGGATCACTATGCCCCCCCCGCTTTCTATCTCAGGGCCTTTGTGCACTGTGTTACTCCTAGATTACTCCCATCTTACTCCAATGGGCACCTTAACATAAGACACAAAGAAAACACAAGAATCGATTCAACAATAGAAACACTTTTATTCATACATAGCAATGCATGATGCAAACACTACTATAATGCACATCTCGAATTTGCACCTTTTTGCACATCTCGAATTTGCACTTTGTATGCTTTTGGTGCAAATCTACCATGCAGTGCAATAACTGTAAGCCTTACAGGCTTCTAATGCAAGCAATACAATTCCTCTCCATTCCACACCATACTTCGCACTCTCTCTCTCTCACAAACCCTGTCTGATTACCCCATCTATCATGTCAGCCAAAGCTCTATGTGAGTCTGTTCTAATTCCCCATTCATATGTCTTATTCAGCAATACTCCCCTTTTCTCTGTGTTTTGCTCTGTGTCTCTCCTGTCCTGCTAACTCTGCAACCAGCCAGTCAGTGTCAGGGCCAGGACTCTCTCTCAAGATCTGGTCACTCGAACTGCCTCAATGCCTCTGCCAAGCTCTCGGAGCGCAGCTCCCTCCAAAACTCCATCTCCAACAACTAGCAACTCCCAAAAGCCTCACCTCCCATTATACTGTTCAATGACATATTCAAATCTCCATGGTTACACTCTCTTTCTGTCTGTCAGCAATTCTAAATATGGGCAGTGCCTAAATGTCTTTGTTGCATGTAATTGTTCTTTGCAATCACTGCGTGTTCTGTCATCGTGACATTTGCCATTATATCTATGCATCATCTCCTTCTGTCTGCCTGTCATCCTCATATTTCTCCATACATATCCCTCTCTATTTCTGCTGCATGTCTCTGCCTACACACACTCTCCCTCTCTCCATGGCACTGCCCCCACCATCATCTGTGTCTGCGAACACAAGGCCTCCAAGATGCTGATAAACCAAGCCGTCTCATTTGTTTCTTCTGGGCAAAATTACGACCTTCCTGCCAAGAAATTGTTGACATTCCATGTAACTCAAAACAATCTCTCTGCACTCCACAGAACAACCAGCTTCTGTGTGTCTCCATTCAGTGGAATGGCTTCAAGCTTTCATAGACCTCATTCTCGAATGTAGTGCCTAACACATTCATTCATACCAAGCGCTATACTGAAAGCTCAATGCATATTCTAAGTGCACACTCAATGCGTGCCTCTCTACAATGCATAACAAAATATCTCTACATATATACTGTGTCTCTAAATGTCACTTCAAATATAACAGGCCTCATTCTATATTCAAATTGCAAATGCATACAAAGTGGCGGAATTATGTGGATAGTCTAAGGTTACTCCTATTGCATGTCACTACATCAGTATATATGATGGATAACTAAACAGGATGCAATGATGGATAACTAATCCCTCAATGGATAATGATTCTTTAACAATGGGTAATGATTCAATAATAATAGGTAATGATTCTGTAATGATAACAAACAGGCCTCTCCATACTATCAGGTTCTAGAATCTCTCCTCTTATCATTATATAATCATTCTAAAACTAAGCAAAATTGCAATGGGAAAAAAACATTAGATTTCATAATGCAATAAACCCTTAAAATGCAAGCATTTCACTCTATCAGTGGCAAGCTAAAATTGAAATGTATAGCTGCAAATATGTCAGATTCAAGTTCAATGTCAAATCATAGCAGAAAGTCAAGTCAAAAGTCAAAGCCAAAAAGTGTGAAAGTGTGTCTACAAGCAGATTATTCAAAACAAAAAATGCAATGCATAGAATCAATGCATATGTACTGTGGATTGAGGTGTTTTCAAATGTCAATGTGTCAAGCAAAAAATTACAATCTCACTTTCACAGGTGTCAAAGCTCATTTCAAATATATGCATTTCCAGTATATAAATATCAGTGTATTGGTGTTAAGTAGTGAGCCGGAGTCACCAGAGGAGTTTAGCAAATAATATTTATTTGCACAGCACTTCACGTTGCATACGGTTTGTTCTGAAAAAAAGTCTGTAATCAAATAAACAAGGCATATGTTTCCCCTTACAGAACGTGACCGGGAAACAAGGGGTTTTAAGCAAGCAAGTTCATACCGTGTTAAACAAGGAATGCAGTATATTCAAAACCAAGATAGTCCATCAAAGCAATTCCAAATTGACAAGCCCAGATTGTGCCGTCAGCTTCAACGGTGGAAGCCCTCCGTTTGCAACGGGCCGTTCGTGTTGTGCAGAGCGTTTTCTTTCACGCTCGTCTGTTTCCCTGAGGCAGAAATATCCAGGCTTTTATTGCCGGTTGGCTTAAGCAGTCTTTCCAGTTTATGGCCGCTCTTCGCCTGCCTCGGAATTGGGATAATAAACTCAAACTTCCCGGAGCTGTTTTTCACCTTGCTAACAACTCCTTCACACTTTGACTGTCTTCCGCTTTGATCACCGAGTTGTCTGCAGTCTCGGTAGGGGGTCGTCCGGCGGAGTTCCCTCGTTACTTTAATACGCCCACCGGGGTTGTGAGCTGGCCTCTTCCCACTCTGAGTCCGTACCGGCAGTCGCCTTCCACTCCTGCAAAATGAGACACACGGTGAGACGCTGGATACTGCTTTAACCCCGTGTGCCCCTCTACCCCAGCAATTAATCACAGGAGCTCCACTCCCTGAGCTCGTTACAGCTGATGCTAATCCTCCTCCTCCCTGCTCCATCCGTGCGGAGGTCGCACTAGTTGTAACCCCTAACTGTGAGAGTTCATAAAAATAGGGAAATGTGGATCTTTCCCTCCTTTCTTTTCCCTGTGGCTGGCTTTTGTATGGAGAATGCATTAGGTGAGGCATTCTGAGAGATGAAGTCCGGGTCTTTGTTTTTCTAATTATGTTTATCAGCATTTGGTCCATTGTGGTTGGTGACATATGCCCTTCCCTGCTGTTCTGTTCTATACCCTTTTCCCTTAACAGGTCCGCTGCTACAGTTTCCCCATCACATACCCACCCCGAAGACCCATGCCGTTCGGGCGTGTTTGTTGCTCTTGATAAATAGTCGGCCACGCACTGATACTTTCCAGGTTTGTGAACAGTTACGAAGTGATTTGGTTGTAGGGTCAAGAACCACCGTAATACTCTATGGTTGGAGTCTTTTTGTGTTGCCAACCATTTCAGGGGACGTGATCAGTAAAGAGGGTACATTTCCTCCCTAATAGGTAGTATCTGAGGGACTTCACTGCCCATTTAATTGCTAGGCATTCTTTTTCCAATGTTGAATATGAAATTTCATGGGGAAGGAGTTTCCTACTGATGAATGCGATCGGTCCCCTGTGAGAGTACTGCTCCAAGACCACATCCCGAGGCATCCGTTTGTAAATAGAACGTTTTGCTAAAGTCAGGACAATGTATAACTGGTTTAGAGGAAATCATTTGTATTAATTCCTGAAAAGCCTGTTTTGCCTCAGGGGAGAAGTGCAGGGGTCGGTTTGTTTTCAGTAAATCCGTAAGTGGGGCTGCTATGGTCGAAAAATGTGGCAGGAATCTCCTATAATACCCCACAAATCCTAGGAAGGCTCTGATTTCTTTTCTGGTTTCAGGTATTTTTAACTTTTTCAGGGCTTGGATTTTGTCTATTAATGGGGTTACTACCCCACCCCCACCTCATACCCCAGATATTTAGTGGTTTTGGCTGCCAGTTTTGATTTTTTCGGGTTAATGTGTAACCCAGCCTCTTTCAATGCCAGTTATTACTTGGGTTAAGTGTGCCAAATGTTCGTTCCATGTTTTGCTGAACATTATAATATCATCTAAGTACGCAGCCGCATACTGATCATGAGGCCTCAGTATTTTGTCCATTAGGGCTTGGAAGGTGGCTGGAGCCCCATGCAATCCAAAGGGCAAGACTGTGAATTGGAACAAGCCCTGTGGTGTTGCGAACGCTGTTTTCTCTTGGTCAGCTGGCTTGAAGGGAATCTGCCAATATCCCTTTGTTAAGTCCAGGGTGCTTAGAAATGCGGCTGAACCCAGTTTTTCAATGAACTCATCAATTCTGGGCATCGGATATGTTTAATATCGTGAAATATAATTTAACTGTCTAAAGTCCATGCCGAACCTGGTGGTGCCATCTGGTTTTGGCACTAATACGATAGGGGAGCACCAGGCACTTTTCGAAGGCATGATGGTCCCCAGTGCCAACATGTTTTCGATCTCCCCCCGTTTGGATTCCGGAATTCGGTAGGGTCTGAGGCGTACCGTTTTCCCCTCCTCTGTAGGTATGGAATGTACGGCCAAATGGGTCCGCCCTGGTATGCCAGAAAAGGTTTTGGATATCGGGTTTAGGGTACAGAACAACTCAGTTCTTTGGGACTCACTTAGTTGCTCCCCCAATTGCACATCCTGTATACCACTACGGTGGTTTGGGATCAGTTGTTCTGGGACAGATATGTCTGATAAGGCTCAGCACATCATACTTTGGGATCCTTCTTTCCACAACTTGAGTAGATTGATATGATAATTCTGATATTTATTTTTCCGTTCTGGTTGTTCGACCTCATAGTTCACAGGTCCTAAGATTTTTGTTATCTGATAAGGCCCGTGCCATTGGGCCAGCATTTTGTTTGTGTGGGTAGGTAGTAGCACCAATACTTTGTCCCTATCTTCAGGGATCTAGGTCTGCTTCCCTGATCATAGCATTTCTCTTGTTTTTCTTGTGCTCTATCCAAGTTTTCCTGAGCATAGTCCCTCGGTTTTCCCAGCTGTTCACTCAGATCATGTACATATTCTGTAAGGGACGTTTCCTCTTGTTGTTCCCAGTCATCCTTTAGGATTCATAACACCGATTTGGGTTGTCTCCCGAACAACAGCTCAAAAGGGGAGTAACCTGTAGAGGATTGTGGGGTATCCCGGAGTACCATTAACACCCATGGCAACACCCGCTCCCAACCCAAACCAGTAGGGCTGGTGGCTCTTTTTATCATCTGTTTAATGGTCTTGGTTATATCTCTCCACCAACCCATCTGTTTGTGGGTGATACACTGAGGTTTTCAGGTGATGTATACCTAGGGTTTTGCATACCTCCTTCATTACCACCGACATGAAATTACTCCCTTGGTCTGTTACTATCTCAAGGGGTATTCCCACTCTAGCAAAGAATGGTAACATGACATTGCATACCTGCCTAGCTGAGGTTCCTCTTAAAGGGAAAGCCTCAGGATATCTAGTGGCGTAGTCCACTATGACCAGAAGGAACCGGAACCCCTTACTGGAGGGTTCTAATGGACCGACTATATCCATTCCTATCGTTTGGAATGGCTCCTTGATCAAAGGCATTCTTTGCAGGGGTACCCGTGCCGGAGTATGATTGCTCGTTTTCTGACATATAACACACTCATGGCAATATCTAGCTATTTCAGTGTATATCCCCGGCCAGTAGAAATTCTGTAACACTCTCTTTCCCGTCATTTTTTTGGCTAAGTTACCCCCTGTGGAATGATCATGGGCCAATTGGATCAGTGTCTTCGATATGACTGGGGAACCAACAGTTGTTCCTTCTCTTGGTTGTCTGTTCCTCAGGTCACCCTATAATAAAGCCCTTGTTTTTCCTTGAAGTAGGGAGTGATAGCTGGGGTGTCTTTCATGGTTAAGGCTTGTTCTCGTGCTCGCTTTAGAGTCTTGTCAAGACCTACTTCGGTCCTGAAGGAGAGCAGATGATCCCCTACCCGCCAGTCTATAATGTCAAAATCTTGTCCCTGTTTCCCGGACCAGTTATTCTTCCTCTTCTGGCTCTTTGTGGGGGTTTCCCTTACGTTCCTTCCTCCTATCTCTGTTTGTGAAAAAAATGCTTCCTTTAACCATTTATCAAATTCGGAAATGTCTGTCCCTATTAGCACAGGTGCGGGTAGGGTGGGAATAATGGCCACTGTAGCGGGTATCTCTTTTCCCTTTAACCCTAACACAACGTCTTTTGTTGGGTACCCTTTAAAGTCCCCATGTACACATTTAATGTCAATCGTTCTCACCTGTCCTGGGTCCTGTTCACTCACATGTGGTTGTATGGCTGTCTGCCGGCTTCCACTATCCATCATCGCTTGTTGAGGGTGACCATCCACTGTTACCTCCATCACATAGGGCAGTCTTCTTCGATACCCATGCTGTTGTAAGGTGCCTATTTCCATGGGTTCGGGTTTGTTCCTCTTGGCACAGAACCGGGCTATGTGGCCCCAGTCCCCGCATTCAAAGCATTGGGGCGCCTGCCCTTTTGTTATGTTGAGGCCGTTGCTTGCTTTAAGTTCGGGTCTGACCCGTGGTTCAAGCGCACTTCCCCGTTGGTTACTGCGCAAGGCGGGAAGGTCATAGTGATGCCTTGCTGGGGTTGCTGTACCACTGCGAGGAGTCCCGGCTTTTTGATAGGCGGTGGCCACATCTATGGCTTCAGACAATGTCAGATGGTGATGTTGCCTAACCCACCGTTGGATGGGACCGGGTAGGGCTTCAATAAATTGCTCCAACATTAGCTTCCCTTTGATTTGCCCAATTGTGGCGGTATTGGTTTGCAACCATTTCTCTGTCAGATCTTGTATTCTGTAAAACAGTTGCCTTGGGCTTTCGCCTGGTTTTAGTCTGGTTTCCCGAAATTGGAGCCTAAAGGATTCTTCGTCCATCCCTAGTCTCTCCAGTACTGACTTCTTGATGTCCGCATACGGGGTGTCCCCGTTTGGATTGGCCGCCTGGTACGCTCCTTGCATTACTCCCGTGAGAAGGGGCGCCAAAAAGAAAGACCATCGGTCCTGGGGCCATTGCGCGGCTCGGGCTATTCGTTCAAAGTTCACAAAGAAAAAACTGGGGTCATCTCCCGCCTGGTATTTTTGAAGTACTGTGGGTGGAATGGCTGGATGTGACCTGTGTGCTGCTACTGATTCCCCCAGAATTCGCAGGGCTTCCCTGCCTTGCTCTTGGGCTGCTGTTTGAACCTGTAGCGCCTGTTGCAGGGCTTGTCTATCTGCTTGAGCTTGATGTCCTTGCACCTGCACCAGCTGTTGTAGTTGTTGTTGGCCTTCAGCCAATGCTTTTAGGACGGCCTCCATTATGTCGGATAGACGTGTCTCTACAGAATCCCACCGCTGCCACCACTGTTAAGTAGTGAGCCAGAGTCACCAGAGGAGTTTAACAAATAATATTTATTTGCACAGCACTTCACGTTGCATACGGTTCGTTCTGAAAAAAGTCTCTAATCAAATAAACAAGGCATATGTTTCCCCTTACAGAACGTGACCCGGAAACAAGGGGTTTTAAGCAAGCAAGTCCATACCGTGTTAAACAAGGAATACGGTATATTCAAAACCAAAGTAGTCCGTCACGGCAATTCCAAATTGACAAGCCGAGATTGTGCCGTCAGCTTCAAGGGTGGAAGCCCTCCGTTTGCAACGGGCCGTTCGTGTTGTGCTGAGTGTTTTCTTTCACGCTCGTCTGTTTCCCCGAAGCAGAAATATCCAGGCTTTTAATGCCGGTTGGCTTAAGCAGTCTTTCCAGTTTATGGCCGCTCTTCGCCTACCTCGGAATTGGGATAATAAACTCAAACTTCCCGGAGCTATTTTTCACCTTGCTGACAACTCCTTCACGCTTTGACTGTCTTCCGCTTTGATCACCGAGTTGTCTGCAGTCTCGGTAGGGGTTCGTCCGGCGGAGTTCCCTCGTTACTTTAATACGCCCACCGGGGTTGTGAGCTGGCCTCTTCCCACTCTAAGTCCGTAGCAGAAAGACACCTTCCACTACTGCAAAATGAGACACACGGTGAGACGTTGGATACTGCTTTAACCCAGTGTGCCCCTCCCCCCAGCAATTAATCACAGGTGCTCCTCTCCCTGAGCTCGTTACAGCTGATTCTAATCCTCCTCCTCCCTGCTCCATCCGTGCAGAGGTCGCATTAGTTGTAACCCCTAACTGTGAGAGTTCATAAAAATAGGGAAATGTGGATTTTCACTGTCTTTCCCTACTTTCTTTTCCCTGTTGCTGGCTTTTGTATGGAGAATGCATTAGGTGAGGCATTCTGGGAGATGAAGTCCAGGTCTTTGTTTTTCTAATTATGTTTATCAGCATTTCGTCCATTGTGGTTGGTGACCTATGCCCTTCCCTGCTGTTCTGTTCTATACCCTTTTCCCTTAACAGGTCCGCTGCTACAGGTTCCCCATCACAATTGGTCATACAGGCCAATTCAGTTACATTTCTAGTCCAAGTTATTTCCAGGTTCCCTCAGGTCAGTCTGTGATCAAATCAGTTGTATTCCAACAGAATGTATGTGTGTTCTCACATCTGGGCAAAATTCAAAGTCAGTAAAAATCCATTTCTAATGTAAATCTCTTAGCCAAGGAATATTAACAAAGCATGTCAACAAAGCGAGTGTGTTCACAAATGGGTCACAAATGTGTTCAGCAAGCATATATATATGTTCAGCAAACCATGTGTATGGGCATCAAAGCACAGCCCAAAGCAAAAGTAGTTCCAGCTGCAAACGGATCTCAAGTGTGTGTCCTGCAAACGGACAATTTCAGCGACAAATTCCAGAGCCTTACTGCTGCAAAGTCTTCTCACAATAGCTGACAGATCTTTCTTCAGAGCAATCCCTGTTCACTGCTACAAGTTTCCTTCGTTGATGCCAATCAGTTCAGATTCTCAAGCATTTTCCTCTCTTTCCCTATTCCAAAGCTTTCCCTAGTCTATCCTCTTTTGATACCGGTTCATCACTCACGTGGCACCCATTCAGGGTGTTTGCAAAACA
Organism: Ambystoma mexicanum; assembly: GCF_040938575.1. NCBI lineage: Eukaryota > Metazoa > Chordata > Amphibia > Caudata > Ambystomatidae > Ambystoma > Ambystoma mexicanum. The sequence goes on from NC_090939.1 coordinate 757,493,893, forward strand.
ATGCAGATGGCAACTCTCCTCTGGCAATTCCAAATAGGCCCTTCACATAGGCCAAACTCCAGATTCACATTCTCTCCGTCCTTGCCAGGTCATGCTGTTGCCATGCCAGTTGTTGCCATGCCATGCCAGTATTCCAGTTCATGCCATGCTAGTCCCTGCTCTTCTCATGAGGGAGCAGCCAACGTTAGATGCAAGTGCAGATTTCAAAGCACAATGTTGTCAGATCAATGCTCTCTCTCTTTCACTCAAGAGACAAAGCTTCACTGATTTTTAAACGTGGTTAGCACCAGGAATTCAAATGCTTTCAGAGCGCGTCTTCCTGCTCATTCTCATTTCTCTCTTTCTACTCAGGCCCAAACTTGTGTCTGGTTCTGGTTCACAAGGTAAGGCATTCCAAATGGATTCTCTTCTCACTGCAGATTACGAAACAGCCCACAAACGGATTTCTCTCATTTTGCTGAACATCTTTCACTCTCTTTCTTTGTCTTGGCCCAGACTGCAGCAAGGTGTATTCTCTTTCTACAGTCAGTCACGATCTTCACTTCCCATTGCATTAGTTGCCATGCCAGGAAATCAAACAGCAAGCACGCTTCTGGGTACCTTCTCAGAGCACAGCCATAGACAGGCCTCATTCTTTATTCAAATTGCAAATGCATACAAAGTAGCAGAATAATGTGGATAGTCTAATGTTACTTCTATTTCATGCCACTACTAATCAATAATAATCAGAATATATGATGGATAACTAGGCAGGATGCAATGATGGATAACTTATCCCTAAATGGATAATGATTCTCTAACAATGGGTAATGATTCCATAATAATAGGTAAGGATTCTGTAATGATAACAAACTAAGCCTCTCCATACTATCAGGTTCTGCAACAAGACTTATGAAAATACTCCCCGGAATCATCCACGCTAATCAGGTTGAATTTATTAGGGGAAGGCGTACACAATGTTAGGCAAGCCATCAACGTCATCGACATGGGAACGAGAACAAAACAACAATTCTCGGTAGCAGCTTTAGATGCTAGGTGGGCCTTTGACAGCCTGTACTGGGAATACCTGAGGATAGTTCTAGAGAGGTTTGGGTGCAGAGCAGCATTTATAAGGATGGTATTAGCAAACTTCCAACTCCCGTCCACGCACTTTATAGTCAAAGGGCAAAGATCAGAACAGATCAACATAAGGAAGGGCACACGACAGGGGTGTCCCATCTCCCCCCTGATCTTCTCGATGGCAATGGAGCCCTTTGCAGCATAGATCTGAAGAGATCCAGAGATTAAAGGGGTGACATGTGGGGAGACGCACATAAAATTGCACTATATGCGGATGAAATAATGGTCCTCATGAAAGACACCAAGAAATCACTGCCCAAGATCATAAAGAAGTTGCAAGAATTTGCTAACATATCAGGCTTTGCTATAAACTACCCCAAGCCCAAAGCAATAAATATAACAGACGATAATGAGGAGGTTACGGACCTGGCAAACACATACCCCCTAATCTGGGAGGTAGACACATTGGAATACTTGGGAACAAAATTAACAAGGGGCACAGGGAACCTGTTTAGAACAAACATAAAATCTCTCGGAAAAGAACTACAGGATGACTTACACAATTGGGAATCCCAAGAATTGTCCTGGTTCGCAAGAATTGCAGCTGTAAAAATGACCCCCCGCTTACTGTACGTGGTAGGCTCAGTGCCCACGGACATACCGCCCAGCTTAATTAAGGAACTACAAAAAGCAATATTCACATTTATCTGGCAAAATAAGAAACCTAGGATCCAAAGGCAGATTTTCATGCGCCCACCACTACTTGGGGGCCCGAATATTGGGAGATATATATTGGTGGCCCAGTTGGCACCGATTCTTAACTGGGCGAGATAGGACAATATGAGTGGATGGTGTGGGATAGAACAAGCAGCTACCACAATACCACTGGAGGCATTACAGACCCTCAACATCGGAGCCCGCGAGAAAGGGGGTAACCTGTTAGAGGCTACCAGAGTATAATTACGTAGCTGGGACAAAGGATTGACTATTAAGAACATTTGGCAGGGGTTAGGGCCATTCTCTCCCGGAGCGCATAACGCAGACTTCACGCCGGGCCAACACCAAAAGTTCTGGGAGGGATGGACGGGGGTGGAAGTACTGACCCTAAAAGACATGTACTGAGAGAGAGCCCAGTTGTCTTTTCCATATTGTAAACAGAAACTTGGAATAGGAGAAAAAGAAAGATACAAATACACACAAATCAGACACTGGATCCCTCATCTATCTATGAAAAGGGCAGGCGTTAAGACCCCGACCGGGCTGGAGTTGACTATGCAGGAGGGTTCAACTGCGAGCGGGATAGCCAGGCTATACAGATTGTTGAATAATGCGCGAATAGAAGAATGTAAGCAGATCAAGGACTCAGCATACAAACTATGTTATAGATGGTATATGCCACCCCATCGTTTACACAAAATCAATGCTAAATACCCTTCCAAATGCTGGAGACAATGTGGGGAGAGGGGAGATCTGTACCAGATGTGGTGGTTGTGTCCAAAGGCTGCAACATACTGGAAAGAAGTTCTGGGGAACATAAAGGGGATAACGGGAACGGAGTTGCTGATGACACCTAAAATAGTCTTACTAGGAGCTGTAGCAGAAGGCAAATATGCAGCATCAGGGCATAATGCTACCTTAATCACGCACCTACTGATGCCAGCGAGAATGACACTAGCTCAAAGATGGAAAGATAAAGTGGGCCCAACTATGGTCTGGTGGTGGGTCAAGATCTGGGGGGTGATGGCAATGGAAATAATATGTGCCCTAAAGGCGGGTAAATACCTGAAGTTCCTTGCGATCTTTGTAAAGACTTTGTAAAGGACAGAGAAGCCCATTTCCACAAGCCGCAAATTCTTAAAAACATTCATGTGCGCTGACAGGCTGAAAGGGAACGAGTGCCTCTACGCTCAATCGGAAGGAAAGTAAAGAGGTGAAGAATCTGGGGCCATACAAGTTGGTGAACAGGGAGGGGTGGGGAGGGATGAGGGGTGGGAGGCCAATTAAGAACTTACAAAAAAACTTTGGGGGCAGTTGCGGAAAGTGGCAAAGTCTACAGATAGTTAAATATGCTATGGGATACATTACTCACCGTAATCGTATTTCTGATGCTTGTATCTGCTTAGATTCACATGCTGTGCTTAGGCCGACATCTAGTGGAAGCTGCGGAGTATTACAGTTTGTTTTTCGAAACTCGAAAATGGGCGTCGACACAGGGCGTGCCAGTAATACTATCCCTAGTGTGACGTCCACTGTACCCAAGATCCCTCACGCGTCTAGGATCCTCAGATTGTATTTCTTCTGACATGAGGTAGCATGAGGAGTAGCGTGAATACAGATAATCCAAGCAGATAGACAGAAAGGTAAGACTACAAGCAATCATGCGCCTTCTCTCGGAGGGGAGGAATGGTGGGTCGCATGTGAATCTAAGCAGATACAAGCATCAGAAATACGATTACGGTGAGTAATGTATCCCTTCTGAGGCTTGTGGAATCTGCTTAGATCACATGCTGTGCATAGATTAGCGAGCAGTACCAGAAGAAGGAGGTGGGATGTGAGAAAAGTCATGAGCAAATAAGTGTCTTAGAACCGCTTGTCCCACTTGTGTATCTGCCTTGGAATGGGTGTCAATGCAGTAATGCTGAGTAAAAGTGTGAATAGAGCTCCAAGTAGCTGCTTTGCAAAAGTGTCAAGGGGTACATTTGCAATGAAAGCCAGAGTGGCCCCAATGCCTCCAGTAGAGTGGGCCCTTGGCGTAAAAGGCAGAGTCTTTTCAGAGAGTGAGTAACACAGCTGGATACAGTTAATAATCCACTTTGAGATGGCACCCTTAGAGACGCGATCCCCCTCTCTGCCTGTAGCTACGGAGACAAACAGTTGATCTGTTTTCCTTAGCGGTCTGGTTTTATTTACATAATAGAGGACCGCCCTACGCACATCCAGGGTGTGTAGTTTCACCTCAGCCGAGCTTTGCGGGTTCTGGAAGAAAGCCGGAAGCTCGATGGACTGGTTTACATGGAATTTTGATATAAATTTAGGCGAGAACCTAGGGTGTGTGCGTAAAACCAGTTTGTCTTTATGGATAGTAAAGAAGGGATCCTGTACTGACAGAGCCTGAATTTCACTGACCCTTCTTATAGAAGTAATAGCTACTAAGAAGGCTGTTTTATAAGTCAGGTGTTTGAGACTGCTTTTATGCATCGGTTCGAAAGGGGGGCCCATGAGCTTGGCTAGCACCACATTAAGGTCCCACCCTGGTGGTGGGTTTGAAATAGGAGGGTGAAGTCTCTTTACTCCTTCCATGAAGGCTTTAACTACTGGTACTTTCCACCACGAAACCTTGCTATGGGAAGTGATGTAAGCCGAGAGGGCTGCCAGGTGTACTTTCAGTGAGTTAAAAACCAATCCTGCATCTAGCAGGTGGAGCATGTATGTAACAATAGTGGAAGGAGTGCAATCAACTGGGTTGATTTGTCTACTCTGGCACCAGATAACGAACCTCTTCCACTTGTCAAAGTAACAGTGCCTTGTGTTTGGTTTCCTAGATTCCTTTAGGATGTCCATACACCTCTGTGGTAAATTGAGGTGTCCAAACTCTATGACCTCAGGAGCCATGCTGCCAGGTTCATTGAGTTGGGTTGCTGGTGCACTGTTTGACCTTGGTGCTGGGACAGTAGGTTGTACCAGGCTGGAAGTTTGATGGGCTTGCACCGCCATCCTGCGTAGGTGTGGGAACCACGGTTGTCTTGCCCACATGGGAGCAATTAGGACGAGCGTCATCAACTCCCTGTTCATCTTGTTCACCACTTTCCTGATGAGAGGAGTTGGTGGAAAAGTGTACGCAAACATCCCTGACCAGTTCATCCACAGGGCGTTCCCCTGGGAGTCTGGTTGGGGGAACCTGGATGCAAATCCTGGGCATTGTCTGTTTTCGCTTGTGGCGAATAAGTCTATAGTGGGGAAACCCCACTGAGAGAAGAGATCTTCTACGACCTCTCTGTGAAGAACCCATTCGTGTTCCTCTGGGAGGGAGTCTCTGCTCAGAGCATCCGCTAGGGAATTGAGCTCCCCTGGAACATGTTGTGATGACAAGAAGATGTTCCGTCTGAGTGCCCATATCCAGATTTTCTGGGCAAGCTTGGACAGATTTGGCGAGCGAGTCCCTCCTTGCTTGTTCAGGTAGAACATGGCTGTAGTGCTGTCTGTCTGGATTTGCACTGACAGGTTTAGTAGGTGGGGCTTGAACGCCTGAAGCGCTTTGAATACTGCCAGAAGCTCTAGCAGGTTGATGTGGTTCTTGGCCACTGAGTGAGACCAGAGACCCTGAGCTGTGTGGTGGAGATGGTGAGCTCCCCACCCCGTCAGACATGCATCTGTAGTGACTACCGCCTGTACTTCGGGATCGTAAAAGGGTTTCCCCTTTGCGAGATTCTCTCTTGTCCACCAGTGAAGGCTTTGAACCAGTGTTGACGAAACAACCACTAGATCGTCCCACTGACCACTTGCCCGAGACCACTGTTTCGCCAACCATTCCTGCATGGGACACATGCGCAGGCGCGCATGGGGGACCAGGTAAATGCATGACGCCATCATGCCCAGTAAACGCATTGCTTTGCGTACCGTTATTTGTTGACCGGACTGATAATGCGGAATTTGCAGTAGTATATTCCGAATTCTTTCTTCTGAAGGAAAGGTCAACCCCTCCTGGGTATCCAGGATTGCTCCTAGGAATTGTTTTGAGGTGCTTGGCACCAGGCTTGACTTCTTCTCGTTGATTGAGAAGCGTAACTCGTGGAGGAGGTCGACAGACCTTTGAATGTTTGTCCTGCAAATTCCTGGGGTTTCGCCCGTTATGAGCCAGTCGTCCAGATAAGGGTATACTGGGATTGCCTCCCTACGTAGGTGTGCAGCCGCCACCGCCAGTACCTTGGTGAATACCCTTGGTGCTGAAGCTATCCCGAAGGGCAGTACCTTGAATTGGTAGTGCCGACTGTCCACCTTGAAGCGGAAGTACTTTCTGTGCGCTGGGAACATGGAAATATGAAAATAAGCATCTTTCATATCCAAGGTTGCCATGTAATCCCCCTTTTTTAGTAGGGGGATTACCTCTTGTAGCGTGGTCATACGAAATTTTTGGGGCTTGACATACTTGTTGGCAGGCCGTAAGTCCAATACTGGGCGCATTGTCAAGTCTTTCTTTGGCACAAGGAAGTAAGTTGAATAAATACCCTTGTTTACCTGGTGTTTACCTTGTTTACCTGGTGTCCCGGGACGAGTTCTATCGCGTCCTTTTGTAGAAGAATGGCGATCTCCTCAAGGAGAATCTTCTGATGTTCTAAGGAGTGTACTCTTTGTCGTGGAGGATGGTTCCGGGGACGCTGCAGTAGCTCTATACAATATCCCATGGATACTGTTGACTGTCTGATGTGATCCCTTCCCAAGCCTGGGTGAAGTTTGAAATGCGTCCCCCTACTGGGGTTGCGTGAGAAGGGACCCTGAACTGAGCGTCACTGCTTTGGTGGAGGCGTGCCGCCTCCCTTGCTGGGGCTGCCTCTGCCTTTACCACAACCTCTCCTATTACCTCTGCCGTAACCCTGGGTAGACTGTTGGTTGTTGTTCCACTATGTACCCTGCCCCTGGGAATAGTTAGATCCTCTCTGGGAATTTTGGCCATGTGGGCGACGAAAATTACTATTCCCTCTCTGGTTAGGGGGTTTATTGGTTAACTGGCCAAGGGATTTGAGTGTCTCGTATTCGTCCTTGGCATTTTTCAGTGCATCTTCGACCGCCTTACCAAACAACAGATCGGCTTCCACCGGTTTGTCTAACAATGATGCCTGGGTTTCTGCCTTGAAACCAGACTGCCGTAACCACGCATGTCTCTTGATAACAGTACCTTCTGCTATCAATCTGCCTGCGTTGTCCGCGGCGTCGAAGGTTGCTTTCAAAATGCAACCAGACACGGCTCTACCCTCTGCGGAAATCCGAGCTAATTGGCCCTTTAACGGTTCAGGAGCAGAGGCTATGAGAGCCGCAACTTCTTCCCACTGATGGCAGTTGTAGCTGGCCAACAGGGCGGTGGAGTTAGCAATCCTTGCTTGATAGGCGGACGTTGAGGCTACCTTCCTGCCGAAACCGTATAGTTTTTTGCTCTCCTTGTCGGGAGGAGCTTCTGACGAAGACTAGGGTGCCCCAGCCCTTTAACGAGTGTTGGTGACAACTAGGGAGTCTGGCTTCAAATGTCCTCCCTCTTATATAGAGAGGGTCAGACTGAGCTGCCCTGAAAAGTTTTTCAACCCTGGGATTGACTGCTCTGGTGAGGTTTGGGTTCACCAGGGACGGATCTATTCTCCGCTGAATGGATTTAAGGATAGGGATGATCTGGGCAACAGGCCTCCTTACTCCCACTAACTCTTCTGCAAAGTCCCTTTCCTCCTGTACACCGTGGGTGTCAATGTGGAAATGTTCTGCTGCGCGAGCGAGAACCTCATTTAGGAGGGGTTGGTTATCGACCGGGGAGTCGGTAACCGGGGCTTCGTTCTCTACCGGGGAATCTACTCTGTATGTTTCCGGGTCATCCTCTTCTTCCTCCTGGTCCTCATCATCCCCATAGTAGCCCGTCCCAGTTTGCTCTTCTATCAACCCAAATTCTTGGTCTTCACAAAAGGAAGCCTCTCCTTGATACCGTGAGTATGGTCTTGCGTAAGGTTGTACCTCGAAGGGTTCGGACCTCACTGGAGTTTCAAACCGGGCCTTCTTACTCGGGGGGATAGGATCAGTGGAGCCTGAGGGTGTGGCCCCTTGTGGATCATACGAGAGGAAATGTTCTGGATTTTTATCATAAAAATCAGCCAAAGAAGACATTCTTGACATGACCCTATCTATGTCTTTACTGGACCATATTTTGGAACTGGGAATGACTCTCTCAGCAAGTCTATGGGATTTATCTTGAGTAGCTTTGCTGGTTGTGGACCTATCAGCAGACCTGGGCTTGTCTGTCTGTTTAGGGGGGGTGGAGTGTTTCACAGGTGTGGAGGAATGTACAGGTAGTTTCTTCTGCTGTTTTCCCCCCTCCCTGTGCGTAGAAAAATGTTTTCCCTGTCCCTTAGTGGCTCCGGAGTTTTTCGACGCCTGGTTTCGAGGATCGGGAGATGTGTCCCTGTCCTTCGAGCGTGGGCCATCGCTGGCTTTAATTGCGGGCTCCGACTCCTGGAGCGCGGCCTGGGGGTGGAAGTCGTCTTCGTCTTCCGACGATCGAACTTCTGTTAGCCTAGGGAGCGAAGCACTCTTGGCAAGAGTGGATGATTGCCTGGAGTCATGCGGCGATCTTGATCGAGAGCGCCCAGAGGACACCGAATCGGACCGTTCTGTCTGTGCCTCTTTCCGAGAACTCGACATCGTCGAGTCTCGGTTGGACTTAGTGTGTTTAGTGTGTGTAGTATGTGAAGCGTTTGTGTCGCCGGGGGTCTTCCCCATAGCCGCCCTGCCGGACGACCTTCCGAGGTCGGGGACCTGCGCTCGGCTGTCTTTCGACGCCGTAATGCCCTCGCCGTCTGAAAGTACGGCGTCGCTGCCATCGCTGAAGGCGCCCTCCGCTGCCATGGCCGCCTGCCTGGCGTGGTGGGCCCAACGCTTCGTCGAACGGTCCTTAAATGTCTTAGGTTTAAACCTACTACACGCTCTGCAGTTTGCTTCGGGGTGGTCCCTCGGCAAGCAGAGATTGTACGTGGCGTGCCTGTCGACCCAAGGGTATTTGCGATTGCACTTGGGGCAGAATTGAAAAGGGGTACCCTCGATACGCACCTTGAGGCAGCGAGCTGTTAAGTGTAGGAAATGTATAAGGTGTACCTATATACCAAGAGTGTAGAGTATGTACCACCCCCCACTCTCCCTACTTGCAGGGCCGAGGCCAGCGGCCTACCAGGCCCGGGCCGAGGCCAGCGGCCTTCCGAGGCCCAAATCCATCCTGCAGCAGCCGACGGTCTATTTCTTCTCCAGCCGGCGTCGAGTGTCGAAGTTCGACGTTGGGGTGGGAAAGGATGGCAATAGAATATTATTTTAAATTCTAGCAAAAGTATGGCTAAGGCCAGGGGACTCCGCAAAATGCTTCCGACCAGTATGGCGGAAAAAAACAATCTGAGGATCCTAGACGCGTGAGGGATCTTGGGTACAGTGGACGTCACATTAGGGATAGTATTACTGGCACGCCCTGTGTCGACGCCCATTTTCGAGTTTCGAAAAACAAACTGTAATACTCCGCAGCTTCCACTAGATGTCGGCCTATGCACAGCATGTGATCTAAGCAGATTCCACAAGCCTCAGAAATATATATATATGTGTAACACTGCAATGACGTTTGTACAACTAAAACTTGTGTAAGCCTTCGATGAATAAAGACATTTGTTTAAAAAAAATACTTCAGTACCCTCTACTCGTTGGAATGGGTGGGGGAGGAAACTCAAATAGACACATACCTGAGTAGGCTACCAATCCTAGGGCTCCCCAAAGAGATGGCAGAAAACCTTGAGAACCTCATAACTGTAGAGGAAGTTGTGCGGGCCATTACAGGAATGAAATGAGGGACTGCACCGGGGGAAGACAGTTTTACTATAACATTGTATACATTATTTAAATCCCTGTTAGCCCTGTTCCTAGTAAAGGTATTTAACGCATGTCTGGGAGGTGAATCCCCCCTCCCCACGATGATGGCGGCAATCATTGTTGCGATCCCAATGGAGGGGAAGGACCCCACTAGGTGCTCCTCTTTTAGGCCCATTTATTTTCTCAAAGGAGATGTAAAGATACTGGCAAAAGTCCTGGAAACAAGACTGGAGGAGGGATGCCACTTCTAGTGCATGGGGACCAGGTGGGATTCATTAGGGGAAGACAAGGGTCGGATAACATCAGGAAGACTATCAAGCTCATTTATGGAGCACAAATGGGAGGCCTGGACGCATGTCTAGTGGTGCTGTACTCAGAGAAGGCCTTTGATCGGGTCAAGTGACCCTTCATGATGAAGGTCCTGGGAAAGATGGGACTGGGAACCAACTTCCTGAAATGGGTGGCAGAGGCCCAGGGCACAGGTTTGGATAAACGGGGCACTGACAGAGACCTTTGAACTCACGAGAGGTACTAGGAAGGGATGCCTCCTCTCCCCACTGTTGTACTCGCTTGCTATGGAGAAATTGGCAATCACAATTCGAATGAACAACCGGATTAAAGGTATAGCGGGGGTGACAAAGAATGAAACATTTCATTGCTTGCTGATGATATACTGACCTACCTCACAAATGTTCAGGTCTCCCTCCCGGCTCTGATGACCCAGATTGTGGAATATGGCTGCCTCTCGGGCCTCAAAATGAATGTGGGAAAATCTGCTATCCTGTCATTACTGGAGCAGAGTCCTATCCTAGGCACGAAAGAGAGCTATTGAGGCATGACAGTTGGCATTTGGACAACAAAGAATCTAGATGATATGGTAGAGACTGACTACAAACCCTTCCGCGCTCAGCTGACGGCTGACCTAAAGTGGTGGCACCCATTGATATTGACATGGTATGGCAGGATGACCTCCATAAAAATGAACGTGCTCCCCAGACTGTTATACCTCTTTGCAGCCATTCTGAGACAGCTCCCTGAAAATTTTTGGGGGGGGGTGTCACAGGAGAGCTCTGTAGATTTATATGGAGAAACAAGACCCCAAGGGTGAAAATGACTACCCTTACCCTTCCGAGGGACAAAGGGGGATTTGGGTTCCCGGATATATGCATATATTATAAAACGGCACAAATCAGGGGGATGTTGGAACATATGAGGGGAAAATCTGAGGACCTACTGGACCTACTTGGAAGATCTTGTCACACACCCGCTGAAGGTTAGGGATTACTTCTGGTTTCCGTTTAGATCGATACCAGAATATGTTCGGTCCCACCCTACACTGGGAGTTTTTTTGTCAGTCTGGCGGGAATCTAGACACACACACGGTTATACATCATGGCCCTCCCCTATGTCATTGATATGGGGACCGCCGTTCGAGTTGGGATTCCAGGGATTCTCCCGCTCACAGAGGTGGTCGGATGCAGGGCTAGAGAGGGTGGGAAAACTGTTTGAGGGTGGGAGCTTCCAGGAATGGGGAAAGGTGCAGGATGTATTGGGAGGGGACACAATTTCAATATTTGAATATCTCTGTATTAAGGATATCCTAACAGACCCAAAGTGGGGAGAGGAGGCAGCTAGAGAATGAACAGCTGTGGAACAAGTCCTCGACCAATCCGCAACAAGGAAGGGCATACTGTCCAAATTATACAAAGCCATGAACGAGACCTGTTTACAGGGGAGACAAACTTTCCAGGAGGTATTGGGTGGAATTGAAGGGTGAATAGATCCCTGAGGAGGAGTGGGCACGAATATACAGAGTGGTCTTCCAGGGAGGATCGTTTACCTCTACGATACAACACAACTTTAAAATGCTAATGAGATGGCACAGGGACCTGGTGAAATTGTCCTTAATGATTGCGGGAGCATCTCCTATGTGCACTAGAGGTTGTGGAGGCCAGGGGACGCTTGACCACATGTGGTGGCAATCCCCAAAAGGTACAAGTTTTCTGGAAAGAGGTGTTGACCTGGATGGGAGAGTTCACAGGCATATGGGTTGGGCCTGGACCCACTGCAGTCTTTGCCAGGGCCCCCGCAAAAGGATAGGGAACAACATAGACTTCCAAAGATGTGGGAAGCTATGTTAAGAGCGGGGAGATTGGCTATAGCCCAATGTTGGAAAAATGAAACTCTCCCCACGAAAGTGATATGGGAAGGAAAAGTGCAAAACATGATGATAATGGAGAGGATTACTGCGGTAGGGAATGATAGGATGGAAGAATTTCAAGCTGAGTGGTGTGCCTTGCTGCTCAAATGGGGAATGGAGGAGGGTAATCACGCGGACTAACCCAGTGGGTGTATGGTGTGGAAAGGGGGAACGAGAGGGAAAGACCCGGAAGGGAGCTGATAATGACAATATGCAAACCTTCACCTCTGAGGCAACGATAGAAGAAACGTATACCAGTGACCGAGAGTTGATTTAGACAAGGGGTTGTGGGTGGCAGGAGGGGGGTGTGGTGGAGGCAGGGGGCAGAAAGGGGGGGAGGTCGGGTGAATTAGACTGTTTTTGCTAAAGTGGGTTACGCTTCCATTGTTTATGTTGAAAATGTCTTGTTCTCATTATGAATGCTAATAAAAGCAAGTTTAAAAAAAAGAAATTACAAAAGTAGTCAAAAAGGAGTGCACGCCGGTGCAAGAAGCAATGCAGTTTTATTCAGGGCCCCAGACGCAGCTGAGACAGCAAATTCAAGTAGATCGCGGAACAGAAATGTATGAGAAGGCCCTGTCAAAGAAACACCCATAAATCTAGAACTTTTATACAATCCCAGTAATTAATATTCGTGATCATACGACGTGAAAAAATCTCCCCACACAAAGCTGATTGGATTTCGCGCTCTGCACCCTTATAGAAAAGCATACATTGCATTCAACAATTGGGTTCACGAACCTTGCCACATTGCCCTCAATTACGACATGTGACATCACACTCTACACCCAATTCCCAAAGCACAAAAAAAATTAATTCATTGAAACATTTGAGATGAACAGCGGAACTTTAATCAACTGCCCGGGTCGCCTCATCATGATTATCATGAGAAGTACTTACCACCATGTCACCACCAGGGCCTTGAACCACGGACGTACTGCTACACAAATGTTGCATATCAGGGTCACTCTAACCCTTTTCGCACGGAAAATGTACTATGGGGCGATTTGAAACCGCTGTGGTTCTTCTCGGCTCCATTAGAAAATCGTATTTCATAAATAATTTTGAATTATAAAATGGTCATGCATTCATTATTCGTTGGCGGATCCTGTGAGCTCTAATCTGTGACCTAAAAAAATAAACATTGTATACTTCTTTCAGCATTGGCCTAGGATCGCAGACTCTGCACTAAATCACGAGCCACGGCAGCTTTATCTGCGCACAAAAGGCTAATACACGTGTTCTACAAAAGCAAGCTTTATAGACCTATTTACTGCATCTCGTTCTACCACTCAATTTGATTATACTTGCCTGTACCCATGTATTTATGGATTTGTTTTATTATGGGTTCTATTTCACAAATATCAGAAAGAGCCCTCTCCCCTTTTACAGTGCTACTCTTGCAGCTGATAATTACGTTCCTTTATACAGCGTTGAATTTGCATCTTTATTACAGAGGCTTGGAATGAAATCGAATGACAGGAAGGAAGAAAGTCCAACGTTGTCTGATCAGAAATAGTTTGTTGATACTTATGGAGGAAGAGGTGCCTTCACATTTTCATGGAGACACGTCAATAGATTGCGCACAGAGGACATTCAAATGAGACATGTACTGGCATTGTGACAAGGTGGAGAAGCTTCTAATGATGTCAGCTTGAGGGGCAGGTGATCTTATTTACTGCTGCAAGAGCACTTTAACTTAGGGTGATGGATCAATGGATAAGATTAGCATAAGATGGCTGTTTCCGACCCATGAGTTTCGCATGTATAAATGTGAGAAAACCAAAGGTAAGATGCAATGAAAAGAAATTCAGATAGATCGATATATGCTCAAAAATACATGCCTGATCCATTGGGTCAATACAATTCCTGAAAGAACTTCCCCTTTAATAGCATTACAGTATTCCGAAATCAGTACTAAACGAAAGCATGCCAAAATATAAGAAAAACAGACAACAAGCGCAGGGAGATGGGGGGCATTCCTTATAAGGTTTCTTCATCTGAGGTGGCAGATGTCCGACAGATATCTGTCCCAGCAGGCAAAGTCATCTGTAAAAGGGCACAGAAAGTTCTACTACATATTGTCGTGTTAATGGTGAAACACAGGTAAGGTCAAAGGACATTAGAATCTTATGATTTACCCGTTTCTCTGGGAGAGAACTCTCCAAAAAAAAAAACTCCATCAGTCCCATGCAACCCTGCTTAAAAATAGTAGGGTGCATAAGTCACTTCTCAGCCTGCCATACAGGAAAGTTAGAAAAACAAGCCCCCACCAGTTTCTATGCCCTTGGTCTTATTCTTTAAGGAGAAATGGGATTGAGACATGGAAGAGTAAGGATTGTTGGTCCTGCTACAATTCCAAGTATTAATACATGAAACATTCACATACAGTGAATAAAAATGCAGTCATTTCCCATTATGCAGCCACTTAGGAATGATAATTTTTAAAATAAGGGTGTCCGTGCATGCCTACCTTATAGCTCTCTGCTCCTTGAATAAGATCCTTAATGGATGTAGACAGCTGACTTTTCTCAGATTTCACCAACTCCAATTCTTCTTTTAGGGTTTGTACCTTTTTACAAAACATATATGCATTCCATGAGAGCAGTCCTTTTGTACGGAGCAACCAAAAACAAACCACAGTCGCCATAAATTGTTACCTCCTTTCTGCTGGAATCCAGTTCTTTTTTTGCTTTTATGGCAACAGCTTTAAACTTATTCAACTTCTCTTCCCTGTCTTTGGATAATTTTTCCAGATTTACTATAAACAAGGAAAGAAGGATTTGACAGTTAAAAAAAAAAGTTATCAGGAATCTATGCGTGTAAAGCATTTAAACAAAAGAGTGTGTTAAACCTGAAACCCCTTAATAATTTCTCTAGAAATCAACTTTACAGTTTGTTTAGCTTTCTTTAACACTAAGAAAAACGTTTAAGCACGCTAAATCACAACTGCAACATATGTCTTTTATGTCTCTTGGGGAGATGTAAAACTGAAAACAGGTCAGACATTACATACAAAGTAGCATTTATTGATATAGATGTATCCCTTTTCATGGCCAGACATGAATAAAAGTGATACAATCACACAACCAGTCAACTTTTATTACTGCATTTATGTAAGCCTTCACTGAGCAACACAAAACAGGTCCAGCAGCACAACAATCGGCGTTAGAAGCTTCACAAATGTAAAGATATGGGACAGCACAGGTAGCAAATCAAACTCTCTTTGCACAGCACATCACCCCTTGAACTGCAGAAAGACAAATACTTGGGCACCACTAGAATACAATTAAAAATCTGAATGGGCACTACAGACAAGTGACCAATTCTACAACAAATCAATCAGCAAAACTGCGTCTTCCAGAGGATCATAGTTGGCACCTCTCTCAACCCCAAGGACGGTGACTTCTTTTGAGTGATGGAGTGAGGAGGAGAAGAGGTAGTATATGACTGACACAGACCAGGCTCCTAAATTCAACATAGGGAAATAATTACTCCTCAAATGTACATCTAAAAAAACAAAGAAATAGGCTACCCCTCCCCTGTCCACGTTTATCAATGACCTATGGCTATATTAAGTGCTAAGGTTGAGAAGATCACATGCACATATCTCAGGGATCTGTTACAAAATGATTTAATATGATCTTATTCATAATAAAATACAGTTCGTACATAGAAAAATACATATAATGATAACACAAAACATGAAATACTGTCACTTTGCCAACAGGCTTGGACGTTCCATAAACATATTAAAAAACACCTTATAAAAACGTGTGGTTAGTGTATAATTGTGATAATCTTCTCACAGCTGAAAACTTCTAAACCAAATAATTTCTGGTGGGCACTCTACCTACATACACAAACACAGGTGAAACCTTTACTGTACTTCAGGGAAATTTCTTAGAAGAATTATTATTTATTTTCCATGTTATTGGACCGAAGCACTATATCTCTACAATGCTTTTGTATCTGGGTTATATACAGATTTTTATAATGCACAGAAAGGATAGCATGTAGTGGAAAAAGACAGACTTAATCAATCAAAAGCTGACTCATATGATTAATTGGTCAGACTATGAGTCGATGCATTGTGTTTCTGGCCCCTGCTGTTAGACATGCCTATCCTAGACATTCACAACTGTTCGTCAAGGGGGCCTTCATCAGGACATAGAAAACTTATAACGTGTAGTTTTATTGTTGATTCTTACATTCTTTTTCATGTAGAGAACTCTTTTGTTTGTTCACGTGTTTAAGGCCAAATTTCTTTATATCCTAGGATCTTGGCATCCTGAAAGAGATCCTTCAAGAACATTGGGCATAAAAGTGTTGCGGCATCACTGTTTTTCCACTAGTGGTTGTCAACAGAAAGAAGACAAAGAGAAGCTAGTCCTATTCACTTAAGGCTACCTACATACCCAGATGAATTGGGAAATAAAATAATTTAAAAAAAAGCAATCTTCAAAGGTGATGGAGATTTAATCCGTCAACAGAAAATATATAAACAAATTTGGCCATAAACACTTGGACATGGTGTGCCGAACCATTAGCTTAGAGCTTTCATTACATAGGAGCATTGTCTGGGGATCCAAGGTGAGTTTCAGATCTGTAATTTTGTAAATATGATATAACTCCTCGATCCAAAATGGCTGTATCATGCAATAGGACTACCAAAAGTGGAAAAGGGTGCACTGAGCACGAGAGCACATCCAACAGAAGGAAAGCATATTAGGATATATCTATGTCAGCCTTGAAGGAGTGAGATACCATCAGAAACATAATCTGTATCCGATTTTCTTATTTGTATACTTGATAATGATTTTGCATCTGTAGGTGAAGTATTATATCATACCAAGTCTTCCTATTGAGTGGCTACCTTTTTTACTGGCCATCTTTCCACATATAGATGTGGGGGAGTGGTGGTTGAAATCGGGTTGAGATAAAAACCGCATAGCGAGAATCGATTCTTTGAAGAGAGGCTCCTCATAGGACAAAATCTTCAATTTTGGTTGGAGTTCTACCACCGCTTAATTTCATTTTGTGATTAGAGATCCAGTGTCTAATTTGTGGAGAGATGAATTGGGCTGTTTTGTGAAACAAACATTTCTGCTTACATCTAACAAAATCTAAAGGGGCAATGGTCTTTGAATAGTTGCCCTAATATTGTGAGCACACTCTCAGCCGAGAGAATAAAACCAGCTGGGTATAGTTCCAGAGTGAAGTTTATTTTTTGTAGGACTAACATGAGTGGAGAAGGAAAGGTTGTTGTCCCATAGTAGTTAGGTGCGTCAGCCCAGTATTTTAGGATAGTGGTTGTAGGAGGCAGAAGCTCAGCCAAAACATTTTTCATTTTAGGAAAAGTACCTATACATCTGCTCAGAGGACAAGTTTAATATTGCCACTAGAGGTTCAGCCAATGCTCGTCTTGTGGGGATGATTTCCAGTCTACAGACCATGTAAATTGGGCAGACAGGGGATGGCTTTCAATATCCAGAACCCTGAGACCTCATTGGTTTTTGTTGATAATAATGTCTTCTGATGGATTCACAGAAGACCTCTCTCGTCCATACGAATTGGAAGCTCTGTATCTGTATGGCTTGGATAGATCTCTTAGAAAATATAGTGGGCAAAGCCCGGAATAAATGGTATTCTTGAGATTTGGTGAGATAGACCCGACCCACCCTCCAAATATTTTAATTTTGTTTATGTCATACCTGTGTATAATTTAAGAAAGTGATGCTATTGATTGTTAATTCTGCATCTTAAGTTGAAACCAGACTCAACCAACTGTATTAACCTCCTTTTTTTATTATTGGCTGCCTAAAGACATGCCTGATTTTAATGATGAGTTAATACAGCTTTTAGAGCCTTTAAATAAATCAGGGAGTGCAACCTTGCACCTAGGTGATTTCAACCACTGGTATCAAGGCACGACAGGCCGTGAAGCAGTCCTACTGGAACACAACCTCACGAGCATGAAATGTATAATCCTTAACACCGAACCCACGCATTCAAAAGGTAAGATACTTGATTGGGTAGCCTGTAGAATTTTACAAGCTGAGATCATTGAGATAAAATCTTGGATTTGGGGGGGCTCTGTTGTGCGCCAAACAAGATGGCCGCCTAATCTGTGAGCTCTGTGGCTGGTAATATCCTGTACCTGTAAATCCTGCTGAAGACTGCAACTGTCGAGTGCCCAGATACTGCAAACATCTAGCTGAAGACTCTGGGACCACACTGTCCCAATCCTGGGCGAAATCGGATCCCAGATCCTAAAAAACGGACAGCTGCACTGCCGAGATCCCTCTCTAATGGCTGCATCGCAGAGCGCCAAAACCACTCCTTGGCTGGCGGCCTGGCATTGGACGGAGGGAGGAGTGCACTAAGCCAGACCACCGGCGGCCTGAGAGCGGGCCCGAACACTTTTGACGGCGAGCACCGCAGCAGTTTCTGAGCCCACTCCAGCTGCCAAGTCACTTTGCACTCAGACACAACAGCGCATCCTGAGTGGCCGAGCACGGGCTGCGGGTGCGCGAGAGTCGGAGATCCGCTCTGGGTGAAGACCGCAGCACGACCCGTGGGGCGTAGGGGCTGTGTGTGTGCTGCCTCGCTGCCCACTGGGTAGAAGCGACCGGGGAGAAGGTGTGAACAAGACCCCCAGCTAAATAACATCCAGACGGGGGTTGAGGGAGGTGCCTAGACGGTCTGCTGTGGGCCACCCCCCCCCACCTGCTCCTACAGTCGAGTGAAATCTGCACGGGAGGGTGGAACCGTGACCCCCTCCCCGCTGCTGAGACACAGCAACACCTGGGGAGGGGTAGCACAAAGCGGACCACACTCCTGCCAATGCCCACGCAACCTGCGGCACAGGCGCGGCCCCTCCCCCCTAAGGTAGACTGAAAGAAAGTGCTGGAACCTGGTTCCTGGCACTTATTTAGCACGCCGCCAAATAAGGGGATTCGCGGATCATGGGCCCCTACTCCCCTTCTACCACCAGGCGCACCCTTGAACAGCAGAGCCCCGGAATTCCATTGCGAGGACCTGAAAAAAAAACACCCCATTCCGTCTGGGCAGGGTAGCCCGCCATTGACATATCAAGGAACATAAGCCAGTATCACAGACCCCCTACACTGCGCTCCATAACACCCCCCTCAGCCCCCCAGAGGCACAGAAGACCAAGGAATCAACACACAGGCACGATGGGAGGATCAAAAAATAAGAACCGGGGACCAATGGACGCATTTGCTAACACCACCACGCTGGAACCAGATCTCAACCCAGCACCCCTCCCCAGGGGTCCACATCAGACACCCCCAGAACACAACATGACCCCCTACATGGCAGCGATGGAGAGAGGGTTTTCGGCAATCAACACCAAACTGGACGACATAAGCGATAACATCGCGTCCATCCGAGCAGACATCAGGAAGGTCAAACTCCAGAGTCACAGAGGCTGAGGAAAGGGTGTCCACTCTCGAAGACAAGTCAGTCACACAGAGCAAAACATTAGAACCAATCCAAAAAGACATCAAAACCATCCAGAGCAAATGCGAGGACCTAGAATCCCACTCACGCCGGAACAACATAAGGGTGGTCGGGG
This sequence comes from Ambystoma mexicanum, assembly GCF_040938575.1. Classification (NCBI taxonomy): domain Eukaryota; kingdom Metazoa; phylum Chordata; class Amphibia; order Caudata; family Ambystomatidae; genus Ambystoma; species Ambystoma mexicanum. Next base: position 757,513,350 of record NC_090939.1, read on the forward strand.
TGGCAGAGCGCAAACTTAACACTCCCATGGAGCACTTCCTCGCGGATATACTCCATTCTTAGTTCCCGGAGGCACAGTTCTCGAAACAATTTCTGGTCGAAAGAGCACACATAGCACTTGCCCCTCCACCTAAACCAGGCACTCCACCCTGAACAATTATAGCAAGAATACTTAATTACCGAGACCGCAATCTCATCCTCAGACTGGCACGTGAACAAGCCCCTCTGTCCTACGACTCCAACCGCATCCACATATATCCAGACTTCTCATCAGGGGTCCGGCAACGAGGCGCTCCTTTCACACAGTAAAGAAGGCACTCAAGGACAGGAAAATAGTATATGCAATGCTATTTCCGGCTAAACTACGCATACAACATGCCGGCAGGACACAATTCTTTGAGACACCTGACAAGGCCATGTCATACCTGGAACAACACATTCCGACAGTGCAGAATGGAACCTGAAATCAGAAACCCATACGACCAAACATCAACTCAGAAACAGAACAACAATGCACCAATACAATAGTCTAATACAGCCACGACTCCGGAGAGGGAAGCGAGCCACCCAGCCCCCCTCACCCCTCACTTTGCAATGTTGCAAATGTTTCACAGGGTCACACCGCCCGATTGGGGGGTTGGTGAGGGTGCGGGGTGGGAGGAGTTACAGGCCTATTGCCTGGTTAGGACTGGTTTCCTGATGCTACACATACTTACACCCAGGAACGCAAACAAAGGATCCAGTCGGGGAGAGGTTTCTACAGTCACCGGTTTTTGTTATTTTGTTATAAAGTGGAAAAACGGAGACTTTGTTATGTTATCTATAAAACCTGGCACGGCGAAACCCGAGAAACTTGCATCTGGGCGTCACAGACGTTGCACACATTTCACAGAGCAGAATGAATGGCAACATAAGGTAAGATGGTGAGCTAGGCTTTTCTCCTGGAATATAAGAGGCCTGTCTAACCCAATCAAAACTAGAAAAGTCATGGCTTACGCTACCAGACACCATATCGACATTCTGTTTCTGCAAGAGACTCATGCAACTGAAAAGGTGGTAGCATCCCTAAGCCGCACCTGGGGTCAACAAGTGATTACTACTGACTATTCCTCACAATCCAGAGGGGTGGCGATAATTATTCACCAAAGAACAGGCTTTGTTATAACCAAAACCATATGTGATCCCGAAGGCAGATACGTAATTATATGGAGTCCACTTCGAGGGCAGGATACAATACTCCTCAACACATATGGCCCCAACGTTGACACCCCGTAGTTCTACCAACAGATACTTTCATTGATATTACCTATAGGAGAGGTGAAGGTGATCTGGGGCGGAGACTTCAATACCATCCTAGACCCCGAGATGGACAGAACAACCACAAGCGGTAGAAAGGAGACGAAGGCGGCTTCAACCATCAAACATGCCATGCGCCTCCTACTGTTGGCCGATACAAGGAGGGAACTCATACGTTCATGGGTCGAGCTCCCGGATAGACAACTGGCTCTGCTCCACCAAATTTATTCAAGAGACTAAGGAGTGTACCATACTACCCCGCACCCTCTCTGACCACTCCCTGGTCATACTAGACATCCTACTTGGCTCCACACCCCGAAGCCCCTGAATGTGGAAGATGCCGCCACAACTACGGGATGAAGCACTGGTGGAATCACTCCGCATAGTACTGACCGACTTTTTTGAACGCAACGAGGGCGCTGTATCGACGTACACCACAATATGGGAAACCTTTAAGGTATGGCTAAGAGGGCAGCTGATCGCCATAGTGCATGGTAGACTGCAAGAGATCCGCTCACATTTTTCCCAGACCGAAGCCTACATAAAAGAGGTGGAGGAAGCATATGCCAGGGCAACGGGGCAAAACACCCTGGCCCCCCTACAGGAAGCCACCGAAACATTCAATACACTGGCAGACCAAGATGTGCACCACATGATACGATACGACCCATGAGAGCCAAGAGATATGGAGAGGGAAATAAATCAGGAAAGCTCCTGGCCAACCTTGTCAGGTCAGAATTAGGCCAAGGAAAAATCACCAGTGTCACAGATGAACAGGGAATAACCCTTACAAGTCAGAAAGGTATGAACAAAGTGTTTCTCCGATACTACTCCGAATTATACCAAAACAGGGACCAGAAGTCACCCGAAGAACTGCAACAACACTTAAAATCATACTCACTTCCACCGCTCACGGAGGAGGACAGAGCAATCCTGGACACCCCGCTATCGGAAGAGGACATAACACAAGCAATTAAAGACTTAAAGATGGACAAAGCACCAGGAGCAGATAGCATTACGACAGACGTATACAAAGCATTTGTCACTGAGCATACTCTCCGTCATGTCGAAGCTGCACAAACCGCCTCACAACCCCTCCTCTTACAGGCCCCTATCTCTCATCAATGTAGATGCGAAAATCATGGCCAAAGCCATCACCAACAAACTAAACCGACACATGAATAAACTGATACATCCGGACCAATCCGGCTTTATACCATCCCGCTCCAATGCCCTAAACCTCGGCAGACTCTTTGCAATCTCATCTCAAATGGACCCTGAGAAGAAAACTATTGCAGTAACATTGGACGCCGAAAAGGCGTTTGACTCCATCTCTTGGAGGTTCATGTACGCCATCCTCCAAAAAATGGGATTCGGCCTGGGATTCATCAGGAGCATACAGACATTATACTGTAACATCACAGCCAGAGTCAGGACTAATGCGACCATCTCCGATAGCTTTGAACTACAAAGAGGTACGAGGCAGGGATGCCCCCTCTCTCCGCTGATATTTGCACTCACCATAGAGGGAATGGCAGCATTCTTACGGACCAAACATGCATGGAGAGGGATACGCATCATGGGTAGACCTCAATTCATCTGACTATACGGCGACAACACTGTTATACATCAGAGACCCAGATATACATCTTCCCCCGATAATGCAAGACATTGCAGAATTTACAAAGTATTCCGGATATTAGATCAACCAACTCAAATTCGAAATAATACCTCTAACCAAGGCTGCCGCACAATCAGAGGCTACAGCCCAGTTCCGCTGGTCACCTACTACTGCCAGATACCTGGGGGTTATTATGGCAACAGATAAGAACACGTTGTATTCCAACAACTATGGCCCATTCCTGACACAGCTGGAAACCAAGCTCAACCTCTGGGCGAAACTAAGGCTATCCATGTATGGCCGGATATCCCGACTAAAAATGGTGATCGTCCCCAAATTGTTAAACTTCTTCAGTGGCATTCCCTTTTGGTCGGGCTGTAGATTCTTCGAGACTTTACAGAGGAGCAGCACACACTTTGTATGGGGAGGGAGTATGTTAGGCAGAAACCTGTGCAGTTTCCTTAGGGACCACTGCAAAAGGCTTAAGACTACAGGTGTTGGCAGTAAACCCAATTGGTAGCAGTCTGTACCACCCAGATTTACCTGGTAGCTGTGGCTGAGCAGCCAGACTTCTCTCAAGAAGAGTTAGACAGTATATAGAGTATACAAGATAGGTACCAAAATACAGTAGCACAAGCAAACACTGACCAGAGCTTGGGTATAAAAGTATATAATTATTTATTTAAAAACACACTTTGTAATTTACACTAACACTAATATGGCAAGCAAGTTCAAACACAGTCACTATTAATATATATACACATCCCTGAATACTTATTGAACAAGTCTTAGTTAAAACACCACTTATTTACAGACAGGTGAGCGCTTAAGCTAAAATGGCACTCCAATAAGTTAATTAAAAAGGGAGGGAAAAAGGCAGAATTAGGAAAATACACAATAACAACACTTTAAGAGAACCAGAGCAAGTCAGAAAAGGCAAAGTCTACTGAGGAGCAAGAAAGTCATAGGCCAGGCCCACTCTTGGAGAGAGCAAGGCGGAATGTGTCCAAGATCACACAGTTGAATAGTACTTTAAAGAGTATTTGCAGATAGTTCGAAAAGGGTTGGATCAGTTCAGAAAAAGTTAGTTAGCAGGTCCCAAGTCACCCCAGGATAGAAAGTCAAGGATTTACGGGACACCTTGAACAGTCTGTTGCAAGGGAGACCAGGCGGGACACAGTACCTGAAATGGTGAGAAAGCTCCAGCGGGGGCAGTTGTTCCTGGCAGCGGGTGCAAGTCGGTGTTTCGTCCAGAGGAAGAGAAGGTCTCGACGTGGAGGAAAGCTGGAGGTCGTTGCACTGTCAGGGAAGAAACCAGCCGCGGAGTTTCCTGGTTAAAAGGTACTACCCTTTTATTCGCGGTAGTGGTGAAGTGTGGCTATCCGGCCGCCGGGGTGCTTGGCACTGGCGATTCGGCCACGAGACGATCCAGGAAGGCGAAAAAGAGGGCGAACTGGTTATCCCCACCAGTTCAGAGGAAGAAGACTCTCCGGGATGAAGATCTTCTCTGTCGTTGGGAAGTGGTGAGACGGTTCAGCAGGGCTCCACCGATGGTGTCGTCGTTGCAGGTCGGCTCAGCTTCTCCCTCTTCGGATTCTTTGGTCCTGTGGCGACTTCTGAATTTCCAGTCCCCAAAGCCCTGCTTTTATGCAGAAAACCCCATTCATCAGTCCTAGCTGTCACTCAAACATGCTAAGTGGTGAGCCGGGCGGCTCACCACTGTGCCAATCACACAAGAGTGCGACTTGAGTTGCCGAGGCAACTCAGTCCAGGGTGCCTAAACCCCCCTCCCACACATCCTGTAGACCCAGACAGAGTGGCACCACTTTTGGAGGCTTCTGTGGAGAAGCCCGCCAAAAAGTGGAACAAAGGGCTCGACTTGGGTTGGAGTTACAGAGGCGAACACAAACGCCATTTTAAAACCGAGTCCTGGCAAAAAGACCCAACCGGGGAATAAATATTAAATAAATAACCCGGCGGTATTTTAACATTGCACCAAAAAGTGGTGCGTTTAAAATGAATGGGAAAATCCCATAGGAAATATTCCGGTGGAATGTTTTGCGTGGTAACCACTGCCACCAGCCAGAAACTCGACGAGGGGGGACTGCACAGTGCCCCCTCGAAAAACAGACCCAGGGGCAATCTAATTACCCCTACCAGGTACTTTCACAATATGATGGTTTGTACTGGTTCTGTTCACAATTTAAGACTAGTAATGTCAATGGTGACTTTACATGCCCTGGGAGACAGTAGTCAGTCCCAGTTTATGGAGTCTATGTTTGGGGATCACTATGACACCCCTGTGTAACTGCACTGAGGGTGCTGGTTAACACACTTACCAAAAATACATGAAACCCTATGGAGTAAAAGATCCCATAGCCCATAAAACACACTACAAAGTTAAAGGATATCTAAAATCATGTAGAGTGGGAGAAAAAGAGTCTCACTCTTAGCAGGAGAAAAAAATAAACCCCAAAAATCCAGCAAAGCTGCTGGCCGACTCACTAGGTTTGGGAAATTAGCCTTAACAGAGAATTCTCCCTAACAGAGTACACCCAGGATCAGCTGGACCAAGATGTGCGAACATTACAAAACAGGGGGCCTGGCTGCGCCAGATTACTTGCTATATTATTATGCGGCCCAAGACCAGATTGCCAGATATTGGTCCCAAGACAAAGAACAGTATGCACACATACACGCTGAAGAGATCGCAGCGGCCCCGAAGGACCTGCAAGGTATGATGTTTACCAAAGTAAAGGAAGAGAGGGTGGGGGCGGACCCACTGACAACCACAGTCCGAGCATGGATGCAGATCCTGAAGAGAGTTCAATGCGACACATCTTACTGGCCGCATGCCCAGTTATGGGCCTATCCGGACCTTGAACCAACCTTTGACTGCAGCCTGCAGAACCGTTGGGACCCAGAGCGCGGAGCCAGATTGGGTGACCTTTTTCCTGAAGGGCGTTTCATTACGATGGTCGAACTACAGGAAAGAATAGGCAAAGGCGTTACTCCGACACTACAGTACCACCGCCGAAAGGCGTCCTGCAGAGCAACCTGGCCGTCGTTCCCTGAGGAACCTCCGGTACACAAGTTCCTTGCTGATATCCTAACACCGGAGGGGTGCAAGAGCGGCATCTCTGAAATATACAAGAAAGTACAAGCACACACCCCCTTGGCCAACACGATGCGCTCCAATGGGAAAAAGATCTTAACATTGAAATCAACGAGCAACAATGGGCACACTACTGTAGATACACGAAAACCATCTCTCTCAATGCCAATTTCCACCTCATTCAGTTTAAAATCCTAAATCAGTTACATATTACCCCAAAAAAGATTGCCAAATTCGACTCCTCCAAACAATCAGCGTGTCCCAAATGTGAATCAATTGAGGCGGATGCGATACATATGTACTGGTATTGCCCATCGATTTGTCAGTTTTCGGAAGATGTGGCAGAAAAGATGAGTGACATACTAGACATTAATATCCCGGCGACCCCACTGAAATACTTACTAGGAGACATTGGAAATGCCTCAATTAAGGTCCGTCGACTGCGGTGGTGGGAGCAGTAGCCAAGAGATATATACGCCTGAAATGGAAGTCTAGATCGCCCCCCACGGCCCAAACATGGCTCAGACACTTGGCTGTCACGCAGGAAACCAAGGAGATATATGTGCAGCGTATACAAGCCCACTCTAGACCCAAGGACATATGGGCCCCACTGAGAGCATACTACAAGCCCTGGCGGTCAGCTCGGACGAAGAAAAGAGTTAGATAGAGACAATTAGTGATAAACTGTGTAATTTACAAGTTGTGAAATGGATAAGAATGCATTTCTCCCAAATGTTTGAAACAACATGTCTGTTTATTGCCAAAATGCCATGCCAGAATTAAATAAAGGTTTTAAAAAAAACCTGCATTTGGTCAGACCATTTTATCCTTACAATAAACATGAAAATAAACCTTTTCCATCTAAGAAAATCCAAATAAGAAATGTCAAGAAAATGACTACATCTGACTTTAAAACATGTATTACCCTAGTAATGGAGCATACTTCGGATGAGGATAAACCTGAGTTTTTAGTAAAAAGCTTTGAACTATTTATGAACCAAATGTTAGATCAGGCTGCACCACTAAGAACCACAATAGTGAGAGAAAAGACTTACCACAATGATTAGTTCTCTAAGGAACTGAAGGAGTTAAAAAGAACCAAAAGACTGGCCGAATGTCTCTGGTTGAGAACAAATTCGGACGCACATAAAATTGCTTGGAAGGAGCTTAAGAAAACCTTTAAGTGTTCTATATATGAAGCAAAGAAAAAAATCTTTGATAATCAACTAGCAAGAGCAGACAACGGGGTTAATTAAGTGTTCAGTATATGAAAGGAAATAGAAAAACCAAGGCACCAACCTTGTTCCTTTATACCATCTGAAGATGATTGCATTAGAGTTCAAAAAACTTTTTCTGATAAAGTCTCAAGTGCATGAGATAAGATTAGTACCCTTACTTTGGATGATTCTTGTACCAGTTCCATCCCACTGGGGGTGTCAACTTTGACACTCGATCAAACTAGCGAAACAAAGGAAAAAGAGCAGAATTTTGCATTTAGAACTATAAATGTGGTGGAATGGATGGAAATGACGAGTAGCATGCACCCCACTTCATGCCTAGTAGACATTATTCCATCAAAGATAATTCTGGAAAACAGAAATATTTTCAGTCCTTTTCTCATCCGTTTTTATTAACTCTTCTTTTCAACATGATGATGTTCCAAACAACATTAAAAAGGTTACTGTAACCCCTCTTATCAAAAAGGCAGCACAGAGGCTCAATGATAGCTCCATAGTGACTAACTTACTCGTAGTTCATAGTTTCCTTTCCTCCATAATGTATGTGCGTCCCTCGCTAGGGAAAGGGGACGGAACATTTTTCACCAGAAAAAAATCTTCCTCCCCTTTAAATTTAGAGGCGTGGCCCTGGGAGCATGTGCTGCCCTGACACCACCCACCGGCCCACTCCTCAGTCCCCTTTGACGCATCGACAATAATACCATTGCCTAATGACACCTGTTTTATTAAGGGGGGCTGGTGGGACATATGGAGAAAAGGGACTAGGAGTACATTAGCCACTACAGTGAGTAATGTACAATTACTCCTAAGTCTCGTCCCCTTTCCTCCATATTGTATGATATGATAGGTTATTTATAACGTGCTTAATACCCAGATGTTTCTAAGCGCGGACCCGGGGATCGAACCTATGGTGCTCCGTGTCGTCTTGCTTCCAAGGTGAGCACATTGCAGCTGAGCTATCCTCCCAAGACATGTATGGGCGATTACAAGTGAATGCAGCCCCAGGTTGGAGAGGTGACCCTCCTAAGAAAACAAGTTCCTTAATACTGCCTGACTAAATGCTTGTCCGACCTGGAGCTGGCATCCAAGTAGTAGTGCTTGCAAAAACCCGAAAGCGTAGCCCATATAGCAGCCTTGCTTATGACCTGCCATGGAAGGTACCCCTGAAAAGCTACAGCCGTGGCCTTGGCCCCGATAGCATGGGCATGCTTATTTGCCGGGAGTGGTTTGTGCTGCCCTTCATAAGCCTCCTTGATGGCCGTTACCATCCATCCTGCTATGGAGGCTTTGGAAGCTTGATAGCCTGGCCTTGACACACCGAAGGTGACAAAAAGAGCCTAAGATTTGCAGAAGCACTTGGTTCTGTCCAGGTAGAATTTTAGAGCGCGCCTGACCGCTAGACAGTGCAGAACCCTCTGAGCATCGTACTTGGGGTGCGCAAAGAAAGTGGGTAACACTTTATCCTTATTCAGGTGAAACGAAGATACCATCTTAGGTAAGAATGCGTGGTGAGTTCTAAGCACCACCTTGTCCTTATGGAAAGTAGTATAAGGCTCTGAAGCCACCAGAGCCTGGATTTCACTGACCCTGCATGCAGATGTAAGGGTCACCAAGAGGGCTGTCTTAATGGTGACCAGCCTGATGTCTGCGGACGCCATGGATTTGAATGGTTTATGTGCCAGGGCACCCAAGACCATGTTACGGTCCCACAGCGGATGTGGCTTCTTGATAGGCAGGTAGAGCCTGGTGAGGCCCGGCAGATGACTTTTAACCACCGGATTAGAGGAAGAAAATACCTCCTCCTCCGAGTCCTGGTAGGCTCTGATTGACACCATATAGGTGCAACATGTGTCCACCTGCACCCCTGAGTGTGGGAGGGGGGCAGAGAAGGATAGGATATCGTCCAGCGTGCAGGTCAATGGATTGACCTCCCTTGATGCAGCCCAGTGGCAAAACCTAGACCACTTGCTTTTGTACTAGCTCCTGGTAGCATCACTCCTAGCACCATGTATAATGTCTAGGTTAGCCTGTGACAGATGTAGATGCCTTAGTCTGCCCTGTTCAGGAACCACGCAGTGAGGGTTAACTTCTGGGGGGTGGGGTGGATGACTGTGCCTCCCTGCTGTGAGAGTAGGTCAGCTGGGCTCAGCGGAAGGTGCACCGAGGCCTGTTCCGACAGGTGTTACGCTCACCTGGTCTCTGTGGGTACGTTGGGGCACAGTTGCAGCCCTCTCAGGAAGTACAACCCCCCTGTCTGCTTTCTCCCGCTGCAAATAGGCTGTGGGCTGCTGTGATTAATTGGAACACTGCTCCTGGGTAGATATGAGAGGGTGTAAGTTTGCTTGCCTGAGAGTGAATTCCCTCTCAAACTCTTCTTCCCATAGCGTGGTTTCCGTGAGCATGCATCGACCCATTAAGGCTCACCTGTAGATTATTAATGGTGAGCTCTCAGTCCTGCTACTTCTGGCAGGGGCACTTTTAGGATGAGGACCAAGCTCCTTCACTGGTCCTTCATACTTGGTGCCCAGTCCAGCTGCGACTATTCCACGCCTTTCTGGTAAGTGTGTTTCAGTTTTCCCTTTGTCTTGAAGTATTTGTATTGTCTTTCTTACAGCCTGTAGTCAGCTCTGTAATAATGTCTATCTTTCTCCCAAATAGGTGTGATTGGAACCCAGCCGAGCTACTGAGCACGAGGTGGCTCCAGATGAGGAGCGGAGGATCCTGCGGCGGTCCGGCAGCATATAAGTGAGTTTTTAAGGATAAGCGCAAAGAATTTTGCAAGCGCAACCTCAAACTGAAAGTTCGTAATGTCTAACCTTGCCTTTTGTCCTTTTACAGGGTCCATCTTTGCGGATGAAGAAGATGTCATGCTGCGGTACCCAGAGCTGAAGTCCTGCATGCCGGAGGATGAAGAGGATGTCGTGCTGCGGTGCCCAGAGCTGAAGTCCTGCCTGCTGGAGGATGAAGATGTGCTGCGGTGCCCAGAGCTGAAGTCCTGTGTTCCGGAGGATGAAGAATGGACTCCAGGCTGAGCGGTGAAGAATGCAGGTGAATTCTGACTCCAGGAGGTAAGCGTATGGGCAGGAGACTGGTTTTCCCAAAGCTAAGTGCTGCTTTATCCCAGGCGGCGGTGAGCGTTACGCTGCATGCGAATGCAGATTAACACGAAGCGTGCGCCTTGGGGTTGGGTTGGCTTTTATAGCTGAGCTTTTAAGGCCCTGCCCACTAGTTCTGTTCTGCTTGCCACCCCCTGCCACTCCTTGAAGTTGCACGTGCAGCTCAAGATGGAAAGCCACACCCGGACTGACTGCACACATGTGGAAAGTTCCTGAAAAGCACTCCTGCCCATAATAAAGAGTCTTGCTTATGTTTCTCCATAAGCCTGGCACCAAAGGCGCCAGGACTGAGTCCAACCGTGCCCCCTGTGTATAAACGTCCCAAAGGGATGTGCGTGAACCATGCTACCCCTTGCTCCCACAACCTGAAGGTGCAGCGCCTCTGATCCTGGGCAAGTTTCCATGACAACAGGCTGAGTACTTCCACAAACCATGGCTTCTCGTGCCACCACAGAGTTATCAGAATGACACAGAGGTGCCGGGCCTCCCTTATCTTGCAGATTACTCTGTGCACCAGGGGAGTGGGAGGGAAGGCATGTGCATTCATGTTGTCCCATTGTACCTGCATCGCGTCGCCCAGAGAGGCCCAGCCCTGTCCCTGCCAGGACGCAAAATGGGAGCACATGCTGTTGGACCAGGTGGCAAAGAAATCCACCTGAGGATGACCCCATCTGTTGAGGATCACCTGAAGGACTTGTTCTTCCAACTGCCATTCGTAGTTATCCACACCCAGTCTGCTGGGCCTGTCGGCCTCCAGTTTGGACTCCCCCGAGAGGTGGATTGCCCTCAGGTGCACGTTGTTCTCCAGAGCCCACTCCCAAATGCAGACTGCCAAGGTGCATAGAGGAGGAGACCTAGTGCCACCCTGCTTGTTGATGTAATACATGCTGGTGGTGTAGTACGTTTGAATGAGGATCGTCATGCCACTGATCATCGGAAGGAAGGCTTTGAGAGCAAGCCAGATGGCCTTCAACTCGAGCCAAATGATGTGGGCCTCCTCTTCCTGAAGAGACCAATCTCCATGTACACTGCGGCTGTCCAGAGTGGCTCCCCAGCTCGCCAAGAAAAGAGTCTGTGGTGATGGTAACCTGCAGTGCTGGTTGCCTGAAGGGCCCGTCTATCCGCAGGTTGTAGTCCATGCTCCACCAGATTAGGTCCTGCTGGAGATGGGGAGGGATGCTGACAAGTTCAGCTGGGAACGCCTCTCTTGACTCCATGAGGCTGCAGAGTGCAGCTGCAATCATCTCACTTTGAGCCTTGTGTAGAGCACTGCCATTAGACATGCCGCCATGATACCCAAGAGGTGTTGGTACCACCATACCGAGGGCACATCTCTGCTGAGAAAATACCCTGTGTCCCTCTTGATGTCTGCAATCTTGTCCTCCGAGGGGATAACTCTCTCGGAACTTGTATCCCAGATGAGGCCTAGGAACATTAGATTCTGAGTAGGCTCCAGCTGAGACTTCCTGAGATTGATGGAAAATCCCAATTTGTGTAGCATATTCATGAGGGCCGAGGCGGTGTGCCCTGGAGATCTCGCCCTGACGAGCCAGTCGTCTAGGTAAGGATAGACATGGCGGCCCTGGGCCCTGAGAAGGGCTGCCACTGCATTCATGAGCCTGGTAAAGACCCTGGGGACTGAATTGGGTCCAAACGGTAGAACCTTGCATTGGAAATGAAAGCCTATGATCCTGAACCTCAGAAAGGACCAATGAGGCTGCCAAATAGGGACGTGTAGGTACGCATCCTTCAGATCCAGGGAGCACATCCAGTCTCCCCTGCACAGTGTCTCAGCAATAAGCGCTGGGGTAACCACCTTGAACTTTTGAAGAGGAAGGGAAAGGTTTAAGGGGGAAAGGTCCAACACAACTCCCAGGCCAGCCTGGTTCTTCTTGTGCATGGTGGAAATTTGTGATTAGAAGCCCATACCAGGCTGGGAGGCTGGGACTTCTTCCACTGCCTGTCTCTCTACGAACGATCGAATTTCCGCCAACAGAGGCGTTGTCCCAATCTGTGGGAGCGGAGGGGAGGAGAGAGCGGGAGGGAGGGATAGGGAGGCAGTAGCCCATGGACAATACTGATAGGATCCAGGGGTCAGCAAACCTTACGCACCAACATTGTGTGTGAAGGGCAAGCCTGCCCCCCCACTGGAGACAAGTGGACCCAGAGGAGAGTGTCATGACTTCTTTCCCTCTGAAACTGGGGCTGAGGAGGGGGACTGAAAGAAGCCTTTATTCCCCGCCTTGTGCCATTTGCTGCGTTACTGACTTGGAGACCGGTCCGGCTGTCTTGATCTTCATTCCCGGAAGCCCAAAACCCGCCAAAGGCCCGCCCCTTGATGGAATGCTCGTGCCTCTGGCTGTAGGTCTTGGGCGTGGACTTCGTGAGGATAGATAAGGATTTTGCAGTCTGGGAACTGTTTTTCTTCTTATCAAGCGCCTCATCGGTGGTGGAATGAAAAAGGTTGCCACCCTCGAATGGAAGGTCCAATATGCACTCCTGGACATCCGGGCTAAATTTGGTAGGCCGTAGCCAGGCAGTTCTACTCATGTCCGTAGCGATGCATATGGCCCGGCATGAGGTGTCTATGTGAGCCACCATGGACGCCATGATGTCCTGTGCCACAATTTTTGCTTCCGCCAGCCTCGCCTTGAAGCGGGCCTGACTTTGTACCGGAAGTTCAGGAAGGAAGTCAGCTATTTCCCACCAAAGCCTCTGATTTGCAGCGGCAAGCATATCGACTGCATTAGACTGACGCAAGTGCAGCGAGGCGTTGGAATAGACCTTCTTTCCATACGCCTCCAAGATCTTCTCCTCCTTGCCTAGGAGCGCTGAAGCCGAGGTAGCTGAGGAAGACTGCGGCTTGGAGTAGAGTGAGTCCGTGGCAATCACAGAGGAGTGTGGTTGAGGGTGTGCCAACAGCAACAGTGGATTCTCCTTTACTTGGCATTGAGGTGCTGATTGGTAGGTTGCGGTGAATGGGGTTTGAGCCATCCCTTTTTGGCCAATGCCACAGCGTCCTTTTGCATCAGAATCCCTGTCCTAGCTGTGGGGTGTAGAGTGAGGACCTCGGCTAGGACCGCCGACTCTGGTTGTTCTACTTGGGTTGTGGAAGCCCCAAGTATTCGGCTAGACCAGCAAGTCGTTCATGAAATGCCTTGGCCGAAGACTGTTTCGGGGTCCTCCTCCTCCTCCTCCTCCTCATCGGCATCCACCAACGTGTCCTGCTGGTCTGGAGCAGCTGCAGGAGTACTGGGTGCCGAAGGCTGAGGTGTGCTGACCAGAGCCAGAGGCTGCTGTGGAGGCTGGTGTGGGACTGCCGGGTCTGCAGGAAGCAGGGAGGGCAGGTATCAAGGGGCTCGGTGTGGGCAGCTGGGGCTGCACGGGAGGCTGAGGTGCTGGAGACTCAGGACGAATGGCCATGGGCGCTAGCGGCAGGACAGGAGGCAACATGTTCCTGAACACATCACGAAGAATGGCTCCCATCTGAAGGGATCTCATAAGAGTGAGGAACCTTTCCAAAAACCTGTCCTCACAGGCCTAGTGGGGCGCTGGGTGGCGCGGGCGTAGGCACCGGTCCCTGCAGTTGCTGAGGCCTGAAGGTTCCATGCCTTGCTGCATTCGGGGTGTATCTGCCCTGCGACATTGAAGGATATGCAGTAGGCCACGTACCTGGTGAACACCAGTCCCAGCTGGAAACTCGTTCCCCTACCTGGAAGGGGAATGGCGCTGGACGAGCAGCCATTTTGTCTGGCGCGGCGACAATTTTGTCGGCTGCATGCCACGTGCCTGTGTCGTGGCGCTTGCCGTGCTGGGCCCGGCCTCCTCCTGGACTCTAGCCGGTGGAGCTTGAGGCCTACCCAGCACCCCAGGATGGGGCTTGGTAGGCATTGTGTCACCGGTAGTCTTGCGTACAGGCGCCCCCTTAGACATTTGTCCGGTATTAGGGCATTGCCCCTCGGGTGGACACCTCGTAAAAGAACCTTGAAGTACCTCAGCGACGTCACCGGTAGGATCTAGCGACCTGGTGGCCGGTAGATGAAGCAGCCTGGCTACCTGTGCTGGTGTTAGAACCTGAATGGTCCCTCCCGCTCAGATGTTTCTTGGGGAAGAAGTCGCACTTCCTGGGTGCGGATGAAAACAGTGGCCCTATCTTGAGCCTTGACATGTGCCTGACGAAGTCCTTCAAGTCCTCTGGAGGCGATGGTTTGAAGAGCTCTCTCCACCGAGCTAACCTGTTCTTCCGAGCGCACCGTGTTGTCAGGTTTCATGGGGCTACTGTCAGGTTTCGTGGAGTTGTGGTTTAATTAGGTGAGTGAGTATGTGATGAACATGATTTTTGGTTTGGGCCTTAACCTTGAAGTTCAGAGTGTGGAGAGGTTACCAAGCCAAAATGGAGATTCCAAATAAGATCTGTGATTGGTCAGGAGTAATAGAAAGGCATTGTCAGAACATTCTAAACTGCCTCTCATTGTCAGCAGTCCAGCAGGAAGGTCATATATGAGAGGCTCTGGTAATTTTGAAAACTTTGGTAAGGCCTCTAATCTTTGAAGGAGGAACTGAGAATCAGGAGAGAGTCAGAGGAACCAGGAAGTCATTCCAGAGAATTAATCTTCTATCTACAAAAGAAAGAAGCAAGCTAAGTGACTTTAGACATATTTATTAACTTTAGTTAGGTAAAGTGTCCTGTTATTCATTCCTCCTTATTTAAAAAAAAACTGTCTAGCTAATCTTTTCTAATTTAAAGACAGTAACATTATTGAACTGCCGGTTATTTTAGAGTTACTTTAAGTTCTGCGCTTCAAACCAGGAAAGCATGTATATCTACAGTAACGTTTGAACTGTGAAGCCTTCTGTTTTTTATGCAACCAGTGAATGTGTGGATACTTGATAAATCCGTATGCTGCAGGCATTTCGTTTTTGAAGACAACTTAGTCTTCATATAATAGGCGCGGTGAGCAGAACATTTCGCACTGTCTGCGCAAACGACCGTGTTTTAGTCGATAGATTAAACCCAGCGCACGCTCGTATTACCGGTCGTGCATGCATGCACAGTTACTTTATCCGCGTGAGTGGCTCGCGCCATTATCTGCGTGTGCAGCTCGTGTCATCATCCGCGTGATGAGCGGCTCGCGTCTTCAACCGCGTGTGTGACTCTCGTAATCTATCGGGTGTGTGTAATCTTCCGGAATGAGGAACAAACATTTTCTCCTTCGCGCATGAGCAGTTCGAGAATATTTTAATTGAGACACTATTTTCCTTCGCCCATCGGCGGCTTGTACTTGTTTTAATAGAGACTCTATTTTCCTTCGCGCATGGGCGGTTCGAATTTATTTTAATTGAGACTCTGTTTACATCGCGCATGGGCGACTTGCTTGTGTTTGTATTTATTAAGACACTATTTTAGTGCGGGCGCAACACAAGTTTACATACCGTTAAAGTGAAAAGAGACATTTTTTGCTTCACTCACTTGCAATTCTGAATCCAATTGAAAAGTTTGGATAACTTAATATGGATTAGTTTTCATGAAACTTTACAGTTAACTTTATAAAAAGCAATGGTGAAGAAGACCTAGTGAAAAACGAATTTTAAAAAGGAACTCAATTTGTTGATGGCAAAGTTTATAGACTGCAACCACGGAACTTAATCTGTTTCTGGCAGTTCCTGCAGCCATCATCACCTAAGGAGTTCTGCATGTAAATACTTCTCTAGGCTCTAGTAGAGAAGGACCAGGTATGGTGTTTATTTTAATTTCTTTAATGAAGTTTACGGGAGAACACCTGAATTGAAGGTTAGTGATTATTAAATGTTATCCAACTTTTCCCTCTTAGGTAAAACGGCAAAACACATATCAAGCAGACGCAGACCTGGTGTTTTTATTATTTCATCCCATTTTCCCCTTTTCCCTTAAGGGTGCTGTCAACTTAACTGTTTGTAATATCAGTTGAGAAGGAAGCATTCATGGGGGATTATAGGGGCTCAGCAGCTTCCACGGACCAACAATTAATTAATTGGACATCAAGCCTGACAGGTGTAGGCGCATCACACACGGTACAACCCTCCAAGCCATGAACGGGGCCAAGGCAGCAGAGGCAAAGAGCATGTCGGTCGGACATAGGGAAGAGCCCCTCGCAGCCTGGACACCTGCTGAAGCCCAATGACGTCAACATGCACTGGGGAGGAGCTTGGTGTCAGAAGACCAAGTACCTGATTAAAGACAAAAGACAATGGGCCTCATTACAACTTTGTCCATCTGGAAACACTGGTGCCGGTAAACCTACCGGCACCAGTGTTTCCGGACCAGCACAGTACGACTCTGCTGGCGGGTGCCGTCCCCCACGGCAGGTCAGACCTGGTGGGCGGAACGGCACCCGCCCGCAGAATTTCACAGAAGCACCAGCACGGTTAACAGAGCTGGTGCTTCTGTGGTCCGCATTTGAATGGAGTACTATTGGACTCCATTGGCATGGGGACTCACAAAATTACCGACGCCTGACTTCCCGGCCGCCGGGATCAGAATACCCTGGTGCCAGTAATTCATTACGGTTCCGGCGGCAACCTGCTGGTTTTACCGGCACGGTAACCGCCAGTCCTGTAATGCGGCCCAGTATCGGGGGAAGAGTGCGTGGAATTACAAGGCCGAAGCCAAACCCAGGAGCGCTGGTGAAAGCGGTCCGCTCCTGTCGATGCGGAAAAGAGGACTGAGGAGTGGCACCTTTGGGCGGAGTGAGGGGAGCACATGCTCCCAGGGTTGCACCCCCATGCGCCTCTAAATTTAAAGGGGAAGACTTATTTTCTTGTGAAAAAGGTTCTGTCTCCCGTCCCTAGCGAGGGACGCCCACACAGTATGGAGGAAAGGGGACGGGATGTAGGAGTAAATACTAGATACAATGGCCACAAGACAATTTCAGGATTTCTTAGACCAAAACAAAATCCTACACCCAAAACAATCAGGTTTTAGAGTGCATAATAGCACAGAAAGTGTGCTGTTAGACCTTCAATCAGACATATAGGCTATTGTAGATGAGGGCGGATGTGGCTGCCTGGTTTTACTAGATCTATCAGAGGCCTTTGATTTTCTGGATTATGATATTCTCTTGACTTCACTGAAAAAAGTGGGTATATGTTCATCTAAATCCATTAAGTGGATTTACTCCTTTCTGACTGATAGGATTTGAGCAATCCATTGGGGAGACGCCTCTTCGGAATACGCCCCAATAACTTTTGGAGTCCTGCAAGGAGCGTGCCCATCACCTGCCTAGTTTAATCTTTATATTAAACCCCTCTATGAGTTGCTGGAGGATATGAAAATCCACTTCACTAATTATGCTGATGATACTGAGCTTTCTTTTAAACTGGAGGGGGTTTATGATCAGTAAACTGAATGCCACTCTTTAAAATAGTGAAACAGTGGATGACAAAGCGCTGGATGTGTTTAAACAATGCCAAAATGGAACTGCTACTTTTTGGCTCAACAAAAATGAGATCTAAATTAGACCCTAGATGTGCAAACTTCCTGTTGGATGGATGTTGTATCAAGACACAAACAAAGGTAAAAACCCCAGGCGCATACCTGGATTGTACTGTTAGCACTGAGGCCCTTGTCAATGGGATTGTACACAATACACATTATCATTTGAAGCTACTGAAGAAAATCAGAACATTTTCGACAAAAGTTGTGAAACCTTTGTGTGATGGCACCTGGAGCATTCCAAGTGCCGAATAGGAGTACCAAATGATCTCAGGCCCAAATAACCAGACAGACTCAAAGAATATGGGGACATACTACTTTATTATCAGTTCAATAAAGTAGGGAAACCTGGCGGACAAACAGATTGTAGCTCACACACTCTGAAAGCATTTAGATTACGCAAAAGGCTTTATACCTCGATGTACGTCAGCTATGACGTCCTCCTACGTGGCAAACAGTAAAAAAATAAATTGGGCGGAGGAATTGGCTAAGGGCCACATATATACCTATAGTTCATATATGTGTTGGTATCACCATTGGCTGCCCCCTAGTAGGCACGCCTTTAACAACCTCCAACTATGTAAAATATGTGATAATAGCATAATAACAGCAGCGGTTAGGCTTCTACAACAATGTATGGTCCATCATTACTTAGGCCCTCATGATTGGCTGGCAGTCTCTTCCAACCTTGTACATTCGGCTTGTTAGCAGCATGTAAGCAACGGAACCCAGGTGCAGGGTAACAACCTCAGACAACTGCCTTTCTTAGCTAATTAGTCTACCATCTCTCATCGGTTAGGCCCTAAACCAAGGCTTTTTCTTTGTAGTTGAACTTGCTAGCTGTTTTCTTCCTCAGGACTTTAAAGGGAGTGAAGGTACATTGCTATTTTTGTCCAGAAACTTATGAATATGCCTCGTCTTCTGGTTTTACACCACATGTAAGAAAACACCACCGGTCTGTCCATTTTTACCTTTTACTTAGTGCTATTTAATTCAATTCTAATGGGTGCTACTCCTCTTAGCCTCTGGGGACTTGGTGTGGCAGCAGACTCTTGGTTTCTCCATCCTGCATTTGCTTTCTGCATCTTTGTTCAATAAGTGGCACTCATAATTATTCACGCCTTTACTTAATCTGAGAGAAATAGGTCTTATGTATGTAGCTTATCTTCTTGGAATCTTCTTGTCCCTTGCAGTTGCTTCTTGCTGCGGCATCATGATCCTGAGGCAAGCAAATACCCTTTATTCTTGCACCAAGCTGTATTCCAGCACCTGTCAGCTTTGCAGCCTTGTCCTCTCTCCTCTAGATTTCTTGCTAATTATTCTACAATGCTGAGGTCCATTTTCTCAACATGGCGGCTTTGCTCGTGTTTTATTTCCTACCTTAGCAAGCCTCTACCATTGTCTTATCTACCCTGCGTTTCTACGTATATACATATACTGCATCTCCTGTTACTCCACTTCTAAGTGTATATGGTTTTCTTCATTATTCGCATGTTTACTTCATTGCTTCAGTTACATCTTTATTCTTCAAGCACCCATGCATCAGGCTTAGTGCCTCCACATACCTGCTCTTCTTCATGCCGACACTTCGCACCTGTCAGACTTTACTTATAGTTCTTCTATGTCCAGTGGTGTCTGCAGACTCATATGTACTGCATCAGTTCGGGGATACATTTGATACGGTTGTTTTGAGTACATAATGTCTCTCGTACCTTCAATGTGGTATTGGGATGATATTGTTTGTCAAACACAGTGCTTTCTTGCTGTTCTTCCAATACGACGGAAGTGAGGGCTCTATAGATGATACATCTGCCGCTCTACAAGTTGGCCAGAGCCACAATACTATCAAGAGTAGATTCCTGTAATGCCCTGTTGGGCGGTGCATCTAAGACAAGTATGCATGCACTTCAAGTTGTTCAAAATGATGCTATCCACATCATAAAACAAGTTCCAAGGGAGGGGAAACACATTACAGCAAATCGAAAATATCTTCATTGGCTCCCAATCAAGGCCAGAGTGTAATTTAAAGATGGTTGTTTTAGTTCATAAGGCAGTCTATGACGCAGCCCCGGATTACCTGAAAAAGAGAATAACCATCTACCAGCCAAACAGAATGCTGCGCTCAAGCAACACTATGTTACTGAATTGCCCAAGCCAAAAGTGGATGAAAGCTAATGGTAAATCATTCCCATATACTGCATCTATTGTGGGGAACACTCTCCCTCCACACTTGCACCTTGAAAGAAATCTACCATCCTTTCGGAAGAGTTTGAAAATATACCTGTTTGAATATAAAGGAACATTTCTTCCCTCTCTGCCCCAGTATCAGTTGCTGTCCTGTGCTTTATGTTTTTGTCACACCCTGATGCCCGTCAGGTTTTCGACATATAATCAAAATTAAAAAAATAAAAAATAAAATTCGGTGATATTTAAAATCACTGCGTTCTCATAATTAATTTTAAAATTATCATAGTTGGTAATGTGGAAGTAGCACTCAAAACAAAAAACAGAAGGTCATCCGGTAACAACGCTATTTTATGCTGGGATATATGTGTTGCAATTCCTTGGGTCTGTTCACTTAAACAGAATACTTGGACTAAGGGTTCCATCGAAAGGATGAATAGCAATGGCAATGGCAATAGCAGGCTTTCTTGTCATGTACCTCTGTTGAATGGGTTCTGTCTCAATAGAAGGCCACCTACTTTTAACGTAGTTGGGCATAGTTATTAAAAACAGTGATAGCAAAATGGCCAAATAAAAAAGAATAGATAATGTCTGTTGAAAAATACCAATACATTAATTGAAAGCTTATGCTACATCGACTGAGAGAAGGGCAGCTAGAATTATTTGGTGTTTGCTTACAACAATAGCATCAATTGTTCTAAGAAAATTTTCTTGGGTTTGTCGGCCATGAAATAAATTAACCGGGGTAGAATGTGTGCTAAACGATTGGTTAAAGCATTGTGGTTTGGAAATGCGATGCAATAGTTTGATTCAAATTAGGTGGCATATCATATGGGTTTAGCTAAACGTGTGAGAAAAGATTCTCCCATTGAGGGGGTGGAGATGCCAGAATCCTGGAACTAGTGAAGAGAGGCCAGATGTGGAACTATCAAGGAAGCCATTTTTTATTTTTATAAAAGAGGGCAGAGAAGCTGTCTGGGCCTGGTGTTTTGTTAGCAGTAGGGAATTAATTTCTAGCACCATTTGTTTTACAGATATCATGTTTCCAAGGCACATTTTTCTTGTAAAAAATAGGGTCGAAAGCGGACAAGCCAGGCGGAAACCTTTCTGCTTTTAGTTATTTTTTGGGTCAGTGGCAAATCATTTTGCATATAACTGTACAAGAATGTTTAATTTATAGGGTGATGTCCTATGGATCTTTCTCTCTTTGCATTATGAACACCTATTATAATATTTCCAATTTGCAAAGTTTTTACTTTTATATGCAAAAATCAATTGGCCTTAGTTGGAGGTGTTCAAATAGAATTGTTTGGTTTTAAGTATTTTAATTTACAGTTTCAGCTTTTGGTTCTGCACTAGCCATTTAAGTGTCCAGGGATTTTAGGGGAGGTGTGCAGTTTATACTGGGTTTCCAGGTCCCTTAATCGTTTCTAGTGAAGTGTTCTCTTGGCCATCACAGTTTTTTCCTATTTAAAGCTTCACCAATAATCTTGCCTCCAATAATGGGTTTAAGGGCTTCCCTTATGCACCCAGGGCGTTCATTGGTTCCCATTTTTGTTAAAATAGTAGGTGGTGGAAGTATCTAAGGAGAAACAGTTCTCGAGATCCCAGAAAGTTCTAGCATGTGTTTTTCATAGAATATCCTATAAAAGCTAAAGCTAGCAGGGAGAGGTCAGACAGAGTCTGAGTTCTATGACATTTTTATGGATTGAGGTTAAAAGAGGATGAGATATTACATACAACTTGACTATGCAATAACCCTGATACATATGTGAAAAATGTGTGTAGTCTCCGGTTTTGGGGTTGAAATGATGCCAAACATCAAGGAGGTCTAAGTCTGAAATAGCCCTATGGAGACAGGTGGGCGTGCTTATCTTCCAAATGGTGTGTAAGCAAAATCTATCAAGGTCAATCCATTAAAAGGTTTACCTTTTTGAAGATGTGTGATACATGGAAGAATCTTGTCATTAGATGCATAGAGAATATTGACATTATTGTGGTTCCCATAACAAGCGAGAGACATTCTGCCTTGCTCATCCCTCCTCTTAATTAACTAGGTCAAGAGGCGCTTATTGCTTATTAATATTGACATTCGTCTTTTCGTTTCCTTTGCTGAGGCAAAAGTATTGGTGAGGATACAGATTTGATTTTGGCCAGGTGCTTGTAGCAACGAGTTCTGTTAATTTTACTTAAGGTGCTTATACGTTTTGCAGTGAGTTAAGGCCATGAACATTCAAGGATGCACTGTTCAGGTGAGCCATATGCAGAGACATTACTGTATTTGTGTCTCAAAATCAAACTATGAGATCGTTATTTGAGAAGATAATGGGTATTTTATTAAGCAGGAGATTCATGAGACTGTAAAGGTCCAGTGCAAGCAAAGAACATTTTGTTTGTTTCAGGTCGTAGTACCATAAAAGTAATGAATTGTGCAAGCAAGCATTCAGGCCTTTAGTTCTTTAAATCACAATGCTGACAAGTATTGGGAAACATCTGTAAGCATTGGACGTTTCCAGGAGTAGACCAAATTAAACATTTTGTAAAGTGCATGGAATAGGTTTGGCGATGTGGGTCTGAGCACTCTCCAGTGTGCCCATGTTAAGAAAATTTAATAGAACATGCAATCCTGCAATACAACACAAACATAACTAAATTAGTCTCAGAGCCTTGCAAACAGCAAGAAGTGAGATTTCAATCAGGAGGCATGGAGTCAGCACTACAGCTACACCTATTCATGGCGGGACGCTTTATTCGTCTCCGTCTTGCTCTTCTGGGGTTCTGTTGGGATCAGTTTCACAGTATTTTTCATGAAGCTGTTTCTGGTGCAAGAGTAGAATATAAAGGTTTATCCAGGGATGTTGCTGCTGAATCCAAGTAGACAGATGACTAGTAACTTCTAAAGTAAATAATAGGTTAAGGAGGAAGCACCATGGATATGCTACCTTCTTTAGCTGCAGCCAGGTTTTAAGTGGTTTCAGTTGATATCACTTTGATACAGTGTTTGGGGAGAGATCTTAAAGTAGGATGGAGGTGCCTTGGAAGCTTATTGTATATAATCTTACAAACTGTCTTCTAATCTTATAAATGAGCTTTTTCACCTGAAAGAAGTGATCTCCATTTGGCACATCTGGGATGAAGCCATTTCTCTGTTGGATGTTTGAAAATAATAAGGTTACTCACCGTAGTGACCACCTTACTCCTAGTCCATAGTACCCCTCTCCTCCATATTTATGGGACTTTCCTCTTTCCTGGGACGGGACCGGAGCCCTTTGTAAAAAGCATCACATTTTCAAAAATGTGTCCTTCCACTCTTTTTACACGGGGTACCGCATGCGGCTGTAACCCCGCCCTCTTTAGCTCCGCCCAGCGCACCCCTCCTCAGTCCTTTTCTATCGCCAGGTCAGAGACCTTTGAGCAATAATAGAGGAACCTTATTAGAGGGGACGGCGGGCGGGCGTATGGCGGAAAGGGGACTATGGCCCAGGAGTATGGTGGTCACTACGGTGAATAACCTTATTATACTCCTATGTCCCGTCCCCTTTCCTCCATACTTATTGGAGATTCCCAAGCACTCCTCACAAGAACTACGGGTGGATGGAACCCCCCTACTGATAAAGGTTTTTCAGCACAGCCTGGCTAAACTGAGCATCAGATCAGGTCCAAACAGTAATGTTTACAAAAAGCCGATGTAGAGGCCCAAGTAGCCGCTTTCACGATGGATACTTTTGAAAGGCAACAGCAGCTGCCTTGCCCCGTACCAGATGTGCATGAATCCCTTTAGTAGGCTGGAGACCCTGAACAGTGTAAGACTCCATAATACAAGCAACAATCCATCTGGAGATGGTCGCTTTGGAGCCCTGCTTACCATGCGGGTTACCAAAGGTCACCAATAGTTGAGAAGAACTCCTAAATTCAGATGTTCTGTCCAGATAGAACTTAAGAGCTCTTTTAACATCCAGGCAATGCAAAACCCTCTCAGCTTCCGAAGCAGGGTTTGGAAAGAAGACAGGCAGAGAGATTGACGGATTTAGATGGTAATCAGAAACCACCTTTGGTAGGAAAGAAGGATTTGTCCTTAGGACAACCTTATCCTTGTGGAAAACCAAGAAGGGATGCTCCACCGACAAAACTTGGAGCTCACTCACACGCCTTGCCGAAGTAACAGCGACCATGAAAGACACCTTCCACGAAAGGTGCTTAAGATCTACTGCAGCCATTGGTTCGAAAGGCTTGTGGCACAAGGCCGTAAGGACCACGTTCAGATCCCACCTCGGATGCGGTTTACGAACAGGAGGGTAAAGATGCATTAGACCCGCAAAGTGCCTCTTAACCACTGGATTTGACAGTGAAAAAGAGCACTGGTCGGTGGATCGGTAGGCATGACAGGACATGAATGCCCAACGCTGCTAGATGAGAGGCGAAGGACAGCACCGTGTCAATCGTAGCTACCCTGGGGTCCAGCTGTTTGGCTAAGCACCAGTGACAGAACCAAAGCCATTTGCTTCTGTACTGAGATCTCATCGAGGGCTTCCTGGCTGCCTGAATAATGTGCATGTTGTCAGCAGACAGGTTAGGATGTTCTAAAGATCTGAACTCAGGCACCATGCCGCCAAGCTGAACGATTGTGGGGAGGGGTGCCACAGCTGCCGATCTCTCTGGTGACGCAGATCGGGAACCAACGGAAGCCTGATCGGTGCACACACGGACAGATGTTGAAGCTCTGAAAACCAGAACCTGGCCGGCCACCACAGAGCTATGAGCAGAAGAGAACAGTTCACCGTGCTCCTCAGCTTGCAAATCGTCCGATGAATCAGAGGCAGAGCCGGAAAAGCATAGGCCCTTATGTTGTGCCAGGGAATCTCGAGAGCATCTCCCAGAGAGGAGGCTCCCAGCCCATTTCTGGAGCATACAGAGGAAGTTTCTTGTTTGCCGATGTTGCGAAGAGGTCCACTTCCGGAGTGCCCCAACACAGGAATATCTGTAAGAGGACCTCCACTTTCAATTCCCACTCGTAGCTGACCATTGTTCATTGGCTGAGGGCATCTGCCGTAACCTTCAGCTGGCCCGGGATGTGTACTCCCACCAGCCAGACACCATGCTGAACCGCCCATTCCCAAATCTTAATGGCAAGATCCACAAGAGGAGGGGACTTGGTGTCCCCCCGCTTGTTGATGTAAAACATGGACACCACATTTTCCGTGCAGACATGAACCACTTTGTTGGCAATGACCAGCCTGAATGCCTTGAGCGCCAGGAAGATCGCCAGAAGCTCCAGATGATTTATATGAAGGAGCTTGTCTTGGGGCGACCAGAGGTGGGAGACCTGAAGAAGATCCAACGTCGCACCTCACCGCAGAAGGGAAGAGTCTGTCGTGATTGTCACCATCGGAGCGGGGTCTTGAAACCTGCGCCGACCGACAGGTTGCTGAGAGGCGACCAAAACACAAGGTCCACTCTCATGAAAGCCGGAATCGATATTATCTTGGAGTCCAGATCCACAGCCTGACGCCAAGAACTTCGAAGAGCCATCTGCATCCGCCTCATCTTGAGCCAAGCAAGAGGAAAAGCCAATACGCATGAGGCCATGAGGCCCAGAAGCCTCTGGAACCACCAGGCCGACATGCTCTCCGACTGCGCAAACATCTGACACGTGGCCAACAGATCCGCCATTCTGTCCCCGGTCAGGTATACTCTGCAGTCGATCGTGTTCCAACGAAAACCCAGGAAAGTCAGGTCCTGAGAGACCGTCATGGAAGATTTCCGCCAGTTCACTGACAGCCCAAGGTGTAACAGGAGCTGGAGGAGTGACTGGAGATTGCTCAAGGCTTTCAGCAGGCAAGGACTGTGCAACAGCCAATCGTCAAAATACAGATTCACATGGATAACCTGAAGCCGAAGATAAGCTGCGATAACCGACATCATCTTCGTAAAGACACGCAGTGCCGAGCTGAGGTCAAAGGGGAGCTCCTCCCCTACGGAAAACCGTAGGTATCTCCAGTGTGGATTGCAGATCAGAATATGCATGTACGCATCCTGACGGTCCACCACGCTGAGCCAATCGCCCTTCTACAAAGAGGACTTTATTTGACAAGGTGTGATCATCTTGAATTTCACTAGGGGTAGAGAAAGATTGAACTGGGAAAGGTCTAGGATGGTGCGCAGGCCAGCCTGGTTGGGTTTGGGCACCGTAAACAGCCAGGAGTAGAAGCCCTCCCCTGGCTCCCCTAGGGGAACGGGTTCCACCGCTCTGAGATCCAGTAATTTCTGAATAACGGCTTTGAGGGAGGGGGACTCTGACTGCTGGAAGGGAGGATTGATGGGTGGGGTAGGGGGAAGGGGGAAGCGGAAGCACGCCCGAGCGACTGACAAGACTCACCGGTCCTCGGTGATGGTCTGCCACGCCTCCCAATGAGACGCAATGCGTCCTCTCACCGGGGTCTCGTGTGAGCGCAGAAAACCCTAATTTAGCTGGTTTCTCAGTGGCAGCACCACCTGAACCTGAGGAGGAGGCTGAGAAGCGGGAAAAAAACGACTCTGTTGCTGCCTTCGGTGGGAATTTCCCAAAGGGGTGTCAACCCTGAAAGATTTTTGATCTAGAAAACCCCTGAAACCAGAGGAAGGCCGAGGCTGTGACGACGATCTCTGTGTCCTGAGAGGTGGTTTTACCAGGAAAGACGAGGACTTGGCGGTCTGAGTGCTGTCCTTAGTTTTGGTCAGCTCCAAATCTGTTGTAGAATGAAAGAGTTCCTTGCCATCAAAGGGCAGGTCCAAAACCTTATCCTGCACCTCCTTAGAGAACTTGGTGGCATGCAGCCAATCCTGACGAGAGGTATCCAGGCCAAGCATAAGGCCCCGGGCCGAGGTGTCGACATGATGCGCCGCTGCCTCCCGCAAATCCTGCGCCAGGACCCTGGAATCTGACAATTGCGCTTTGAAATCTTCTAACTTTTCCGCGGGAATAAACTCCTCGAACTCTGACAGACCTTTCCACATTTTTATATTTGCCCCCGCTAACACCAGTTCTGCATTGGCTTGCCGCAGCTGCAGGGCTGAAGTAGTGAAATTCGTCCTCCCTAAGGAGTCAAGAAGCTTGTCCTCTTTGGCCAGAACCTGTGTAGCCGTCATAGAAGAGGATGCAGCAGGTCTGGATTGTAAAGTGGCCGCAGCAACTACCGTGGGGGAGGGGGGTGGACATGACGCTAAGGCCACCTCTTCCAAAGAATGGAGCCTGTAGCGTGCACCAATTTTCTTGTTGACAAACAGTCCAGAGTGTGGTTTCTCCCAGACTTTATGGACCTCGGCCAAAACGTCTATCTGGAAGAACAAGCCGGTACGCTCTGAAGAAGACAAGGTGAATGCCCCGAAAGCACGCCCTCCCGCGGAGCGGGTGCCTTGGGTACTGGAACATCTAACAGACACATGTCCAGCACCAGGTCGTGAAACGCTCTGACAGAGCGGGGCTGGTCTTCGCTGTCCTGATCGCCCTGTGCGTCATCCGACAGGTCCGGATCAGGCTGAGTCGCATCAGGCACCACAATAGACTTGTCCACTGGGGACAAAGGAGGCAAGGGTAGAAGAGTCGGGGAGGCCCAGCCGGAAAAGGCGGCGCCGGCAGAACCACAGGAACCGCAGCTGGGAACGTCGGCGCAGGCAGGCATATCTCCCTAAACAAGCTTCGAAAGTACTCCTTCATGGGGTCGGAATGCATAAGTCTTTGAATCTTGCCGAAAAAGACGGCCTCCGCTGACGATTTAGGCGCGGCTGGAGGAGGCCTACCATGAGCGGAGTAATTCCAGGGACGCAAGGGAGAGGGTTGTCAAGAGGGCCCTTCCGCACTGGTGTCCACATAAATCAATGATGCCGATGCCGCAGGGAGCGAGACATTGTGTGGTAGGGGCATCCAAGCATTCCAGTCATAAACAGGACGAAACGGATGTGCACAAGGAAACCGATGTTCACCTGAAAAACAACTCCCCACACCTAGGGTCGATGGCGTAGTTGTAAGGGAGGTATCAAAAATGGCCGCCGTGGTCTTGGTGGGAACGGCCGGCATTTTGTCGGCACCTGAGGAGAACTGCGACACATATGGAAGTGAGGCAGGGGTCCCCACAGGTGGGTCAGGGGTCTTCATCTTAGCCTTAACACAAGGAACCTCGGCCGAGCCGGTACTGCGTGGCCTATGATGTTTCTTTGACATGCTATCAGCCAAACTAGCCTTCAAAAGGAAGGACCTCGGCACTGCCGGTAACAGAGGGATTACCGTCCAAGACCTCACTCCGTGCCCCCTCAACAGATCTGGAATCACTGCTAGAGCGGGAACGATGAGGAACACACCTCACCGACAAGACCCTAACAGGCCTCTCAGAATTGTTGGTCACCTTAGCCTCTAAACGAGGGGCCTCGGACCCGGGTCCGGTAAAAGCCTCTTCACGACGGGCCTCAAGCTTCCGTTCGGTATCAACAGCCTCAACTGAGGCCTCAGGGCATACCCCAGTGTTTTACGGGAAGCTCCAGTCAAGGAGACCTCGAAGCAAGCTCCGGTACCCGACGCCTTAGTAGAACTGGGCCCACAAATAGCCCCCACATTAGGGGCCTCAGATCGTAATCCGGTGTCAATAGGCCCCTTACGGAGGCCCTCGGAGAAAACTCCTTTTAGGCCTAGAAGGCACCTCGGGGCAAGCCCCAATAAAAGAGCTTTGGACGTTCCTCCCGAACCGGGAGTCCCCCAGCATGGGTGCTCTAAAAAATAAAGAAATAACCGGGCGTTTCTTCTTCTCGTCAATGAAAGTTTGAAAGTGCGCTGCGGGAGTACAGTGAAACACCTCCTCCCACCGCTCTAAACGACGTTGAAGCGCCTGGACTGAAAGGGAGTCGCAGTAAAAGCACGAGTCCCACTGGTGGTCCGGACCCAAACACTCTAAACAAAGAGAATGGGGATCCGCCCTAGCGAAGCGTCGCTGATAAGAACAATTTAGAAAGTCTAGGCATAGATGGACTACCATGCGGCTGCAAAGCCAGAGCAAGAGAGGAGGAAACTGGAAGGAAAAAATCTTCCGAAGATGCAAGTGCATCCAGTCCCAAACGAGCGGAGAAAAGGACTGATGGGCGATGCGCTGGGCCGGAGCCAAGGAGGGCGGGGTAAAAAGAGAGCAAGGACACATTTTTGAAAAATGTGATGCTTTTTACAAAGTGCACCGGTCCCGTCCCACAGGACGGAGGAATGTCGCATAAGTATGGAGGAAAGGGGACGGGACGTAGGAGTATACTCAATATGTCCTGTCCAAAGCCTTATGTACAGAATTTGCTCCCAACGAAAATAGCTGCGAGTAGATTTTGAATGTAACTATTCAGGTTTTGATTGGAAATTTCAGCTAGAATACCTCGAAAATAGATGTTATACGTCCATGATCTGTTTTCACAATTTTCCATTTTTTTCCTTGATGCGTTGGTGGCACTCCACAAATTGAAAAACCAAGCTCTGATTAGCTATAGCAGTGCTCACAGAATGCGGACTCCAATTCTTCCAGCTTTCTTTCACCATTTGGATGGAGTATCCAAGTTCTTGTTTAGAAGCCGCAATGGCCTGTTTCAACTCCTGGAGCATCTTAGCTATGTATCCTTTTGTTGCTGGAGACAAATCTGAGATCTGTGAAGAGTTATGAACAATAGTGGAGTTTGGGGCTTGCTCGGTAAATTTCGACAGTTGCAGAAAGATGAATTATGGAGTATGGAGGAAGTCTTGGAGACTTTTGCTTTCAACATCTTCATTGTAGAGGAATACTTTAGCATATGATCACCAGAGTATAAGGAGGTTTTATTGACAGTATTACCACTTTGGAGGTTCATGGAACTGCGCCTGAAGTGACGCTCATTTCAGTTGTAAAAGCTTTAATTGAATTATGGATTTAATATGATTCTGGGCTACCAAGACTCTTAAACCTCCCTCTCCATGGGTTAGTTTCCCTCTGTATGCCTACCCTTTCCTTTTTCCCCCTCATTGACCTTCACTCTTCCCTCTGCTTGCTCTAACTGGTCTCCCTGTTAGCTTCCTTGTCTCGGCCTTGCTTCTTACTCATACCTTATTTACTTCACCTATAATCCATTGGTATTATTGCCTTTGAAGTCAAATCTGGGTGCGTTTTGTAATACAAAGTTGGGTTGGTTCTGTAATTGAAATGTGGGTGTGTTTTGAAAGTCAAACCTGGGTGTGTTTTGAAAGTTAAATCTGGCGGTGTTTTGTAATTCAAAGTTGGGTTTGTTCTGTAATTGAAATTTGGGTGTGTTTTGAAAGTCAAATCTGGAAGTGTTTTGTAATTCAAAGTTGGGTTGGTTCTGTAACTGAAATTTGGGTGTGTTTTGAAAGTTTAAACTGGGTGCATTTTGTAATTCAAAGTTGGGTTGCTTCCGTAATTGAAATTTGGCTGAGTTTTGAAAGTCAAATCTGGGTGTGTGTTGTAATTCAAAGTTGGGTTGTTTTTTGCATTATCCAGGCCTAGGCCCTCATTTTTACTTGCTAGCCCAGTGAATGTTCCATACTGCTGTACTTGCATATCTTCTGCCACTGCCTCCTCTCTTTACTTGCTCATAGCGCTGTTTCTCCTATCTACTCGAACTGCTTCTCTATTAACTATCCTTTCCTTCTCGCCAAGTCTGGCAAGAACAAATTCATAAAGCACATCTGGCTTCCAACCCAGGCCTCCCCATTGCTGATATCTATTCCAGCATATCTGCTAGACAAACCCTCACAGATATTCTCTTTTTCATTCCTTTGCCTGATCTATGGACCCCTCATAGGATCTCTGTGCTTTGTCCTGTCGCCTCCTCTCCCATTAATGGTGGCAAACGCTGGGAAGTCCTCATGGCTTTGACTCCTCCAGAGTCATCATTAATGCCTATCTAAATGGCACTGTCATGGTGCAAGGCCCTCAGGCTAATCTCCTCCCCTTTGATAGACCGTTCCTCTGCCTCATCAACTTCCTCTCATCTCCAGATGTCCCCTTCTCTCCTCCCTTGGCTAATCTGCGCACCTCTCCTTCTGCCTCTACCCCATCTCAATCTCCCTCCACACCTCCACGAGGCATACCTCCAATTTGTACACATCCCCAGAAGGTTTTTAAGGCTGGCAACCTTCTTCACCTTGCCACTCTCAACTCTCGCTCTGCTGTCAAACACTCCTCTGACATCTGCCACCTCCTATAAGAACTTGACCTTGATGTTCTTGGTCTTATCGAGACTTGGTTCACGGCCAGCTCTGTCACGAGTTTTGACACTCTCCTCCCTGATGGTTACAAAATCCTCTCCACCCCCAGATCCATCCGGCATTGAGGTGGAGTAGCCCTGATCTTCCCTGAGTGGATTCCTGCCTCTATCATTCCCACTCAGACTTACTCTTCTTTCAAATGCCTTGTCTGCAGGCTCTCCCTCTCTGCTAGCCACTCTCTCACTGTTGCTACTCTCTACTGCCCCCCCTGGGCAAATTACCTCTTTTCTCTCCAAGTGGGAAGACCTCTCCTCCTCCATCCTGGCCTCAAACACGCAACTCATCCTCCTTGGTGACCTCAACATCCATCTTGATTCTCCCTGTCCCTCATCCGCTCTTTTTCGTGACCTCTGTAATTCACTCTCTATCTCTATCCTCCCCTCGGGAACCACTCATTCTGCCGGCCACACACTTGATGTCTTTATCTCCTCCGCCCCCCCCCCCCTCTCGACACCGCTCACAACTCCTCTATCCTGGAGTGATCACTGCCTCCTCTCCTCCCATCTTTCCATCTCCTCTCCCCAAGCCAAGCCTACCCCAAGATTGCCACCCACCTTCTCGGACATCTGGGCCATGAACCTTATGTCAATCGAGGCTTTTGCTGCCACCTTCTACCCCCCGCCCCTCACCTCAGGCTGACTCACACCCTGAGAGAGCCCTGTCCAGTCTCTATTCCTCTATTTCTGCTACTCTTGAGGTTCCTGCCCCTGTCATGAGGATCCGTTTGAAGTCCAAAGCCAAGTGCCATTCCAGGTATGACTCTGACCTAGCTACACTTAAACGTAAGTGTAGAGCAGCTAAGAGGAAATATAGGGCTTCCACCTCACCCTCTGACAAACTGGACTGCTGCCTGCTTCAAAGGCAATACAGTCTCGCTGTCCGCTCTAAGAAGAGAGGCCACATTCAACCCTGCTGCAGTCTCCACTCCTCCCCTCGTCTCCGAGGCTCTTTGCAACTCCCTTGCCTCTCACTTTAATTCCAAAACCCAGGACATCCTGTCCTCCCTCTACTCTCCTTCCCCACCTATCCCCTCTTCTTATCAGCCATCTGACCCTCCCTCTGACACCCCTCCCCCTTCTTTCCACTCCTTTCCTTTTTTCTCCCTGGATGAGGTTGCTAGACAGGTTCGCTCTATGAAAGCCTCTTCAAAACCGGTTCATCCCTCTTCCTCTAAAACCATTAAGGACCACATTGATACCCTCACTCTGGCCCTTGCCAATTTCTGTAACCATTCCTTTGCCTCTGGATCTTTCCCCTCCCCTCTCAAGCACTCCCTTGTGTATCCTCTCCTCAAGAAACCTACAGATGATCCCTCCTGTCCGGCTAACTAGCCCAATTTCCATTACTCCCTTTCCAGGGAAGCTCCTGGTAAAGCTTGCCATCTCTCAGCTTAACCTTCACGGAAACTGCTCTCCTGAACATCCATGAAGGCCTGCTCTCCAACCTTGACTCAAACTTTCCCTCTGTCCTCATCCAACTTGAGCTCTCCTCTTCTTTCGACACAGGCAACCATACCATCCTGCTCAATCGTCTTGATGACAACCTGGGTATCACCGATCAGGCTCTGGCCTGGCTGACTTCTTTCCTTTCTGATCAACCCTCCCAGGTACAACTTGGGTCCTTCCTTTCCTCCATCTCCCTTTCTACCTGCGGTGTTCCCCAGGGGTCTAACCTCTTGCCCTGGTTTTTCAACCAATACCTACCTACTTTCGCTTACTGCATTTCCATTTTCTGCTTAAACATCCAGTGCTATGCTGATAACACCCAACTCATTTTCAAGCTTCCCTCTGACACCTCATCTCCTTCCCTCATGTCTGACTGCCTCACCGCCATTCAAAATTGGTGTGCCGACATCGATCTTTGTCTATATGCCAACAAGACTGAGATCTGCCTCATCGGTACACCTTCACCATCCTTTCCCCTCACTCACTGGCCGGCCTCCCTTGGCCCTCCTCCTACCCCTACCTGCGTGGCTAAGAATCTTGGGGTCATCTTTGACTCCACTCTTTCTTTCTCTGCACAGATCTCTGACGTGTCAAAAAAGTCAAAATTCCTACTGCACCTCCTTAGAGGCACTCTTCCTTTCCTCTCCTTCCCCCAGAAGCTCAGAAGCTCACCGTCTCTCAAGATCTGGTTCTCTATAGGTTGGATTACTGTAACAGCCTCTTTCTAAATCTTCCTGCCTCCACTCTCCACCCATTACAACTAATCCAGAACAGGACTGCAAGATTTGTCCTTGGCCTTAAGCCCTGGGACCGTATCTTTTCAGCTCTGAAATCCCTTTATTGGCTCCCAGTGGACGCAAGGATTACATTTAAAACCCTCTGCATTGTCCACTAGGCTTTCTGTGGCCTGTGACCAAAATACCTTCACCTATCCCTCTGTAAATGCCTCCACTCTCGAGCACTACGCTCCTCTACTTCTAACTCCCTCAGGGTCAGTCGTTTTTCAAAGAAATGAGCTGCGGGCAGATCTTTGTCTTCGGCGGGGGCCTCCCTTTGGAACAGCCTCCCAGCCTCTTTGAAACTTGAGGAGAACCATCTTCGGTTCCGGAAGCACCTCAAGACCTTCCTCTCCGCTTCTGCCTTTGTCCCCCTTCTCCCCTGCTGATCAGTCTATCTCACAGTATCATGCTCCTGGCCACCCTTTGTCCTTCGGGCCCAGGTACCTGCTCACCCTTCTGCACTGCCTCTGAGCCACCCTTTGCACTGGGATCTGTATCTGTGACCATACAGTCCCCCTTTCTTCTCTTGCACTTATCAGATATACCCTATCTGACAAATCACACACTTGCCTTGGCCTGCATTTATTATTTATTTATTGCATTTATTTGTATTGCACTTATTATTGATTCTTTTCTCTCCTTTGTGCCGCACCTTCCACTTCTCCCCCTCTTTTCCCTTTTCCATGCACTTGCGCGTTCTTAATGTCACTGGGCCAAGTAAAATTGTTTGTTTTTATTATCCCTTGTTCCACTCTCTTTGCTTGGTCGCACTCTGAAACACGTGTGTATGAGTGCGATACAAATAAAATATCATATCATATATGCATATTAGGCGAGGCCAATTGAAGCTATAGCAGCAAGCCTATATGCCGGAACACAGCCTTGCTTACAGGCACATGCTGTGACTGGCTACTAGTTATTGAGGTGAAGCTGCATTCAACAACAGCTCTACCAATTTAAGCAAATAGATTAGACATTGAAGTCTCGCCTGCAGCCCAGTGCGAGTGCTGAGAATTAAGCTCAAGGATTCATTCATAGTCACAACGTGGATTGTTTTTCTACACATTTCCTCAATGATAGCCCAGATGCCATGTTATGATGTTTGGAAATGACTTGGCAGTGTCTGGCTGCATAACGAGGTTGAAATGGAGCTTTGTTGGAAGTTTAGAAGCTCAAACGAAGGATCAGCCTGTTAATTCTAGTTGAAAAACTATGGCTTTGGGGACGCTTGAGAGCCCGACCAAGATGGCTGCAGGGCGAGCAAGCTCCTTTGACATTCCTGACCTGCCTGCTACGGATTGTAGCACAGTAAAACTCCCGCCTGATACCAAACGGTCTTTCATGATGGCGCCATTAATATGACCAGCGTATATGAATCGTAGCGCTGCATGAAATGAGTGGTAGTAGCCTGTGGCTTTCACTGGGGACCGATCTTACTAGCTCATGATTACTATTACTGTACTCTGCTAGACACAATCACAAATGATGCTCTGACCGTGAGAACAAGCGGTTTTGATACTGCGCTGTTGTGAATCACTGCGCTACTTCTCAAATCGGCGGAGGCTGCAGCGGTTATCAAAGCTGGTCATTACGGATCTACGCACATTATTGGCAGATTATTGGCAGACTTGAACCATATTCTCAGTTGAAGGAGGCGACATGGATCTCAACATTTTGGAACATGGGGGATATGTCCCAGATGAATTTGACACAGAGTCTGCCGCTGCATCAAGACTCGCTCCGACTGGCCTACCTAGGTCGACCCGGCCAAAACGGATGTGTCTACACACCTACAAATGATCCTGGCCAAAATGAAAACCATCGGCCAGCAAATGCAAGAGACACACAAAACTGTACAAAATTATTTAAAAGAGCTAAAAACATTAACACCCGGCTAGACGTCCAAGCGGAAGACACTACGTACAATGAGAGACGTATTAGTGCCATGTAGGACAATCATAACTATGTCTACTGATGTATATGGCCTCATTAAAGAAGTACAAAGACTAGGGGCTAAGGTCAAAGACATAGAAAACAGGTAACGGTGAAACATTCTACGCATGGTAGGGGTGCCCGAGAATGCAGAAGGTGCAGACGTCGAAGGGTTCCTCTATCAGATTTTTCAATACAAACTCCAACTCACGGACCCCAGATCTTAGACCATTGAGAGGGTGCACGTGGCCCGTATTCTGAAGCAGGCCCAGGGCGAACGCCCACAAATTATAACACTACATTTCCTCAATTTTCAACATAAGCTAACGATTCTGAAGGCCTACCTAACGGCAGACCTCATCCTGGTGGACGTTATGACGGAACGAATCTTCAATGACTTCTCTGTTGAGGTGTCAAAGAGCAGAAAAAGCTTAACCCGATCTTCGAGGCTCTGAAGGACTCAAGCCACTGCCACTCCCGCCACTATCCTTTTCCCACCATATTCCCTCTATCCAAAAAGATTGGCAGTGGCACACGTTCTGCTCACCCAAAGGAACATGGAGATTTCTGAAGTTGCACAACTGCGAGCCAACAGAACATATACAAACGGAGCAGAATATCGAGATCGTAGACCCACCTGAATCACTGTCGCAACGTGGAACCACCACATGACAGGGATGGAAGAAAGCGGGGCGATAGCCCAAGCGCCTTGGATGCAAAAATGTGATGGGCATCCAAAGAGGTGAAATGGATATGTGGCCCTTCTTTTGGAATGCTGTGCAACCATCTCCGAGGGAGCCTGTTGAAGCATGCGGCTCGCTCTCGAGTCATGCCCATCGTCTCTCCTGTCGAGGTTCTGTATCCTTTTATACCACTATGTGGAAGAACTAGGATTTTCAAACACTATAGGTCATACTTTTGTGATCATGTGGAATGGCAGATCGACTGATACATATAACCTCCTTTTATGCAGTCCATCGATCCCCTCCAATCACAGATTAAAGGTTATGTTGTGTAAACTTGTTTCACAACACGTGTTGATGATTGCAATGGTTGAAATGTGGCAAGGTTTGGGGGGGTGGGGGAGGATTTCTATTTCTCCCTTTACACCTGTAGCATGGATTTTTCTGCTGCTGTATTGAGAGGTCATGTTCCTAGGCACCAATGTTGTGGGGTTAGTTTCTCGGGTCATTTGTCAGTGGATTGACAATTTTCCTTAATTACAGATATGTCCTGGTATCCTGATCAGACATGATGTATACTCTGGACCTAGGCCAGAATACTTGCCTGACGCATAATTCTTACTAGTAGTAATGGCTACACTCACATGTATAACAATCAACATTGAGGGGTTGGGTCACCCTATTAAGCGTCCTCGTCTGCTGAAACTTCTGTGAGATTTGCAGGGGGACATCCTTTTTTTTTTTCACAAGAAACGGCCTTGGATGCGTGGGAATCAGAAAGGTTATGCAGAGGTTGGGTTGGTAGAGCTGTCCACTCACCATATTGTGGAAAACAAGGGCTCTCTATTTTGATTAACAAACAGATCTCCTGACAGTTCTCACAACCGAGAGTGACAAAGAAGGGTGCTATGTTTTATTACTATTACAGCTTCTTTTCCAGGATCAGATTACTCTTATTAACATATATGGCCCCACAATTGATTCCGCAGGTTTTTTTTAAATTTTTTTTTTTACAGATATGTTTGCTGCATTTGCACCATATATGGGCTGTCATACAATCATGGGGTCTGAGCTGAATGTCGCCCTATTACACGACCTAGACAGGTATAATCCCTCACTAGCGCACAGCGGAACCCTCCTGAAGAAATTTCGGACTCTCTACATGTTGATGTCTGATTTCCAATTGGTAGATGTGGGGAGACATATACACAAGGATAAGGAACAAGTTACTTACCTGTAACTGTTGTTCTCCAGCGTGGGTCTGGCATGGATTCACATGCTCATGAATATTCCCCGTCGTCAGGCTGGGAATCCTCGGTAAAGAAAAAACCAGTATCAGTTTCGTTTCTGATCTGTCTTTCGTAGTAGTAACCAATCACTGGTCTCTGCGTCATACTGACCACAGCCAATGACTGCCCTCTACCTAAGCCCCGCCTCTGGCAGCCATCTTCAGATTTGGAAGCACGTGAAGTGGCAGTATGACCAAGTGAAGAGCCGCAGAGGGGTAGGCGGGAGGGTTCGCATGTGAATCCATGCCAGACCCACGCTGGAGAACAACAGTTACAGGTAAGTAACTTGTTCCTTCTCCAGCATGGGGTCTGGCATGGATTCACATGCTCATGAATAAAGAATACATAGCAGTACACACATGCACAACCACGGGAGGTGGCAAAGGCTCAACATTAAGCATTACATCAAACTCAACATTAAGCAATCTTACCTCCTCACGAGGCTCACCTCAGGCGAACTGGTTGCGCAGCACTGCTTGGCCGACCTTGGACTCCTCCCTGGAATCCCGATCGACGCAGTAGAATTTCGTGAAGGTGTGCGTCGACCTCCACGTAGCAGCCCTGCATATGTCCAGCAGGGGCACACCAGATAGGAACGCCGTGGTAGCTGCGATCGCTCTGGTGGACGGCCAGGCAGCGGTCGGTTTGCCAACCGATGACAGTACATGATACAGCCGGAGAGCCATCTGGAAATGGAAGCCTTCGAGAGAGCCTTCCCCTGATTGACAGGTCCAAAGTTCACAAAGAGTTGTGACGTCGTCCGAAAACACTTTGTGCGGTCCACATAGAACTTCAGCGCTCTAGCCACATCAAGCGAGTGCAAAGTCCTCTCAGCTGGCGACGAAGGCGACGGGAAAAACACAGGCAACACCAAGGGTTCGTTGAGGTGGAATTCCGACCGCACCTTGGGCATGAAGGAGGGGTGCGTCCTGAGCACCACCCTCGTGTCGTGAAAAGTCAAGTATGGCGGCTTGCAAGATAGGGCCTGGATCTCTCCCACTCGTCGTGCGGAGGTGATGGCCACAAGAAACGCTGTTTTCCACGACAGGAATTTCAACGGGGCCGAGAGCAGAGGCTCGAACGGAGGTCCCATGAGCTTGGTCAGCACCACGTTGAGCTCCCACGCCGGGGCCGGAGCCTTCACCGGCGGGAACGATCTGAACAGTCCCTTCATGAACTCTTTCACCAGACGATGAGAGCACAAGGACGTCCGCCCCGTGGTTCTGGTGTATCGGGAGATCGCAGCAAGATGAATCTTGATGGACGCGTGTGCCAGTCCAGCCTTGGCCAGCGTCAACAGGTACGGCAGTACTTGGGGAGCCGTAATCCGTAGAGGGTTAATCTTCTGTGCGTGGCACCAGACAGAGAACCTCTTCCATTTGTGTCCGTAGCATTTAAGAGTCGAGGACGCCCTGGCCTTTGCAAGAACCTCTCTGCAGTCGGCCGGTATGTCGTATCCTCCAAACTCTAGCACTGCAGGAGCCAGGCCTGCAAGTTCAGCGACTTCGGGTCGTGGTGGAGGATGGCGCCTCCTTCCCTGGAGAGCAGATCCGCGTCCACTGGCAGCTTGATTGACGGGGACGCTGACAAGTCCAGAAGGTCCGGGAACCATATCTGCCTCGGCCACGCAGGTGCGGCGAGGATCATCCTGCACCGTGACCTCTTGAGCTGGTTGATGAGCCGGACCAACAGTGGCAGTGGAGGGAACGCGTATAGGAACAGGCCTTCCCAGGGGAACGAGAAAGCATCGCCCATGCTCCTCGGCTGGGGAAACCTGCTGGCGAACCTCCGGCACTTGGAGCTCGTCGCCGTCACGAACAGGTCGATCTGGGGTGTGCCCCACCGTCGGAAGAGGCGATCCACTAGATCCTGCCGTAGTTCCCACTCGTGGCACGAGCACAGCTCCCTGCTGAGTGAGTCGGCGATGGTGTTTTTTATCCCTGCCAGATGAAACGGCACCAGAAACATCCTTTGGGCGACGGCCCAATGCCTTAGGTCCTGCGTCTCCTTGGACAGTGCTAGGGACCTGGTTCCGCCCTGTTTCCTGATGTAAAACATGGTGGTGGTGTTGTCGGTGAAGATCCTCACCACCTTGCCCTTGAGGGACGGAAGGAAGGATCTGAGGGCCCAAAACACTGCACGGAGCTCCAGGACGTTGATATGGAGGGACTTCTCCGTCGGGAGCCAAAGGCCTCTCGCGTGCAGATTTTCGGTGTGCGCTCCCCACCCTTCCAGGGAGGCATCCGTGGTCACTGTCTCCTGGTGGCCTGGGGTCTGGAAGTCCATGCCCGCCGTCAGATGCTCGCGGGTGCCCCACCACCGGATCGCTCGTCGGAAACTCTCGTCGAGTGTGATCCTCTCCTCGAAGTAGCCCGTCGTTTGGATCCAGCGCGTGTCCAGGAACTCCTGCAACGGGCGCATCCGGAGCCTGCACATGGGAATGAGGTAGATGCAAGAAGACATCATTCCGAGGAGGGACTTGATGGACCTCACAAGGGCCGCGTCGGCAACCAACATCCGCTGTACCTTGCCCAGGATGGCCCTGGTCCTTTCCTCCGACGGGGAGGCCAGAAGGGACACTGTGTCGAGCTTCGCTCCCAGAAACAGTGCGTCTTGCGCGGGTACCAGGTGGGACGTGGCGTAGTTCACGGAGAATCCCAGGTCCGTGAGAAGTTGGACGGTCCTTGCCGTGTGCTTCACGGCGAGCTCCCTCGTCTTGGCTCGGATGAGCCAGTCGTCCAGGTAGGGGTAGACGTGGATCCCCTCTCGGCGCAGCTCCGCCGCCACTGGTGCAAGGCACTTGGTGAATACCCTGGGAGCCGACCGTAGACCGAAGGAAAGGGCTCTGAACTGATAGTGACGCCCTTGGACCACGAACCTGAGAAATTTTCGGTGCCCCTTTAGGATGGGAATATGGAAGTAGGCATCCTCCAAATCCAACGACGACAGGAAGTCGCCCTCCTCCGGCTGCCCCAGGACATGCTGGAGGGTGACCATCCGGAACTTCTGTGCCTTGATGAACTTGTTCAGCCGTCGTAGGTCTAGGATGGGGCGCCATCCTCCCGTCTTCTTCTTAACGAGGAAGTATCTTGAGTAAACTCCGGAGCCCCGAAGCCTCTTTGGGACGAGTTCGATGGCGCCCTTCCTGAGCATCGCCTTTACCTCCCGGAGAAGCTGAGGGACGTGAAGCTCTTTCCTGGCCACAGGGGGGACGCGCGGGCACCTTCTTTGAAATTCGAGCGTGTGGCCCTGGGCTAGGGCGTCCAGCACCCAACCGTCGGTGGAGATGGACTCCCAAACGCTGACGAAGCTCACCAGCCGGCCTCCCACCGGGGTGCTTCGGTGGGGGCCCAACCCCACGGCCGGTTCAATCCTGCTTAGACGAGGCTTTGCTGTCTTGACCTCCTTGGCGACGACGGCGGGGTCCGCCTGACTTGCCTCGTCCCCTGTAAGCTTCCTGAGACGACGAACGGGCCGCTTGACGGTAGGTGGAAAATCCGCCGCCGGAACCTTTGGAGGCACCCTTGCCTCCGCCGCTCCGAAAGGGCGGCCGCCGTTGCTGGAGAACCCCGAGCGCCCGGGCCGTCTCCGTGTCCGCTTTAATGGCTTGAAGGGAATCGTCCACTGTTTTCCCAAACAGGTTGTTCCCATCGAACGGCATGTCCAGGACTCTGGTCTGTACGTCTTGACGGAAGTCAGTAGCCTTGAGCCATCCACGCCGCCTAAGGCACACGCCGTTGCCCAACTGGCGAAATCCAGTGTCGGCGATGTCCGTCGCAATCGTGATGGCGTGGTCCGACGCCACCTCACCTTCCTGCAAGATCTCCAGGGCATCCGCCCTCTTGTCGTCCGGTAGGAAGTCCAGCAGGGGAGCCAGTTTGTACCACAGCTCCCTGTCGTAGCGGGCTACGATAGCCAAGGCGTTAGCCGCCTTAATCGTCGTCGCTGCAGACGAGATGACCCTGCGTCCCATCGTGTCAAATTTCTTTCCCTCGCCGTCCGGCGGGGAAGTCGACGTGGAGGCCGCACCCCCCCCCGCTTTCTTCCTGGCCGCCGCGGAGACGACGGAGTAGGCTGTGCCCGGAGGCACAAGGGGGCCGCGTCCGGGACCCGGTACTTCTTCTCGTACCGGTCTCTTCTAGCCGGCGTCGTGGATGGGTTCTTGAGGAGGGCTAGGCCCTCATCCCAAATATCGTCCAGTAGAGGTACCGCGAGGACCGTCTTCCTCTTGGCCTCGCTGATAAAGGAAACCTTCCTTCTTCTTCTCCTCCGGGCAGAGCTGGAAGAGCTCGGATGCCCTGGCTATCATGGAGTGAAAAGATCCAATCTCGTCGGGCGGGGAAGCCCGGGTGGGAGGAGACGACGGCAGATCCTCATCGTACACCTCGTCGTCCGTACCCGTCGCGGCCGTGTCCGTTCCCGTATCATCCCCTCGAGTCGTGGGCGGGGAGGAGGGCTGAACGGGGCGCGAGGGCTGAAAAGGAGGTGGAGGGTGAATCCTTCTTTTCTTAGGAGGGGGGCTGCCCGAAGGGCCTGGTTCCGGGTCCCCCGACGGGAGTGGTTCCTCCACTGGTAACGGCAGTCTCGTCCTTA
Source organism: Ambystoma mexicanum (assembly GCF_040938575.1). Classification (NCBI taxonomy): domain Eukaryota; kingdom Metazoa; phylum Chordata; class Amphibia; order Caudata; family Ambystomatidae; genus Ambystoma; species Ambystoma mexicanum. The sequence goes on from NC_090939.1 coordinate 757,555,371, forward strand.
TCTCTGAGCATAAGGACTGTATAGCCAACAAAATGGCCGCCGAGTTGTCTTGCGGCACTGGCAGAGGGGAATCCGACGGGCGGTCAGGGGCCCCATCGGTACCCTCGACGATGTCGTCGTCTCCTGCGTCGGGATCCCTCCCGATGGGCTGGTCTTCTTCCACGCCAACGCCGTGGCTTAAGACCTCGATCAGTTCTTCCTCAGAGGTTGAGGCCGAATCCACGACGACCTCCTGCCCCCCCTTTTTCTTCTGCTTCAGAGGTTTCACAGGGGTCCTGTCGATGGGCATAAAAGAGGACTCCCTCCGCGGTGGCAGGGAGACTCTGACCCCCGAGGTCGCCACCACTGGTGTAGCCTCCACGGGCTGAGCCAGGGCCGCCGCGACTGTCTCGATAGAGGCCTTGGCCGGATGGATTAAGGCTTTCACCACCTTAGGTGCGCTCACCGCCTGTCTCGATAGAGGGGGGGGGACACTGCCTCGCTCCCCCTCCGCCTTCGAGCTCGACCGGGGCCTCTCCAGGAGCTTCGGCGGGTGCTCGGCCTTCCTCTTACCCGACCCAGAGCGTTGGCTCGTGGTTGATGGTGCCGGGGAGGGTGCGCCCTGCCTGGCGCCCGTAGAGCCCGACCGTTCGGCGCTCCCGGTGCCAGCGGACTCGCGGTGCTTGGCCTTATGTTGGCCCCTTGTCGCCGGGGCGTCCTCAAAGGTCTTAGAAGACCGCTCGGATTTCTTCCTCTTCTTCTCGCCGGACGGGCTCTTCCCTTCCAGCCAGTTGGCGAGACGTTGATGGCGGTCCTTCATGGTCCGCTCCGACATGTTGCCGCAAAACGCACAGTCCTTCTCCACGTGTGTCTTGTCCTCATGTAGGCAGTAAAGACAAAAGGAGTGTTCGTCTTCCTTAAAGACATTCTGCAGCTGGCATCCAGGGCAGACCCTGAACAGCTTTCCGGGCGTCCAGCTTCCCTTCTCCTGGGCCATGTCCGAGATGTGCCTGAAAAACTTCTGGAGTCCTCCAAAAGCGTAGCTCGATGAATCTTCACCCTTGAGGGGCGTGGACGAATCCGACACGGGTCCCCGTTGATCGGATGGAGAGTTGGTGGAGCTTGAGACTCTTTTGACCGAAAAAAACGAAGTTTTTGAGAAAAAACGTGAAAAAATAGCACTAACGCTCGAGAGCAATAGCACGGGGATCCCAACACATGAACGTGCGGTAAAAATCTGAAGATGGCTGCCAGAGGCGGGGCTTAGGTAGAGGGCAGTCATTGGCTGTGGTCAGTATGACGCAGAGACCAGTGATTGGTTACTACTACGAAAGACAGATCAGAAACGAAACTGATACTGGTTTTTTCTTTACCGAGGATTCCCAACCTGACGACGGGGAATATTCATGAGCATGTGAATCCATGCCAGACCCCATGCTGGAGAAGAGGGACTACACAAGGATAAGAGGGACTATACATTTTATTCTAATCACCATCAATGGTACTCCCGTCTCGACTACTGGCTTCTCCCTCGTAATGCTACACACTCTATAGATAAATGTACAATTCTTCATATGTCATTATCCGACCATGCCCCAGTCCTAATGTGCATTACACTCCCAGACGTATCACAAAAGGCTCTGTGATGAATCTAGTGGAGTCATCACTGAATACCCAGTGGTGGCCTCCTCCCATGTGGCCAGGGGATCGTGGCCGCTACCTGATCCTTACCCTGGGAGCGGTGACATGCGGGAGGATCACATGGGAGGAGAAAGCTACCAGGGAGGTATGGTAACTTCACTGGATAAGGCACAGTATTTCCTCCTTCCCCATGAAAAAGAATGTTTAAAAACTAAGACCTTGATGGCATATTGCCGGCTGACAGTTTCCCCTCACAGAAAAAGTCAAAAAATCTCTTCCCATCTTACTTTGGTCAGGTACCCACCTATACCTCAGACACTCACGGTCCACACATAACACTGTTTGCTTGTAAAGTACCTTTTTGTGAAACCTCTGAGAAAAACCATCAAGGAGTTTAAAGCCCAATGCCATCTATGGACTCCAATTCCCATAAATCCGTAGGTACTGAGACAAGGAGGAGGATGAGGTAGTTTGTGCAGAGTAACAGAAGCCCGAAGTGAAGCACGCAGGCTAGTTCTTTTGCCAAAGCTTACAATGTGTGGGACATTTAAAGATGGCAACCGCACTTGGAAAGAGAGCTGTGCAGGAGGATGAGGAACCCCATGCTGGGGCTCCTGTCGGCGAGGTGTCCAGACCGGTGTGGCGAGAGGCTGGAGAGAAGCTCCAGGGAATATGGCAGCCCAAGAAAACAGCGCTCTCCAGTCCAGGAAAGCTGGCAGTGGATCGTGGAACCGCGTAGGATGCTCACTGAGCCTCTGCTCACTCCCGGCATTGAAGGGCCAAACCTGTGGAGGCAGTAGCAAGTTCGGAGATGCACAGAAGACCCGGTGAGTCTGCCTAGCGCAGTGGGGTACCCAGGGAGCTTCAACACGCACACCAGCGAATGTTTGAACTGTATGGAGTTGCTAATGACAGAAAGGCAACAAGCTTGTTTGAATGCAGTCAAGTTCAAAGCCAATAAGAAGAATGTTTGTATGCAGACAAGGCAAAGTACAAAGGCAAAGCCCAATCGAATACAGATATACGAGATACCAGTGTGGGGGAGAGTTGAAGGGAATATTATCATGCAGAGATATACCAAGCACCTCATGGTGTGTGCATCTGTGGTATAGTAAAAGAACAGTAAAAGCTAAAGAACAGTAAAACGAGTAAGTCCTGGCAGAGGAGCACAGCAGGCAACTGAAAGATTCCTGGCAGGAGAGTATATGAGGTAATCTGAAAATCCATGTGAAAAGTCCTGGCAGGCGAGCAAACTAGGCAGCTGACATTGTACAAGATTTCTGGCTGGGGAGTACACCAGGTAATCGGAAAACCCACGTGAGAAGTCCTGGTAGGCAAGTCAACTAGGCAGCTGAAATTGTACGTGATTTCTGGCAAGAGAGTACACCAGGGAATTTACAAAGCTTCATGAAGATATTTGTTTTCAAATCTGCAAAGTTACAGAGAGAATTTTGTATCCAAATTTTCAAAGTTACAGAGAGACTTTGGTTTTTAGAATTTCTTGCTTAAACAAGAACTTTGTGAAATCCAGTGGAAGAAACAAAGGAACTGTTACCCAAGGAGACATTTAGTTTTCAGCCTATTTTTTTTTTTTATTGTTTTAATCAATAAGATTTTCACAAAAGAAGAAAAGAAAACATTTCGCTTTCAGTAAGAAGCTACAGTAGCAAGTAGAATCGTCAGTGATGATAAGATCGGGAGAAGTATTGAGGCCGGAACTCATCGAAGGTCATTGGGCGGATCTTCGTCAGGTAGACTGTTCGGATACTGGCTGTGCGGGGACATACTAAGAGCAAATGCCTAATCGACTGTTACTCACGGCGTTTTGCAGAATCGGCACTCGTTCGATGGAGAAAGCCCTCTGATTGCTAAGATTTCGTTGGTTAACAAGAGATTTAGTCGCGCCCTCATTAAATCGCGAGCGTGTCTAGAAGGGAACTTTTTGATGTACGGTTGTAAATAGTTGAATCTTCTGATGTTTGGCGGGAGGTGCTGTGTCAGTTTATTCTTTAGAGCTGCCTCACTGGTTTGGATCCAGTCGATTTCTTTCAGTTTTTTTTAATTTTTGTGGGGTTTCTGACGAGTGTCTCTTCGTCACACTCTGTGGTTTGTTTTTGTCCAGCGTTTTAGCATGTTGCTTTGGCCGTTTTCACATTCTTTCTTGATTAGATTGTAAATTGATGGATCAGACGAAATTCTGGATTTGCGATAAAGCATGAGCATGCTAGATTTCACTGTTCCCCCGAGTGATAGCAGGCTGAGTTCCTTCCTTATGACGGTCACCGAGGTGGAATTAGGGAGACCCAGTGTCCCTCTCCAAAACATCGCTTCCAGTCTCGGCCACACAATAGTGGGTAAATTCGGAAGGGCGTTGGCGCCGTAGGTCAAGGTAGGAATAACCTTTTTTTTGTAGAAATCTACAACAGGAATTAGAGAGAAGCGTCCAAATTTTCTGTTGATGGCTTTGGCTTGTGCAATCAGCTTTTTCGTTGTTCTTTTGAGGTGGGCTTGCATTGCCAGTTCATTTCTTGAGCAGTCAAGTGTCACTCCAAGGTATCTAAATTCGGAGACTTTTGCGACCCGCTGCTTTTCCAAGAACAGAGCGTTTTTTTCCATCTTCTTTGGTTTTGTAGACAGAATCATAAATTTTGTCTTTTTTTCGTTTATCTCCAATTTGTTGTCGGCCATGTATTCCGAGAGTTTCTTCAGTTAACGCTGCAGGCCCACAAGAGTGTGGTCCAGAATTACCAGATCGTCTGCGTATAGGATTCTGTTCACGTGGGTGTCGCCCAACTTTGGTAGGAAACAGTGGAAATCTTGGAACGTTGTTTGCAGGTCCCCCAGGAAGGAGATAAATAGGGCCGGGGCCAAAGGGCACCCCTGTTTCACCCCTCTGGCGGTTGGAATCACTGGGGACAGGAGGCCATGTTGGTTTAATCTTACTCGCATGGTGGTGCCGGTATACAGTGCTTTGATCGGCTCCAGGATCGGGGTGGGGCAACCCCAGGTTTCGAGTTTCTGCCAGAGCCGCGGGCGCTCTACTTTATCGAACGCCTGGGTGAGGTCGATGAAGATTAGATAAAGTCGCGGTCCTCCATCCAACACTCTCCCTTTGAGCGCGCTGAGCATCAGTATGTTGGCTGCTGTGCCCAGTCCTTTTTTGAAGCTTGTTTGAAGATAGTCATGGCAACCTGCCGTTTTGGCCCAGTTGTTGAATTCTCTCAACACGAGAGAACCAAACACTTTTCCAATACAATCCAGAAGGGCGATCGGCCTATAGTTTTTTGGGTCTTCTTTGTCGCCCTTCTTGTAAATTGGTGCAACTGTGGCCGTTTTCCATGATGGAGGAATGGATTGTAGTTGAGCACATCTTTGAAAGATTTTGCTGAGAAGAGGGGCCCACTCTTCCTCGAAGGACTTCAGGTCGACGTTCGTGATGCCGTCCAGGCCTGGGGCTCGGGAGTTTTTGAGTCTCTTAATTTGTGTTGTGATGTCCTCGATGTCGTCCACTCTGATCCATGGTAGTGATGGATCTACCAGCTTCTCTATTTGTTTTCAGCCTATTTGAGAATCCAAGGGAAGGGAACCACCCTCTCGACCCAAGGTATTCACCTTGGAGAACAATTTTCATTTGAGTAATTCTTACATCTTTGATTTTGAACACTTTTTGCCAACATCAAACTAAAGATATTTCCTTACACCTTTTGTTTTATTTTTAGTGTGAGGGTCAGGTTAGGGTGTTTTTGGACACAAGGACAGCACTTCAAGTTACTGACATTCTGACAATGACAGATCCATCGTTTTTAGTTTCTAGGTAGGGAAGTCCCTCTTTAGCATAGGGCCAGAGAGGCATTTTTCCAACCCCTTTTCCTTCAATAAACATTTTTTTTCTTGATAATTCAACCACTTAGTGTCCGCCCTTCATTTCTGACTCATCACAGCTCCCTCTCAGCACTTAAATTTAATGACCCTGCAGAACCACAACATGATAGAACTCCTTTTACAGGATTCGGATAGATTTTGGCAGGATAATTTGATAAAGGGCTATAATACACTCAAATGCTGGGATCCCTACAAATCCTAACCGAGAGGACAATGCATCTCACGATGGGAATACAAATGGAGAATGTGGTCCAAAAGGGAATCAGTTGACCACAGAATTGTGGACAGCTGAACGTATTCATAAGGATTCCCGGGATCGTCAGACTCACTCTCACTCTTACATTCTCAAATGGCAGCTTGAAATTGGACATATTACCACATTACGCACCAAAAGGTCCTTCTCCAAAAAGATGCACACTCACTTTGCCGAGGGAGATAGACCCCTTTGCATGATGGCTCTAGTCCTTAAGGGTAAACAGCAGGCAAAGCTCATTGCATCAATTCGGGATACACAAGGCAAATTACTGACAGGATATCAAATCATAAAGAAAAGATTTGCAGAGGAGTAACGAGATATTTATACAGCTCCCCCTGACAGCGATATGGAACGGGTGCATGGTTTTCTCCGGCCGATACCTCTCCCTACGGTCACCCAGGAGGGACCTTCCCTTATTGAATGCTCTCGTCTCTGATAAGGTCACTCCCGTCATAATGGGGCTGACCTCTGGAAAAGCAGCAAGCCCAGGCTTTCCAATTGTCATTTACAAGCTAATGATGGACACGGTGACCCTTGTGACTCAGACAAACGTTCAGAGAAGCCACAGACCTACATCACCTCCCACCCTCTTTGTTGATAGCCAATATTGAAGTCTTTTATTTTAAAAAAGGGCGAGAAACCACACACTGCAACTCTTATTGCCCAAAATCACTCCTTAACACAGTCAAAGGTACTGCGGAAATGCCTGCAAGGTAGACTAGAAAGATTACTTCCTAAGCACATTCATCAAGACCATACTGGCTTTATCTTAAACTGGCATTCATCGGATAATCTAAGGTGTCTACTACATATTATGGAGGGCGACCCGAGCCCAGAGTGTGTGGTTGATGACGGATAGGCTTTTCACAAAGTACTCTAGGACTATTTGTTCACGGTTCTCCATAAAATTGGTCACGATGGCAATGTCGTGCAAATGATACATCCCTTACACAATGAGCCGCAGATCTTGGTGGTTACCAAACAGCCCTACATCTCAACCCTTTCGGTTACACACCGGCACTGCCAAGGTTGCCCATTATCACCCCTTCCTTATGCACTGGCGATTGAACCCGTGGCTGCAAAAACTGTGCCTAGATGAGGAATGGTCTGGTATTTACAAGGGCTCTGAAGAACACACTGTGTCTCTCTATGCAAACGATTTATTGCAATCTATTAGTCGATATTACCAGTCCTTACCTTGCATATGTGCCATACTGCAGGACAAGTTGGAAGTAATGCCCCAGCACCGAGATATTCCATGGGACATGCGCAATGGGACTCCAATCTCACCATATTAAATACCTAGGAGTGATGGTCAGCCCAGGCTCCAAAACCTTGACTGATCTGAACCACACAAGATAAAACAAGACTGTACTGCCTCTTTTGCACACAGGCAGGATCAATGCTCTCAAGATGAACCTCCCTAAGTTCATATATTTATCCTTCATGCTACCAATGCCTCTAACAGAGCCAATGTAGGGAGAGTTTCATAAACATGTGATGAAATTCATTTGGTGTGGCAAGAAAGCGCGACTCAAATTCATACTACAAGCCGCAAAAACTGAAGGGGTACTAGCATTACCATCTTGGAGGATGTACTATTTGTGAGCTCAGGTTTGCTGGGACAAGCTCTGGCTTAATACAGAGGATGCCACAAGTTGGCGTCCCATAGAACTAAAGACGTTTCTACCATATACCCCACAGGAGGCCCTGCCGAATCAGCCTTGCCGACACCCGAGAAATCTCTCACGACATCTTATGATTGGTCCTACATTGGCGGAATAGCACAAGGTGTGAAGTATTTTGGGGATGGGCACACATACGACCCTTCAAGCCCTTTTATCAAATGGCACACACAAACCGATCCACATACAGCAAAGTAAGAGTTGGCAAAATGTTAGAATTATGGACCTGTTCGAAGATGCCAATCCCCTACTTTTCTCTGAGGCCAAAACTATACTAGGTCTATCAAACACAGACTAGCTTCGATGAGGGCCATTAAGTCGGTATTCAACACCCACACAACTAGGGAATCACGGGCGAGGGAACCATCGAAATGCGAGGCGGAAATCGCCCGAGACCCCTTGTATCATCCAAAAATCAAGACTTTTTATGCCCTTTACACACAACAATTATAAGAGGAATTTGACGCTGACAGACATGTGGTCAGAAGATTTGGGAATTGTGTTAAATATTGCAGATATCTATGAACTCTTCTCTATGATTAAATACAACTCATGCAATCTGAAACAGAGAAATGCAATGCAAGATCAATCATAGAACCTATTTCACCCTGACTAGATTATATAGCATCGGAATTGCATCATCCGCAGTGTGTTGGTGGAAATGTGGGTGATTGGGGACTATAAGACATGTGTTTTGGCCGTGCCCAAAACACATGTCAGGTCATTGGTCTCTCATCAACTGATGGGGTGTACAGGCTATCACAATGACAATATCTCCGACATCAATATTGTTTGGAATTGACATAAATGAATGGCATACAGAAGCAATTGTCCACAGGCTGATACATATAATACTTTTTACAGCTCACAAAGCTATACTTCTAGACTGGAAAGTAACAGCACCGCTAACCAAAAAGAAATGGCGGCTACTGTTATCTAAAACATGTGCTGCAGAGCGAGCATGTTGTCACAGGACAGCTGGTAACACACAAGCAGATACATTTTGGGCACTCGCGACTGCAATTATTTTAGGATGCAATAGACCCTACAACAAACGTATGGCTCATGGGGCAGACAAAGAGGAATGCAGTAAAATAACCATATATAACTCATATAAATTCGGACGACAACCCAACATCTCTCCTGTGCAATAAGATGTAGATGCCCGCAGCGCAACACAATGTCTGATGGTCAGAGAGGTAGACGAAATATCGAAGTAACAGTTATGATATGTAGTGACTCCTGTAAAATAACTTTATATATATTTTGCATGCACCAGAAGTGGGATACAAAAATGCAATATGTTTGTTGATTACACTTCATAAGAAACGCTCACAGACATGACAAATGGATTGTCTGGGGGCGGGTGGCAGGTGTGGGTGGGGTTGGGGTTTCGATTATGGCTCCGATTATGGCTTGGGTATTCTCAACAAACTGCCAACGTTACTTATGATATGATATATGGCATTTATATTGCGCCTATACACAAGTGTTTCAAGGCGCGATGTACATTACTAGCAGAGCTGTGATCTGATGTTTTTGTTTCTTTTGTTAATTATATGCCAATAAAAAAAATTAATACAATAATAAATAAACAATCTGGCTTCTTCTCTGGCGAACAGTTCAAGGCTACAGGTGTGACTAAGGACTTTTATGGACTTTTGGCTTTTATTAACTCTCCTGCATATGCCTTGTTACTGTAACGAGGAAAATCACTTAACTTACTGGGGCTCGTACCATCATTAGATCTTTCTCAGGCTGTAGAAGTAGCCCACCCATGGAATGGGATCGGTCTCATAAGGCCCCGGATATCGGGGTGGGTGCTGATGGATTGGGAGTGTTTGGCACCATTGCGGGGCACAGAGCCTTCCACACCATGCTTGAGTCAGTGACTGTCTGCGAAGCATCAGACGCTGGACCAGAGGCAGCTTGATCGGCACGGTCAGAACTGACCAGGTACAGCTTTGTTGCCTTTCTGTCCAGATCTAGTCATGGAAGATACCCTGCAAAAGAGCTTCCTTATATCTCTCGGACGTTGCATGTCTTTTGCACCCCAGATGCCTTTGGGATCAACCAATGCATTGCAATAGATGGTTCTTGTAGTTAGAGGTCAGTGGCAGAACCTTTTTTTTTTTAAAGTATTTTTATTGACATTTTCAAACTTCTAGCATACAAAATCTCCCCCTGCACCCCAACTCCTCTCAGCCCCCCATCCCCGTCCCCCGCCTCCATCTCCAGGACAGCTGCCGCTGTTGTCGGTATGAAGTCCTTAAAAACCAGTCCTCTTTATACATTCAGAAAAAAAAGTCCAAAACTTGTATTGTTTGCAGGCAACAGTTCTCTCTAAAGACTTTATGAATAAAGTGCAACATCAAACTCCAGTCCTCCTTAAACTTCTTTTGTTCCCGTTGTACCACATATGTAACCCATTCCAAAGAGACATAATGCCAAATTTTCATTAACCAATCTTGCTCGGTAGGGGCCGTAAATTGTGTCCATTTTTGTGCAATAAGTGACAAAGAGGCTGCACTTAGAATCATAAATGCTTTCCCATAACTCTTTATAGGAAGAACCTCCATTACATCCCCCAGACCCAACATTGCTTTCCCCATGTCTCTACGTATTTGGGGACCAAAAATCACTTTCATCACCTGATTAACAATTCCCGAGTATGTTTTCAATTTGGGGCACTGCCACCATATATGACCCCATGTTCCAGTCATTTTACATCCCCGCCAACATTCCCTTGAAACATTTGGGTAGACGTATGTAGTTACTCCGGGGTAAGATGCCATTGCACCATTACCTCGACCCACATTTCACGTATCTGAAGTGCCCGCATTCATTTTGGTATCACCTTCCAAACTGCCAACCATTGATCCTCAGTAATGGTGGTACCAGTAACTTTTTCCCACGACATATGCACCCACTGCACTTGGCCGGGATTATCTTCAATAATCTTATACAGCGCACCCACCACATGTCTGTCCCCAGGATTTGTGGTGATGTATCTCTCAAAGGGGTTAAGACCCCTTATTATAAAGTGTTTAATTCCCATTAACTAGCGTCGAAGCTGGGCCTACCTCAGTCTTTCTTTGTCGCTCAGGGAAAATGCTTGTTTGCTTTGTAGGAAAGACCTAGTCTCCTTATCCACCACCATATCACACATTTTTAGATATCCTGCTTCTATTTTTAGACATCCAGCTTCCTCCCATTTCTTGAAAGCACTCTGTTCTAATCGCAGGGTAAACTGGGGACTGCGAGAAAAAAAAGTGTAAATGGAGAGGGAAACATAGTGATACCTGACCACTTAACCACAGCATCCCATACCTGTGCCATCAGAGCTGTGATTTTGCTATTATACATATTAATAGGGAAAACATGTTTGTGACACCAAAGGTCTTCCTGAAGGGGACTACCTACCACAGCTCTGTCCATCCGCATCCACATTTTTTCCATGTGCCCTTTAAAATATTCCCTAATAAATCACAGCTGAGCTGCCTGGAAGTATATTATGTAATCTGGTGCCCCCATACCTCATTTAAGCACTGACGCTGTTAGTACCGTCCATGATACCCTTGATTTCTTACTTTTCCAGATGGGTGTCCAGTCAAAGTGTTGAATACATTGTTTCAAACTGAAATAGTTTCGATTCAAAAGGACCGAAAAAAAAAAAAATACAAATGCCTTTTTTTAAATGTATTTTTTTTGCCTTCATATAGGAAAACATACTAGTTTTTCCCAAAAAACAGGGGATTTGGGGGCCCCTGCCCCCCCAAAAAAATGTGCATTTGAATTTTTTTTCCGATTATTTTGATTCGAAACGATCCTTTTGTATTCAAACCTTTCACTATAAACCTTCCAGATGTATTCCCTTATTATCCTGTTCAGTACCTTGAAGAATTTCTGGTGGACCATTATTGGCAGCGCCTGAAAGTAATATAATACTTTTGGGAGAACTATCGTTTTAACTACATTTATTCTCCCCGTCCATGAGATCGTCAGGGAGTTACGTTCCTTGAGCCACTGTTTAATTGATTTTAATAAAGGGAGATAATTTGCTTGATACATTGAATCCAGAGAATCTGTTATCTGGTCACCCAAGTATCTTATGCGCTTATCTGTCAATACAAGCTGGTTCTCGTGGTTGTCACCTGTCCTAGATATGTTTGCTTCCTGAAATCTCATCACGACCAATTTGTGTATGTTTATTTTCAGGTCCGCCACCTCTCAGAATTGTTTCAGTTCTGCTGCTAAGGCCGGTAACAAAGTAATTACGGAAGTCACTGACAATAATAAATTGTCTGCAAAGGCCATCACTGTAGGTTTTTCTCCCCCAAATTGAATACCCCTGATATTTTCCTCCTCCCTAATTCTGGACAATAATGGCTCAAGATGGACCGCATATAATGCCGGACATAATGGGCACCCCTGTTTGGTCCCCCTGGTTACCTGTACTTCCTGCAAGAGATCTCTGTTGATAGTGAGGCGTAAAATTGTGGATTGGGAATTTGCCCTGATTTGCAAACATCTGGGTCCAAATCCCATACCCTTCATAGTAGAACATAAAAAGGACCACCCCACGTGATCCAACGCCTTCTAGGCATCTAACGTTATTACCCCCGCCAATAGTCCTGCTTTATTTATTTTCTCAATCAAATGGCACACCCGTCTTGTGTTGTCGAATGATTGCATGCCCATGACGAACCCCGCTTGATCAGGGTGAACTAATTTTGGTACCAGTTTGTCCAGTCAACATGCTAATATTTTCATATAAAGGTTTGCATCAATGATGATGAGAGCTATGGGTCTATATGACCCACACTGAGTTGTATCCTTGCCTGATTTAGGAAAGAGCATCAACTTTGCCTCTTCCATTGAAGATGTACTAGTGCCCTCCCCACTGAAGGAGTTGAAAAGAGGTCAACACCGGGGTCAGGAGCTCATTGTAGGTCTTGTAAAATAGTGCCGGAAAACCATCCAGGCCTGGAGCCTTATTGAGTGCTAAGGACATTATCGCTTCCCGTACTTCCTCTGCAGTGATCACCCTCCAATTCCTCCCTATCGCCTGGTTCCAATCTATTCAACCGACATGGTTCCAGATATGTCTAGTAATACTCAGTGAATGCTTTTACTATGTCTTTTGAAGATGAGCTAATTGTGCCTTGCCCAATTTCTATGCTACGAATGGTCCTTGCTTCTTCCTTCATCCGCACTTGCCGTGCCAACAGGCGGTCGGCCTCATTGGCCTTAATATAATACCTTTGTCTTAAATACACCAAGGCTTTCTCCGTGCACCTGTTCTGTAGCAGATCTAATTGCCCTCCTGCGGTACCTACATTCTTTCTATACTGCTACCCCCCTATTCGTTTCCTTCTCCCGCATGACTATTTTCAATTGGTCTTCTAAATCTTTTTGTGCCAATGTTAATTTCTTTTCTCTTAGGGCTTTCTTCGCTACCAGTTCTCCCCTCATGGTCGCTTTGAAGGCATCCCAAACCCACCTTTCTGTTGTACCCAGAGACCCATTTAGTTCAAAGTATTCCCCAATTTTAATCCGTATTTCTTCAAGGAATACCGGATCTCTTAATATATGATCTGAGAATTTCCACCACCATAATCCTGACCCTTCCATTTCCTGGGAAATTACCAACATTTGATGAGACCCACATGTAATCTATCCTCGAAAATGACTGATGGACGCATGAGTAAAACATATACCCCTGTCTTCCCTGTTGTGTTTCTTTCCAGGCATAAATTAGAGTTAGATGGGCTATGCTAGATTTACATTTTTGAGTGGGAGGTCGTTGCAAAGATTGTCCTGCCCTGCTCCTATCAACTTGTGGATCCCATGCCATATTAAAAGCTCCTGTCAAGATTATTTGCCCCTCAGCGAAACGTTCAAGCTTGCCCAGGACCCCCTGGAGGAACCAGTCTGGAGGAACCAGTCTTGCTCCGAATTTGGGGCATACATTGTGGCTATGGGTATAACGTTGTCTCCCTATTTGAATGCGAACAAAGATATATCTTCCCTCCTTGTCTGGTCCGTATGACCTGCCATTCAAAGATATTAGGACTCCCCTCCCCCGTCTTCCGCTTGTTGTTTGCTTGCAGTATATGTGGATATGCAGCTAGCTTTAATTTTCTACAATCTTTCCTACAGACGCGTTTCTCTTGTAGTGTCACCAGGTCGGGCTTCCGGGGTCTTAGGAATTACCCCATCTTATGCCTTTTGACTGGGGAGTTTAAACCCCTTACATTAAGGGTCAAGATATGAATTTCTTTCCAACCTCCCATCTACATTTATGTACGCTGGTTGTCTGATTGGCAGCTGATCCCCCCCCCTTATATCCCTTGAATATTTACCCCCCAAACTCCTTCCCCCCCGTCCGCCATCTCCTCCCCGGTCAAGTCCAACCGATTCCCCCTCATACCATGCATTAAGCAATGGAGGTTGAGCTCTACTGCACTCCCGGGGATTATTTGTGTGGGTCTACCCGGACCCAACGCATCCCTGTTTCCAAGCACTGGGATCATCCCCACCTCCCCTGCCGCCCCACTCCCTCAGAATTCTGCCCGCGCTAGTAATGACATTTGACCATAGCTTCCCCTAGGGTTCCACATTTCCTAAACCTGAAAATAGAAAACTTTTACCCTATTGGTGGGCGTTATTGTCCATACACCAGTCCGTTCGTCCAGGGAGTCATTCATTTTTTGACTTTCTTCTTGATGTTTTAGTCCATTCCCATTATTTGTACTTCCCAGTCTCGCTTGAGGTACCTGCATCCATTAGAGATCCTGCTCTTCTTCCTCAATCTTTAATATCCACAGTCCTTCATCGCATGTCGTAATTCAGAGTTGTTGATCTTACCATGAAAAATGTAATCCAACTGGAAATGTCCATCTGCATCGGACGTGGTCTTTGATGGAACCTGTGGTAAAGGTTTTGATCAATCTTCTTTTCAGCAACGTTGTCTGTGCCAAATCCTGATACAACCTTAATAGGGTTTGCTTTTCTTGCTACCTGCAGGATTGCCTCTTTTTGTCCATATCGTTATATGGCTGCAACCACTTCGAGGCCTAGCTCCCAGATTCTTTCGTTTCGGGCCAACCCTGTGAATACAATCCAGTGTTCAAGTCTAGAAGGTCGGCAAACACTTGTTGCATTGTTCCTCGTAGATTGCGATCCTGAATCGTTTCTGGGAGGGCCTTGACCCTGATTTTGGATCTCTTTGATTGATTTTCGAGATCCTACATTTGGATTTCCATATTGTGGGTCGCCACGCCAACTAACCTGTTAAAATTTCTATTTTACATGTGTCCTCTGCAAGATCATGTATCCCCGTTTCGTTGGTATCCACTCTCTCAACCATATCTTTAATGTCACTTTTTACCTCCTGTAAAGATTGTGCGAGTTCAGTTTTTATAAGTGTTAGTTGCGTCTTAAGCGTTTCAGTCATCTGATCTTTGAAGTCCTTAAAGCATTGTTGTATCACTTCTTTAGTGGACTCTTGATCAGACTTCCTTACCAGTGAGACCGCCCTAGGATCTTGAGGTGGTATTGGCCGTTCTTCGGTTGTCATCTCATCCCCTTCTTTGTGCCATAGCTTCTGGAGCGCACCCGCCTGTTTCTTCTTTGACATTTTAGCAGTGGACACCCCCTCCGTAGGATCTTTAGGCCTGTTCCTGGACATATGAACAGGAGATTTATGGCAGTTCTAATGTAGCCTCACAGTTCCCCATCCGTTTTATTGAGGATATTGTTCCAGTACTTATTGCCCCCAACTTTGATGGATAGCAGCAGTTTATTGCTCAGCCCCCCTTGTATTGCGCCTCTTATTGCCGGCAGTGCCACAATTGCTTTCACCGGCTTAGGGTCTTTAATAGCGAGCTACGAAGGGCCTCCTTCTTATGTACCTCTGAGTACCCTTATCTGCAGTATGAAATCCAATCCGCCTCACCAGTTGTCCCCTGCCCTAGCAATGCGGGTGCTCCGCGGAGGCCTTGGCAACTGGCGTGGGGACCTCACCTGTTCTTTCTTCTTGGGGTCCCCAGCTCCTTCCCATCCAATTCCACAGCGTCCCAGTGGTTCTTTGGGGGTAATGTGCCAGTCGCAACCTCTTCTCTGGCTCAAATCCAAAACCGGAGTGTCATGCACCAGCCGACGCCTCGATCCAATCGCTGTCAAATTCTATGGAAATCCGCTGACATCCATGTCACAAACCGCTCAGAGCACATCCCGTGGGGCCAGGTCTTCTCTCCTTGATGCTTTAGGTTTGGTGGCAGTCGTATTTTAGCTTAAACTGGATGCGGCAGGTGGGGCCCTCTCCTAGCAGTGTAGATGACTCAGCGGCCGTCTTGGAATCCTCAGTGTCAGAACTTTTAAGAGCCTTGCAAAGTAAAATCTGATTTTCTTTAAACCAAGAGGCACAAGAGCATAACAAACTTGATACACCTCTCCTCCCCCTTCCTCTTTCGAATGCTAGTACCAGAACTTTGCTTTCATGCAGTTGCGGGCGTGTAGGACATATTAAAAGTACAAGCACACCAGGAGCCTCATGGGATTTGCTTTTAATCGAGCCCCAGCTAGCTACAGCACCATATTTTACATATTTGAATGTAAAGGTCAAGTACCAGAATTCAATACACAAGTCATCAATACAAGTAACAGCAATACGAGGTGTAGATTGAAAAACATCACACGCTTGTAAATACATGCAAACTCAAACTGCAAATCTAAGATTGGTCTCTTTACACCAGTGCACATTCGCAAATAGTGTTAAGTGTGGAATCTTTTCAAGGCACCAAATTGAAGCTTATTGCCTTAGTGTGCATTATGAACTTGATTCCTAAGGAGGAGGATTTTATTCTGGGTTGAGTTACTAATGCATGGAGTGTTTGTGCTGATTGACAATGGTAACCCTTAAACTTCAATAAGAGTTTGAATCCACATCCTACTTTGACAGAGGACCCTGTGCACCAACAAAACAAAGCTCCCTGGCCCTACAACACTCAGGACTATGCCTGAAAGTTTGGAAGCCACCTGGAACACTGACTGGCTGACAGGGCGACACGTGGCCATCTGGAGGTTAATTCTTTAATAATGTTGTTTTAAATGGTTTCTTGACAACATGCTTGCTTTGCCAGAGGAGCCTCTGCACCATCCAGGGGTCCTGCCTACAAAACAAAGCTTTCTGGGCCTACAACAGCCATGACTCTGCCCGAAAGTGTGGAAGCCATCTGGAACACTGATAAGCTGCCTCCCTTATTCAGTCTCCCCGAGGCCTCCATCCAGGGTGTACGCAGCCAAGGGCCAAATGCAGTAAAGGGCAACTCACTGTTTGAGCCTACTAGGTCGAGAAAGAGCCTTGGACCACAACACCTACTCAAGCCATGACTTCACCAAGCTCACACTTTACCAGACTTCTACTTCTACACATAGGGATTCTTCCACCCATTGACTATCCATTCACTTAAGAGCTTCTGCAACCTCACAGGACTAACGAAAATTGCTCTTTTGGTTACCTATAACCGCATTCTGGCCCAACTCAGAACTTACCCGAGCATCGTCTCAGCCAGCCATACACTCCTTGCCATTCTGCTTACCCATCTATCCTCCCTCATTCTCAGGCAGCACCCTTTCTTCATGATTTACACTTGCCTATTTGTTCTACCTACCTTCATGCATCTCGATTTCACTACATTCCTCCTTCTACTCACTCTTCTCCTTCCGTTCTCTCATAGCCTTCAGCCCCAACTTAATGTAACTTCGACATCAGTCTCCAGCCTCCCAATCTTCCTTCTTCCCCTGGCACCCGCAACCCTCAAATAAGATGCTCGTATAATCAACAACCTCATCCATCCACCTTGCCTACCTCACAACACCTGCTCGTCTGCCAACCTCCTATCATTCTTTCACTTGGCCGATGGAATGCTCAATCCCTCTTCAGCCAGTTTCCCTACATCACTGGCCACTTTTACTCTTATCACCCTCACAATTCACTTCTTGCTATCACAGAAACCAGGATCTCCCCTTGTGAATCTGCTACACTAGCAGCACTATACACTGACTCGGCCACCTTCTACTCTCTCAGAAATGTTGGGAAGGGCTGCAGTGTGGGTTCCTCATCAACAAGGCCCTCGACACTACCCCTTTAGTCTCTCTGACATCAATTCTTCCTCTTTTTGAATATGCCACTTGTAAAGGTGTCGAAGAAGGAAAATACTTATATTGAACAAGAAAAGAGGCCCTTACTACCCCTATCTTCTTCGAGAGGTTTCCCTGTCTCAAACTAATACTACTACAAGGGTCTGTCGGAATGTCCGTTGAAATTAGTGTCCACAGTCCTGTGTCATAACCTACTTCTATCCCTCACACAACTAAAGAATAAGTCAACAGAAAGTACCTTCTCTGAGAAAATTACTCCCTACTCCTGGTATTTGGGAGGTTTTCCAAGCAATGTTCTTTAACAAAAAGGTTGCAATGTTCTCTGGCAAAAGGATACCACAGGGAATGACTCTCTTCCCCTGGCTTGTGGTTCCAACAAATCCTGTGCACCAGTCACTTTTGGAACCAGGAGAATGACTCCCAATATAGCACACACACAAGCCAACAGGAATGACTCCCTCCCCCTGGTGTCTTTTGAACCAAGTAAGGCTTTCATCTTCAACTTTCAGGCCCAGGAGAATGACTCCCGTCCCCTGGTATCTGAAGCCAATAGGGTAAAAAAAAGGATTTTTGTGATTTATAGCTGCAACAGGGAATGCAACAGTCTTTCTGACATCCATATGTGCAGAAAGGTTGGTTTTGACTGGGAGTTCATTGCTGAAATGGGCATCCTTCTCCCCAAGAGGGGAGTCACTCCCAGTGAGGTCCCCTTGCCTAGACCCCTAGGGATGGTCTTACGTAACAGGCTCACCTCCATATCCTCAAACGGGGTAGGAGAAGGGAAGAATTGTCTACATTTGTCACAGAACTGTATTAACCTTTTCTTTTTCTCTTAATTCCTATCCTCCTATGACCTCTCAATTAAACCCTCTGTCTGATCACTCCATTGTTCACTTTAACATTTCGGTCCTTCCACCTTCTATTCCTCATATCCCCTCTTCAATGATTAAGAGGAAATACAGGCAGGACTCCCTTGCCCTTAGCTTGATGATGCGAGGTCCTCTCTCCTATCTCTTTTCGCTATTCTTCCATTGACTGTGCTTTCTCTGACTTATCACATTCACACTTTCTGGTCCCAGTCCTTGGCCTTGGATCACCTCTGAAAATTACAAACACCTTCCCTACTCCTTGATTCCCTTGCTGTCCCAACCTGTGCACTGGACTCCAAATCCTCCGCCTTCATAAATGTAGCCACCCCCCTTCGCAATCACACCACAAACTTTCATCTACCCTACAATCTTTGTCAATACCCACTGCCTACTACCTTTCTGCTAATGACTTTGCTCACTACTTTTACTCTAAAAGTAGTGACTCTCCCAGTCCTCTTTCTCCCTCCCCAATCCTCTTCCTGTCCACCCCCTACCTGGAAGGTCGATCCTTTAAAATCTCTTGGAACTCACAAACTCCACCCCTCTCCCTGAAGGCGTCCCACAAGGATCAGTCCTTGGACTTCTGCTCGTCACCCTCTATAAAACTCTGCACTAGGAAGACTTAACTCATTCTTTGGCTTTCACCATCACCTTTTTGCTGATAAACATTGTTCTGCTTCTGCTCCTTCACCCCAGTCATCTGAACAGATTATGAACTATCTCACTGCAATTCGTCACTGCATTGATCTCTGCTGCCTCATGCAAACACTTCAAAAACTGAAGTCATCTTCCTCCCAGCTTCCAATGCCATCCCTGCCCTCCTCTCTCCCATCTCCTTCCCGCCTGACCTTCTTGCTCCCTCACCCAAGGCTCTCAATCTTGGGGTCCTCTGTGATAGCGACCTCCAACTGCGGCAAATCACCACTAACACTGCATTTGGCATTTGCTGTTCATATTAACCTCCTCAACATTCGGAAAATAATCCCCTTTCTTACTAACCACTCAAGAAAAGCTCCAATTTCCACTGCTGTGCTCAGCAAACCGACAACTGCTTAAGCCTTCTCTTTGGCCTTCCACTCTACTCCTTCCCCCTGCTATACAAGGCCCTCAACTTGGTTCCCCATGCACAACTTATCTCTTTTCACATTCCTTCGCCTAGTCTACAAAGTATCAATGGCCATGTCCTCAATACCAGTTTGATTGTAGATTGTATATCTCAGTTTACTCACCATCTCGTACCCTCTGATCCTCCTCTGCACTCAACCTCACTGTCCGATACCCTCTGTGTACCGCCTCTCGCTTTAACTCTTTCTCCCTACTTGCCGCAGTCCTCTGGAACCCACTGCCCATAACAATCAATGCAAGCTCAACTGCGGCTCTCTTCAAAGCTCTGCTTACGTTTCACTTACTTCCTAAAGAGGGATCTCAACCTGCCCTCTCCTCTACCTGACCCCACCTCTATTTCCATTGACGCTTAATAATGTCATTTTATGTATATATTACTCCGTAGGTCAATGTTACCTTTGTAAGTCACCTGTTTTCCTTTTTACATTTTATTTCCGTTTGTTTTGTTTTTGTCCCTGGTATAGGCCCTGGTTTTACACACTCAAACTGGCTGACTACTTTTTCTCATCGATATGCTGTTGTACAGGCATTTTTTGTTTTGTCAATAGAACTAGATGTGATATACATCAATGCATTTATTGCAATAATGTTGGGTTGGCAAGGGGAGGTTAGGGAATAAAATTAACCCATCTTTGCTTCACAAGAAAAACCCACGGCACAGCAATACAACCTATTTTATGATTTATATGTTGTACAGGCATCCCACATGGTAATGCTTACGCTATCTGTAAATGTGTTATTCAAAGTCATTTTTGATCAAAATTGACATCCCTGTTCTTCAAATAAATACAAGTTTGAATTTTAGCCCAGCAAATGTAACTAGCAGAGCAGCAACGTAAACATCCTGGTTAAACTGCAACTACAAAGGGAATAATTATCTGCACCCATTAGTTAGAAACAAGTTTGTCATCAAAGAAAATACATTATTTGCCCTGTTCAATAAATATGCCTAATTACCACCCTACTGCTCATATTGAATTATCAACACCTGCACTCCCATGCAACCGAGTGCCTGATTCTAACTGTTACCCTATCGTGATTCTGTATTACTTGTTTTTGTAACTACTGTAACCTAGTACTGTGACAATTCCGGGTCTGGGTGCTATCAACACATGAAACAAGTATCTGTGACATACATTTGAGCTGAGCAATATTTGCAGCAAGGAAGCCAACTTTTTAACTCTATTGGATTTCTGCAGGAATCAGTGGAGAACCACAGAGGACAGGTTTAAAACACAAGGGACAAACACAGTTTCCTTCCAAGGCACGCACAATGAGTAGCAATAACCAGACTAATGCCTGTTTACACTGCTATCGAACTACACACATTTAAAACATTTTTCATACAGCCCTTCATTCCCTGATAGTGAGGTTGCAGCCTCACAAAGCAAAAATAAAACAAATAAAAAACAAAGGCAATAGGTGCATTTTTATTAAATGGCAATTGCACCCTCATATGTCAAGCTACACCCATCATATACCTTGGGACTCTTCAGAGTATCAAGATATTGCCATATTACCAACATATCCGCCTCAAAAGTGCAGTGTGACAAAGGACCCACACAAAAGAAATTCACTTTCAACACCTTTACATTCACCCAACAGGTGGCGTGGAAAGTATGCCTAGGTATTTCCACTTAAACTCAAAAACGGGTAATTGTTCTAAAATGTATCAAGATGGCTTTACTCAAAGTGGCGCGAGGGCCTATCTAAACGGCTGCCGGGTCGTACTCTAGCAGGAATACAGCACCTAGCTTGCTTCTTCAGTAATCTTCTTCCATGTCACATTGAAAGATCAAGAGAATCGGTGTTAAAAGTTTAGAATAGTTTATTTTACAAAGAAAGAGGGCCAGGGATCTCGGGTACACAATAAACAAAATATTATGGGAAACTCAGTGAAAACAAGAGTGAGAAATTTCCACTTGCTTAACAACCACAGTCTGTCAGTCCATTGCTCTCTTTCCTCTGTCTCTGCCAGCCGGCAGTCAAACAACTATCAATCGTTTACTGCATGGCTGCTTGGGGAGTGTGGTGGGATCCTTGTGTACCTCCTCTCAGTAGAAGTTCACCTGGCTTGTGGGCATTTCCCAGTATACTTCACATCATTACAGGCAGTTAGAGCAATGTTACTTCATTACAACAGGTACTGCCACAATACGGCAGACAAAGCCGTAAGTAGCCCATCTACTGCCAGCGTATGCCTAGGCAATAGCTTAAATTAGGAGAAACATTACACTGCATGTTGATGCCAAATACACAACTGATAAATCATCAAGAAGCAGGTCCTCCGAACACAATGTTACATCTGCACCATGACAAAACATCTGAAAGCACATTAAAATAGGCCCAAGTCGAAACCCATAGCATAGGTGTATCAGTTATATGCCCGAAACAACCTCATTTGTTATTATACATTTCACATTTATTTCATGGACATGCATAAAAAGCTTTTAGATAACACTTTATCCATTCGGGCAATACAGTGACAACAGGTCAATTATAAAGGGCATGAATTGGAGGGAGAAAGTGGATGCATGGAGCGATAGTGATAGATTGCTATCGTACAAATGGAAAAAAATTAAGGTCACCAGGTAAAGCAGAACATTTATGTTTTTGGAAATTAACTTGCACTTCGAATCTGTGAAACCTTGGTTCAGCTAGGAGTGGGAATCTGGAGGATTGCAAATTGCTTGAGGGCTTGTGTCTCTTGAATTAAGCTTGGATATAGAAGGTGCATCAAACGAGGAGGAGCTCCCCCCAAATGCATGTGCCTTCACACGCTGCAGAAGCCCCACAGAAGAATAAGTTACTTACCCGTGGTAACGTTCTTTCGACTGGATGTTCCTCCCACGTATTCCTCATCTTATGATAGACTCCCAAAGCAGTGCTTGTATTTCTGGAGGAGGGAGGCAGCATTTTCCAATCTTTAATGATAATTTAGGAGTTCTTTATTGGTCTGCGTGTACAGAATGTAACACTGCCTTCCCAAAAACACCTTTCCAGACTATAAGGCTTGGTGAACGTGTGGACTAAGGACCATGTTGCTGCTGCACAAATATCTTTAATTGGGACTCCCCTCTGTAAGGTCGAGGAAGTAGCCATGCCCTTGGTCAAATGTGCTCTGAGACCCTCGGGAGGATCTTTTTCAGCTAATATGTAACATTCAGAGATCCCTAGGATGATCCACCTAGACAAGGTTTGTTTTGAGACTGCCATACCCAACTTGTAACCAACAAAAAGTTGATGATCTTGTCTTAATTTAGACATTCTGGAAATGTAGCAGCTAAGGGCACATTTTGGGTCAAGCCTGTGTAGCCTCTTCTCTTCCTTTCCAGGATGAGGTGCAGGATGTTAGGGAGAATTCTCTTACAAGGCTAATTTCCCAAACCTAGTGAGTCCCCCAGCAGCTTTGCTGGATTTTTGGGGTTTGTTTTTTTCTCCTGCTAAGAGTGAGAATCTTTTCCTCCCACTCTTAGGCAGGATTTGAGGTATGTCTTTGACTCTTTGTGTGCTTATGGGCTATGGGGTTTCTTTCTGCTCCATAGGGTATCATCTATTTTTTATGTGTGTGTTACACAGCACCCTAAGTGCAGTAACACAGGGGTGTCATAGTGACCCCCAAACTTAGACTCCATACCCTGGGACTGACTACTGTCTCCCAGGGCATGTAAAGTCACCATTGACTTTACTAGTCCTAAATTGTGAACAGAACCAGTACAAACCATCAAATTGTGGAAGTACTGGAAGGGGTTAATTATATTGCCCCTGGGTCCGTTTTCAAGGGGGCACTGTCCAGTCCCCCCTTGTCTAGTTTCTGGCTGGTGGGAGTGGTTACCACGCAAAATATTCCATCAGAATATTTCCTATGGGATTTTCCCATTGATTTTAAACGCACCACTTTTTGGTGCAATGTTAAAGATACCGCTGGTTTATTTATTTAATATTAAATCCTTGGTTGGGTCTTTTTGACAGAACTCTTTTCTAAAATGGCGTTTGTGTCCGTCTCTGTAACTCTGACCAAGGTCGAGCCCTTTGTTCCACTATTTTGGCGGGCTTCTCCACAGAGAAGCCCTCCAAATGGTGCCACTCTGTCTGGGTTCCACAGGAGGGGTGGAGGGGGGAATTGGCACCCTGCACTGTGTTGCCTCGGCAACCCCAGTCGCACTCTACTCTGATTGGCCCAGTGGTGAGCCGCCCAGCTCACCACTTAGCATGTGTGATTGGCAGCTAGATTGATGAATGGGGGTTTTTCTGCATAAAAGCAGGGCCTTTGGGACTGGAACTTCAGAAGTCGCCACAGGACCTAAGAATCCAAAGAGGGAACAAGCTGAGCCATCTGCATCGACGACACCACCGGTGAAGCCCTGCTGCAGCTACCTCACCACTTTCCCGACGACAAGAGAAGATCTTCTGCTGGACGAGTCTTCTTCCTCTGAGCTGGTGGGACCAACCAGTTCGCCCTTTTCGCCTTCCAAAGACGTCTCTTGGTCGAATCGGCGGCCGGATAGCCAAGCTTCACCACTTTGACCGCGAATAAAAGGAACGCACCTTTTATCGATGATCTCTGTGGCTGGTTTCATCCCTGTGCAGTGCAACGACTCCACGTTTCCTCCTCGACGAGATCCTCTCTTCCCCTGGTCGAAACAATGAACTGCAACCACTGCCAGAACAACTGCCACCGCTGGAGCTTCCTCTCTGTTTAAGGTTCTGTGTCCTGCCTTGCCTCCCTTTCTTCGGTTTGCCCAAGGTGACCCTTAAATCCTTGGCTTGCCAACTGGGTTGGCCTCAGACCTACTAACTTTACCTTCTTCAATCACCCCAACCTCTTTTGAACATTCTGCAAAGACTTTTAGTGCATTTTAAATCGTGTGATCCTGGGCACATTTCGCTTTGCTCCATTTAAAGTGGGCCTAGCCTATGAACTTCGGCTCTACAGTATAACCTGCCTTTCTCCCCTTGCTCTGAACTCTTAAAAGTGTTGGGAACTTTTTTATTTTATGCTCTGCCTTTTCTCTCCCTTTTTACCTAAACTATTGGAGTGCCATCTAGGTTAAGCGCTCACTTCTGTCTTAACAAGTAGTTGTGCTTTAACCCTGACTTGTCTGATAGTTATCAAGGGAGGTGTGTATACTTACCTGACTGTGTTTTAACTTACATTTCATTGAGAGTGCTAGTGTATTGCCTAAAGTGTGTTTTAAATAAATAATTATATACTTTTTATACAAAGTTCTGGTCAGTGTTTGTTTGCTCTACTGTGTTTTTGGCCCTATTGTGTATGCTCTATATACTGACCTACTCTTCTTGAGAGATGTCTGACTGCTCAGCCACAGCTATCAGGTAAATCTGGGTGGTGCAGACTGCTACCAATTGGGTTTACAGCTTACTCCTGTAGTCTTAATCTTTTTTGCAGTGTTCCCTACAGGAACTGCACAGGATTCTGCCTAACAGAGGATAGAAAGAAGGTAGAATGATTTTTTTCAGTTAAATGAAACCATTTTTGGTAGAAAAGTGGGATTAGCCTTAAGGCCCTATCCTTAAAGAAGACTGTGTAAGGAGGCTTGTAGGACAAGGCTTGAAGTTCACTCACCCTACGGGCTGATGTAAGAGCCACTGAAAGGATGGTCTTTAAAGTTAACAATCTTAAAGGACAGGAGTGAATAGGCTTAAATAGAGCACACATTCGGAATTTCAGAACTAGGTTGATATCCCAAACCGGGACTTGAAAAGGGACCGGAGGGAAAACATTTGTCAATCCTTTCAAAAACTGTATAACCAATGGAATCTTGAAGAAAGATACCTCTTCAGAGTAGCGCTTAAAAATAGATAGCGCTTCCATATACCCTTTTATTGTGCCAACCTCGAGTCCCAGATTAGCCAGGTGTGTGGGTTGAAATAGCCCTAAAATACCACAACTACAGGCCGGAGTCAGAGGGGGAGATATGCCACTCAGCAAAAGGCCTGCACTGGAGTAATGTGCAAATTAAGGCCCTGCAGTTGCTAAGTGAAAAGGAGCAAAATTAAGTGTCCAAACTTGGAAATGCCTAAAAATGTGAATTGCCTCCTCGAAGGGAAAGACCAATAGCATAATTTGCTAAAGTATGAGAAAACTGAAATAATAACCTCCTGAACTACCGTTCCCATACCCTAAATGGGATGGCAGCATTGTGAGCTACAGTTACTGTGCAGCGGAATGCATTTCGGCTGAAAGATTAAAGAAAAAGTGTGAATCTGTGTTTCATTTACAGTTAAAGACAGGCTCCCCCAAATGTATGCAAAATTTTCAACATAAGAGTTTGGATCCTGTCATGTTGGGACCCTGAACAGGGTTAAAACGCTGCAGTCAAATGAAGGCCCATTTCCACTTCGGAGACTACCAAAGACATTTCGATTTTGCCTTTAAGTAACACTGTGTAAAACAAGATGTGCATCAAAGCCTTGAACAGTGTAATTATATTGCCTTTATATAATCAGGGATTGCAGGCAACCAATGTGTGAAGGTTTTTACATATTGTAATTGTGCCATTGTAATAGTTGATTTAAGAAACGCTAGCAGTGGGGGAAATGCCAGAGTTGCACTTTTGTTTCTCCTGTGGGCTCTTGAGGTGTGATCCTGTCGATGTCCAAACCCTGTTGCCAAGGGGATGGCTGGAGGAATTCTGTGCTCTTCCAGTTTTACGATCAAAATCACTTAAGGACCTCATAAACTCTGCTGTAGCTGGCAATCAAGCCTTTTGAAGCAGGAACAGCAACCCTGGTGACATCACAGCACAACATGACAGAGGGTGGGGCCGATTTAATGAGGGGCTATGTGTCCCATTGCCCACAATGGGGAGATATGCATTTCGTCGTGTAAAATCCCCAATATCCATATCAGAATATTGATGTATGGATTTCTGGAAAGCTGTCCATCTGATCAACCGAAAATGATATTTGGGACCCCAACTTAACAAGAGTTAGAAGGGGAAAAATTGATTATGATCTCTGCGTAAATATTACTAACATAAACATTTGAGAAAAGGTATAACAGATGAACAATTTACTTTCTTACCTGGTAACGATCTTTCGATGGGATGTTCCTCTGACGTATTCCACATCTTTGACAGTAATTACCCCAGCTGTGCTGCTTCGGAAAACTTTTTTGGCGTAGGCGTCATGCGTTGATGACGTCGATACACTGGCCCTCATTAGGAATCCGGTGCTAAACCATGGTGCTATTAGCACCATGGTCCATGCCGGAGTCCGCCATGGAGAAAGGGGGAATTACCACCCCATTCCAAGGTTGGCGGGGCGGTAATTCCCCTTTCTCCATGGCCCTTCCCCAATCCCATTTTTGCCCCATAGGGCTCAATGGGAATGGGGAAGGCGGCAATTACGGTACCGCAAATTGCGGTACCGTAATTGCCATCAAGGTCCCTTTGCGGGTCCCTATTTTAATGGCTGGTCCAGACCAGCCGTTAAGGTCGGGAGCCGCAAAGGGACCTCGTAGTAAGGCGTTAAGGGGTTAACGGCGCCGAAGCCTTTTACGGCACCGTTAACCCCTCAACGCCGGGGTCGTAATGACCCCCATTGTCCCTTAAGGTCCTCCGTCGAAGTTCAACGTCACTGGATGCTATATATAGGATGCACGGCGCCCGTAGCCTCAGTTGTAGTTTTTTCCCAGAACGTGTGGCACCAATCTCCTGCCAGTATGACTACAGAAAGCCTTGCGGAAACGTAAGCTGCAATCGCATAAGAAATTCTGTAACGGGGCAGGTAGGGAGGGTACAATGTGGAATACGTCTGAGGAACATTACATCGAAAGAACGTTACCAGGTAAGTAAGTAACTTGTTCTTCGAAGGGATTGTGTCCTCCGACGTATTCCACATCTTTGACAGACTCCCAAAGCAGTACCAACGTATGGAGGTGGGAAAATTATTTAGAATTATAGAATGCCCAATCAAATTGCTGAATATAGGACTGCCTTACCAAAGGCCAAATCTTTCCCATGGATAGAGTCCAAGGAATAATGTTTCACCAAAGTATGGACAGAGGCCCATGTGGCTGCTTCGCAAATATTGTGAATCGGAACACCCCTCTGTAGGGCAGTGGAGGCAGCCATACCCCTAGTAGAATGAGCCCTTAAGCCTACTGGAGGGTCCTTTCCTGTCAAACGATAAAACGCAGAGATCGTCAAAATGATCCATCTAGATAACTTCTGCTTGGACACAGCCTGACCTAAACGCCGTCCAGCGTAACAAATAAAGAGCTGATCGTTCACTCTGACCCAGGACATCCGTGAGAGATAGAAACTCAAAGCTCTCCTAGGGTCCAACCTATGGAGCCTCTCCTCTTCCTTAACAGGATGTGGAGGAGGATAGAGAATTACCTTCTGGCTCAGATGGAAATTCGACACAACCTTCGGAAGAAAGCAAGGTCGCACCTTAAGGACAACCCTGTCCTTATGGAACACAGTGAAGGGTGGTTTGGCGGAAAGTGCCTACAACTCACTCACTCTGAGTGCGGAAGTAACCGCAACTAAAAATACAGTTTTAAAGGACATTAGTCGCAATGGACAAGAATGTAAGGGCTCAAACGGAGCTCCCATTAGGAACTTTAAAACCAAATTCAAATCCCATCCTGGCACCAGGAAAGGCGACGGTGGAAACACATTAGTTAGCCCTTTTAAAAACTGAGAAATCAAAGGGATCTTAAAATAAGAACATTCCTCAGACGAGCACTTAAATATGGATAGTGTCGTCAAGTACCCTTTAATGGTGCCTACTTGCAGGCCCTTGTGGGCTAAAGAAAGCAAAAAAGATAAAACCAAAGGAATGGAACATTGAAAAGGATCCACATTCTGTACCCTGCACCAGTCACAGAACTTTCTCCAACGGCAGCGGTACAGGGAATTCGTTGCGGGCCTTCTGGCCGAAAGCAACACCTCCATCATGCCTTCAGGGAGGTCCCAATCCGTATCCCTCAGCCTTTCAGAAACCAAGCCTGAAGGCTGAGAGACTTGACCTCTGGAAGAACTCGACTCCCCTCCCGTGAGAGCAGATCGCCTCGGTAGGGAAGACGACGTGGAGGGCAAATGGACATGTCTAGAAGGTCCGGGTACCACGCTCACCTGGCCCATGCTGGAGCAATGAGGATCATTCAGGAACCGAACCTCCGGAACACCTGCGGAATGACGGGGACTGGAGCAAACGCGTATAGCAGTGGGAAGGACCACTCCACTACGAACGCGTCCCGTAAGGCTCCTCTTGGAGGAAATTCCCCCAAGCAGAACCTCTCGCACTTCCGGTTGACACTGGTGGCAAAGAGATCCACTTGTGGGGTTCCTCAAAGGACAAAGATCTCTAACAGAACTTCCTGAGCCAACTCCCACTCGTGAGAGACCGTGCTCTGCCTGCTCAGAGCGTCCGCCGCCGCGTTTTCATCTCCGGCCAGATGAACTGCCGAGATCGGAATTTCCTGCTGGATGGCCCAGAACCAGAGCTGCATCGCCTCCCTGCACAGTGGGAGTGACCCTGCCCCCCCCCCTTTTTGTTGAGGTAGTGCATGGCCACTGTATTGCCTGTCATAATCAGGACATTCTTCTGAACCCTCACCTGGGGAGGGGAACACAGCCCCAGGGATGTGTCGAGCAGTGCTCCGATGTACTGGAGCCGCTGGCTAGGTGTCACATGAGACTTCTTTAGGTTGAGGGAGAAGCCCAGCTTGTGAAGGGAGTGGCAGGTGACGTACAGCTGATCCAGGACTTGCTCAGGAGAGTGCGCCCTGATCAACCAATCATCCAGGTAGGGGTAGACTTGAAGCCCCCCTTTCCTGAGATGAGCTGCCACCACCACCATCAGCTTGGTGAAGACCCTCGGGCGGAGGTCAATCCGAATGGCAGGACCCGAAACTGAAAATGCGAGTTGCCAACTGCGAACCTCAGGTACTTCCTGTGCTTGGGATGAATCGGCACATGAAAGTAAGCATCCTTAACCAATCCTGAAGCTGAAGGACCTGGAGGACTTGAGAAAGAGTAACCATCTTGAACTTGTCCTTCCTGAGGAGCTTGTTCAAACCACGCATGATGGGCCTCAATCCTCCGTCTTTTTTGGGATCAAAAAATATGGGGAATACCATCCCTTGTTCCTCTCCGCTACAGGCACCAGTTCTATGGTGCCTTTCTCCAGCAGGGATAGGATTTCCTGCGCAAGGAGTGGATCTGCATGCTTCAAAGAGAGCTTCCCGGTGGATTGTCGTGAGGCCTCTGCCAGAAAGGAAGACCGTAGCCGTGGGCTATGATCTCCAGAACCCACACATCTGAAGTAATGGCACGCCATTCTACAAGATGCTCCACCAGTCTTCCGCCAACCGGCGAACCATGGGACATGGCCGCATG
Organism: Ambystoma mexicanum; assembly: GCF_040938575.1. NCBI lineage: Eukaryota > Metazoa > Chordata > Amphibia > Caudata > Ambystomatidae > Ambystoma > Ambystoma mexicanum. The sequence goes on from NC_090939.1 coordinate 757,585,348, forward strand.
ACTGAGCTGACACGGCCGCGGCTCCAACGGTCTCGACGGTTCCTGATGATCGTGCCAACCACCCGAGCCTGAAGGCATGCGAGCGGTGGCTCTAGCCCGTTCCTTGCTGGCTTCTCTCGAAGGCGCAGACGGAACGGTGCCCTGCGATTCGAAAATTGCCATCATCTGCTGGCGGAATTCATCCCATTCGGCCGGCGACGAATGTTTCGTGGGACAAGCCACCCGCCGTCTGGTGGAGTCCTCTGGCGAGGTCGAGGAAGGCGACCGGTGACGGCACTTCCGTGAATGCCTTGAAGAGGCAGAAGAATGGCGGGACCCACTCCTAGAATGAGACCCCATGGACTTCTCCCGACGCGGAGAGTCGCCCCTTGAATCGTCGGTCGAAAGACCAGTGGATTTCAATTTACGGGGTTTAGCAACCCTACCTACCGACAACTTCTTCCGCTCCTGCAAGGCCTTCGAAGTTAAGGACTGGCATTCATCGCAATCGTCAGTGGCGTGGCTTTCACTGAGGAAAAACAAGACAAACGTTGTACGGGTCTGTAATGGACATTATGGAACCGCAGTCCCGACGCTTTTTGAAGCCTGACGTCGGGGTAGAAGAAGACGAAGAAATGTTCTCAACTTTAGCAAACGAAGTAGAAGAACCGAGGCTCGCCGAGATTCCGAAGCGAACACGTTCGCGGAAAAAACAGAACTGAGGCTACGGGTGCCGTGCGTCCTATATATAACGTCCGGTGACGACGACCGTCGACGGAGGCCCTCGAGGGACAGCGTATCGACGTCATCGACGCCGGACAACTACGCCGAAAAAGGTTTCCGAAGCAGCACAGCTGTAGTAATTACTGTCAAAGATGTGGAATACGTCGGAGGACACAATCCCTTTGAAGATGGGCATTCTGCCCATCGGATGCCCAATTTGTCAGTAATATAGTTTGGGCAGAAAGAAGGGAAAATGGTAACGTCGCATCAGTAGGTCCCATGGTCATCAAAAAAAGTTTAGGTGACTGCCTGAAAAATATAGTATCTAGAAATATGGCCATTGGTGACCTAACAAGAGGAGAAAGGGTATTTTTCAAAATGTGGGATTTCTAAGTACAAAAGCTAGATGCAACCCTATGCCTGTGTCATATGATTGATGGGGTATCCACCCCTGACTGTTCACATCACGCCTACTTTCTCTGAGCCTACCGGCTGAGGGAGGGGGAGGGAAAACGTGACCACTGTCCAATCAGCTGTGCGAGGAGGATGACACAGCAGTGATGTCTTTTGGCTTATGAATAGGTTACTCCTCTTCAACTGGGTATTCTTTCAACAAACTGTGCAGCTGACAGGAGCTCTGGAGCTATACTTGCAGAAATTGGGCCTAATCCTGGAGTGAAGCATGGACCTGAGGTAACTGGTTGGGATCACAGAGCAAGGCCTTGATTGACCCCAAGTGATGGTCCTGGCAGTGGAGCCCTGGCGCCATTGATGACTGTAGAATCCTTTTCTTCTGTAAATATAGATATCCACAGCCATAGATTAAACAAGTCCTATCTATGTAAGCACTAGCCTAGAGTGTCCAGAAGGGAAAACCCTCTATTCTATCTGTTTGGGAAATTTAGTCATTTTTCCATTGAAAGTTATTTTGATTTGTCTGTGCAATTTGGTAACTCTACCCTTGACAAATACTGTGTTCCACTGTGCCTTTAAGTCATTTTCACTATGGAACAAAATCATCCCTTCTATATCTGTTGATCATAGTTCTCTTTCCCCTGAAAGGTCCTTTGTTTGTTTGTTTGCATTGTTAAGTAAGTTATTTCCCTAGTATTTTGCTTATTAAATCAATTAATTCCCCCATTGAAATTCACAGAGCAAGATTGTTGCAATTCGAAACCAACCATCTTGTGCCCTGTAAGGGTTTTTAATTGGTAGTCATTAAAGTGTTGCCCCAAAAGAATTATTCGCATTATGAGCTAAAAACCAAATTTGTCCCTGTGTAAATTGTGTGTCTAAAAACAAATCCCCATTTGCATCTGTCATAATAAACCCAAACTGTTGTTCCCACTGTGAGAATCTCTTTGCCCAAAACATCCCTGTGAGTTGCCCCTGTCATTTTCACTAAAAGCTGTGATTCCTATGTGCCTATTTCATTGAGTATGTGTCAATTCCAGCTCCAGCCAAATTCATTGTGATTTATTATTTTGTTTTTCCAAAACATTCTCATCCTTCTTTAAAAAGTGATTTTCCTACTCAATCCTTCTTTTTTACCATGTTCTGAGCTCGGATTTAGCATTGCAGTTTTCTTTATTTTATGGTTCTGAGCTTGCCTGCCACTTCCAGCCCCAGTAAAACTTAGCGTGATATGCATTTTCTTTTTTCTAAATCTTTCTTTTCACCTTTCAAAAATCTTTTTTCCCCACGCAATCCTTCTTTCTCTATCATACCCTTATCTCAGATTCTATTCCCTTTTATTTTCATGTGCTGCCTGCGTAAAAATTGGATTTCCTATGTGTGCTAGCTAGCTTGTGTTGAAGCCCTATTTGTTCTCTTGTGTAAGCAGCCCGAAATACGTTTGAGCTCTGTTCCATGATATTAGTATTGAATCATTGAAAACCCCAGTTTTCCATTGTAACAGGGGGGAGAGCTTAAGCTACATGCCACCAGTTGAGAGAAATTAGTTGGCATTTCTTTTCACAACACAAATTTGGTGTGGCATTGATGTCTATCATAATTTGTTGATGTTCTAGAAACCTGTGCATTGTGTTGCCACCTCAATAATGGCTGCTGTCATATTTTGTTCTGACTGAATATTAAAATAATAAATTAATAAGGTGTCATTGATAACACACCGGTCTGGTTCTTGGTCTATTAGGACAAAGGGTGCTGGTGGAGGTTGGGTGCGAAACAGGTTGGAGGCCTCCTTAAAAAAATATAAAGCGGGTTGATGGTGCACACACCCATTGCAAGGGAAAAAGGGTCCCTGTCTTGCTTGTGCTGCATAATATATTGTGACATGAGTAACAAGAATGATAACACCATAGGTGTACTGCATGTAAAAGAGTTCACATTATTTTCCCTGTACCAGCTGTAGAACTTATTCCAACAGCAGCGGTATAAGAACTTTGTTGCTGGGCTTCTGACCGAAAGCAAAATCTCCATTACGTCGTCCGGGAAGTCCCAATCCTTATATCTGAACCTCTCAAAAACCATGCATGAGTGTGTTGACCTCTGGATGGTGAACTCGACCTTCCTCTCGCGAGAGAAGATCCTCTCTTTGTGGAACACGTATTGGAGGGCAGATGGACATGTCCATAAAGTCTGGGTACCACTTCCTCCTCGCCCAATCCGCAGTAATTCGGATAAAGGATTTCATAAACTTTCTCAACCTCCTGATGACTTGAGGCAAGACGGGGACTGGAGGAAATGTGTACTGGAGTGGAAACTACCAGTCCACCAAGAACACGTCTCCTAGAGCTCCTCTTGGGGGAAATTCCCTGGAGCAGTACAGTTCGCACTTCCGGTTGATGACAATGGTCACAAACTCATCCACTTGAGGGGTTCCCCAAAGGGTGAAGAACTCTTGAAGGACTGCCTGAGCTAGTTCCCGCTCATGGCAGACTGTGCTCTGCCTGCTCAGAGCATCCGCTGCCGTGCTCTCTCCGGCTAGGTGAATTGCTGACAAGGAGATTCCTTCTTGGATTGCCCAGAACAAGAGCTGCATTGCCTCTCTGCACAGTGGCCCTACACCTCCTCTCTTGTTGAGGTAGTAGATGGCCACTGTGTTGTCAGTCATTATCAGGGTTTTCTTTCCCTGAATGGAAGGCAGGAAGGGCTTCAGCGCTAGTCTGTTTGCCCTCAGCTCCAAAAGGTTGATGTGTAGTTTGGACTCCGATGGAGACTAACGACCGCTGATTGTGAGCTCGTTGGTGTGGGCTCTCCACTCCATGAGTGAGACATCCGTAACTACTGTTATCTCCGGCCAAGGTTACCAAAAGGGTTCTCCCTTCAGAATGTTTTCCTAGTAGGTCCACCACAGAAGGTCTTGTACTACTCTGCTTGGAACCTGAAGAAGGTCTGACATCCTGCCTGAGAATTGGGACCATTGAGTCCTGAGAGACCACTGGCGAGATCTCATTCTTAGGCGAGCCTCTGGCACCAGTAAACTGCAGGATGCCATGAGGTCGATCAACCTCAGAAAGTAGAAGGCCGGAAGACGATGTGCACTCTGAAATTTGGTGACCATCTGCAGAATGTCCTGAGTCCTCACCTCGGGTGGCGAGGCTTTTCCCAAGGATGCGTCTAGGACAGCCCTGATGAATTGGAGTCTCTCAGATAATATCATGTGGGACTTCTTAAAGTTGAGGGAGAAGCCCAGTCTGTGGAGGGAGTGACAGGTGGAGATGAGATGTTCCAGGGCCTGTTAGGGAGAACACGCTCTGATCAGCCAATCGTCCAGGTAGGGGTAGACGTGAACCCGCCCCCTTCCTGAAGCTTGTTGCCACCACCACCATCAACTCGGGCGCAGGTCAGCCCAAATGGCAGAACTCAAAACTTATAATGAGAATCGCCAAAGGTGAACCTCAGGTACCTTTTGTGCTTGTGATGGATTGGCACATGAAAGTAAGCATCCTGAAGGTCCAAAGATACCATCCAGTCCTGAAAGTGGAGGGCTTGAATGATCTGAGAGGGTAACCATCTTGAATGTATCCTTCCTGAGGAACTTGTTTAAGTCTCTAAAGTCCAAGATGGGTCTCAATCCTCTGTCCTTCTTGGGGTTTACAAAGTAAGGAGAGTACCAACCCTTGTTCCTCTCCGCTACAGGGGATTAGAAAGTAAGGAGATTACCAACCCTTGTTCTTCTATAGCACCTTTGTCTAGAACGGTCAGGATTTCCTGCATAAGGGGCAGATCTGGAACTTTGAAAGAGTTGTTCCCCGGTGGATGATCTGATGCCTTTTTACAAAGGGAAGGCAATAAACCTGGGCTACTGTTTCCAATGCCCATGCATCTGAAATAATACCCTGCTATTCTTTCATATGCTGTGACAATCTGCCTCCCACTGGGGTTTTGTGGACTAAGGCCTCAGAGAGGTTTTGAGGCGGCTGATTCAGCGGCTGATGGTAAAGTGGCCCCTGTCTGGGCGGTCTTAGCACCTCTTCCCCTTTCCACCACAGGGGAATTTTCTCTTTGATTTGACAGTCCTCTCCCTTTTCCAAATGAGGAGTAATAGCGAAAAGACCTGCCCCTCCAAGCTGTACCAGTGAGGCGAGTTTGTGGCTCTCTGATTGCTGCGCCAAGGGATTTGGCTGCTGCTTTGGAGGTCTGCAGCTTCTCTAGGATCGCATCAGCCTTACTGCCAAATAAATGTGCGTTGTCAACGGGCATGTTAAGAAGTCTAGACTGCACATATGGAACAAAAACATACTTTCTCAACCAGGCAAATCTGCGCATTAACAGTGCTAGCTGCCACAGCTCTGCTGATACTGTTAGCCGAGTCAAGACCAGTCTGGAGGGATTCGCACATTGCACCTTTCCCATCCTTGACAATGTTTAGGAACCCGTCTCGTTCTTCCCCTACGGGAATATGTTCAGCTGCCATCACTATGCAATCCCATAGGGTGAAAGTGAATTTTGCTAGTGCACACGTGGTATTTGTAGATTTAAGGGCCCTGCAGAGAAAACCTTTCTAGCCAAAACATCATAACGCTTGTCATCTCTGTCCGGGGGGATAGTTAGTTATGCATTTTGTTTGGATGTAGAAGTGGCAGCCTGAACTACCAAAACTTCGTGATTTGGATGCCTAGTCAGATAGTAAAGGTCACTGCTTGACACAGTGTACTTGCTTGTCCGTTTTTTGTTCACTGCTGGAATTAATTCTGGCGTCTCCCAATGGACATTAACTATCCTTTGTAGAGGTACATGGAAAGGAAGAATCTGGTCCTCCTGGGGTCCATTATCTAAACTATCAGTCAGGTCATCCTGCTCAAAAGTGGTGCAGGCCTACTCCACCCCAGATATTCTATGAACCTAGACATAAGCTGTCTGTATGATCCATCGGCATGGTCTGAGGGATCTGGTCTGCCAAACTCTATTTCTGGGGAAGTGTCTAACCCACTTGCAGCAGTGTTTCATGTAGTTTTTTTATTTTTGAGTCCTCTGAAATAAAGGCTTCTGGAACACCTTGTGTCCCATATTGTAAACCACAAGGACCTGAAAATGGTTCATCATCCTCATAAATTGAAGAAAGAGACTTAAAACAATCTTTCCTAGGCAGTGGGGTGAAGGTTTTCCCAACGTCGTGCGAGGGTTCAGTTATTGGCATCGACAACAGTGTCGAAGACGTTGACGCCGTCAGGGCTTAGACGGCTGTGGCTTCGAGGATTTTTTATACACCGACGTGGAATCTTTCGGTGCCAATGGCGTCAATGACTTTGAGGGTCATTACGAGTGCGGCGGTAAGGGGTTAGCGGCGTCGGTAAGGAAGCCGGTGCCGTTAACCCCTTACCGCCACATTACGAGGTTCCCTCGCGGGACCCGCTCAGAACGTCTGGTCAGACCAGACGTCCTTTGCGGGTCCCGCAAGGGGACCAGGGAGCTAATAATGGGCCCGTTGTTAACGGGCCCCTTATTAGTTCATTCCCCATTCCCATTGAGCCCTATGGGGGCTTGAATGGGGATGGGTATTTTGAATGGGGACTTACTGAGTCCTCCAAAGTTGGAATCACCCGGTAAGTCCCCCTTCAAAGAACCCAGACCCGGACACGAGTTTGGAGGCAGCCATGGCGCTAATAGCACCATGGCTACCTCCAACTCGTAATGACTCCCTTTGTCTTTGAAGGAGTCTTTTCTCTACTCGAGGGAACCTCTGAGGGCTCCCGAGTAGTTTTCTCCTCGACAACCAGGCCCGAGGACGCATGGGTTTTGTCCTTTACCTTCTTTTTGTCGTGATCGACATGGGCATGGCTCTTATCTTTCTTCGAGGGGGGTCAAGGCCACATTCTCAAATACTTGGAGTATTTTTAGTTTGAACTTCTCTCACTCAGCCGAGGAGGCCGATTTGGTCGGGCACGAAATACGTTCCGAGACACGTTACCGGGAGGTATGCAACGATGAAGACAGCGACTTGTGGTGCCTTTTCTTCGACCGCCGTGAGGATGATGATGAATGGTGTGAGCCACTGCATGATCGGGACCTTTTAGCTTTTTCCGATGAGGAGAGTCGTCTCTCAAATAGTTGGAGGATCGCTTTTTCGACTGGGTTGTTGAAGGGGATTTATGAGATCTACCTGCAGCTAACTTCCCTCTATGTTCTTTCAGGGCTTTCAAAGTCATCGATAGGTAGGACCCAAACTCTGATTTTAAATGAGTGGATCCTAGGCACCACAGACACACTCGATGGGTGTCCATTAGGGACATTTTCGCCCCGCAGTCGTGACATTGTTTGAACCCTGATCTCAGAGTTGATGATATCGACGACAATGGCATTTTTAAAAAACTAAATACGAAAGGTTTCTTGTCAAGGCACAGAAGCTGATATTCCAAAGCGATAGCTCTCGTGGAAAAAACAGAACTGAAGACAACGGTCACTGCGCGCGCTATATACCATCGATCACGTTGACACTGAGATGGAGGCCTTCGAGGGACATCGAGTAGACAGGCATCAGCACGCAGCGCCCCAGCTGGATATTTTTTCCAAAGCAGCTGAAGCTGGATATGGAGATATCATAATATGAGGAATACGTGGGAGTAATGTCTTACTCATTATAAATGCCCTCATTGGAACCCATGCATTGTGAATTTCGAAGCGATCCAAATGGGGTAGACATACCCAATACACTGAGCCTTACTCAGGAAATAAGACCCATAAGACATTTCCCAAAATGCCTTTTACATAAACACAGGAGCTTCCACTAGACTATATATCCCACAATTCCCTTGAATGCACGTTGGAGAGTGCATGTCATAGGACTAGATTTTCCATGATGGGTTTACCTAAAAGAGTATTACTGAACCACTTCCAAGATTTTTAGATATTGAGGCCTTTCATCACTACGCCTAAGCCGCTTTGATCTCTGATGAAGTCCATTGCCCATCTCTTGGGGAGAAAGATGGGGTGGCCACATCCACCCTTTGGTGTTATTCTTCCTTCCATTGCTCTACACCGGCTTCTGTGCTGTGTTTCCTTTGTCCGCGCGACACCACCCGTTCCTCTGCACTGCTACTCAAACACCCTCCTTTCACTTAGGCACATTCGCTTCAAAGTCACATCTCACACTATCTTGGGTACACACTCGCCACACAAACACACACACTCAAATTGCAGAAACACTTAAACTTTTAACCGAATACCTAGCCTGCTCGACTAATCTCCATAAGCTGCCACTCCCTCCTTCCTCCTATTGGTCTCTGCTGACCTCACCCAAAAATCCCCACAATTCCTGTCCCCTGAATGAATCCCCCTTCCTCTGTTGAGATTGGATAATCTGGTGCGATCTTCCCCATTAGGGAAGTGTGTGAGAATTGGAAAGTCATAAGAAAGGGGGCGAAGCCGTGCCCACTTTCCCCGTGCGGTTTGCCATGTATCAAAGATGGGGGCGCCTGAAGGATTAATGTTTATGTGCATGTTCCAACCCATTACAGTGGGGCCTCCAGGTATGTTTGTTGGGGAAGAGTGGCCCCATCTCACCTTTGTATCCTTGTAGTTTCAGGACCTGTGGCTTGTTGTGCAGTCTCCTTTCCGTTACTCAGAAGCTTCATGAAAAGGTCTTGTGAGGAAAGAGACAAAGACCGGTTAAAGAAAAGCCCCAGCACGGTTTTTAAGGAAGACTATCAAGAGAGCCAGATGATAGAAGGAAGAGTGCAAAAGAAAGAACCCAGGTGTGGGGGACTTTAAAAGGGGATCAAGTCCCATGCAAAGTAGCCAAAAATGCATTGAGAGACTGTGAAAGAGGACTAAGTGAAGACAAGAGTGTTCGAGACCATCTCAAAACAAGCTGCAAGCCACATAAGCTTAAAGAAAGCACCAAGCACAGAAGTGCTTTACAAGAGCTCATGGAGGAGATATCCATAGCTTACCATAGAAGATTGTATAAAGAAACTCAACTATAAGAGAGACATTTCCAGACAGAGACTATCAGGAACTACGAGAAGTCCAGGGGAAGGAAGACCTTCTCTTGGCTGAGTTTAAGTTGGTTAAACTAGTGGTAGGGTCAGGTAGAGTTTTTTTTGTTAAAACTTTTTTTATTCTTTTTTTTTCATAACAACATTTTATTAAATATTACAGTTCAATAGAACCATCACAACAATGCATCGATTATGAGTTGCTTCACAATAGCATGTTTCTCACAATATTTGTCGGTTGCGGGGACTGCTGATGGCTTTGTAGCTGTCATCTGTGGAACATCCCGATCACGACCAGACGAGAGCTGTTCTGTCTTCGACTTTTCTTGGGTGTGATCCAATATTCAATAAAGCGGACTACACTGGAGCCATCTGGTGAGAGGAGGCATCCTGGTGAGGGTTGGAAATTTGGCCGTATAGTCAAAGAATGGGTCCCAAGTGGTCAGTGTTCTCTTCAGGGATCCTGATCGTATAGCCGTGATTTTCTCGGCTACTACTATGTCCCAGCATTTGGACCACTACAAAGCTATCGAAGGGCCGCTTTCGTCTTTCCATAATTTGGCCATTGCGATTTTTGCCGCTAGAAGCAGATGCGTGCATAGGCTGGGTATTTGCTCTGAAAGTGGGAATGCGCCGTTTCCTGTTTCGCCCAATAGGACAATACCCGGATCCCGGGGTATGGAGAGACCGTTAATGTCTTTAATGTGCTTTATAATTTCTCTCCAATACATTTCTGCCTTTGGACAGGCCCAAACCGTGTGAAACAATGATCCAGAGACCAGGCAACCACGCCAGCAGGATCCAGGGACATCCGGGATGGTCTTATGAATTTGAGCTGGAGTAATATAGTATCTATAGCATAGCTTATATCCCCCTTCCCTGTTAGTGACGCATTGAGAGCTTTTGTGCAATCTCGCCCATATTTTTCCCCACTCTTCACCCTCTATTTCTCGCCCTATGTCTTTTTCCCACTCTAGCATGTGTTTTTCTTTTATCCCGTGTCTGACCGGTCTAGGAGGCGATAGATGGTTGAGATCCTACCGCTTCTGGTTGGTGGTGTTAAAGAGAGCTCCAAGGCTGTCAAATCTCTGGAGCATCTTTCTCGGGTTAGCCTGTGGGACATCCAGTGCCTGATCTGGGCATAATGGAACCTTTCCCGCTCCCCCACTCCAAATTTTATTTTACATCCCTTGAATGTGATGGGGGATCCCTCTTCTAGAAAATCGCTAGTTTTACCTAGCCGATCGTCTATCCAGGATTGGAACTCCCGCGGGAACCTTCCCGGTGAGAAGTTAGGTTTGTTCCAGATGCGGGTCAAAGGGCCCAAGGTAGCGCGTACACCCCACCTCCGCGCGGCAGCTTTCCAACAATGGATCGTAACAGCTGTGGCCGAAAGGGGGCCGCTATTTGCCTGTGATTTTATATTTGGTAGGTGTGGGAGATCAGATAATGGGACTGGACACCAGAATTCTTCGATTTGTATCCATTTCGGGGGGTCTGATTCTTGCACCCAGGAGAATGCGTGAGATAGCTGGGTGGCTAGGGTGTATTTAGCCAGGTCTGGAACTCCCAGCCCTCCCTGTACTTTCCCCCTTAGCATAATTCGTTTGTTGATTTGAAGTCCTCCCCCCCTTTTTATTCTTTTATAACAACACACCAAACATACAATAATTGGGTCAGGTAGAGTTAGGTTTGGACCGAGGACATTTTTACTTTGGGACTTCCTGACGACAGACGAGCACCCCTAGTTTCTTTAGATAGGCAGGGTGATCCCTTTAGCAATAGGCAAAGTTAGGACTTGTCACATAATTTCAGTAAATAGTTATAATGTCCTTAATGAGTCAGACGCCTTCCAACACATCACATATTACTTTCAGAAGATAAAAGCGATGCATCCTCCAAATTACTTTATCTATGGATAACTGTAAGGCTCATGTGTGCAGAAGGCCTGAATTGTACTGACCCTACAAAATAAATGACAGTCATCAAGTTGGCCAGCTTTCAAGAGAATGTATGCAAATCAATGTTTTGCCTGGGCTCAAAAAGGGGGTTGTCTGAGATTTTTGTGAAGACAAAATTGAGTAGATGAGATTTCTCTCTGATGGGGCTAAACCCTTATAAAGCCCTGTAAAAATCCTTAATCACAGAAAACTTGAAAAAGTATCTTTATGAGGCTACAATCGCCAATAGGTGTCATTTTATGGATGGAAACTGTATGCCCAATTAAGCCAAATAAAGAAGAAAGCAGTAACATCAAAGTCTGTTCTTGACAGTTCCTATGGTTCTTGCCCATATTTCTGCACCACGGGAAAAATCGCACTTTTTGAAGGCACCGGATGACATTGTAAAAGTCTTCTTACTTCCTTAATCCCCTGCAAACACACCTCTGGCAAGTTCAAGTGCCCATATTGAATGAGCTCATAATTTTGGTTTAATGATTACAAGTTGTGGAGGTACACACTGTGGTTCAACCTGGATAGAAGATAGAAGAGTCCATTGTGGCACTGCAGATAGATGGATCAGATCTGAGTGCCACCAATGGTGTGGCCAAGCTAGAGCAAGAAGTATCTTCTTGGCCCTGGATGGTGTCAACTTGATAACCGCTTTGGGCAACAGTGTGATCATAGGAAGTGCATAAAGAAAAACACTTGACCAGCTGAGGGCATTCCCAAGGATCATGTTGCTGGGAACCACTGGGCGAAACTTTGACATTTTGTATTTGCTGCTATTGTAAACAAACTTACTTCTGGAAAACCTCATCTTTAGAACATAGATTGCACATCACTGTTTTGCACCCATTTGTGGTCTTGTTGGAAGGGTTCCATGTAATAATGTCCCCATCTGAAAAAGATGTTGAGCCCTTAACTCGGGTGGCAAAGCTTTTCCCGAGGCTGAATCCAGGACTGCTCAATAAACTGAAGCTTTTGAGAGGGTGTCAAAAGGGACTTAGTGCAGGGAGAAGCCCAGATCGTGGAGGAGGTGGCAAGTGCTCCTGAGATGACCACGACACTGTTCCGGAGAAACTGCTCTAATCAGCCAGTCGTCCAGGTAGGGGTAGATGCCAATCCCCCCTCCTTATACTTGCTGTGACCACTGCCATATGTTTGGTGAAAACCCTTGGGGCGGAGGTGAGCCCGAATGGGAGAACTTGAAACTGATCATGAGAACCACCAACCGCAAACCTCAGGTACTTTGTGCTTCTGATGTATCGGCACATGAAACTAACATCCTGAAGGTCCAATGACACTAAACAATCCTGGATACGAAGGGCCTGAAGGATCTGCGAAAGAGTTACCATCCTGAACTTGTCCTTCCTGAGGAAAGTAAGGAGAGTATCAACCTTGGTTCCTCTCTGCTACAGGTACCACCAATTCTATCGCACCTTTCTCCAATAGGGTGAAAATCTCCTTTTGGAGGAGTGGATCTGGAACAAAGGTTGATCTTGCTCTTGGGGGGCAATCTTGAGGTCTTTTCTGGAATGGGAGGCAGTATCCGTCGGCTACTGTGTGTAGGACCCAAGCATCCAAAGTTATGCTTCACCAAATCAGGATACAGTAAGGCAGTCTGCCCCCTAGCACAGTTTTGTGGTTAAAGGAGTCATTTTGCTGATCCACCTGCCGCTGAGGGTAACTCAGTGGGTGTTGAACGTGGAGTCCTTCCTCCTCTACCTCTTGCCCGATATGGTCTTCTTTGACTTCTTTGTAAAAACTGATCTAGATATGGAGGAATAGAAACGAAAAGAACGACTCTTCCATCCTTGACCTGTAAATTGAGGTTGTCTTATTGCCACCCCTAAAGATTTTCCTGCAGCTGAAGAATATTGCAGTTTTTCTAGACTGCTATTGGCTTTCTCCCCAAAAAGAGAAATACTGTCAAACAGCATGTCTAGCAGATGTGCCTGAACATCCGCCGAAAATCTACATTTTCTTAACCAAGACATATGTTTAAGTACGGTGCTGGCATCCAGGGCTCTACTGACTGAGTCCACTGTATTTAAACTAGATTGAAGCGATTGCCTCATCGCATCTTTGCCATCTTTTAACGGGCTTTAAAAGCATTCTCTATCTTCTCCCTCTGGTATGTTCTCTGCTACTAGAGCAGCCACCCCCCAAAGGGTAAGAGTGTATTTCGCTAATGCACTAGTAGCATTGACAGATTTTAATGCCATACTTCCTGCAATAAATACTCTTTTACCTAAACAGTCAAACATCCTATCATCTTTATCTGCTGGAGCAGAAGGATAGGCTGCAGCCTTTGAAGAAGCTGTTGCTGCTTGAACCACTAAGCTTTCAGGCGTTGGGTGCCTGCTCAGAAATGGAGGGTCTATGGAAGCAGTCTTGTATTTATTTGTTAATAACTTACTAACAGATGGAATAGAATCTGGTTTCAACCAGTTCTCCATTACCCTTATTCTCAAAGCTGCATGAAATGGCAATACAGTTTCTCTAATTGGCCCACCGTCTTAGATATCAGTGAGGTCATCAATCTCCACAGTAGCTGCAGGCCTGGGGCATCCCAGATATTCAGCTACTTTACCAATAACCGTCCTATAAGAAAAATCAGAATACCCAGATATTTCAACATTACCAAATTCTGTGTCTGGTGATGTTTCCCAGCTACTGGTTTCCTTTAATGTTTCCACAAGATTCTGCATCTTGGACTCATGTGAAATTAATTCCTCTGGAACGTTTGGAGTTCCACATTCATACCCAAAAGGGGGCTGATTCTCTTCTTCCTCATCATCTTCAAAGATTGAACCCATCTGCCTAAAAAAATCAGGCCTTGAAATGGGTTAGTACAATTTAGCATCCTCAGGAATAGACTTTACAGCCTTCGAGAGCAAAGAATGCCCGACGAGGCTGAAGACATCAAAGGCTTCGACAGGCTTATTGTAAACTGTTGACGAATGTGCCAGCACTTTATGTTGCTTTGAAGGCTCAATATGTATTACATGCCTCGAAGGTTCAGGTGACAAACATAAATGTTCCGATTCCTCAAAGAAGGCTTTGATGCCATTAGTGAATGTTTCGAGGTAACAGACACTGATTTTTTTCTTTTGCGTCCAGGAAGATTACTTCGATTTATGTCGAGGAACTTCTCTTCTCAGGCTCTTAGGTGCGAGAGAAGGGGGACACACGGGACTCCCTACCAGTCTCAATAGATGCCAAGGGGTGGCCACTTTTCTCTGACTCATTTCGAGGAACACTCAGAGGAGCGTGTTATTAAAAATGTCTAACTTTTTAAGCAGAGGTTTTTTTTTTTTAACTTCGCTGCTGAGGTCGAGTTCTTGTTTGGGAAAGTAATTCTTTCAGAAGAGGACGACAAAGACGAGGACCTTACCCTTTGTATGGGAAGAGGTGGACCAGCTTTGTGAACCGGACCTCAAGCATCTATGTTTTGAATGTTCTTTTATAGGAGAGACATCTCTTGAGTCAGAGGAGGATTTCCTTTTTGAAGGGGTAAGGGCTTGGGATTTGGGGGAGGGCTTATCTGCATCGAGTTTCCCCTTCCTTTCCCGCAAGGCCTTAACCGTCATCAATTGACACGAGCCACACTCATCGACCCTGTGCCCCGATCCCAAGCACCACAGTCTGAACACAGCTTGAAGCCCGTCTTCGGTGTGGAGGCCATTATCCAAGTAAACTGCAATGTAATTGCTGAGACGAGTAGCTCCGTAGCACGGACCAATGCAGAAAACGAAGTAACGGTCAGCGTGCGTGCCAATATGTACCAGCGTCAACATCACGAGGGATGCTACGGTGACCGCCGAGGACCAAGATTCGATGTTGCACGACGTTCGACCCTATGAAAATAAATTCAAAAGCAAGTTTCAAGCATACTTGAAAATATCAAAGATGAGGAATACGTGGAAGGACACAATCCATTCGAATTTTAATTTCCTACTCCAACCGAAGCCTGTGTGGTTGATCTTGTTTCTTTGGGGTTAACAGCAGGGAATTTTTTGAAAATCTTAAAATTGCAATCATTGTTTTTAATATTGAGCCAAGATGGAATGTAGAACTTATAAATGTCTCCTCACTTGGGAACGCATCAGTGGGGAATGTCTGTGACTGTCACTTCTTTTAGGCAGAGCAGGCTTGCCTGTCTCCCCTCGTAATTGCCTCCCCTACCACCCACCTTTGACTAAGAGGTCTGCCAGTAATGAGGTTTCTCTGTTACTGCTAAGTATGCTGGTGTTGTTGCCCACAAGAGGAGTGTCCACCTCTTTGCTGGTATTTTGTTTAGTTTTTTGGATGAGTAACAAAAGCATGATTAGTGTTAAATTTTCTTGGGTTGCAAACCAACAGACTTCAGGATGTTAGCATCGGTCCCTATTATAGTGAACTCATCAACATTTTATCTGAAGAGGCATTCCCCCATTAAAGGGAGATCAGTTACTTTCTATTGAGTCAAACCCAAGGCACGTTACCCTGGCCCAAGATGATCTTTGCATAGCTAGATCATGGCAATAACCATGCTAATGTCTGCCACATCCTTTATAGACACTAAAATCCTGGTTCAAGACCAAACAACCCCTTGAGTACTTCCATCAGGTCTTCCCTATTCGCTATATGGAATTCCACCGACTTCTCTGCCGAGTCCCAGAGTAAACAAATGTATCTTCCTAGGGGAGCATGCATACTCTTTTCAAACTGTTCCTTATAGAACGTATGACCACCCGATATTATCAGTTCTTCACATCTTTGGCAGGTTTTCCAGCCTTGACATAAAGCACACGTATTCCTTTCACTCTTTTGTACTTAGGACGTGTGCCCATTTGATTCTCTTAGGTTCTTATACTATACTTCCCAAGCCTTGATGTACCTTGTTTGTATCTCTTTCACTCCTTTTTACATGGTTTGTGTGCCAGTCCCGTTCTCTCAGGTTCTGGTAATGTTGTTGGTTTCAGCACTTTTGTAAACCGAAGTTTGTAGCCCTCACTGGCGTCCTCACTTTGGGAGCAACTGTTTCCCCCTTGGTACTCGTCTCATCAGCAAAGGCACTTGCTGTGTGGACCTTGGGGACCTGGGCTCTTTTCCTTAATCTGGTCTCTGCGTCGGTTGCTGGGCACCAGGCTCACCACTGTTCTCTAGTGGCCGCGCCACCAAGGAAGATGGTTTTCTTTCAGTCTCTGTTTCTCTCCAGGACCGGAGCCTCTTGCTCGGTTAGAGTGCCTGCCTCACAGCTTCCAACTAGCGGGTCTTGCTTGCTCCATGCCACTGCTGGTACTGCAGCTTGGCGTGGCTCTGCCCCTCTAGGATGTCGTCTCCACAGAGGCTTGTCTCTGTGTAGCGTTGACTCTTCTCCCTCCGGAGGAGTCTCTCTCCCATCTGCAGTCCGATCTGCTCTTATGTACGTCATCGGAATAAATAGAATTGTGTCCGTTTTTTTTATTATGGCATTGAGACGATGTTCAGCATTACCTGAAGTCAATAGAATGATACAAGTGTCTTAGTTGGTTATAGTCATAAAGGGAGATACCAAAGTCGTTCCCATATAGGCAGAAGTGTATTTTGGACCTCCCAGTGAAGTCCCACTTGCCCAGACCGCTGGGAGGGTTTAGCTTAGCATGCTCACCTCCCTAGCCTCAAAGGGTGGTGACTCCCCCGTGTGGGAGAAAAGACGAATTGTCCAGATTCGTCACAGTGCCCAATTTTCACTGATGCCTGGGTAATGAAGTAGGATTTCAAGGAGTATGCGATTGACTGAGCTCCCAAGGCCCCAACGTAGCCAGCAGATCTAAATGGATTCTCCATTGGTTTGTTCAGAAGGAAGTGGGCGAGTGGCAGAGGTGGATCAAAACTCTGCAAGATGAACCAGTTTGATGAAGTAGACAGAGAGCTGCCACCCAACAGGAGGAGACCTCAGACATAGCCACGGGTGGTGTGGCCTGCCAGGAATTCCCTCTGGGTTTATCTGAGCCCTGACCTGCACGTGGCAGAAGGGCATGTGCCAAGAGCGTGTTGTTAAAGGGAAGCAGAGACAGCACAAAGCTGAAGCAGTGGAATCAGGAACTGCCTGAGTGCGGGGTGCCTAGCCCGTACACAACCTTTGTGGTTAGTCCCCTGATTTCTGGAGGAGTGGCACTTGCACACACAATAGCAGAGTAAAAGGGGCTCAGCCTGAGGAACAGCCTTGATGAATCGGAGGCGATAAGGAGAGCAGCAAGAACATGAGGGGTATGCCTAAAGCAGATGACTGAGGAAGGGGAATTTGACTATTGAGTTTGGAGGGAGGATCATTTTTTATGTGCAATGTGCTCATCCACACTGCTGTACCAAACAATGACCCCTAAAGAGACTGGCTGGATTAAGAGGAGGCCTATTAGAAGCTCACCTTAATGAAGATTGATCCCTAATTGGGGAGGGTGGACTGGTTCCTCATCTCCGGGCCACTCATACTAGGGCAAATTCCAGGGGCCCAGGGCTAGCTGAAATTGGAAGAGAGTGCATCATAACAATAAGGCACCTATGTTTTCCCAGAGGTAATAGTGGCCCTTAGAAAAAGGTTTGTAATCAGCATTTGCAACATCATCTTATATTTATGTCTAGCAAAAGGGTCAGAAACACTGCTACAAACATGCTTTCCTTGGCAAATGTGGCCACCCCCAAGGTGGGTCACTCCCAGGAACAGGTAGGAGTAGAAAGATGCACAATCGCCCAGACGGGGCAACAGCTAGAGGCTACGGTTCCCCACTGACTTAGGAGCGGTTTCAATCATTGCCTATCCAACTCCAAAGATAAACTGTAGATGTGTTGAAGAGGATAGGGAATCTTCGGACGGATCTGACAAAGGTGATGAATAATAAAACGGAAATGTCCGCTTTGGGAGAAAGAATCCATGCTTGTGAATCTGACATGCTTATGCAAAGGGAGGCACTCCAAACAGGACACTAATATTGCATCAATAAAGGAAACTCTTCTCTGACTCCAACATAAAAAACTGGGTGGAATCGCACCTGAACAGAAAATATTCAAATGAATTCCTTGGCTGAGGGATATGAAATCACAGATAAAATGGGGTATATGAGATGACTCTTTACATCGGCCACTGTGAACCCTATATACACAACCTAAAGACTTGACTGGGCTAACAGAGTAGGCATATGGGAGGATGGATCCCGAATCACCTCCAATAGATTAGCATGTGAAATTGCATGATTTTTAGACTAAAGAAAACATTCTCTAGGCCACATTGTTCAAACCATGTATAGATAACTTGGTCCAACTGCTTCATGACATAGTTACTGCAACTTTGGCATGTACAAGAGAGATGCAACCAGTGTTTCGAGGGGTGTCAAATAAAGAACATCTGTTATAAGCGGATCCTTCCCTTGGATTACAGTTCTTCAATGCCAAACAACTGCCTACAGTTGTCTCCGCCAAGGAAGATCTTTCACTCATGTGACTATCTGAACACAATTCAGACTCGTAAAAGGAGGTCACCAAACCCTCCATTTCATCCAGCCGAGGTGTCTAAGATTAAATACTAACTGACAACAAAAGAAGAATCATTTCATATCAAGCTGAAATTGGGATGGGGGAATGAAGTTGGTAGCTGATTGCCTTTATTATGTTCCCTTTGGGTGGCCCAATGATATGCAATGATTTAATTCAGAGGTTAGACATAGTAAGCCATTTTATTTAGGTCAATTTCTGGGTTGTCAGGTATGAAAGCTCACATCTAGTGTCAAGTTTTACTATCAAAAGGAAAGCACTCATACTAGGCATTACCTCTGAATGCCAGGAATGCACATCATATGACAGATATTTCCATCAGAAGATCTGGTACCTACATCAGATAGTCATCAAATGCTACACAGTGTAATACAACGTGATGTACTCCTGCTGTTAGCCTGGTTCTTCCCTTGAATGCCATACTGACACATCACATGCTAAACATTTCCATTTGCATGGCCAGTCAATGCACATTAATGACAGGTATTGCCACAAAGAACTAAGCACTTACGACATTCTGACATTCCTAGCAAATGCCCATATAGCCTCATCATGTCAGACATGCACATCTAATGGCAGTTACTTTCATCAAATGCCAACCGCTCAAATCAGATGCGAGGGATTATGCTGAAAGGCCACATACTAATATCATATGGCATCGTTTGCAACAAAATGCCCTGGTAATTGCATCATATGCCATGTACTCACTCAAAGACCGGGTCCTTGTGTCAAATATGCTCATCAAATATCAGGTTCACACACCATGTGCCTCAATTTGCAACATATGGCAGGTACTGTCAACGAACACCCAGTACTCACATCATAGGTTGTGTAATCTCAAACAAGAGCACTGCAGTATTTCACTGTACTTTCCATGACTCACCACACTGGTAGCAGGAATGGTGAGCAAGGTGGGGAAGGGGGAGCATACTAGCAATAGCAATAAAACTGATAGGTGTATGACATGCAGGCTGTATCCTTGCTCAGCGGCTGTATGTACTTACTAATGAAATGGACATTTTCCATGTTCTGGGCAGTCGATGGGCCATTCTGCAGTATATCTAGGGCAGCACTGGCATATTAAAACAGGTGAAGAGGTGGTGATGGAATGTGCCCGAGTGAGGCTACAGCTCTGCTTAAAAAAGAAATCTGAGCTACTAGCATTATGACACAGGTAATGGAGACCTAAAACCCAAATTCACCAACCAAAATCCGGAGCAGAGACCTGCCTGGTCAGAAGCAGCAGTAGGATGTGGCAGCCCATCTATCTCCTGATGAGCACTGCAAATCCATCTCAAGTTCACCCTGTCACTTATTCGCTTGCTTGTGCCTTTGCCCATGTCTAAACCAATGTTGAGGCAAGGTTAGGTCTAGGAAAGGTAACATGGGAATTCTGATTGAACAGATCATTCCATGTCATAAGGACACAATTTAGATGGAGTTTTGTCACCCTAATTCAAGCACTGATGAGAGGTTAGTCTGCTGCTCTCGAGGTCAATTTGGCTTAAAATAAGACTGGCATTGATGCAGGACAAGCCTTTGCTACTATACTGAAAGACGGAAATACATCAGAGATAGTTGCACACATAGTAGCTCTAGTACGTGGTAAGGGTCAACAAAGTGTGACATTCCCCAGAGTTCGAAATTGAGGGGAGCTGGGTGATATTTAGCTCCTGATTGTTGCCTAATCTCAAATTACAGGTTTTTATGGCAGAGCACAAGTCACTTGCCACATGTTATTTGCAGCCAACTGATCCTTGCAATAAACCGCTGTCAGCCACAAAATCCTTTCTACCACCTGAAACCTCCAGGCTACGCATGCCAGTCAACCGGTAGAATACTCTGACTTGCCCATGTTCCGCCTAATCACACATTCTCACATGAAAAATGGACTACCAACATCACAGGTCTAGCATACCACAAGACAAAATAGCTTAATTAAAACAGCCATATTGGAATGCTCTATTGGTCTATTCAATTAAATGAATTTCATTGCAATTAACAAATAGTAGCACCTCTCAAGCAAACGTTATTTGCCATCTATAAAAAAAAAAAAACAATCAGCATTCCTTCTATACCGAATCAATGAAATATGAATTTGCTTTACATAGTTTCTTACAACTGTCAATAGAATATGACAAAATAAGAGCACTGAGCAGGCGGACAAGTGAGAAACCGACCTCAACCTTTTGGTAACAGCACTTCCACAAGATGGCTCAAACTTGCAAAAGGTTTCATCCACTTCTGTTCTTGCAAGACCAGGGTTCTCCAAACCTTTCAATAATGAGAGTTAGTTCTGATCAATGACAATTATCCTCATCTAATAACTACAACAAAGCCTTGCACTGATCCTTTCATAGAATAAAGGCGGCCCCTGAGCCGTGGCGCAATGCAGAAATTGTCCCTCTATATAAAAACCGGGTGAGGGAATGCCCTGAAAACTATTGCCTTATATCACTATTGGACAGCTCAGGAAAGATCTTTGCTAAGGCGATTCTTAAGCACCTCCAAGATTGGGAAGATTAAGATTCCAAGGAGTTTATTAATCATCTCCAAGCAGGCTTTCAAACTGGGAAAAGTAGCATAGACCAGTGTTTTCGTCTGTTTCTTTTAGTGCAAAAGTACACTGTTCTTATGAAATCCAAGCTTCTCAGAGTATTCGTCGACTTAAAAAACGCATTTGACGGGGTCCACGTAATCAGTTATGGCAGCTTGTAACAAAGAGGGAAATCCTGGGCCATCTTCTCTTTGGGTTCTGGTGGGAGAAGTAACTTCTCATTTTAAGGTGGCCAGATGGGTGAGGCAGGGCAGGGTCTTTACCCCACTCTAATCAACAAAGAATTGCCTGGACCCGCCCAAACTAGGGAATGATAGGATCCCCACTTAGGAACACTGTGGAAAGGTTCTTAGGCAAATGGAAGAAACTACAACTGTGGGAAAATTAAGGCCTTAGTTTTTAGACCAACATTTTTAAAGCCCGGGAATTGAATATCAGTGTTCAAGGATGTAGGTTGGAGCAGGTTTACTTCTATGATTACCTGGGCATAAAGGTTTCAGAGCGTGGCCAATGGACAGGGAAATTAGGAAAAGCTTGCAATAATCTGGAAAAGAATAGTGGAGCTGTTAAGATTTTTCTCTAGCCATGGCAGAGGAGCTGTAACACTGGCTCTTGAAATGTACAGATCGCCGGCAAAGGATTCAGCCCTATATGGTGCTGGCAAATGGGGCTATGCAAATGCTCAGGTCTTAACTACAGCAGAAAACAAGTTTCATAAAAATCTTTTTATGCTTCCCATGGACAGTCCCAAAGTACTCATTAATATGGAAACAGACCTATGCCCCTTAGAGGATGAGGTGTGTTTCAGGCCCGTGATGTATTGGATAAGACTGTGGGGCTCACCAGGCCTCTCAAGGTACATGTTCTGGATCTAGAGGGGAGTGCTTCTTTGGACAGCATATGTAAAGAAATGCCACAGTACCTGGATTTGAGCAGCTTGTGGTTTAACCTGGTATATATTGATAAAGAAAGTGTAACTAGTGAGAACAATGCAGTCCAATTCCTGTCAAGGAAGAGAATCGAGGAAGCATGCTTTAAATACTTTAAACTAAGCTTGGGACCGGAGTATCTCTTAAGGAAACCGAATGTTGGCTTTGAAGAATGCCTAGATATCATTATCGTGCCATATGCACTAGCACTTTATTTAAAATTAAGGATGAATACCATGAGAGTTGCTGGATTCACGAGATTATGCAGAACAATAAACACTAGTAATAGTCCGGACTGCAAACAGTGTGAGGAAACAGTTACTCATTTTATGCTATTTGGTGACAGATACAAGAATCAGAGGGTGAGATATTTAAAGCCACTATTTATTTTAGCCCATATGAGTGGTACTGACATAGTAATGGACTATTGTAAACTATCTAAGGACATAGATGTAGAATGTAGTGTATGTTGTGGATAAATACATTGACTAAGCATGTCTCCTTAGGAACCAGATGATTAAACGTTTAATAAATAAGGTGACAAACTAACTGTTCTATTTAGATGTAGGTTAACTTGGGCCGAGTTTCTTTTGTTATCTTGTCATATTGGCGTGCATATAAGAAAATAGATTAGGAAATGTAATGCTGGAGTGAGTAACTAAATTAATTTTGATTTATGAAGCAAAAGTGTGTGAAATGTTATACTGTATTAATGTGTTTTTATATCTTTGTTTTATATTCTTTATATTATGTATACTTGCCATAAGACTTATGTTGAATAAAGGTATTTTGACTGACTGAGAAAAAAGGCATCAACGTATGGCTCTTCAGCGGATGGCCTTCAGTTCTTTCCCAAAGTCAAGGAGACTTGGAACAGTCCGGATGAAAGCTCCAGATCTCCTTCAGTTTAGGAAAGAACTAAAGACCTGGCTGCGCCAACAAACACCTTGTTGTAAACTAGATTCTGGCCTTACTGCATCTGTGTATTGTACTGTGATAATTCTTACTGATGTTCACTTGATGAACTGTTAATTTCCTGCTACCAGTGCTTTGCTCTATTACCTGTACAGCGCTCCATTGCTCCCAAGCTAAGTTCACGCTATAAACATCTTTACAAATAATAATGGATTTTTATTATCTGTTGGCACCTAAGAGCCTGAATGTATTAATTTGGATGGGCTCTGCTTTTGTGGACTGCATGAAAACGTTTAATATTACCTACAATTAAACAATGAATACTACATTGAGACAGGCAGCCGAAATCAGAAATTGAAGTTGGAAAACGAAAAAAAATAAAGAATGCATTTTTAATGATACTGTTGTAAAGTGCTTGGGATGGATGCAGGAGCTTGGTGATATCAGAGAGAATTTTGGGTGTGACGGCGAGAATGTTATGGTGTGAGTGAGGGAATGCTTGTAGCAAAGGTTCTAGACCCAGGAATTTGGAGAGCCCCTGCTGGGTGATGGGAGCCAGTGTGGTCTAGCCATCATAATGTAACTTAAGTGTGACTGGAATAAAGTAACTTGCTGGAACCTACCTGATGTGCCTGAGGATCTTGCCTTACTTCAGATACATTTCTCGTTTATCGCACTTCCTCTCTTAGCAGGGTTCTTTATAGGAGTTGTTGGTACATCCTTTCTCGACTACCTCAAAGTTGGCCCATTTATAGATCTTAAATGTGCATGCACCTCGACTCAGATGTCGATTAACAGTGCCTCTCTGAGCCACTTTCCTACCCCTCATTGTCCACGACGTGGTTTTAGCTGTGAAAGGCACCTGCACTGCTTTTGTACTACCTTTTCACCCCTTGAATGCTATGTCAAGAGCAGAGTTTTGACCCTGTGGGTATTACATGCCATGCATTGTTAGCTGTAAAAAAAGAAGGAGGACTGTGTGCTAAAGTCCAAATCTTGTGCTTTCTTGTTATTTTACATATGAATTGGTTATGTTGGGTTTGCAGCTTTGGGTCAGTTTTTCATTTGTGTGTTCCTTGCTCCATAACCGTTTTTGATGGTTTCCATGGATTCTTTACTTTTTTTGTGACCAGAGGAATGTCCACTTTTTTTTTATTTAACATTTTTAAAACGCTCACACAGCCCGCAGGCATCGAGGCGCTGTTACAGGAATTGTTTGTTTTGTAGTTGCGTAATTGTTTTTCTCTTAAATGTGTATTTATAACGTGCTTAAACACCCAGAGGTTTCTAAGCGGCGGACCCGGGGATCGAACCTGTGTTGCTTCGTATCGCCTTGCTTCCAAGGCAAGCACGTTGCCGCTGAGCTATTCTCCCGGGACCACTGAAGATCCCCCTGACAATGCAACCTTTTGTTGGGCCTTCTTCGTATGGCTCCTTACTCGGTCGTGTTGGTAGAGTGACACCTACCCAGTGCCCCCAACCACCGCTAGACAAACCTAAAACTGAGACCCAAACTCACCTGTGCACATGCTGATTACGGGCTTGATTCGGAGCAGCAAGCAAGGGTCCTGATCTCATATTTGGTTCCATTTGAAGGGGCCCCTTGGTATTTTGAAAGCCCCCCTCTTTAACCGTTGATCTCCATTGTTCGGAGTGGGCCTTGTGCTCCCTCTGTAACCAGGTCTTCTAGGCCTGATAGTTCTCGGAACTCTTGTGCTGATCACTTCATCGGGAGTCCCTTGGAGGATTCTCAAGATGACTGGCTGCCCCTCCTGCTGCACCTCTGGGGTAAATGAAGAACCTACCTGACTTTTCCCTTTAAGAGCAGCAGGAAACTTTTAAAACTCTTCTAAAGTGACTTAAGAAGATACTTATACTTTGGCAATTTTTCACGGTACACCTTGTGGCCCTGGAGTTTCTAGGACATAAATTGTCATTTTAGAAGGTGCCAATGATTTAGTGAATTTTTTTGTATAATAAATCACTCCATTTACTCTGTGCCTTAGGAATTAGGAACAAGTTACTTACCTGTAACTGTTGTTCTCCAGCATGGGTCTGGCATGGATTCACATGCTCATGAATATTCCCCGTCGTTAGGCTGGGAATCCTCGGTAAAGAAAAAACCAGTATCAGTTTCGTTTCTGATCTGTCTTTCGTAGTAATAACCAATCACTGGTCTCTGCGTCATACTGACCACAGCCAATGACTGCCCTCTACCTAAGCACCGCCTCTGGCAGCCATCTTCAGATTTGGAAGCACGTGAAGTGGCAGTATGACCAAGTGAAGAGCCGCAGAGGGGTAGGCGGGAGGGTTCGCATGTGAATCCATGCCAGACCCATGCTGGAGAACAACAGTTACAGGTAAGTAACTTGTTCCTTCTCCAGCATGGGGTCTGGCATGGATTCACATGCTCATGAATAAAGAATACATAGCAGTACACACATGCACAACCACGGGAGGTGGCAAAGGCTCAACATTAAGCATCACATCAACTCAACATTAAGCATCTTACCTCCTCACCAGGCTCACCTCAGGCGAACAGGTTGCGCAGCACTGCTTGGCCGACCCTGGACTCCTCCCTGGAATCCCGGTCGACGCAGTAGAATTTCGTGAAGGTGTGCGTCAACCTCCACGTAGCAGCCCTGCATATGTCCAGCAGGGGCACACCAGATAGGAACGCCGTGGTAGCTGCGATCGCTCTGGTGGAATGGGCTCTCGGACGGCCAGGCAGCGGTCGGTTTGCCAACCGGTGACAGCACATGATACAGCCGGAGAGCCATCTGGAGATGGAAGCCTTCGAGAGAGCCTTCCCCTGATTGACAGGTCCAAAGTTCACAAAGAGTTGTGACGTCTTCCGAAAACCCTTCGTGCGGTCCACGTAGAACTTCAGCGCTCTAGCTACATCCAGCGAGTGCAAAGTCCTCTCAGCCGGCGACGAAGGCGACGGGAAGAACACAGGTAACACCAAGGGTTCGTTGAGATGGAAGTCCGACGGTACCTTGGGCATGAAGGAGGGGTGCGTCCTGAGCACTACCCTCGTGTCGTGGAAAATCAAGTACGGGGCCTTGCAGGAAAGGGCCTGGATCTCTCCCACTCGTCGTGCGGAGGTGATGGCCACAAGAAAAGCTGTTTTCCACGATAGAAACTTCAACGGGGCCGAGTGCAGAGGCTCGAACGGAGGTCCCATGAGCTTGGTCAGCACCACGTTGAGCTCCCACGCCGGGGCCGGAGCCTTCACCGGCGGGAACGATCTGAACAGTCCCTTCATGAACTCTTTCACCAGACGATGAGACCACAAGGACGCCCGCCCCGTGGTTCTGGTGTATCGGGAGATCGCAGCAAGATGAATCTTGATGGACGCGTGTGCCAGACCAGCTTTGGCCAGCGTCAGCAGGTACGGCAGTACTTGGGGAGCCGTAATCCGTAGAGGGTTAATCTTCTGTGCGTGGCACCAGACAGAGAACCTCTTCCATTTGTGTCCGTAGCATTTAAGAGTCGAGGACGCCCTGGCCTTTGCAAGAACCTCTCTGCAATCGGCCGGTATGTCATATCCTCCAAACTCTAGCGCTGCAGGAGCCAGGCCTGCAAGTTCAGCGACTTCGGGTCGTGGTGGAGGATGGCGCCTCCTTCCCTGGAGAGTAGATCCGCGTCCGCCGGCAGCTTGATCGGCGGGGACGCTGACAAGTCCAGAAGGTCCGGGAACCATATCTGCCTCGGCCACGCAGGTGCGACGAGGATCATCCTGCACCGTGACCTCTTGAGCTGGTTGACGAGCCGGATTAGCAGAGGCAAGGGAGGGAACGCGTAGAGGAACAGGCCCTCCCAGGGGAACGAGAAAGCATCGCCCATGCTCCTCGTCTGGGGAAACCTGCTGGCGAACCTCCGGCACTTGATGTTCGTCGCCGTCGCGAACAGGTTGATCTGGGGTGTGCCCCACCGTCGGAAGAGGCGATCCACCAGATCCTGCCGTAGTTCCCACTCGTGGCACGAGCGCAGCTCCCTGCTGAGTGAGTCGGCGATGGTGTTTTTTATCCCTGCCAGATGAAACGGCACCAGAAAAATCCCTTGGGCGACGGCCCAATGCCACAGGTCCTGCGCCTCCTTGGACAGCGCTGGGGACCTGGTTCCGCCCTGTTTCCTGATGTAAAACATGGTGGTGGTGTTGTCGGTGAAGATCCTCACCACCTTGCCCTTGAGGGACGGAAGGAAGGACCTGAGGGCCCAAAACACTGCACGGAGCTCCAGGACGTTGATATGCAGGGACTTCTCCGTCGGGTGCCAGAGTCCCCTTGCGTGCAGATTTTCGGTGTGCGCTCCCCACCCTTCCAGGGAGGCATCCGTGGTCACAGTCTCCTGGTGGGCTGGGGTCTGGAAGTCCATGCCCGCCGTCAGATGCGCGCGGGTGCCCCACCACCGTATCGCTCGTCGGAAACTCTCGTCGAGCTTGATCCTTTCCTCGAAGCTGCCCGTCGTCTGGATCCAGCGCGCATCCAGGAATTCTTGCAACGGGCGCATCCGGAGCCTGCACATGGGAATGAGGTAGATGCAGGAAGACATCATCCCGAGGAGGGACTTGATGGACCTCACTTTGGCCGCGTCGGCCACCAACATCCGTTGCACCTTGCCCAAGATGGTCCTGGTCCTCTCCTCCGACGGGGAGGCCAGAAGGGACACTGTGTCGAGCCTCGCTCCCAGAAACAGTGCGACTTGCGCGGGCACCAGGTGGGATTTGGCGTAGTTCACGGAGAATCCCAGGTCCGTGAGGAGTTGGACGGTCCTTGCCGTGTGGACCACGGCGAGCTCCCTCGTCTTGGCGCGGATGAGCCAGTCGTCCAGGTAGGGGTAGACGTGAA
This sequence comes from Ambystoma mexicanum, assembly GCF_040938575.1. Classification (NCBI taxonomy): domain Eukaryota; kingdom Metazoa; phylum Chordata; class Amphibia; order Caudata; family Ambystomatidae; genus Ambystoma; species Ambystoma mexicanum. Next base: position 757,613,164 of record NC_090939.1, read on the forward strand.
TCCCCTCGCGGCGCAGCTGCGCCGCCACCGGTGCGAGGCACTTGGTGAATACCCTGGGTGCCGACCGTAGTCCGAAGGGAAGGGCTTTGAACTGGTAATGACGCCCTTGGACCACGAATCTGAGGAATTTTCGGTGCCCCTTTAGGATGGGAATGTGGAAGTAGGCATCCTCCAAATCCAACGACGATAGGAAGTCTCCTTCCTCCAGCTGACCCAGGACGTGCTGGAGGGTGACCATCCGGAACTTCTGCGCCTTGATGAACTTGTTCAGACGTCGCAGGTCTAGGATGGGGCGCCATCCTCCCGTCTTCTTCTTCACGAGGAAGTATCTCGAGTAGACTCCGGAGCCCCGAAGCCTCTTTGGGACGAGTTCGATGGCGCCCTTTCTGAGCATCGCCTTTACCTCCAGGAGAAGTTGAGGGACGTGAAGTTCTTTCCTGGCCACGGGGGGGACGCGCGGGCACCTTCTTTGAAACTCGAGCGCGTGGCCCCGGGCCAGGGCGTCCAGCACCCAACGGTCGGTGGAGATGGACTCCCACACGCTGACGAAGCCCGCCAGCCAGCCTCCCACCGGGGTGCTTCGGTGGGGGCCCGACCCCACGGCCGGTTCAATCCTGCTTGGACGCGGCCTTGCCGCCTTGACCTCCTTGGCGACGACGGCGGGGTCCGCTAGACTTGCCTCGTCCTCTGTAGGCCTCTTGCGACGACGAGCGGGCCGCTTGACGGTAGGAAGCGAAACCGCCGCCGGAACCTTTGGAGGCGCCCTTGCCTCCGCCGCTCCGAAAGGGCGTCCGTCGTTGCTGCAGGACTCCCAGGGCCCGGGCCGTCTCAGTATCCGCCTTGATGGCCTGAAGGGAATCGTCCACTGTCTTCCCAAACAGGTTGTTCCCGTCGAAGGGCATGTCCAGGACTCTGGTCTGGACGTCCTGCCGGAAGTCCGTAGCTTTGAGCCATCCACGACGTCGAAGGCAAACGCCGTTGCCCAGCTGGCGGAACCCAGTGTCGGCGATGTCCGTCGCCACGGTGATGGCGTGGTCCGAGGCCACCTCACCTTCCTGCAGGATCTCCAGGGCCTCCGCCCTCTTGTCGTCCGGCAGAAAATCCAGCAGGGGAGCTATCTTGTACCAGAGCTCCCTGTCGTAGCGGGCCACGATAGCCAAGGCGTTGGCCGCTTCAATCGTCGTCGCTGCCGACGAGATGACTCTACGTCCCATAGCATCCAATTTCTTTCCCTCGCCGTCCGGCGGGGAAGTCGATGTGGAGGCCGCACCCCCCCCCGGTTTCTTCCTGGCTGCCGCGGAGACGACGGAATCCGGGGTAGGCTGCGCCCGGAGGCATAGGGGGGCCGTGTCCGGGACCCGGTACTTTTTCTCGTACCGGTCTCTTCTAGCTGGCGTCGTGGAAGGGTTCTTGAGGAGGGAAAGGCCCTCATCCCAAATGTCGTCCAACAGAGGCACTGCGAGGACCGTCTTCCTCTTAGCCTCGCGCCGCTGATAAAGGAAGCCTTCCTTTTTCTTCTCCTCAGGGCAGAGTTGGAAAAGCTCGGAAGCCCTGGAGATCATGGAGTGGAAAGATCCGATCTCGTCGGGCGGAGAAGCCCTGGTGGGAGGCGACGACGGAAAATCCTCGTCGTATGCCTCGTCGTCCGTACCCGTCGCTGCCGTGTCAGTCCCCGTATCATCCCCTCGGGTGGACGGGGAGGAGGGCTGGACGGGGCGCGACGGTTGAAAAGGAGGTGGTGGATGGATCCTTCTTTTCTTGGTAGGGGGAACACCAGAAGGTCCCGGTTCTGGATCCCCCGACGGGAGAGGTTCCTCCGTCGGTAACGGTAGCCTCGTCCTTATCTCGGAGCATAAGGACTGTATGGCCAACAAAATGGCCGCCGAGTTGTCTTGCGGCGCTGGCAGAGGGGAATCCGACGGGCGAGCAGGGGCCCCGTCGGTATCCTCGACGATGTCGTCGTCGTCACCTGCGTCGGGGTCCATTCCGACGGGCTGGCCTTCTTCCACGCCTAGGCCGTGGCTTAAGACCTCGATCAGCTCCTCTTCTGAGGTTGAGGCCGAATCTACGACTCCCTGCCCCCCCTTCTTCTTCCCCACGGAGGGTTTCACGGGGGTCCTATCGATGGGCACAAAAGAAGACTCCCTCCGAGGAGGCAGGGAGATTCTGGGCCCTGAGGTCGCCACCACTGGTGCAGCCACCACAGGCTGAGCCAGGGCCGCCGCAACCGTTTCGATAGAGGGCTTGGTCGGATGGATCAAGGCCTTCACCACCTTAGGTGCGCTCACCGCCTTATCCTTGAGGGAGGGGGCACTGCCACGCTCCTCCTCTGCCTTAGAGCTCGACCGGGGCCTCTCCAGGAGCTTCGCCGGGTGCTCGGCCTTCCTCTTACCCGACCCAGAGCGTTGGCTCGTGGTTGATGGTGCCGGGGAGGGTGCGCCCTGCCTGGCGCCCGTAGAGCCCGACCGTTCGGCGCTCCCGGTGCCAGCGGACTCGCGGTGCTTGGCCTTATGTTGGGCCCCCGTCGCCGGGGCGCCCTCAAAGGTCTTAGAAGACCGCTCGGATTTCTTCTTCTTCTCGCCAGACGGGCTCTTACCCTCCAGCCAGTTGGCGAGACGTTGATGGTGGTCCTTCATGGTCCGTTCCGACATGTTGCCGCAAAACGCACAGTCCTTCTCCACGTGCATCTTGTCCTCATGAAGGCAGTAAAGGCAGAAAGAGTGTTCGTCCTCCTTAAAGACGTTCTGCAGCTGGCATCCAGGGCAGACCCTGAACAGCTTTCCGGGCGTCGAGCTTCCCTTCTCCTGGGCCATCTCCGAGACCGGGCCTGAGAAGCTTCTGGAGTCCTCCGAAGTGTAGCTCGATGAAATCTTCACCCTTGAGGGGCACAGATGAATCCGACACGGGTCCCCGTTGATCGGATGTAGGATCGGTGGAGCTTGAGGCTCTTTTGACCGAAAGAATCAAAGTTTTTTGTGAAAAAGCGCGAAAAATAGCACTAACGCTCGAGAGCAATAGCACGAGGATCCCAACACATGAACGTGCGGTAAAAATCTGAAGATGGCTGCCAGAGGCGGTGCTTAGGTAGAGGGCAGTCATTGGCTGTGGTCAGACCAGTGATTGGTTATTACTACGAAAGACAGATCAGAAACGAAACTGATACTGGTTTTTTCTTTACCGAGGATTCCCAGCCTGACGACGGGGAATATTCATGAGCATGTGAATCCATGCCAGACCCCATGCTGGAGAAATGGTGTTACAGTAACCATTTGTGGTTGCATTGTTTTCATCAGTTACTGGGAGATACTAGGCCCAGTACTGTTGAACTAAATGTACTGTCCATTTGTTGACCCTCTCTGCTTGATTTCCAATAATGTTTAACCCAATTTCCCCTCCTGTTGACTAATGCATATGAACAAGTACTTCCTTGATAGGGTGTTTCTATTCTTTTGTGTTGTATGGAGGCAGTGGGTATCCACCTGAACACGTTAATGTGTTTTTTATATATACTTATTTTGTTGTGATACGTTGCTTAGTACTTATATGACAATCATAATAACCTAATACAAAACTAGAATACATGTATATGGTATACATGACTCACCGTAATCATATTTCTGATGCTTGTATCTGCTTAGATTCACAAGCTATGCATAGGCCGACATCTGGTGGTAGCCGCAGAGTATTGCATTTTTTGTTTTCGAAACTCGAAAAGGGCCGTCGACAGGGCATGCCAGTAATACTATCCCTAGTGTGATGTCCACTGTACCTATGGTCCTTCATGCGTCGAGGTCCCTCAGATTTTGTTTCTGACATGAGGTAGCATGAAGTGTAGCACGACTACAGATGTAGTAAAGCAGATAAGAGTAGGTAAGCCAGAAAAACATCTATGCACCTTCTACTCCACAGGGGAGGAATGGTGGGCGCATGTGAATCTAAGCAGATACAAGCATCAGAACTACGATTCCGGTGAGTAATGTATCCCTTCTGAGGCTTGTGGATCTGCTTAGATCACATGCTATGCATAGATTAGCGAGCAGTGTCTGGATAAGGTGGTGGGTTGTGAGAAGGTACAGCGACAAATAGATGTTTTAGCACTGCTTGTCCCACCTGTGAATCTGCTTTAGAATGTGTGTCAATGCAGTAGTGCTGAGTAAAAGTATATATGGAGCACCATGTTGGCGACTTTGCAAATGGCGTCCAATGTGACGTTTGCAATAAATGCCAGTGTAGCTCCTGTAACCCTAGTAGAGTGAGCTTTTGGTGTGGAAGGCAGAGTTTTGTTTGACAGAGTAGCAGAGTTGTATGCATTTCACGATCCATCTGGAGATGACGTTTTTTGAAACGTGATCGCCTTCCCTGCAGGTGCCATGGAGACAAACAGTTGGTCTGTTTTTCATAGCAGTCTTGTCTTGTTTAGCTGGTAAAGGACCACCCTCCTTACATCTAATGTATAGCGTTTTTTCTCAGCTGATCTTGAAGGGTTTTGAAAGAAAGCTGGTAGGTCAATGGACTGGTTGACATGGAACTTAGATATTAACTTAGGTGAGAACCTATGGTGTGTTCTTAGTACCACCTTGTCTTTGTGGATAAACAAGAAGAAAGGGTCTTGCACTGACAATGCTTGTAGTTCACTGACTCTTCTTATGGAGGTGATAGCCACCAGAAAAGCTGTGTTATATGTGAGGTGTTTAAGGCTGGATTTGTGTATGGGCTCAAAGGGGGGGTCCCCTGAGTTTTGTAAGTACCACATTTAGGTCCCACGCTGGAGGCGGGTTTGAAATGGGAGGGTAAAGTCTTTTTACTCCTTCCATGAATGCCTTAATGACAGGGACTTTCCACAAGGACACCTTGCTTTGAGAAGTGGTGTACGCGGATAGAGCCGCTAGGTGAACCTTGATGGAGTTAAATACTAGCACGGAGTCTAGTAAGTGGAGCAAGTATAGTGAAGAATATGTGATAGAGTACATTCGATTGGGTTTACATTTTTTGACTGGCACCAAATTACAAATCTTTTCCATTTGTTAAAATAACAGCCTCTGGTGTTTGGTTCGCGTGCCTCCTTGACAATTTCCATACACCTTTGAGGTAGTTTTAAATGGGCAAATTCTATGACTTCAGCAGCCAAGCTGCCAAGTTCATAGACTGAGGGTGTGGGTGGAACTTAGTCCCCCTGTGCACACCGCCATTTTGCTAACCTGCTCAGTAGCGGTGTTGGAGGAAAAGCATAGGCAAATTTCCCTGACCAGTTCATCCGCAGGATGTTCCCCTTGGATCCGTGTTGGGGAAACTTGGATGCAAAGTCTGGGCAATGCGTGTTTTGGCTTGTGGCGAAGTCTAAAGGGGGGTAACCCCATAGAGAGAAGATATCATTTACAATGTCTCTGTCGAGCTGCCACTCGCGCTCTTTGGATAGAAGATCTCTGCTTAATGAGTCTGCCAGAGAATTGAGTTCCGCTAGAACATGTTGCGACGTTAGGAACATGCCCCACTTGAGTGCCCACTTCCAAATGTTTTGTGCTAGCCTGGATAGACTTGAAGAGTGTGCCCCCCCCCCTGCTTGTTTATGTAAAACATGGCAGAGGTGCTGTCCGTGAGAACTTGTACTGTCTAACCCGACAGGTGCACTTGGAAAGCTTACAGGGCTTTGAGCACAGCTAGCAGCTCCAACAGGTCTATGTGATTTTGGGCTATGATCTGAGTCCACAGGTGATGTGCTGTGAGGTGAAGGTAATGGTAATGGGCTCCCCACCCGGTGAAAGATGCGTCTGTTCTGACAATCGATTGCACTATAGGGTTGTGAAAAGATTTTCCCTTCAACAGATTTTCTTTTGTCCACCAGCGTAGCGCTTGAACTAGGGTTAGCGAAACAACCACTAGATCTTCCCACTGCCCACTTGCCTGAGACCACTGTTTCGCTAACCACTCTTGCATTGGGCGCATGCGCAGCTGTGCATGCGGAAACCAGGTAAATGCATGATGCTATCATCCCGAGCAAGCGCATTGCTTTGCATACAGTTATTTGGTGGCCGGCTAGATACTGAGGTATTTGCAGCAGTATGTTTTGCACTGGTTACGTTAATTGAGAATCCCACCTGGAACAGGAGATTGATTGTTCTTTGGGTATTTTGCTTGCAAATTTGGGGGTATTCCCCTGTTATCAGCCAGTTGTCCAGATAAGGGTACACTGGGATTGGTTCTCTGCGTAGATGTGCTGCCACTACCTCTAGTACCTTGGAGAATACCCTTGGAACGGAGGCTATGCCAGCACCTTGAATTGGTAATGTTGGTTTGCTATTTTGAACCGCAAGAACCTTCGGTGCACTGGGAACATTGAAATATGAAAGTATGCATCTTTCATATCCAAGGTTGCCATGTAGTACCCCTGTTTCAGCAGAGGGATTACTTCCTATAGCGTTATCATGCAGAATATGTGTGGCTTGACATAGGTGTTTGCAGGGCGAAGGTCTAGACAAGGCGCATTCTTAATTCTTTTTTTGGCACAAGGAAATACATTGAATAAATGTCCTTGTTTACCTGGTTTTCCAGGACGATTTCTATGGTGTCCTTCAGTAGCAGTGCTTTGGCCTCTTCCAACAGGATGCACTGATCTTCCTGTGAAGTCTGCCTTTGTCCTGGCGGGTGATTGGCTGGTGTTTGAATCAGTTCTATGCAATACCCCCCCCCCCCGCCACAATGGAAAGTACCCACTTGTCCGACGTGATCCCCTCCCATGCGTGAGTAAAGTGTGAAAGACGACCTCCTACTGGAGTGGCATGGGAGGGAACCTGTAGCGGGTGGTCATTGCTTGGGAGCGGTTGAGCCCCCTCTTGAGAAGGAGAATCTGCCCCTACTTCTAGACCTTCTTTGGCCTCTTTGAAAACCCTGTAAAGAACCACAGGAAGGACAAACTTTGCCCACCTTGGTTGTAGTTAGAGGACCGCTGGGAGTTCGGTCTTCTAAACCGGAGCGTGTTTGAGCCTCCTCTCTACCCAAAGGGTTTACTAGTGAGCTGTCCAGGGATTTGAGGGTATCATATTCCTCCTTTGCGCTTTTAAGTGCCTCTTCAATTGCTTTGCCAAATAAAGCGTTGGGCTCATGTTTAAGAGGGTAGCCTGGGTCTCCAATTTGAAACCGGATTGACGGAGCCAATGCATGGCGTTTGATTAGTGTGCCTTCTGCCACGATTCGCCCCACGCTGTCTGCTACGTGCAGGTTATTTTTAAGGATGCAGCTTGCTCCCTGTTTCCCCTCAGCAATGGTGTGTGAGAGCTGTGTTTTTATGGGCTCTGGGACTGATTCTATTTGTAATGTGATCTCGTCCCACTTGCGCCCATTATAGCTGTCTAATAGGGTGGTATTATTAGCTATCTTTGTTTGATAGGCAGCCCAAGGAAGCTACTTTCCTGCCCAGGGTGTAGATTTTCTTACTCTCCTTGTCAGGAGTGGCTTCGGCAGAGGCCAGAGGGGTTCCACTCTCTTTCTTGAGGTGGTGACTGGAGAGTCAGGCTTTAGCTGCCCCCTAATGTATAAAGTGTCTGAAGGGGCTAGCCGAAACATATTTTTGATGCGTGGGTTGACTGCCCATGTCAGATTCAAGGTAAGCAGAGGGCAAATATGCCTCTGGATCAAATGAAACAAGGGGATACACTGTGCTGCAGATTTTGTATTCCCATGGATGTCCTCCATAAAGTCTTTATCAACCTGGGCTTCCTGGGTATCTATCTTAAAGTGCTCTGCAGCCTTTAGGAGCAGGTCATTCTATTGCAGTTGGTTGTCTACCGGGGAGTCAGCCACCGGTTGGTCAGTGTGGTCTGGGGCGGGGGGGTAGGATGATGAATATGTCATCATCGTAATCATCATAATATTGGTCTAAGTCTCCTGTGTCCCCTTGATCAGCTGGGTCTGTGTATGAGCCAGGGTCTTGTGAGCCTTGAGTGTTATAATAATATGTATATTGACCTAGGTCCTGATATGACGAGGTTGTGGCCTGCATGGTGTCCAGGTAGGCTTTTTTGGCTGCAGGATGTGTGCTTGCCACCCCCTCTACGGGGGCCCCTTCCGATGCCCGGTCGCCGGTCCCTGAGGACTTCCCAGATTTAACGTCTGTTTCAGGGGCCTGTCATGTTGTGATCACGACCACGATGGCCCAAAGGCCAGGGAATGTTCGGGCCTTCCCCCTTGACACCACGTGTGGCTTATCAGCCCATAGCGTGGTCAACTTTCGCCCATGAAGGATGTGCTTGGTGTGAGCTAGTAGTGCTTGAGCTGCCAGGTGTCGTCCCCGTAGCAGAACCGCCGGCCGGCCTGTTCGGGTCAGGGGCTAGCACGTGGGAATTCGATGGATCCCGATCGCCCTCTGCATCACTTAGGGGGCTGATGCTGCCATCGCTGCAGGCTCCCTCGATGTCCATGGCGGCCTCGGCCTACATGGCGTGGTAGTCCCAGCGTTCTGTCTTGCGGTTTCTTTAAAGTTTTTGGACTGAACAGTTTGCAAGACTTGCACTGTTTTTCAGCATGGTCCCTAGGGAGGAAAAGGTTACACACACAGTGCAAATCCTTCCAGGGAAACTTCCTGTTACAGGAAGGATAGAATTCAAAAGGAGTGTTTTCCATCGTGTATAAAGATGGCAGCCTGGAAAAATAAATGGGAGTAAAGGGTAATATGCATTCTCTTCGTTAGACTGGAATATGAATTTCCCCCTGCTCTCCCTACTCTGCAGGGCGGAGGCCCGTTTGGTTCCTGAAAGGCTGCAGGCAAAATCGCTGAGACATAAGTCGCTGTCGTCAACGGACGGTATTGTCTTCAAAGCCATTGCCAGAGATCTTGCGATAAACGGTTGTCGAAAGGACAGAAAGAAATACTAAGTTTAAACTTTTACTAAGTAATGGCGTCAGCCAAGAAGGGACTCCCTGATATGTGTCCGACTACGATGGCAGAAAAAAAAAATCTGAAGGGCATCGACGCGTGAAGGACCATGGGTACAGTGGACGTAACACTAGGAATAGTATTACTGGCATGCTCTGTCGACATCCCTTTTCGAGTTTGAAAACAAAAATATTCTGCGGCTAACACTAGATTTTGGCCTATGCATAGCATGTGTTCTAAGCATATCCACAAGCCTCAGAAATATATTCTACTGTATATTATGTGACGTAGTTTGTTGTGTAGGTCTATGAGATTAATTGTACCTAAGAAGAGTTTTGATTGTTCGGCTTCATTACCCATTCGCAGAGCTTTGGTCTAACTTGGTGGACATCCTACAAGATTGCTGACAAACATCCTTTATAACATAATGGTGGAAGAGGTAGCATGCACAGTTGGAAGCCTGAAAGCTATTCACTGGTAACTGCCAAGCTTCTGGTAGCTTATAAGCTTCCTTTTTGAGACCACTGAGCTTGACGAACTCTGTGCTACTTCAGAATGGCAGCATGACTCAAACCAGAAAATGTTTCTGTGAGCTGCAGCCAATTGTCACCACTCATAGCTTCAAGCCTGTGGCTTCTTTCTGTGATTTCAAAGGCATTGCTGGCCTTCGAGCTGTGAAAGCGCATCTGGGTTCTGTGTACCCATTGCAGGCTCCAATTTCCCAGCACCTCCGTATCAGTGTTGACGCTGAAGACTCTTCTAAGCTATCCTACCAATGGGTAGAACACTAAAACACTCTGTAGACAAACCAAGTTATTACAAACAAATCAAAATATAAATCTTACTAACTGGCCCTTATTCAAATACTGGCTATGTCAGGTTGGAGAGGCACGACTAGGTAAAACAATCACCAATCATGTGATTCCCAGTTTCCATCATTTGCATTTGATATCCTTGCCACTATTTTAATCAGTCAGATTTAACACATGAAAATCAGTTATCAGTGTTTCACCTACTCCCCACTCACCTATTCCCACCAGGTGCAATTTTGTGGACCTGCAAACCACATATAGGCAGTTTAATGCGTGCATATTGTTTCTGTTTAGATCTCACAATTATTTTCTACAGTGAATCGCACCTATTCTGCATATTCATACATGTACAGGATTTATATAGCGCAAACCTAGCTGAGAAACAACAATGTGCTGTACGAAGGGAACACATGCAGAGGTTACAAGTGGGGTGATGGCTTAGTAGAGGAGCTGGGATGGACAGGGGAGGGAGGATTCCAAAGGGGGAGAACAGGGTTGAGTGGAGCGGTGGGTGAGATGCATGCACCATTTGCTTGTTTTTGGTGGGCACAGTCTTTTTATATGCATGCATTTATTTGAAATGAGTGCCTAGTATTCACAGTTAAAAACTCAGGGGAGCTTAACCACAGCTTTGTAGTGGTCCTTAGGTAATGCTCCAGAGCAATGGATTGAAAATGATCAGCTTTTATAATGGACATTTAAAGATGGCCCTTTTTACTTAAAAGTTCCATTTAATGGTATTGATTCTGTGGAGGAATAATTTAATTAGAATGTCGATGAGAAGGTAAGTTTGAGTTGATATGACTGTACTATGGATGTCTTATGCATTCGAGAGGCTAGGTTTCAAAAGAGCTAGGAAATGAAAACCATCTTGGATGCGGTGTGCCTCTTAACGCGAAGAAACAAGAATCAGAATGACTGGAATGTCTTCACTTGCACGTTTGCATTGCTAGCACAATTATTAGAAGAAATGCTTTTACCACCAAATTGTATTTAGCACACACTGATAAGTTGCATTCACACTGCCACAGATAAAAAAAAGTGTTCCTACTTCAACTGTATTCACTGCTTGCAGCTATGTGATTATCTTGAGTAGAATAGTTTTCTGACCTGGGATTGCCTGGTTTCCTAGAAAAAGGTATTGTAGTAAGTGAAGAGGGTCTATCCTCCCCCTATGACATCATGGTAATATTCCACATTGGTGTACTGGACTAATGGAGCACAAAAGGTATAAGAAGGAGCTGTTTTAGAGCGACAGGTGGCATGATTTGGAATTGTTCAAGGATCTGCTGGTCTATTTTTCTTGTCTGTTTCCTCTGCAAAAGAAATGACAAACTAATCTCAAAACAAAACTATCTCAGTGTGTTGCTTTCCGCCACACTTCTCAATCATCTTTACCTATGATCATGTTCATATTCAAAGCTCTTAACAGGGATGATGGTGTCATTGAAATCAGAAAGCCTTTTTGAAAGTGATACTAAAAACGTAACACTTTTTATTTCCCTGGAAATTAGGGATTAATACTGTCAAGATAGTCATTCGACCTAGCGTGTTTTAAATAGTTATCAATATGGTTTCATATTGCACAATATTCTCTCATACTGCTATATATAGAATGCGTGAAAATATTCAACATATTACATTTAGTATTAAATTATGCCATGATGTAAATCCGGTACTTAACACTTAAAAAATGGAAAAGCAAAATACAAAACTAAAAGAGAAAATAATGTAATACCTATTTTCATTTGAAGTTCTGTTATTACAACCTGCTGGTCACTTTCCACGGCCATTGATTTGTCCACAGAATCCTGCATTGAGAACAAAAATAACACTTGTAAATAATATTCTAGTAACGACCAGTTAAAGTATTAGCATAAAATGGGAATCATTTTTGCAATATTTAGGGTTTCACAGGAGTGCAGAATGTGTAAAGAGGGAGAATGAAAGAAATTATCTGATTTTATTTATTGTACTTCAAAATGTGATGCATAAAAAGGAGACAATGGGACTCATTATGAGTGTGCCGGTCCTGTAACCATGGTGCCGGTAAGCATACCGGCACCGTTGTTGCCGAACCGGGACACTCCAAGTTCTGTGGGCGGCTGCCGTCCCGCCCGCCAGGTCAGACCGGGTGGGCGGGACGGCAGCCGCCCACAGACTTTGACGGAAGCACTGGCAACCCTTATTAAAGGTGCCAGTGCTTCTACCCTCCCCATTCCCATTGAGTCCTTTTGGACTCAATGGGAATGGGGAGTAACTTTTTTCCACGCCTGGCTTCATGGACCGCCGAGGCTGTAATTGCCCGGTGATTCCCTAAAGCCAGGAGACGGAAAAAAACACAACTCCGGCGGCAGCCTGCCGTTTTTACCAGTAAGGCTACCGCCGGTGTTGTAATGGGGTCCAATATGTTGAAGACAAATTTCAAAAGTAAGTTTAGTACAGCCATAACAGAATATCAACACAAATAATAAACTGGAAAGGAATAAAGCTGCAATAAAACAAAGCTACAAGGGAAATTGTTGCAAGATGAAAGGTGAAAAAAAACATTCAATAAAATCAGGCAATGGATGGATCAACATATCAATTAGATTTAACTTCTCTTGCAGCAAACTAAACTTTCGTTGAGTGGTACCAACAACCTCACTGACCCACCATTCTAAAAGATCATATGTAGCTGGCAAATATGTTTTTGAATCAGTTTTTACATTTGTTTCTAAATCTACAATAGACTCTTTACAATTCTGCCTATAGACCGGGCAATCTCAGACTGCTGCCGGAAAAACGATGACAAACATTGGTGTGACGGGGTGGCCCACCATGAATAACCACTCAGACTCGGATTTCAAGTCCAGGGGTGTTTTATTGACCTTCAATAGACAGACTGGATACTGAATTTGGATGTTCTCTTGGCTTAGGGTTTAAGCGCTAGGGCCGCCCCTCTCTTGCTCAACATCCCCGGCCTTTCCCTCCTTCCTAGCCCAGGCATTCATAACGGGGATGTTAGTTCTATTGAACGGTGCCGCCAATCTGTCTGGTCTTCTGAATGGGTCTAATGGTGTTTTCCCTATGACAATGTCTTCCTGTCTCCATAGGGGTCTTCTAGATGTCCCTGACCTAGCACGCTTAGTACCATAGTACTGTAGGGGTGTTATGGGATGGGGCCTCTTCCAGCTAGTTCCAACTGTTCCTCTTTCACATACGGTCTCACCTGACCCTTTCCTGCAGTAGGCCCCAAGATGTTCTCCTCCCACCGTACTGTTGTCCCTCCGATCTCATACTCCGCCTTCTTACCTCCATCCTTAGATTAGACATTACATCAACTAGAATTAAGGCCATCAGGCACACAGATGCATAAACATCCACTGACATGACCTGGATTTCAAACGAGCACAGGCATTTGACAATATATGAGAATGTTACTCAGTAAACACATAATGGCACATAGCATTGTAATGGTAATGTCAGCAACGAATCTAAGGAAAAACATAATGAAAAGAAGTGCTCTTACCAAAATCATTGCAGTGAGCTACATACTACATGAATTGGCTAATAAACCCAGTCAAACTCTTTAAACACTCTAGAAAAAGGAACCACAACAAAGTCACATAAAGCCCAATACAAGTGTCCGTTAACGTCCTAAACATAAAAATAAAGAAGCAAAAATAAAGAAGCAAGAAAATTGAATGCCACATTCAAGCCACTGCACTATAATGGCCCCCCGAGACATCCAATTTGTGCATTACCTACACTAAGCTGCAACCTGAAGAAATAAAGCTACTCCGGATTCGCTAAAACAAGTAACAAATGCATTCTGTAAATCGAGTTGATGCCCAAACACAGCAAGAAGGGAGGAAACCATAGGACTTTTCCAGCCTACTAAACAGAAACCAGAAGTCACTAGTTGAGCACCAATAGGTTCTTCCCCAGCATCTGCACTCCATCACTAACTTTTCTAAAGTACCTTTACGTTTTGGGCCAGGAATTCCAGCCTGTGTGATAAAAATGCAATTTAAGCGTGGCAAAGAGGCACAACCTTGCAGCTGCGCGAGTAGTAATCTGAGGGGAGGGGATCTTATGTGAGATAACTACACTGCAAATTCTATGTAGGATGGAGAATTCCCAAAATAATAATGTCTCACAATTAAAGAAATAACAATAATAAAGATGAATGACAGACAAGTATAACAAAAATCAGTATTAGGCTGAGGTGCATGCTTTTGTAGAAACGTGTCCGTTTCATTAATTCACTTAGAAGCTGCAGCTGCTGGTGGTCGCTTATAGTGAATCTCAACATCGCAGGATGGCATGGTAGGAAGCAAAGAATGTTTGTTACTTTCGAGGTCACAAGGCAGAGCTCACGAGTCCCGCAGAAAGGAAAAGAATACACAATTATTTTATAATTCGGTATACTGAATTTACTGAGCTTGATTTACTAAGCTGTTTCAAAAAGCCTGTAGCAGTTTCAAATTGCCCCAGAACTAATTTCTGCCTGAGAAGGTGGTCAACAAATTGTTAATGTGATACATTTGTACAGTGACGTGTCTTTGGTTCATGGTTCTAGCAGTGTTATGGAGGAAGGTTCTTTCTCATCAGAATGAAGATGAGATGACCGGGACAGATGAATTAAGTTCTGCTGGTCATTTAAAACATTTCAATGAATTGGTATTACAATGTGGGAACTGGGGGTTGGTCTGTGATGTCAAAGTGGGAGCCAGGGATGATGGTCTAGCCAAGTTTGCAGAACCAAATCACTGAAAGTAATATATGTCCATGAATAGGGGTCTAATATGCAGTAACCAATCAGCTACGTGTGGGGAGACTTTTAATGTTGCCAAATGCCTAGTGTTAATTAGTTTAGATGGCTATAAACGCTTCCAATTTAGGGGTGTTTCTTTGACAGCACCTTTTCATGCAGTTCTGTTCCGAGGTCTGTTTGAATATAGCTGTCCCAGGTACGTCTGGGATCCTGAAATAAAACTTACTTTTTGTCTGGCGTACACTCCTTTTTTAATTTTTTACTGGTGAGTTTGAGGCGCCCCCCGACACACCTGTATCACATAAGGAGCATAATTACTATTCTAGACAGGCGCTGGAGCTTGCCATCTGCACCCAATGGAGCGAGCTCCTGACCTGGTCTCGTGTAAAAATTGCTACTCACTTTCATTAGCCAACAAAGTACTCAACACCAACTCTCAGTGTGAAGTACCAGAGACTTTCTTTTCCAAGTGGAATTCAACCTGCATCAATGATTGTATACTGGAACCGTTCCGCTGCGTTGCTTCCTCAGGAACGTGAAGGACAGTAAGTCTGGGAACACATATTTTGAACATGAGCATACGCTGCGATAGTTGCATGCCTCAAATATTCCACTCACGTTAATCGTTGCAGCTCAGTTGTCTTGGAGAATGGAATCCCACATTGCTCCACACCATGGCCCGGGGGCCTCCCCGACACCAGAATCAACACACGGTGCAAGTCGTCTACACTCACCACCAGCACCACACTGCTCGCAGCAGCAGGGTCCACAACGAGGGTGATGCTGTCCCCAAGGGGGACCTGGAGGGACCAGAGCGCCGGCAGCACCAAACCAGAGTTAGTACTTGATCTACAGCAACAGCAGCCAAGAATTTCCCTACTTCAATCTTCAAATGTCAACACAAAAATGGGTCCATAAATTCGTTGCACTTTTGCGCTACAGTTTTCCTCAGTGTCCAAAACCGGCCAAACACATGCAAATCTACCTGCCTCTACTCTTTGCCCTCTGAAACTAATCCACAACAGGACTGCGAGACTTGTCCTTGGCCTTAAGACTTGAGATCGTATCTCTCCAGGTCTGAAATCTCTCCATTGGCTCCCAGTGGATGCAAGGATTAAATTTAAAACGCTCTGTATTGTCCACAAGGCATTCTGGGGCCTGGGTCCAAAATACCTTCAGCTATCCCTCTGCAAATTCCTCCCCTCTCGAGCTCTTCGCTCCTCTAACTCCCCCAGGGTCAGTCGTTTCTCAAAGAAACAAGCCGGGGGTAGATCTCTGTCTTCGGCTGGGGCCTCCTTCTGGAATATCCTCCCTGCCACTCTAAAACTTGAGGAGAACCATCTCCGGTTCCGGAAGCACCTCAAGACCTTCCTCTTTGCATCTGCCTTTGCTCCCCCTCTCCCTTGCTGATCTGCTCTCTCTTGGCACTGTGCACCTGGCCACCCTCTGTCCCCTTGGCCCAGTTACCTGCTCATCCTGCCACCCTTCTGCACTGCCTCCCGGCCACCCCTTGCACTGGGGACTGTATCTGTACCCATACAGTCCCCCATCACCCCATTTTCTTCTTTTTATGCACTTATCAGACTTACCCAGTTCTGCTGCCGTAAACGCAGCACTTGCCACTTGCTGGCTGCACTACCCGTTTATTGCTTCATTATATATTTTATTTGTATTTATTATTATTTATCTGTTTATTCTCTGCTCTTTCCACTCTCCCCCTTCCATGCACTTTTCCCCTTTCCCTTTCCCATGCACTTACACGATCTCAATGTCACTGGGCCTAGTAAGATTGTTGTTTTGTTCTCCCCTGTTCCCCTCCCTTGCCTTGTCGCGCTGGGAAACACTTGTGTACGAGCGCGATACAAAAAAAATATCATATCATATCAAGCAGTTCAGAATACAGAACAGAAATGTAGGACTGCCCATCAGTATTTTATCTGTGATGGCTCCAAGCAATTAGTACTGATAAAAAGACAGTTTTCACTCCAGTTTAAGGTGAGTCTGCGCCTTTCGGCATCCTTGTCGTCCCCTGAAATATGGGCTTTTTCAATATCATGTGGTCTTTCTGCACAGAATACTGTTTAAGCATCATCCGATGTGCCTACATCCTGCCTTTTTTTCAGCGTCTTGTTGGCTTTAAGCACCATGCACGTCTTTAGAACACTTAACACCATGGCAGGTTTCAGCACACTGATAGATTTTCAGTGCTGAGAGCTTGGAATGAATTGTGGCTGGAGCACTGTGAGCACCCCTGTGAAATGGACTGGATTACTTCAGCAAGTGACTGGGGCGATCGTACCCAGGCTTTTGTCCAAAATGACTGAATAAAAAATACTGAATGCATGATTGGGCCGAAATTTGCCCATTCGAAAAATCTGACAGCCAAAAAGTTTGACCAGTTCACGCATTCAGTGCTGGTGGCTGCCGGGGTGTCCCCCCACCCTTGCTCACTATATTGTGAGCGGGCGTTGCGGGGGACACCGCTGCAGCTGTCCTGAGAAGAGGAAAAAAAACAGTAATGAAAGGACCTTGCAAGGCCGGTTCCCAATCACAGAAGTGAAAGCGAACAGGTGTTGCCGGGACACAGCGAGTCGGAATGTAAGGTAAGTAGGGGGAAGGGGTGTGGGTAGAGAGTGTGGGCAGGGGTGTGGGTAGAGGTTTTGGCAAGTCAGTAATGTTCAGGGGAGAAAAGACCGAAGATTATTTCGAAAAAATAATATTGGTTCTTTTCTCCCTCGAACATTTCTAATTAGGTATTTCAATGCCAAACCCGTACCGGGAGGCAAGTAGTCGATCCCGCTTTACCCAAGAAGCAGAGGAAAGAGAAGGGTTGCAAGAGGCTGGACGTCCCCAACTATTTGCGCAGAAAAGATCCTGGAAAAAACTACTCTGTGAAGCGGTTTGAAGAGGAAAATGGGACAATCCCTTTCCCCGATCCCCATACAAACTATGGCCAATGACGTCACGACCTAAGCACCCACTGCGGGAGGCGTTCAACCCTCTGACTACTGCCCCGGACGTCAAGATCCACCGTGGCCAGGGCCCGCCTCAACAAGCCAGCCGCACCCCATCCAAAGCACGTGGTGGGACAGCAGGTGGAGCTGAGGCCGACCATATGTACCAACTCGACTAAACGTCACCAACCAATACCGCCATCCTTAGAGATGACATGACGACATGAACACACGTGCTGCCAAGCACCTGGATTAGACACACCAACCCACACGAAGAACATACTCAGTGCTATGACTTAGAGGACCGTACTTACTCACAGACATGCATCGTTGTTATTTTCCTAATAGGACAACTACATCACTGTAGAAACGCAAGAAGAGCTCGTGTACATGCTTGCAGACGCTTCATGCTACTAAAACCCTGAAGATGACACCCTGTAGATGGACTAAAGTAGAAGGACCCAATTTGCACATCGTGGCCCTCGTCTTACGAACTGTATGCCGCCTCCCATAACTAGGCCAAGGTAGGCCACAAACCAGAGTCCCCAGACCCGCAGCAGCTCAGACGGAGTTACAAGGTGCTGATCATGCAGAACCCTGACGGGAGCCCCACAGCTAAGGCTGCAAAGTTGCAATCAACATGCTGTGCTCTCGACGCCAAGGTTACACCTGCCACTGCTAAAGGCTTCTCAGGGCAGAAATACAAATCAAATCCCCGTAATTCTACCTCAGCCACGGTCTCTCAACACCAGGCCGACCTGATATGATGCCAGTCTCCAAGGACTAGAGAAGCTCTGGGGTCTCACATCTGGGACGCAGGCTGCAACAACAAAGTAACAAGTTGGACACCGGCGGTTCTGGCAAAGGAACACACCAACAGCCAGTAGCAAGACCTGTCCATTGTCCACCACTGAAACATAGTCACACATTGTTGCCAGCACCAGGTACATCGCGAGCTGGGAATGACGATGGTCCCAGGCTTGGGGGCTCGTGGATGAACCAATCAGAACCCGAGGGGCTAACCACTGACAACACCATAACACAACCAATCACTAACTCTCTTCATGTAACTATTTTCATGTTACAATTCTTAGGGACGACCCAAGCGTACTACCTGACCCCTTCTCTACCAATAATATTTCCTTCTATACTGATCTATACTGACCGTACCACTCGGAAAAACAACCCAGGGTAGCGTTAGGTTTGGGGGTAAGGTTTCCCAGGTGACGCACATTGCGGCGTCACCCAGATAGAAAAAGGGACTGCAAGCCCATTTCCAATGAGACAATCCTGGGTACCTACGCTCCAAGAACCTGTCCCTGTCTGTTTCTATGCAATAAACAGCAGTAACTCTTTGCTCTTGTGGGTGCCCTGCCAACCTCCGGGAAATTACCTCGACAAGTTAGAGGCACTGCTGATATTGTGAGATAGACCACAGCAAGACTGTTTGCATCAAGGTGGCCCGGCAACGAGGCCCCCTCTGCCATTGCCCCCTTTGGAGGACTGCAGGACCATCACGGAACTGCAAGATGACCGGACAGCGCAATCCGGAGATTGGCCATCGGGAGCGGACTTTAGAAATTTCTCGCCCGCGGTTGGCGAGTGTCCAGGCGTGGTCCAGACAAGGAGAGGCAGCGAGCTGATTGGGAGGGGTGCCCAGGCAAGAGACCGATGTGAGTATGGCAGAAGCAACCAGCAGTATAATGTTGTGCGGGTGGCGGGAGTGAATAGGGTGGTGGGTGGTTTTACAGTGATGCAAAAAAATAAATTATTGGTCAATTAGCGGCTATCGATAAGTAAATTGTGCTAGGGAACGGAACAAAGGCTGTCCCTTCTGGTGTTGTCGAGCTTACTGTGTGGGGTGTCAAGCTCCCACGTGTTGACTGGTGGGTCGCGCTGATTGGTCTAGATCGCGGACACATGTATGGGGGGTGCGGCATTCCTATGAGTCGGCATTGTAGTTCGATGAGTAGATGAGGATCCCTATTAATTGAGTGTTTTAGCTCGGCGAATAGATGACGTATTCCCGCAAGAGGTAGCTAGATTGTTTCTCAGTGTGGAAAATGGTCGGCTAGATAAGCTCCCCTGGTAAGAGGGCGTAACACACGCGAGGCGACGCAGCGGGTGCAGCACAATTATAATAACAAAAGTGATTAATGAATACTCCACTCAGGGTGTGGCAAGAAGACAGCTGTGGGGATCGTGGGGAATAATATTGTCAAAATTGGCTCGCATTATATGTTGCAACTGTATTTATCGATAGCACGTTGTATTAGATGGTCACGTCACCCATAGGACATTGCGGTTTCCTTCAGCAAAATTGGAGCCACGGCACGCGGCTGTGGCGGGAAAAGGAGGGGACAGGTGGCCACGCACGGAGAATGCCGGCACGTCCTCGAGCAAAGGGGTGAGAGGGGTAGTAGTGCGATCCGCGGGGTGGAAAGATACAGACATACGCTGCACAGGCAGTGGGGTGAGCAGAGAGGAGGAGGGGTTCGAAGAACAACACGGGCGCGCCGAGTAGCGGCCACACTGACAAGGTGCGGCGGCACTAAAAGCACGCCGCGCTGGGCGCGAGGACGCAGGGGACCTCACGCGCCACGGGTTGGAGGAGACCCTAGCTCCGAATGGAGGGGTGTCAAAGAGGCTATAGCACTGTGAAGGACAGGAGGGAGGCAGTAAACAGTCAGAGTATTGTAATGATAACACTCCTTTTCTCTACAGCGGAAAGTCGGAAGTCCCCAATTAAGGGGCCAGGTAATGGTGGTACACAAATCTGCATATTTCAAAATGTCATTGTATTATGGGATAGGGGCCGGCTACGGGGTCCGTATATTAACAACACCACTCCAGTACATCTGCACAACACTACTACTACATAGAGATAGAATAGTAAAGTACAGTATCGAATGGAGTCGAGGGACAGATGAAAGGATCAGGATACCATGGCCGCCCAACGGCAGTTTTGACATGACAACTCAACATTCACTGCTAGCGTACCTACATAACACCTACAAGGGGAAGAAGTTAGCAGGCCACCTAGAAGTTTTCGACCTCTGGAGAATGTTTCAGGGGTATACCCCAGGGATGATGAGCTTGCAGGAGGTAAAGAAAGAGGAGGTGTGCAAAAGGGAGGGTTGTAATGCACCCCAGGCTCCTCCCCCTCCCAGCGCTGAGGAGAGCGAGGAAGAGACAGAAGGATCATACCCCATTATAGAAATAAAAACAGAAAGCGAGGGAGAAACACCCCCAAGTAAAGAAGTAAAGAAAGAGACTGAAGGCATGTATCCAATGAGAGAATTAAGAGAAGCTGTACAACCCCAGTTAACAGCCCCTGAGGGATACTCAAACTATACATACAGCCCACCCCGTCAAGACCAGAAGGGGTTGAGTGCAGGGAGTATAGTAGACACCAAGGACACACATGTGAGCTCTGAGGGCTTAAAGAAAACACAGCTAGACTTGGCTAGTATAGGACCAGACAAATGGATAGCAGCACAGGTGTTATTGAAGCTTCGGGGGACGGTGACAGGAAAAGAGGAGGAGGTGATGCAGAAAATAGACAAGGAGGAGGCAGGACACAATCAGAGAGAGAGTAAGGTGAGTACCAGGGAAGAGGGAAACATGACGAAGGAAGAAGTGGCAGTACTGGAGGTAAAACTGGCGGAGTTGAGGGAAGTGCAGAATGTACTGATTAGACAGCTCGAGCAAAAGGAACTGGAGAGGAAGGTGAAGATGCGAGAAGAAAGGGAAGCGCAAACGGGACTAAAACAGCAGGAGGATGAGAAAAGGAAAGGGGAGGAGGACCGCATATGGGGGATTGCAGACAGAGTAGCACTTATGGAAAACAGGAGAGTAGGAGGAAAGAAGAGGAACGGGAAGAGAATGACAGGGAAATGACGCTCTGGAAGAAAAAGATTCTGGACAAGGAGTGACAAGGATAGAGTCGCAAGGGTGCTAGGACAGGTAAGTGACACCATACGGGGAGATGCAAGGGTGTTAGGACAGGTAAGCGATGCAATAATGAAAGAACTTCGCAGAGCAAAGCGGAGTTAGGGAGTGAAGATGAACAACCAAGCAACTATGGGCGAAGAGGAAGCAACCAAGCAACCAGAAGTAAGACCAACACACACAGTGGTGAAGCACCAGCAACGCCACAAGTTGTGGGCAAGCACAGAGGATACAGTTAAGTACACCGACATAGATTTAGAAACAGCAACAGTGGGATACACACGCCCACAAACAAAATTAACATTCTCAGAAGGATTTTGTAGTGATGAGGAGGAGGAAGGACCTTGCGGAGGACAAAGCAATGGGAGCAGAGAGGGGCTAAGCAAACTATATATCACACGCACAGGCTCTGGGTCGTCGTGGGAATGCAGGACACAAGGAGAAGAAACAACAGGATGAGAGGGTAAAAGCGCACTGAGGGAAGGGACACTAGGAACAATAACGCCACCAGCACAGCACACGCCATATGTCAACAGACTTAGAGACCTCCCGGGGCGCAGGATAGAAGGATCAGCCATAGCACACAACAATGGCCAGGCGGGTCAACGGGGAAGACATAAGGGCATAGGGGACACACGGCTTGTACGACACATTACTGAATTTATCGATTAATTTTCTGATATGGAGGAGGATAGTGACAACATACACATTACACCACACAAACGCATGCCAGAGGAAATAACTGAATACACACAGATGCCACTTTTGGAGAGAGGGGGGACGAGACCACAATATGTCCCATGGAAACATGCAGACAAAGAGAACATTTAATGTAGACTACCATCTTTAAGCGGAGGGGCGGGAAAATAGATGTACAAAATGGAGACACTAACTGCAGGGCACAAGTTAGCGGTTGGGGATGTGAAAGGGTTATTCATTTCAATTTTGGGTGACGCTACAGATGACATCTGGGAGAGGGCGGGATTCCCAGGGGTGACCATCAGCAACACATCGCACGACGAGGCACCATTTGCAAATTGCAGACTCGCACTGTGGCAAGGGCTGAGGGCACAATACCCCGACACCGCAGACATAGGGGCAATAACATCACGTAAAATGCGCGAGGACGAGGACCCTGTTAATTACATCCAGGAAATTCAGAAGAAGTGGCGCCTAGAAACACGGGAGCCATGGGACAAAACATTAGCTATATGTTACCACATACTGATACAGGGGCTCCCAGAACCAGTGCGGAGGCAGTTGAAAACATTGGTAGGGATGGAAGCAAAAGTATGGGCAGAGATACAATTAACAACAGTACACCATTGTAGGTTATGGCAAGAAAAGATAAAATAGAAAGAAGAAGATAGGAAGGCAGACGAGGCAAAACTGGTCCAGAAGAAGCTATCAAAATATGCCCTGGAAGGTGCACTTATAACAAGCCCCGCACCTCCGGCACCAGCCCCTGCACAGCAACCACTACCGTCGGCAACACTGCCACAGCAAGTACCCATTACAACACAGCAATTGCCACCCCCGGCCCCACACACGGCACAACACCTATACGCACCACCCATGGGGGGAGGGTACACACAAATGTGTAACGGCTACACAAACTACAGAGGTAGGGGAGGGTTAACAAGAGGAAGGGGGTTTGGTCCAGCAGCACACCAGGAAGGTGGAGGTTTACGAGGATGTTACCGATATGGACAGCAGGGGTACTTGGACAGCATAGGAGGGTACCCATGGCAAGCTCGGGAGCCACCCAGGTGCTGGACTTGTGGGTTGGTAGGACACGTGTCACGCACATGCAGGGCAAGGCCGACACAAGCGGGATGGGGAGAGCAAGGGCCACAGGGTAACAAAGGGGGAACAAATAACTACCAACAACCCCAACTCCCACAGACGTGTGAAACACACATGGAACAGCAAGGAGGACTGACACAACTGCCACAACCAAAGCAGCAAACATACGTGACAACCACCGCACAGCAAATACAGCACCAACCAGCCCAGCACCAAGCACAACAACAAATGACAGCAGCACAACAACAACACATCCAAACGGTACAGCAGCTCACACAAGTACAAGACAACACACAACAACTCATGGGCATGTCGATACCACAAACACAAATGGGGAAGGTAACCATACTGGGTAATAAACCGTACACAGGGAACAGACCATCATTATACCCCCAATAGGACAGCTCACAGACATCCTTGTTGTGTCCCATCCTGTTGGTAAGACCTAACCCTGCGGCGGAACCATGCATAAAGGTGGCGATAGGTGACAAAACATTTTCTTTCCTAGTTGACACAGGGGCCACTAGATCCTGTATTAGGGAAGGGAAGTTCAACTTGTCAGGTGATGCCATGCACACTCAAGGATTCTCTGAGGCTCGAGGAGTGGTTCCTTTTACTGATAACATCTCCTTATCTGTTGGAGATCACGACCTATCTCTGCCCCTGCTATACTCAAAACAATCACCAGTAAATATACTGGGGCGGGACATCATGAGCAGATTGAATATGACTATATCTTTCACTGACAAAGGAATAGTATGCTCGACAACAGGCATAAACATGCTCACAGCAGGACACATACTTCAGGCTTACTGTGGTAAGACAGTGGCAAGGGCAGAACCAGTGGACAGGGAGGTCTTCCAATAAGGAACAGACATGGCAATAAGCATGGCTACCGGAGATTGAGGGTAAAGTATGGAGGAGGCCAGTAGCATACCTTTTCAGGTCAGAGATGCCCACAAGTGAAGATGAAGGGGCAATAATATCAGTGCACATCGAAAGTATTGTAGCGACCAAAGACTATATTGCAGTACACGCCAAGGATGGGGAAGGAAAAGCATGGAGGGTAGTGATAGCACTGGCTGAAGGATGCAGGCGGACACCGGTGTCAGACGAGGAACTGTTCTTAGACGAAATAGGAGATGGGTAGATGGTGTTCCAGGTGAACGTCTACATTTAGTTATGGGTGACATACAAGGAGGTGGCCCAGAAAATGGCAATGGCACTAGAATTGCCTGTCCCCACATAATCAGACTTATACGAAGAAGACTTAGCAGCTGTACCCCCCACAATATGGACTACTAGTCCCTATGACGTGGGATGCATAAAAAGTATTGGAGGGGTAAAAATGAAGCTAAAAAAGAGAGCAATGCTGGCCAGAGTGAAGCAGTACCCACTATCCAAGGAAGCTGATGAAGGGATTTATGAGACAATAAGTGCCCTAGTGGAAAGAGGAATATTGGTACCATCAGAGTCACCATGCAACACTGCATTATACCCCATGTGCAAGGCTAAGGGAGGGTCCTGGTGTTTCATACAAGACCTAAGACCACTTAACCACTCAGCCACAATATTGCGTGAAATACCAGCAGAGGCATCACGGTTCACTGTTATCGACCTCAAAAATGTGTTCTTCTCAATACCACTGCATCCGGACTTGCAAGATTTGACAAGCTTCAAATACTGCAACACAAAATGGAAACACACTAGATTACCATAAGGATACTGTGAGTCACCATCTATCTTTGACAGACTTATACAGATGGACCTAGGGAATATCGACATGGACAGCACGGTGTTGCAGTATGTAGATGATATAATCATCTACAGCACCACTGAGGAAAAGTGCAGGAGAGACTCTGTAAAAATGCTCACAGTTCTGGCTGAGAAAGGGTACAAGGTTGACAAGGAAAAACTGCAATATTGTCAGGAGCAAGTTCTATATATAGGGCAGATCATCTCCCAAAAAGGAAGGAACATCGCACCACAAAAGGCACAAGCAATAAAGAACACTCCACAGCCACAAACAATAATGGAATTGCAACAATTTCTTGGCCTGTGCAACTACTGCAGAGCATGGGTTTGACTACAGCACATACATCGGACCCCTATTAGAGGCTCTCAGGGAGGCACAGAGGGGGGCAAGAAGGTTGGG